>NC_091802.1:52772500-53385000 GCF_041296235.1 Equus asinus | reverse complement strand
AATAAATTTTGCAGAGGGGAAGCAAGAGGTCCCTCCCCACGTCTGCGTAAATCATCTTGTTTTATGGACGGGATGTGGAGGGAAGTGGGAGATGGGCTGGCCCTGATAACTAGGGTCATTTCTCCTACTTCCATCTGTCTGATTTTTTTGGATGTTCCATCAGAGAACAACCTCGAGCTGGAAACTGCTGGGCTCCCCTCTTTAATTTATTGTCATCATTATTACTCTAAAATCAGAACCACAGTTCCTTATGGGGAACGTTTGAAGAGTTTTATTAGAAAAACATGGCTGGTTTGTTTCTACTGTCTTTTTTTTCCCCAGGATGCCCTATATCCTGAACCATTGTGTGGGCATGGTGGATACGAGAGTGGGATTTCTGTAGGCTGCTTGAAATTGTTTCATTTTTAGAAGTTACATTTTATACTGGAAAGCTCCTTTCAGACCCAAAGTTCATTATAACCTCAGGATCTCAGACCTTGCTTCTCCTTGTCTTGTTAACTGATCTTTCAACCGGAAAGGCAGTCTTAAGAAGTAGAATTCACCAATCAATGGCCCCAGAGGCCTGAGTATGGGTGTGTTTACTTTTCAGTTATAGCTTGTGCTAAAATGGTATGAGTTAGTTGCCAAGATTTGAATTGTGAGCATTTCATAGGAAATTCTGGATCTCTAGCTTTACTTGAAAAAGTGAGATGATTGAGGATCAAGCCAACATTCTTCCTTAGCTATGGACTTGGAGCTGCAAAGTGCCACCACCTTGGGTCTGTCACAGTTCCTCTCGCCTCCTAATTCATTCTTATGTCCAGCCACCTTCACTCATTTCTGTTTTCTGCCTGGTTCCTGAAGACGACTGAGTTTGAGACCCCTCTGCCTTAGAGGAAGCCTTGAATTACCCACTGAAAGAAATGAGGCAGATGAGGAAACCTGTGCTGGAATTGGGGTGATTGAACTGTTTGGAGTAATTAGTAGTTAACAAAAAATTGTAGCCACTTATCCCTTTGTGTAAACAAAATCTTGTACGAAAGTCAAATATATGAAATGGTTAAATGCGTGAGCTGAAGGGGAGTGGAGAGTCTGGAAAGGCATGTCTGGGTTTTCCACTGCTCCCTAAGGCCCCCAAGGAGCGGCTCTGGAGGTGGAGGTATGAGCCCTACCTCGTGTGAGCAAATGTGAACCTTGCTGCCTGCCAGGTGGTCGCTGGTAAATTGTCGCGAGCCTATTCCAGTGGTCACTGCATGAGAAGAAGAAAAGTGTATTTATATATCCTCTGAAAATATATACGCTCATTAGGGATGAGTGCCTGCTATGTGCAGAATATTTCTTCTACGCCCAGAAGTACAAGATCTGGTTCCTGTCTTCAAGGGGATGGCAGCCCAGTGTAACACGAGGTCGAGTGTATGAGTGCTAGCTTAGCCGTCCAAGCAGCATTGGTGGAAGAACGTGGCAGGCAGGAGCGTCTGGGGGAGATGGAGAAAGTTGTCAGAGAGGAGTAAAAGCTTTCAGAAGGCCTTGATGGGTCACTGGCTTTTACAGCAGGGCTGGAGTGGGGAAGGAAAGATGCTCATTTCAGGTAGAAGCATGCTTCGAGCCCAGGGCCAGAGAGGGATCTGGACAGGGCTTCCCAGGACTGGCCAGAAGCTTTGGGTTGGGCTGGAGTGGAGGAGAAGGGGTTAAATGGTGTGTGGGGTCAACAAGAGGGAGGATGTCAGCAGCCTGGCCTGGGATTTGCAGAATTTGGAAGGCTTTTGAGCTAGGGATTGACTTGACCTGACCCCCTGGCAGCAGGATAGGGAGGGAGAGATGGCAGGTGAGCAAGGGGCTGGTCAGTGGAGGGGAGGGCCAGCAGCAAGGTTCTGCGCCAGTGCCTCAGTGGTGGTGGAAAAAAGGGGGTGACGAAGCAGTCGGCATTAGGAGGTGAAGTTGACAACGTGGGGACTGAATGCTTGTGGGGGAAAGAGAGGGATGCATCCAAGATGATGTCAAAAATGTAAGCCCAAGCTAGGCAAGTCCTCATGATTTCCCTAATTATTTAATTTGCGTTTTTGGATCTGGGTCTAATGAATAAGCTGAGATAGAGAACACAGGAAGGGTGACGGTGAGTTCCCGGAATTGCCTGAATGTTGTATGTGTGAAGACGTCTACTTGGCCCCTGGATATGGGAATTTGAAGTTAGGAAGAGAGGCCAGTGGTAGCGCTTTATTTATTTAACCAACGTCTATTGGGTTCCTTCTCTGCATCAGATAATTCCAGGACCTGGGGATGAATGCATGCATGGAGTCTAGTTCCTTCTGGAGCCAGCAAGTAACCAATGGCGGGAGATATGCATTGAACAAAGAAATTACAAGGAGGTGGAGCAAAGGATGGACCAGGGCCCAGGGACATCAAACTGTCTGTGCCACAGGACACTGGGGAGACTGGGGGTGTGCATCCAAACCCAGGAGAGACGGAGCCTTGGGGTGGGCCCAGAGTGGGAGTGCTGGGAGATTAGCAGGAGGAGAGGGTGAAGATGGAACCTTGAGAGCACAGCAGTGATAAGGTGGGTGGAGGCTGATGAGCCTGGGGGACACAGGAGGAAGCCAAGTGTATGCAGGGTGGCTGAGGCAGGACAGGGTTTTCTGTTGGGGCTGAGGACTGATATTAATCACGAATATTCATAACTACCGGTTGAGCAAAGACTGTGGGCCACACAGTCTTCTAAATATATTACATGCATTGCTTAGTTTAGTTCCTTAACCAACAATAGAAGGCACTGTTTTTACCCCATTTTACAGATTGAGGCCCAGAGAGGCAAGAAGAGGTCGCTGGCTCCTGACATGACTGTCTCTAGCGTTTTGGATGCTTATATCCCAGAGTCCCTTTCTGATCTGCACAGTGGCCATGGGATTGCCTGAACTAGAGCTAACCCAAGCCAGCGCCTCTTCTGTGATTCTTGAACTCAGTTGCACCTCACTCTTTTCCACCCAGCCTCCCCTGACCTCGCTACACCAAAGCTAACAAGAAAGGAGAGGCCGGGAGAGTGCTGTGTTAAAAATGTGTCGTCTGTTTGGTTCGAGGACTTTGGCTGTTCCAACAAGCCCTCGGAGCCCAGCGTTTCTCACCGCGGGAAAGGTGACTTGGTCTTTGTGCGTCTGGTCTGAGTGGGGTGAGGCAGGGAGGTGGAATCCTGCAGGTGTGGTTGCAGGCCGGGGTTTTATATGTTTCGCTGCACAGTTCACGGCTAATGACAGGGCACCGGCAGGTAGGAACACGACCGAGCCCTTGGGCTTGCACATGTGTGGTTGGGCAAAAGACAATCGCAGATGTTCCTGGAATTCCCAAACCGGATACAAAATTGCTAGCAGGATGCAGAGAACGAGGAAAGAGCCAAGTGTTTTACATAATGAGAAGCTTGCCTCCTGCCTGATGGGCCTCTTGGAGCACCGTGGCGGGTCGAGCCTCCTTTTCCTAAAGTCCTGAGGATTAGGAAACCCGCGTGCGTGTCTGTGGGGCAGAGCGCTGCTCCAGCAGAAGGCTTTCTCTCGCTTTGGTCGGTTTAGATCCAGGATCCGCGGCTTTCCACCAGGTGTGGTGGGCCCAGAGGCAGCCAAGGAGTGCTCTTCCACCCAGATGCGCCTTGGTTTCCGGGATGGAAAAGAAATTGGGCAGCAGGCCTGAAAGGAACTCAAAGCAGCCACCCAGCTCTCTTCCCTGGGGCGCCCCCTGTTTTGAATGGAATTCTGTCTGGGTGGTAGCGGGAGGGGGAGGCCCAGCCCTGAGGGCGTTTTACATCTCGCCTGGAAGGTGGAGGCTGGCACTGGGAAAGGCTGGGGCTGGGAGGAAGGCAGAAACAAGGACTTATGGGAGACCAGAGCCACTGGAGGCAGAGGCCTTCCGTGCAGCGTTGCAAGTGGGCCAGAGCCCTGCCTCTGGGGATGCTGGGGTACAACCTCAGGGGGCAGTGAGCCGATCCATCCAATGCTAAACTATTCTGGGAGGCCCTTCGAGCTCTGTTTCACTTGGGTGAACGTTTGAGAAGCAATTGGTGCAGGAGGGAGATGGGCGTCCCTTCTCACTGGTGGCTCTGGTGGTGATGGGAGATTTTCCTGAACTAGTCATAGTGAGCTGGAGGCAGGTGGCTGCTCAGACAGCTCCTTCTCGTGGCCTCCTCCTTAATGTATTCTGTGTTTAATGATGCCGAACGTGTGTGTCCTTCTGTCTGTCTGGAGTCAGGTTTCTTAGGTTCAAATCCTTGCCATGTGAACTTGGCACATTAATTGTTTTCTGTCAGCCTCAGTTTCCCCATCTGCGAAAACAGGCATGATATTTACCTAACTCGTGTGTTCATACGAGCAAGAACAAAAAGAGGTTTCCCGTATCGACTCCTTTCATGTAATAAGTGTTCAATAAATGTTAGCTGTTATTATTGTTATTATTATATTTCTTTTCAAAAGCAAGAGCTCACAGAGGGTTTCCTTTTAAATATTTGATTTTAGACCGAGAGTTGGCAAACTATGGCCTGAGGGCCAAAACCAACTGCTGCCTGTTTTTGTACAGCTCGTGAGCTAAGAATCATTTTCACATTAAAAGTTTTTTAAAAAAGTAATATTTGGTGACATGTGAAAATGATATAAAATGTAAATTTCAGTGTCCATGATTAAAGTTTTATTGGAACTCAGCCATGCCCATTTGTTTGCAAATTGCCTGTGGCTGTGTTCCCAAGCCAAGGCGCAGCTGACTAGTTGTGATGGAGACCATACCGCCCACGGAGTTGAAAATATTTACTATCTGGCCCTTTTCAGAAAGTTTTCCCATCCCTGTTCTAGATGACTAATTGTTAAATGGGGAGGGGAGGTGTAGGCACCCAGAACAATTGTAGGGCTTAATGCTGATTGGAATAAAGCGCCACTAACAACCAGAAAAGAAGATAAGGCTTTGCTATTTTAAAATAAGAGAAGAGGAAACAGAATCTGCGTTTTGGAAATCCTACAGTGACCTCGTGCCGTTTTTTTCAGAAGCAAACTCTGAGTTTCAGGACAGAAGGCGGCAGGTGTTTACGGAGGCTGTGAGTTCTAAAGCCCCCTGAAGGAGAGAAGTCCCCAGGTTGCTGGATGGTCAGTACCATTGGGGGTCGGGAAGAAGGGCAGGGGGCAGGCACGGCACATCTCCACCCCCAGCCCCTCCTTCTCTGCGGTGGGGTCCGCTTGGAGAAGCAGAGCGTACTTGGGGGAGCCCATTTCATTTCAGCTGTCGTGCGTATTTGTCTGGTTATACTCCGCGTCGTTCCACCTTGTTCCGGATAGGATTTATGGCAGCCAGGACCCTTGAATGTACAAAATCACAAATCCCAGAAGAAGTCAAGCTCTGGGGCTGTGGTTGAGAGGAACAGGCTGAGTGAAGAGTCATGGGTGATTTCAAAGAGGTGACCCTGGAGTGCAGCTTGGAGCTTTTCAACCAAGGGAATGTTTTTGTCTTGCCTTTTCCTCTCTGCCCACTGTGACCCCCGTCCCTGCTCCCACTCCCTGCTACTCATAGGATCAGTTGTGTGTGCTTGGGACCAGCGGAAGAAGGAAGGCAGGACTGGAGCAAAGGCTGCCCTACACGAACGCCGATGCCGGCACAGTGGCCGGCCTGAGAGCCGCCGCTGGCAGGCCTGAGATCAGCCACAGGGCCGGGCTCAGGGATCAGACTGAGTAATGGATGGAAACCGCGAATCTGCGGGCAACCGGGCCGAGAGCGCGGCTTATGAATCACCCTAGCAGTTGCTCTCTGCTCCGGAGGAGCCGCTCACACATTCCCAAGGGAGCCAGTGTCTGGGAGATGTGATGTTGTCACTGGGAGAGGAGTTTCAACCACGTGTGGCCTCGGAGGAACTTGTTCCCATGGGTAACACCCAACTCCTCAGTGTGAAAAATCCCAGGCAAAAGAGATGGGGCTCTGAACCTTCTTGTGTATGTGTGTCTGTGTGTGTGTGCACTCGTGTGTGCACCAATGTGTGCGTATGCTCGTGTTTTAAAGGATGTGCCTCATCTGGGACCTCATTCTTGAGAACCCTCATCTGCATGATCATGGGGGAGGCAGTGGCTCTCACGCAGAGCCCCAGTGTGGAGCCATCCCGACATTTTTCTCAAAAACTCTCTCTCCACAAAATCCTGCTCCAAACCCAGGATTTGCACGAAACATTCCCTGTTCAACCACGCTGTCCCCTCATTCGGCATGCGCGCTTGGATCGTGTGGTTGGGGGGGCCGGCCCCCTTTAATTGATTTCAGGAAGGCAAAGCCCTCTGCGGCCTCTTCTTCCTCCCAGGCATCAGCCTTAGAGCTCTGGCAACTTTTTCCAGACAAATTGGCCCATCAGCCCTTCTTCCTGCGTGGATAGTTCGTAAGAGAAGGAACGGACCTTGCAGCAGCCTCCCGCCGCTGCATTTCCTCTCACAAACCTGAGCCCGCAGAGCCAACCAAACTCCCAGGGACCAATAAAGTGGCCTTTCCCTTTGCGCTGTTACCGGTCATCGCTTGATTTCATCTTTCCTTTACATCTTTATAAAATCTTCCATTTTTCTCACCTGGGATGCCCTCCTCTTGAAAAGCCCTGGGCTTATCCATGCCTTCCTGGGTAGCAAGAACACGAAAATCTTTAAAATACCGTCTCCCTTATGGGTAACCAAGCCAAGAAGAGGAAGAATCTGGT
Source organism: Equus asinus (assembly GCF_041296235.1). Classification (NCBI taxonomy): domain Eukaryota; kingdom Metazoa; phylum Chordata; class Mammalia; order Perissodactyla; family Equidae; genus Equus; species Equus asinus. The sequence continues at coordinate 53,378,336 of NC_091802.1, read as the reverse complement.
GTGTGCCTCCTTAACAATGAAATGAAAGAGCAGGGAGCTGAGATAGGGTTCAAACGAGGGTCAGTGGCATGGCTTATGAATCGGGGACATGATTTGGTTGGGGAAGTCCACCAATCTGTGATGTTTGCTGTGTAGCTGGTTTCCAGCGCACCCTGGTACATGATACGTAAAACAGAGCAAAGCTCCCTAAAAATAATAAAGCGTGGTTGCAAGTTTATATTTATAAAGCCCTTATTTCTTTGAGTGCATCTGTCCCCTGTGTATGTATTGAAGCCCCTGTGAGTACTTATGGAAGCTCATACTGGCATATAAGGTAGAAATTTCCAGAGAGCTCCTCCTTTCCTCCTGTTCTTTCTGCGTGGGTGCAGCTTTAGGGGCCTGGCAGGACCTCAGGAGCAAAGTGGGGACGTCTGTGGACTGGATGCTCAGCTACTCCCCAGGAACAGGGTTTTGTTTTGTTTGCCCCACCCCATCCCGGGGAGAGGTGTGCACAGAAGGGCCCCGCCGTGGGCACAGCAGACAGAAGTGACCGGATCGGAGGCGCACGTGCCGTGGTTATCCTTGGATCCTGGAGAGTTCTCTGAAGCACATTCGGAAACCACTTTCCTTTTTTCCTAATCACAGACTCTGCTTTCTGTTTCCTTTTTGCCACGCTCTCTCTGAAAATGAAAACGTGTGTCCAGTCAGCCTCCTCGTGCGGGGGTGATTTGCAGAGCCTCTGGGTTTCCTTCCTGGAGAGCTGCCTGTCGGCCGCAGCTCAGCTGTTTTCTTGTTTTATTCTGTTCTGTGATAGGTACGAAACACGGGTCAGGTCTCCCGTGTTCCGAGGTGGCTGCTTTCAGACACACTCGAAGGGATTAGGGCTTGAACGCAGGTGGGTTTCTCCCCCTCCTGTCGCCGGCACCTGGACATTACCATGGCGATAATCCTCTCTGAAACAAAAATAAAGGGCAGAACCGGTTGGACAGAAAGTGAGGCCGCAAACTTCCCTTGCGCCTGAGCGGTGAGGGCCCTGGAGGCTGCCTGGAGCTGCTCTAGGTCGTGTCCAGGGAAGAGGAGGTGAACCAGCGTCGGGGGATGGAACCTCCATCAGATTGCACTTGAGGGGAGAGCTGCAGTGTGCTTCCTCCAGGGATCAGGCCGGATTATTTCCTTTCTGCAGCCGGCAGTCCTGTCCGGTCTCCCTCGGCCCTTGGGAGAAACAGAACAGTAGATCCCTAAACTGTCAGTGGAGATGAGCTAGGCTGTGAATCACGGGGGAGGGAGGGAGGCTGGGGATTGTCATCTGCTCTGCAAAGTTTTGCCAGCTGTGTGATGGTGGCGGTTTTTGGCTTCTTGAAAAGCCCTGAGGTTTAGGAAGGCGGGTTTCAGTATGTCAGCACCGAGAAACCGGTTTGGAGTTGAGGACGCAAGGACCCACAACAGCTAGACAAGGAGGTGGATTTTACTCTCTGCTGAAGAAGTGTATTTGCTCAGTCTCCTGAAGAGAAGGGAGACTGGCTTTTGGTGGACGTAGGAAAGGCTATCTGGGGACGCTTTAGTTCTCTGCTCTCTCTCAAAGCCCTCTGTGGGGTGTTCTGAAAGGGTTGGCAGATTCTAAGAGAAAATGCTGTTGGCTCACGGGATGTTCTCTGCGGTGGTGCAGAGCAATAAGCTGGGGTTGCTACCAACGAGCATTTCACTGTCCAGTTCCTCTGGAGATTCTGGAAAGAAAGGAAAAAAAAGACAGAGATCTGTGTAGGGTGGTTTTGCACGCAGCCTCCCTGGGGGCGGGGAGGTGGTCTGGTGACCTGGCTGACCTTGAAAGTCTTCCCTCGCCCTAAAGTATGAGACACATGCATTGTTGGGTGACATGCACAGATGGATGAGGCCAGCTGCTTGTTCATTCACCCAACAGATATTCACTGAGCGCCTACTAAGTGCCAGGCGCCAGTCATGAACAAGACAGAAGAACATCGTTGTTGTCCATCGCTAGAGGGAAAACAGACCATAAACAGATCAACAAATAGCTCCAGAAGTGATCAATGCTATCAAAAAATAGAGAGGGGTTCAGGGATAGAGTGATGGTGGTTGCTATTGCGAGTGTAGCCAGGAAAGATTTTCTTAAGAGATCACATTTGAACAGAGACCAGGCAGGTAGGTATCCGGGGGAAGAATGATCTAGGCCAGTGGGCAGCAAATGATGGCCTTTGGGCCCAAGCCCACAGCCGACCACTTGTTTTGGTAAATAGAGTTTCATTGGAACTCAGCCACACCTGTGCATTTATGTATCGTCTATGGCGGCTTCCTCACTGTTTCGGCAGAGTTAAGTAGTTGTGCCAGGAATAGCCCGGGCTGCAAAGGCCACATAGTATCTGGCCCTCGATAGAACATTTGCCAGCTGATTCGGGCAGGAGCGGAGTGCAAAGTGCCTGCACTACTCTTTATGTATACATTCTCCTGGTGGTAGACACCTACATTGTCCCCAACTCTTTGGCACCAGAGACAACTCTTCAACGAGCATCCTTCCCATGTTACTGGATTTGCCTGTGTGAGATTCCAGCAGTGGAGTGGTTTTTTATGTTAGGATGAGCAAGGGAGCCTAAAACTGCCAACAGGCGATTTTAATCAGATTCTAAACCCTGCCTCATCCCATCCTGCCATACATCCTGCCACCAGGGCTGTTGATTCTCTCAGGGACAAATATGACTTCTTGGGGCTTAGTGTAGGGTCTGTAGTACCGCTGGCTCATTCTCAGGGATTTGTGTACATCATCAAAGGGGACCATGTCCTTGCAAGTGCTTGGTAAACCATAGAGGCCTAATAAATGTTGGGGGTGGGAGAGAGTGATGTTCTTAACCTCGGTGTTGTAACGTACCCATAGTACAGGTTTTTAAAAATTTTATCACTGTTTCTCCTTCCCTCAAGGTCCCCCAGTCTAGACTGAGGGCTTCTGTAAGAGTGGGATCCCTTCCTCCTATTCCCAGGGCCTGTAAATCGCTGTCACTTAATAGTGACAAAGCAGATGCTTTTTGAATAAAGAAATGCCATCACCTGCTAAGTGCTTCTGAGCAAAGTACACATTTGTTAGTTAAAAAAACAAATCATTTACATTCTAAGGCTGAACAGAGATGAGTTCAGGTACTAATTTTTTTTGTTTGTTTTTGGAGGGGACATACCACGCTTAATAGTTGAAAGCATCTCGGTGTAGTTGATGGCATAGAGTTGAGCAGCTTGACTGTCTGGGCTCTAGGAACATGGGCAAGGGCACAGAATTAGGTGTTCTTACCTTGTGGTCCTCCCTGCAGGCCTGTGTCTTTCTCACCATTCCAGACCCAGCTCTGCCATAAAGCCACGTGGGCCATCGGAGATTTTTCTGTTGACTTCATAACATTTAGTAACCATGCCGTTCATTTGGCAACAAATCGCTTATTACCCTGTGGCATCTCTCCAAGTGCCTCTAGGATGCAAGGTTCTCAGGGATCGGACCATGGCTTATGTGTCTGGCTCGTCTCTGGAGGGCTAGCTCTTGGTCTTATGGCAAGCTCAGTGATTGTTGGTTTATTGATTGATAGGCTGGCCCATCGATGGTACGGTATAACCATTGTAAGTTGCCATGTTAATATCTGTTAGTAGCCTACATTGGTTTGATTCTCCTGGGAGACAGGGCTTGAGTGCTACGAGAATGTGCTGTCCATGTTTCTCTTGGATCGTTTCTGCTGATGGCCTGAAGAAGCTCCTTTTGTGAGCTGTGACTCACTTTAGATGCCTGGTGCTGGTCTCTGAGACAGAGAAGCATTTCAGGCAGAGCTGACACCAAGTCTTCGAGATTTGACTATTTTTTCTGGTGTCTATTTAATTCACAGTCTTAACTTTGTATGAACCCGGAAGTTTGGCCATTTAATTTCCTTGTGATCTCAGGAGAAGGAGGTGAGGAATGAAAACGCCAGATAGGAGAGAGAGAGTGGGAAGGAAAACATGCTGTGGAAAGGCCAGAGATAGCTTCGCCTAGGAGCCTTGACAATGGCTGCTCACAGGCTGCACCTAGTGGGCGCTGGGGCTGGAGGTGGTGACGGAAGAGGCTTTCTTCTTGCCTGTTGGGTGGCTGCCAATGCACGTTTTAATTATTTCATTTATATGGGTTTGCTGCTGCTGATTTTTAAACGTTGAAAGCAGCCCATTTATAAGCTTTTGCCTCATATTTTGGGTGTTAAGGCAGTGACATTTTTTTTAGCCTGCATATTGCCGTGCGCACCGCAGTGTTGGAGAAAATTAATACTAGAGGAGACCTGACACTCTTGGCCTGTTCTGTTATAGGCAGAATCTGACCTGGGACACGTCACAGAGCCTTTCTCTCTGGGCCTCAGTTTCTCCATTGGAAGAAAAAACTAGGAGATCTTGTAAGGCCCTTCTGGGACCTCAAAACATTTCTGAGTGGGCCCCACCCATGTTTCCCAATGACTGCCCCAATCTTGTCCTTTTTCTGGCTCCTAGGCAGCTACGCCAGTCACGACAAGCAGGTGTCCACTGAGTTCTGTAGATCTGATAAGTGGGGCATGCCCCCCAGGAAAGGCCTGGAATGAAAATGGTTTCTGAACATTCTTGTTTGAGACCTCCAGAAATGGCTGATACTCTTATCCATCAGTCAGCACGAATCAGCCCTGCCATAAATGGAGCCATTTGAATGATGGTATTCAGATACAAGGGGCCCAGAACCAATGCCTGCCCTCGGGACCTGAAATTGTGGTTCTGGAGCTGGAGCAGACGTGCCAAGAAGGACTGCTCCTCTGTTAATGGGTTTTCCCAAACGGGAGCCATTTCACTCCAGCCTTTACTGTTTAAATCTATTAAAGTTTTGTTTTTATTTGTTTTTAAAGTGAATTGATTTAAAAGCAGTGGTTCTCGACAGAGAAGGAGGGTTGCCCCCTGGGGACATTGGGCAATGTCTGGAGACATTTTTGGTTGTCACCACTCGGGGGGAGGGGTGCTACTGGCATCTAGTGGGTAGATGAGGCTAGGGACACTGCTAAACATCCTGCAATGCACAAGACAGCCCCACCACAAAGAATTATCCAGGCCAAAATGCCAGTAGGGCTGAGGTTGAGAAACTCTAGTTTAAAGAAACATTATGTTAAAATGAAATTAAGTGAACCAGTATCACTTTCCGTACATTCAAAGTAAATATAAAAATAAGCTAGTACAATGAAATCAAAACCGTGTTTATAAATTCTAGGTAGATGCTACTGTCTGCCAAGCCTGTGGGCTTGAGGTTACCTTTCTCTTTATAATGAAGGGAAATTAGCATGTGGAGAGATGTCATAGACACGGCAGCAAACCGAGCCTTTCTCCTTAAATGTGGTCAGTAGAGTTAAGAGAGAAGGTGAAGAGAGTTGCCTCCTCCCTCTATGATTTGATGCCATTTCGTGCTATGTGCCAACCCCTAAAACAGAGCCAGGCACCCCCATAGTGTTCCACACCCCAGACTTTGAGAAACACCTTCTCAGTGCCACGGGCATAAGTATAAGGTGCTGAGAGTAACTGCCTACTAGGGAGGATGGACTCCCTGCGTGCGACTCTGGCTCTGTGGGTGCTGGGAGCTGATCATTAGGCATAGATGGGAATCTTTTTTCTCTTTTTTCACAGGTAGTTAGAATAATAATAGCCCCCTTGAGGCACAGGCTTTTCATCTTCAAAGCGCTTTATAAACATGAGCTAATCTCCCTGCTCCCCAGTGAGGTCAGAAGTCCCACGTTTTACTGGATGGTGCCACTAAGGCAAGAGAGATGAAGTGAGTCACCGGCAGGCCGGGCTGGGAGGTAGGTGAGGTTAGGGTTGGGATTCAAGTTTACGGTTGCTGGACTCCTGGACATGTCCTTCACGGCACCACACCTTTCTCTTGGCCAGCCCTGTCTTGGTATTTGAGCCAAACCTCAAATTCAGGCGGGTCTGAAGAGAGAGAGGGTGACATTTCTTTTCCTCTCCTCTCCGTAGGCTGCTCTTACAGGGGCAGCCAAATGCTTTTCTTAAAAAAAAAAAAAAACATTCCCCTATGGCAGTCAGGTAAACCCCCCAAACCAGGGAGTTACTTTAAGAAAATATTTTCCTTGTGGACCCTGTTTCCCAGGATGGTGGTAGGAGTGGAGCCGAAGCAATGCTTCTTTTCACAGACTCTGTTTGAAGGCGTCTGTGGTTGGCAGGGCCCGAGCCGTAAGGACCAAGGGTGTCTGGCCCAGCGCCGTGACCGCTTCAACAAGGACCACCACGGCGCGAGCAGCCTCAGGGTGCCTGTGGGCGCTGGGGTATTTCCTTTGCGCTCATCCCAGACACTTCTGGACCTGGCTGGGAGGGGAGCCAAGGTGAGGTGTCAGGGAGAAGAACCAATAGGTGGCCTTGGGAGGCAGAAACTATAGGGCGACAGCAGGCGTTTCGTACTATTCCCCAAGGGGTGAAAAAAGAGTAAATTCTTCAGGATTTAAGAGACATTTAAATCTGCCGGTGGATCACCACTGGTCTCTGGATCTCCTAGCTTCAGGGGAGAAGATCCATTTGGAGACGCATGGGGTCCTGTACTATTGGCCCTTAAGTACTCTCTGCCACAGGGTTGAATAAATTGATGCAGAAAAGGTACTTGGAGTCCGAGCTGGAGGGATGGGAGTGGGGGTGTGTTTTTGTTTATGTTGGTAGTGCTACCAGGTGTGGATTTAATGAACTCTTTGTGGCACAGAGACCCTCCTGTGCCTGGCATAAGGCATGGGACATTATGGGTTGCTTTCAGTGTTGTCCGTGAAAGAGTAAACACTCCCAGCTCAGTTGTGTGTTCATCTAAACCTTTACCTTTTGTCTTGCTGTAACAAAAATACCGTAGACTGGGGGGCTTAAATAACAAACATTTGTTTCTTAGGGTTCTGGAGGCTGGGAAGTCCAAGATAAGAGCCAGTGTGGTGGGGTTCTTGGTTTACAGGCAGATGTCTTCTGGTTGTATCCTTACGTGGCGGGGGGCGGGGGGGGGGTGGGGCAGAAGGAAGCAAGCTCTTTGTGTCTGTTCTTATAGGGGCACTAATCCCATCATGAGGGCTCCACCCTCATGACCTAACTACTTCCCAAAGGCCCCACCTCCTAATGCCATCATATTGGGGATTATGCATTTTGGGGGGACACAACGTTCAGTCTGTAGTGCCTTTCTGTGCCATCTTGGGGTTCTGAAGCACCGAGTATGGATGAAGAAAAGGATATAGAGCAAATAGCCACTCACTAAGACTCAAGAGTGGCAGGAGAATCTAGACCAGGTGCTCCTGCAGCCTTTGGTGACCCTGATCGCTCATTACTTGTAGGATGAAGAAGGACTCGTGAGAGCAGGGCTGGGGTGGGAGTGAGCCGGCAGGAGGGGAGAGGATGCTCCTAGCACAGAGCCCCCAGAACTGGCATGACATTGGGAACCCAGGCTTTAGTCGTCCCCAGTCTACTGCCTGGCCACAGCTGCAGCCAGCTCATTTTGTCCCATAAAGGTCAAATCCGGTTGTTGAAACAATCAGCAGCAGCCTGCCTATCATCTCCCTCTTTGTTTCTAAAGGATCCGGTTCCCCAGAAAACAGAAGTGTGGCCCCATGTGGCATGGTGTCCTCCTAGCATTTCAATCATTTCTTCAGGCTTCCTGTAATCACGGTTTCTAACTAAACCAGGTAAATGATACGCAGATAGAATGGGAGAAGACAAGGGAGGGGGCTCCCACTGGGATAAAAACACCCCTATCCAGCACGGGTGCCTGCTCTCCTCGCTGGCCTCCCCCATTATATGCAGGCTCTTCCTGCCTATCTCTGCGGGCCCCTTTTGGGCTCATTTTCCTTTATCCCACTTAACTCCTTCCTTCCCCAGATCACAAATAGAGATGTGAGAGCTCAGAAGCACAGCCTCTCCGGTTTGTTCATGCCTCATCCTCACATTGACTGTCCATTCATTGTTGACGTTGAAATTGTCCCTCCTTCCCCATCCATGCCTCTCGAGAATTGCTGCGTCATTCTTCTCCAAGTCCTGGATTGCCATTCTCTCCCCAGCTGAACTTCCTTCCAATGAGAAAACGGACGGAAATGACTCCTCCCTCGCTTCTGTCTAATTCTCTCTCTCAACCACTCTGTGAACATGTACAAGGGCCTTTCTTAGTCTAAAACTTTTCTTGGACGTTGCCACTTAACGTTTTCCTTCCTCACACAGAGAGGGGGAGATTTCTGTGAATCTTGCGTTTTGTTTTACCAGCTCCCCTATTCCTTCCTCCTGGAAATCCAACTCCAGCTTTTATTACTCTGCCCTGTCGTTCCCTCCAAACCACGTCAGGTCTGCTTGCCTTTTCTCAGTTCTTCCTCCCCATGTTCACTCCTGACTTTTCAATACTCACTACCCGCAGGCTCCCTCAGATCCCACTTTCTGCTCACCGGATGAGCTTCAGCCCTGGGGCTCTACTCGAAAGTCCAGTCCATTGCTATGGTTGTGGCCACGCCCCTCGTAAAAGAAACGACTGCCAAACTATCATCTGTAGCCTTGAGATTTCTTCAGATGTTAGCTCTGCGTACCTCTTTTTATTTCCACCTCCTCACGTTCATTACCCTTGAAGTCCAACGTCCTCTTGCCCCCAGACTATTCTCTGCACTCTGTTTTCTCATTTCTCATTAGGGTAAAGTAATTTATCTGGACATCAACATTAAGTTTTACCGTCTCTTTACTTTTTGGCTGTCGTTCAGCTGGTCACGGATTTAACGTACACCCGCAATGCTGGCTCTTTAAAAACAAGGATGATGATTATGCGCCACTCCTTTCTGCGCTTCCTGGGAGTGCCTCACACTCTGCCGTCTTTACAAATGTGTTATAATTAAACTAAAAGCTTCAGTCCCCCATCTTGGACAGCACTTTGGGTCCACTCTCCCTCTTCCTGGTTCTCCACGGCCCCACTCTGGACAGGAGGTTGATGCTTCATCCCCAGAACTTCTCACCCTTTTGAATGTGGAAACCCATTTTAATCTTACATTTTTTTCACAGACTCCTTTTGACTGAGTAATGATGATATTTCGTCTACTAAATATTTGAAAAATACAGCGTGTTTATGTCAGACACTGTGTATTCAATCTTCTAACCATGCTTCGTGTGCCTACATCTCGTGGGACACTGACATTAATTTTGTGGCTACTGTTTGCTGACCACCAACCTAGACTTTGGCCGTGGTCCCCAGTTGGTTTTCGTGGCTCAAGTGACCATCCCTCCAGTCTGTCCTGCACACTAGTAGGTGATGCTCCTTTTTACACACGCCACCTCCTGCTCCTACCCCAGACTTTGTCCTCAAAGTGAGCTCCTTAACCTGCCACCTGGGTCCACCACAGGCTCCCACACTCTCCAGCGTTAGAGTTCATTTGCCTTTGACATCTACTATCCATTCTGGGTGGTTTTCCCCCTCAGCAGGTGCTTAGGTTCCAGTTGCTTGATCGTGGCTCATATTGTTTCCTTTGTCTGGAAAGCCCACCTTTTTAACTCTAAGAGCTCCCTGTGTGTAAGACTGCCGTGAAACCTTCCTGACTTGGCCCAACCGCAGCATTCAACCACCGCCTCTGAGTGGCTTGTCCCACAGAGTTGTACTTAAAGTGTGCTTGTGTCTGTCTTGCTTTTATATACACTCGCACGTGTGCATGTGCTCACACATTTTTTAACTTTTAAACTTTTAACATTTTTAACTTTTTAATTTGGAAATAACTCAAACGTTCTAAGAATAGTACAAGAAACACGCATATATCCTTTAACCAGATTCTCCTCTTCTTAACATTTTATCCTATTTGCTTTAACAGTCACTCTCTCTATCTCTCTATTTTTTCTCCTAAACCACTTGAGGGTAAGTTACACATCATGGGCCTTCACCTCTAAATACAGCAGTGTGTATTTCCTAAGAAGAGGGATACCGTCTTATGTAACCGCAGTTCTCTGGTCGCCTTCATAAATTTACGTTGATACGGTACTTTTTTCTCATCTTCATCCATGTTCCAGTTTTGTTATTGTTCTAGTAACATCCTTTATGACCCGATTTCCCTCCAGTACAGGATTCAGCCTACAGCCAGCTATTGCATTGAGTTCTCATGTCTCTAGCCTCCTTTAATCTGAAACATTTCCACTGCCTTTCCTTGTTTTTATGACCTGGACATTTTTGAAGACTACAGTCCCCACCCCCCTCCATTTTGTTAATGGGAAATTCCTCATTTTGTGTTTGAAGTTTCCTTGTGATTAGATTGAGGTTATGTATGCTTGGTTGGACTACTGGATTGGTGATGTGATGGCTTTCACAGCGTGTCACATTGGGGGATACCCAAGGTCCATCTGTCCACGATTGTTGATGTTAATTTTGGTCACTCATATAAGGTGTTGTCTGATTTCTCCAGTGTATAATTACTGTGGTTTTTCTCTCTTGAAACAACTGAAAAACAGTCTGTTGAGGAGACACTTTAAAGTCATGCAAAGATCCTCATCAAAGTTTCTTCCTGGAATTAGCATCCAGTGAGGATTCTTGCCTGATCCCATCTTTACCACGATGATGGCAAAAGATTTTCCACCTCCAGTGCTCTCTCGGCGTTTGGCTCTCCATTCTCCTCTTGGCAGACCTCCATCTCCCTGATTTATTTATGTATCTGTTTGTTCACTATTGGCATGCACTCATCAATTCCTAATTATTCAATGGTCTATAAGTCACTACTTTACTTAATTATTTTGGTGCTCAAAATGTCCCAGATTTGGCCAATGGGGGCTCCTTCAAACTGGCTCCATGTCCTTATACGAACGCACATTTACTGTGTTGTAAACCCCTTGAGAACACATTAATACTGTGATCCACATAGGATAGTAACTCAGATGTGGGGGGAGAGACAGAGATGGCTTATGTCTAGTGGATGCTTTCTTGAGTCCCTTAATGCTGCTGTTAAACAACATAGATAATGCATAGATCTAAGGCACATCAGCTCAGATCATTTTATGGTTAGAAACTTTGGAATGTCAGAGCAGGAAAAGTTCTACTGGCTTGTACCGGGAAATCTAAGAGTGCCAATCGTTGATGTTAAGTCCATTCTTATCTTTGAACCTCTTTTTCCCAAGCCAGGCTATTTCTATGTGGGTAGGAGGCTTAGTGGATCAACATCCCTCTTTGACATTCATGTGAGAGACATCAAATAAGAGTCATGTAGTGGAATGACTTTTTTTTTTTTTTACCATGAATTATAAAGTCAAATGCCTATAGTGGCCAGGAAAGTAACCCAAATGAATAATAAGTCCAGTGCTTTGGCGTGGTGTGGACTGCAGTGCCCTGGAGAGCATATACCCTGCCTTAAGAGGCAACTGCTTCCCCACTTTACCTACTTGTTCCTGTGTAGAAATACAGGCATGGGGTTGCCAGATCATCCCATTTTTCGAGACCATCAAGAAATACAGATTTTTATGTGAAATCTTAAAATCTCCCATCTTTACATCTCATCACCTAATTCCAAAAAACGTTAAGGCACACTTCAGGCTAAATAAAGCATACTTTGGGTCCACAAGCCAAGCTAGCTGTCTGCATGCCTTGTAGCCCCCAATGACATCAAAGTAAAGGCAGAGAATTGACAGTTGACCTTTCATGAGCCTTCCTGCAGATATAATTTGATGATTTTATGATTTCTTATACAGAAGAGGACATCTTTAAGGTTCATCTTAAAGCTCCATTTAACAAACAAAACGATATAAAATCCATATATGTAAAACCCAAACCATTATTTTTTAATATAAGTCCCAAGTATATAGCTAATGACCTCCCCCAAAACGTAATTCCCAGTGGCTTACTGGATCCAATTTTCATGCAGATGTTGTTATGTTCCTTGACATTTGGAGATGAATTATTAGCCTCCTCTCTGGGACCAAACAAAGGTAGATTGTAACGACCACTGCCCCCTTGTTAATACACATGCCCAACCTGTCACTGCGCCGCTTGCCAAGCCATTTCCAGGGGGAACATCTTCAATATGCGCAGTTGGTCACGACTTCACAAATATTTCCACTGCATTGTTACCAAGAAAACCTTTCCCTTATGAATTTTTGTTTTATTACTTTGCTAAAGCAAATACACTCCAGAAAGACATGCGGTATTCCACTGCAGTCAAACGTGATGCCTAGAGCTTCGTCTCTAAAGAAAAAGCATAAGAAATGCCAAGTTATAACACATTGCATGTTTCAGATGTGCATGTTATTTTCTCTCCTGCTTCTCACTATGGATAGGTAAGCTGGACTTCTGATTTGAAAGGCCCTCAAGCTGCACGCTTTTTTTGACCTACAAAATCAAATAAAATCGATCTGTTCATGTTTGGAATAAGTAAACCTATCACTTCACACTTGACCCTCTCCTTCTTTTCTGAACACCCCCCTCTCTCTTCTTTCTGCATAAATGATACTAGAAAAGTAGATCTCATGATAGGGACTTTTTCAGTTCTTCCTGATCTGAAGACTTTCCTCCGGTAGCTGGTGTCCTAGCCAGAGTTGTGGGAGGGCACTGCTGGGACCCACCAGGCCAGAGGGGGATTGGACTATGAGTGGTTCTCTGGATAGGGGTCCAAATCTCTGCATTCCAGTCCTTTCCCTAAGTTTTCCAGGGGACCTTGGCATCTCTTTCCTGCTCTGAATAGCATCCCTACCTTTAGGAAAACCAGCTCCCGGTGTCTCGTTGAAAAGGGCAAATGAGTCTCTCTCGGCCCTGGTTTCTGCAGACTCAGCCTGCCAGGGCACAAACCTGAAATGCAGTTGCTCACGCCCTGTGTTTACTTTCATTTCCAGCCACATCTGGAGGCCAAAATTCATAAATTTATCGCCAAGCCTGACAACAGTTTACTGAGTTTGTACGCTAAGAGAAGGGGGAAAAAATTGGTCTCCTGACTCGTCGGGTGTAAAATGGATGGAGAAATGGATGGGCAGCCCGTAAACCCCAACCGTGTTTATGAACATCTGCGGCCTGCCTGCAGACGGTGAGGGCGTGAGCGGGCCGTGTTTGTCTTGGAGGGTTAGCCTGGAGTGCTCCATGGTGTACTCTCTGTGTCTATACAGCCAGGCATCTTTTTAACCCACCAGAGACCAAGGGAGGGACACAAGGGCTGTTCAGAGGTGGAGGCCCACAGATCCGATAGGGGGAGAGCGGGCATGGGCACCCGGCCGTGTTTACAATTGGGGCAGGACGGTGGGTGGGCCAATTCTTGTGACGTACTTGAGGCTTTAAAAAACGGTCATAAATCTGATGTCTGTCAAACAGGGCTGGCATTTTCTTTTCCTTTCACAACCAGGTTTTGTGTGACCAAAAAAAATTTTTTTAAACAAGAAATGCTCTAAACCTTGGTCAAGAGTGTCCCTCTACCCCATCATTAGAGTGGAACCCCCCAAGAGTGCGTTGGAGTATTTCGGGGGAGGCTGTAGTCTCCCCCCGCTCCCTCAGGAAGGGTGTTGCCATTATTTGGCGCATTTTTACAGGGATGTTGGAGCGGGTGCAGCAGCCCTGAGTGGACTGAGACCCTGAAGCTCCGTGTCCAGCCGCTTGGCTCTCATCAGAGGTCTGCCCGACTTGCTTTGGGTCAGCCTGGAGCACCCTAAAGAAGCCGACAGCTCCTTTAGGTAACTGCTCTTCGGCCATAAATAAAGCAGGAAGCAAGAGAGCCATTCTGGAGGGCCCCAAGGCGAGGGGAGGATGTGCTGTTTGTGGCCACCAGCCACGGACCCTCTGACTAGAAAGAAATGTGCTGGGGATGTCCTTTTAGCAGGCGGTTTGGCTCTCTGGGACCTCACGTCTGAGGTGAGCCCGCCAAAGAAAAGGGCACTTCTTGTGGTCAGAGCCTGGGGCTTGGACGGAGGGAATATGTGCCTGGGGAAGGCGTGGCCCACCGAGGAGGAGAAAAACCCCCCTGTCTGCAAGGAGCGCGGGTGCCAGGCCTCTCCGCTCAGGGAACAGTGAACAACTGTTGGAGAGCTTGGCCTGCCCCAGCGTCCAGGTGTGCCCTGGCCAATCAGGTGTGTCACCCTAGGAAAAGAAGCACACAGGTCCTAGTGTCCACCCCTGCCCCAGTGCCGTCCACCTCTGCCGCCCCCTCAGGGTCGCTGCGTGTCCCGTGGGCCTTGACTCTCTGGTGTTATGCAGGCTGCAGGATGCGGGGGGCTCCTTCCCGTCCTCCCTCTACCAGATCTTTATGTTCGTTTTCCACACTGGGCAGTATCCCAGCCAAGCTGCGAGCCATCGAATCTGAAGAGCTCACTGCTTTTCAAGGCATTTTTCCTGGCCCCTGGCCACTCTTGACTGCTTGGTTAGTCGGGCAGGGTTGTTCAAGGGTGTGAAACTAATTGGGCCAGAGATGGAGGCTGGGGCTCAACCCAGTGGGGTGGGATTTCCCCGTGGGGTGTGGGTAGGAGGACAGATGTCCCCAGCAGGGACCTCTAGAAGAAACCCAGCCAATGAGATGCCAGGACTTTAACACTGGCAGGTGGGGCAGGAACAGGAGAACTTTGAGCCCCGGTGACTTAGCAGCCCGGGGATTTTCCAGGCTTGCCTTAGGATGGTTATCCCAGCCAGGGACTAGGAATCAGGAAGCCTTTATTTTATTTTTTTAAATTTTAACCAGGATTCACCCATGGTGATAAAACATTGAGTGGTCATGCTTGAGGCCCTCATCAATGCCTTCCCAGAACCCAGTAGGCCAGAAGGGTAAAAATCTCATGCTTCTGCCTGGTTCCTTCAAAACATGTTGTTGTAATACTCAGTTCAGTGGTAGGTGCTAGAATGAGGCCCTGCTCTCAAGGGCTCTCTGCATTTCTTACCTTACCTTGAGGTCATGTCTGTAGTCTGTGAAAACGAGTGTTTCCCTGGCTTGTATCCTCATGGGTCTTGTGTTCTCTCAAGTCTAGTTATTTTTTGTTTTAACTGTTTCAGAATTTCCATTCTCCGTAGTGTGGCCTTGGAGCTGGGGTCCACCCCACGGATGCCTGGGGTACAGCCAGAAGGCGCAGCTCCCTGTGTTCACTCACGTGGCTAACATAAGTCTCACCCATCAGGTATCCGCTTAATGCTGTTTCCTTAGAGGGGCCTTTGTTGTCACTGTAACTTGCATCCCACCCCCATTTCCGTCTTCTGTTCTTCACAGAAGCATCATGATTTGTAATCGAATCTTTGTCTTACTTGTACGTGATCTCCTCCTGGAATACAAGCAGGCGACACGGGCAGAGGCTGTGTCGTCTTCATCGCTGACAAAGCCCCAGTTCCCAGCGTAGCGCCTGACACACCATAGATGCCCCTTCGGTATTTGAGTTAACGCCGCCAGGATAGGAGCTGGGGGTGGAACATGTGGCAGATTAGACATGGCTGCAGCTGGGCAGTTGTCCTTCCTGACTTCCTACATTTCTCTTGGCTCTGGTTTATACTTGGCTAATTCCAGAGAAGGGGAAAAAAAGGAATTGCCATTTAGCATTCCGGCCTAAGTTTTGATCTCTCAAACTTACAGTTGTGATCAGAGGTGTGGGATCATGTATTTATTTTAGATGGGAAAAAATTCAAGCAGGATCCTGAGTTCTGTTTATTTGTTGTTGTTGTTGTTGCAGAGACGAATAATCGTTGGGGCATTTTTCTTAACCAAAAAGATGGAGTTGCGATCCCCTTGCTACTTGGCAGGTATCTAAAAGTCATGGGTTCTGATAAGGTGACTCTCTAGTTCCTTCTGCTGTTGGCTGTGTAAGAGGTGGCCCTGGACACCTACAAGGCTGCTCATTACGTGACCCTCTTGGGTTGGCATTTTCTGCAGAAGGGCTCAAGGCTTACCTATTTTCTCACTCATCACAGCATCCCTTTAAATTGAGAGTTTACTGTTGGCCATGAATTCTCCCATGTCTAGATGTTGGGAACTGTGAAATCTTCTCCGAGCACCTTGGATAGCCAGAGCCTTCTGGTTGAAAGGCCCAGTTGGCATGAGCGTCTGCACAAGAGGCCCAGGACCTCTAGGGGAGGACGGTGTGAATCCTACAGGTTCTGAGGTCTAGCTGATAATGCCTGAGTTCCAGGCCTACCTTTGCCTCCATCCTGGGACCTCCCTTTATGCCAAAGCTGGGCACCCATATTTCACAGCTCGAGACTGACAGACTGTAGACAACCAGAGAAGAAAAAGCAGTGAGTAATTTATACAATTTGTAAAGCTAGAATATGGTAAACACAGATGGTGTGGAGAGTTTTGTTTGTTTTCTTAGCCTTCTTTTGTCATTAATGCCCATCTCTAAATGAACACAAATTCTTCTGCAAGGATGTCTGCGTTTCCTACCCTGCAAGGAGATTCAGGAGTCAAAATATAGTCACTAAACTAGCAAACTAATTTAAAAGATGATGTATTAGTTTGTTAGGGCGGATAGAACAAAAGTACCATAGAATGAGTGGCTTAAACAGTAGAAATTTGTTGTCTCGTAGATCTGGAAGCTAGAAGTCCGAGATCAAGGTGTTGGCAGGGTTGCTTCCTTCTGAGGGCCCTGAGGAAGAATCTCTTCCACACCTCTCTCTTGGCTCCTGGGGGTTTGCTGGCAATCTTTGGCGTTCCTTGATGTGTAGAAGCATTGCCCCAGGCTCTCCCTTCCCCTTCACATGATGCTTTCCCTGTGTGTGTGTCTGTATTCAAATTTCCTTTTCTTTTTAATTTTTGTAAAGGTATGCTTTTTTTGATAAGGAAGATTGGCCCTGAGCTAAGATCTGTTGCCAATCTTCCTCTTTTTTTTTTTTTTTGTCTCCCCACAGTCCCGGTAAATAATTATATATCCTAGTTGTAG
Organism: Equus asinus; assembly: GCF_041296235.1. Classification (NCBI taxonomy): domain Eukaryota; kingdom Metazoa; phylum Chordata; class Mammalia; order Perissodactyla; family Equidae; genus Equus; species Equus asinus. The sequence goes on along the minus strand of NC_091802.1, from coordinate 53,361,536 downwards.
GTCATTCTAGTTCTTCTATGTGGGCCGCCACCACAGCATGGCTTGATGAGTGGTATATAGGTCTGTGCCCAGGATCTGAATCGACAAACCCTGGTCCGCCGACATGGAGTGCGCCAACTTAACCACTTGGCCACAGGGCCAGTGCCCCAAATTTCCTTATTTTATAAAGACTCCAGTGATGTTGTATTAGGGGCCCACCTTATTTCAGCGTGACCTCATCTTAACTCATTATGTCTGCAACGACCTTCTGTCTAGATAAGATCACACTCTGAGCTACCGACGGTTAGGACGTCAACATGGGAATCTTGGAGGGAGACGATTCAACGCAGAACAGATGACAAATGACCAACCTTTACAACAGGACTATAGACAGAACTCGACTCAAGAATTTTCAAATTATTAATGTCCCCTCAAGTCTTGAGTTTAATGTGAAGCGTCCAAGAAAATGTCCAGCAGGAAGTTATAAATTTATGGGGGAAGGGCAGTGCTAACCCTTCCAGGGCCTCCTAAGACTTTTGTGATTTTTGCCACATTGGCAGACATACCATTATTTCCTTAATATTTTTCCTATTTTCCTTAAATAATCATGCTTTAAGAGGAAACTCTGTGTCACTATTGTAAGTGGAATCCAGGGTCACTGGACATAAATAGAAGACATGATGAAAAAAATCTTAAGATTTAGATTTTGTGGCTTTCCCAAGGCTCTGAGTCTGAGAACTGCTCTCTCTCTTCTCTTGTAGTGAGACTTGCAGAGGTGTTAAGGCCTTAAAGCACCGAATGGAGATGTTCTTCCTGCTTTGATCAGGGTGGAAAGAGACTAGAAAAGGGAAAAGCATTTCTGTGTGATCCAGTGTGATGTAATGTCATGTCTGGGTGTGACCAACCGTTTTATCAGGTACCACTAAGTGATCCATTACCCCTGTTTTGGAAGCACTGATCTAGTCCAATTTCCTCATCTCCTGGATGAGAAACTTCAGGCCTTCTAACAGTCTTCAGAGCCCATTGCTAAATTAGTGGGCGAGCTGAGCGTAGCCCATTGATTCTCGACTGGGGCAATTTTGCATCCCTCTTCTACAGGGGATGTTTGACAATGGTCTGGAGACATTTTTGATTGTCACAACCGGGGGATGCTACTGGCATCTAGTGGGTAGCGATCAGGGGAACCGCTAAACATCTGACATCCTACAGTGTGGAAGACAACCCCCACCGTAAAGAATGACCCAGCCCCAGATGTCTCTAGAGCTGAGGTTGAGGATCCTGCTCTAGATAAAGGCTTCTCCGTTCTTGTCTCCTGTTTATCCCCCTTTTCCCTGCTGCCTCTTCTCTTTGATTGCAGATGATGTCTGTTTTCAAAGCTATTCGGTAGCTATTGCTCACACCAAGGAAGGGTTGGAAGATGTTTCCATCTCTACTTTATGAGGCTTCTAAGCCATTTAGTGGTCAAAGTTACAGCCTCCGGTTCTCAACACTCTCTTGACCAGGTAGTATTAAATTTGACTCTTATTCGTCTGGTGGTGGCAGAATTGGACTCCCCCACATCATCCTACTCACGGGACAGTAGAATAATCTCCATCCCCATCCTAAATGGAGGAAGCTTTGGAAAGTGTGATTTCTTAAGATGAATCTCCAAAGGGTTTTACATTCATCCAACAGCATGAAAAGATGAGTTAGTTGTGGACCATGCCTTCAAGGGGCGTCCATTCTATTAGGGACAATAAGACAGCTCCACAAGTTCTTTTTTTTTTTTTTTGCTTTTTGATGAGGAAGATTGGCCCTGCGCTAACATCTGTTGCCAATCTTCCTTTTTTTTTTTCTTCTCCCCAAAGCCCCAGTATGTAGTTGTATATCCTAGTTGTAGGTCATTCTAGATTTTCTATGTAGGATGCCACCACAGCATGGCTTGACGAGTGGTGTGTAAGTCTGTGCCCAGGATCTATACCAGCGAACCCTGGGCCGCCAAAGCAGAGCATGCGAACTTGACCACTTGGCCTCGGGGCCAGCCCTTCCACAAGTTCTTATGCTGCAGACCCAGCTAGAAATTTACAGGAGCCATGAGAGAGTTGTGGGGGCTCAGGGCAGCCGGGTAGAAGGAGACGACTGTGTACCAGGTGATACTGGAAACCAGTCGTGCTAAAGCTTCTCTTGGTGCCTCCGTAAACTGAAATTTCGACCCAGGTTTCACCTCGCAGGATGTTTCCTTCTGAAACATCTAAGGCAATAGGTATAGCCAGTTTCCTCCGCAGTTATGAACTTGACCCTTCACCTCCAAAAGCTGATAAAACCTTGCTTGCTCTGTCCTGCTGTAATGCTTGGTTCTCCAGCCTGAACCTGTGCTTGCACCGTGTGCACCATGGAGCTGGGCTATGTTGAGTTTCTGCATTACACTCCAAGCCCTTGATGGCAAGGCATGTATATTCTGTGCTCCTTCACACGCACACCATTGTGTGCTCCTCGGGGCTTCCTGAGAGGCTGTTTAGCCATGTGTTCGGGAGTTTCTGAGCCTTACTGCAGGAGGGCCAGACCTCTCCTGCTTTGCTCTCCATCTCCCGCAGCCTGCCTCCCAGGTTAATCACGTCTGTGGACGGGCTGGCGGGTGTGCGGCGGTCTGAGTCCCGACAGGCCCCAGGTCTAATCCGAAGCCTGGAATTTGATGGCTGAGGCTCGTCATCGTCTCACCTCTGACTCCCAGTTCAAGTGACTGTCTCTGAAAATCACACTCCAAACACGGCCCAGAAGCCAGTGGTGTCACACTGTGTGAGGAGCCAGGCTGGGGTCCCCATGCTGCCCAGTGCCGAGAGGGGCCTGTCGTGGCGGGACTGGGAGAGCCAAGTTAAACGACCTTCTGATCTATGGGGCCCTGGTCACAGCTCCAGGCTTTAAAGTCTGCCCAGCCCGGGAAAGGAGGTGTCATATTATAGGGCTCTAGGAATTCTGTTTAATATTTAAAATATCTGCACATTCTTTCCTGGTTGTGGTTAAATCACTTCTTTTCTGTTAGGATTTTCTGATAAACCCAAAGAAACCCGCAGCCGTTGCCCGCACATGGCTTCCACAAGTAAAATAAGCATCCTTTCAGCTCACGGCTTGCCTTTCTTCTGCAATCGCAGATCTCCACCCCCACCCCCTGGCCCCAGCTTGGTTCTCATGTGTCCCCAGACATCCCAGGGAGACAGGAAGAAGGAGGAACGATGGTCCAGATTTTGCTGATGGAGGCGATAAAGCAGCATAAATGCAGGGTCGGGATGGTGCTGCCACCAGACTCCCATGAGGGCCCTCGCTGGCTTGTCTGACTTTGAGCTCAGCCAAGCACCTCCCGACGGCCTCATGGGAACATGACCTCTGCCAGGCTTTCTCCATTTCTCTCCGTGGCAGTTAATTGATCACCTACTCCCTGCCTGTCTCGGGGCGTGGATGCAGTATGCTCTTTTTACTCATGCTCAAAAAAGTATTAAAAATCCTGATACCCAAGATTGTATAGCTAAAAAGCATCAGCATTGTAAGTAATACCCAGATATGCCAATATCCTTGTTTCTACTAAACCAGGTTAACCCCCTGGCAAATGACCCTGCAGCTATTTCCCTCCTCACCTGCCCAGGTGACTCACCCTGCCAACCCAGGGAGGTAGGAACCACCTTCGCCCCTAGCCTCACTGTATATGTTGGCCATATTATATATATACTACCTACACACTATATATGTGTGTGTGTGTGTGTGTGTAATGTATATAATATATAACAACATATAAATAATAAACATATATGATATATAGCATAACATTATATATAATATACACATATAATGCATTATAATACATATCACAAAGTAGGAGCGTCAGTGATTTTTGGTGTCATCTTTGCGACTAAGTTTTCAGCTCTGAGGAGCTGGGACCTGCCTTCTCGGCTTTGTATTTCCGGCGCCTGGTCTGATAACTAGTGCGTGGCAGGTGCTCAGTCGACATTGACATAGGCTTGTGGTGTCCAGTGATTTCAGAGAGAGGGCTGTGCCCGTCGGGACCTTGTATCTGGTCGTCACGTGGTTGCTGGACAGCTTTGTGGTGGTTGTCCCTTAAGGAAACCCCTCCTTCCCTCAGGGCTGCGTGGTGGCTGCTGTCTGTGTCCGTTAGGCCTGCTGGTCGCAGTGCGGTCCTGAGCCAGGGCTGGGTGGGCAGTGTGCACCCCCACACAAACCCCATGCCTCACCCTGGCTGGCCATCTATTGTCTGCCTGCTCCTGGACACTGGGGACCTGAGCGGGAGCCCGCGGTGCTCTGGCCACCTTCCCAGGAGTGCTCATTTGTCTTTCCGTAAAAAACTTGGTGACGTGGCCAGGCTTACGTGTGTCACATGGAAAGTCGAGTGTCTTCAGGGCTCAGAATGAGCAGCGGCCATCAAACTGTGGGCCTGGGGACCCTGCAGGGCCTGGGGGGTGCTCAGTGGCTCCACAGAAAGCCGGGCACTGGAAGCCAGGGCAGGTCTCACTCTGTTTTTACTTATCTATTGGGGTCCTGAATTCGAGTTTGTTAGGGAGTCTTTTAAACTAACACATAGAAAGTATTTGTTATGCTCCAGACATGGTTGTAAGTGTTTTGCCAATATCAATTATTTAACCCTCAGAAACAACCTTGTCCGTAGGTACTATTATTATGCAAATTGCTGACAGATGAGGAAACTGAGGCACAGGGAAGTTCAAGGCTTATAAATGGCAGGAGTGGGATTCAAACTCATACAGTCCAGCCTGATTCTGGGTTCTACTGCTTTAAGAAAGAGGTTTGAGAACTGTTAAGAGTTGAGTCCCGCTGACCCCTGACTCTTAGGTTTGCAGAAATAGCACCCCCATTGGGTATTGGTTCAGGAAGTAACCTGAACTCCTGAAGCAGCGTGGAGTCGGGCTTGGGGGGTCCGCAGTGCAACCCAGGGGAACTGGGAGACTGGGTGTTCAGGGGGTGGGGAAAGATGGGAGAAGGGTTGTAGCAATGTCCTGAGGTCACTTCTTCTCACCAGTCCAGACACCGACCCCAGGAGGTGGGAGCCTCTTTCTTCCCCAGCCTTACTGTACAGCTATTAAGTGGGGATTTGCCCATCGATAAATCAGGGCACCTGAGAAGTGAACTGGTGAACCACACTGGCTCTTTCCTCCTTCTGGATGAACACAAACAACATGGTGAAATGTCAACCTGTCAGTCGTTTGGAAAGTTTGCGGCATGGAAAGGCGATTACCCAAATGACTTTTTAAAAGTAGGAGAATTTGCCTGGCTGAACGTTTTTTAATTAATGCCCCCAGTTAATGTTAATAACTATTCATAGCATAGTGAGCTGGGCTTGGGGTGGGTTTAGGAAACATTTGGTATCTCTGGCAGAGGCGGAATGTTGACCTGGCTGGCAAGGGGGCTGTCGGCCGCTTTTCACAAACCTCGGGTCCATTTGAGTCTGAGCGAGGAGGCTATTTGCAGTGAGGGTGGGGCTTATGTAGCATCGTAAGAGTTTTTCAGGTTAGCATAAGTGTTGCTGCGGCCCAGGTGGTCTCTGGGGCTAAGGTCTCCCCACATGTGCCCTTCCTCACCTAGTGAACGAGCCTCTCAAGGGGATTCTTTGGAACAAAAAACGTTTCTTGGGGGTCACACCATTGAAACTTACCTCCGTGATTTTCTGTGATCTCATTTTTCCTTAAAATATCATTGGAAAAGTGTTTTGAGTTGAGCATTTTATTTTCCATTTAAACATGGTGAAACTGACGCACGGGGGCCAAGGCTTGGCGGGAGGGTGGGGGACCCGGGCCCAGCACACCTCCTGTGGGTCAGCCCTCAGCAGGCTGGGAGTGGCGCTCAACCACAGCAACATCTTGATCTCTTCCACGGGGTGCTCTGCTGCTGGGTATGACATCCATTCAGAAGGTGTCCCTAGGGGCAAGCATGCGGCTTTAAAGGGAAAACACAACGGGCTCGTAAACTGTAATTTTGGTTTTTTTAGAGCACAGAGTGATGGGCTCTATCTTTATGCTTATGTTAGAGACTCTTCTCCAGGAAGATCCAGGAGGGAGCTTGAAGTAGGACCCATGTTAGAGCTCCGGGTGGAGGTGGACTGGGAAAGAGGTCGGAGAACCACCAAGAGCGGCAAGTCCAGCTCTTCTGACTTAGCTATCTTGAGAGAGCCGTGCCATTGTGCGGTCTGCCGGCTGTGTTTATGGAGTGCCACGGGCCAGAGAACATGGCACGGAGTAGCACGGCTGCTGTTATTAATGATCTGTACACTGCCCTGGGCTCTAGGAATCCAAACACGTGAGGCATCTTGCCCACCTTGGGGAGAGAGGATAGATAACCTCTCCCCTCTGTTATCTTGTGTTTAGTGTAAATGTGAGATGCGGGCAGTAATAGGCGCTCAAGTGTGAGCCATCACCCCATCACTGGGGCCTGGGAAGTCAGGTGGCTTCTCGTGGAAGGTGGGACTTGGGCTGGCCTTAAAGGGAAGATGTCAGGGAGACGCAGAGCGAGGGAGATGTTGCAGGTGTGGGAGCAAGATTAGATAAGATGCCTGCAGAGGAGTCCCCCAGACAAGGCTGGACAGTGAAGAGGAGCCATCAGGGGGCAGACGGCCTCTGGTTTCAGACAGTGGGTTTGGGCTGTGCGTGGAAGGCCGTCGGGAGCCATTGATAGCTGCTGGGCAGAGTTTGGCAGAGCTAATTGTTATTTGAGAATGACAAGCTGGGAGAGCTGTATAGAGTGGACTAGAACAGGCAAATCTGAAGTCAAGGGGCCAGCTGGGGGCTAATTGCAACAGTGGAAGGCAGAATGGCAAGGTGGCTCTCAGCTACGCCCCTGGAGCCCACCGAGCTTGGTGTGCATGTTGACCCAACTACTTACTAGCCACGTGACCTTGAGCAAGTTTTCAATCTTTCTGTGCATCAGTTACTTGGTCTTTCACGTAAGGGTACTAATATTCATTCATTCATTCATCCCAAAGAGGGCTATATCACACAGTGCATGCTGATCATACAGTGGAGCACAAAATGAGCATGCTCTCTGTGCTCGGGGATCTTATAGTCTAGTAGGCAGAGACACAAACTAAAATGAAATAAAGATGATCCTTTCAGGTTACGTTAAGCGCTGTGAAGAACACAGCGGGTTGTACTGCTTGCGTGTCTTGTGTAACAGGGTCATCATGGAGGGCCTCTTTGAAGTCGTGCTGGCTGAGCAGAGACTTTGGAAATTAAGCAAAGTGTTTCATGCTGAGGAGACAGCAAGTGCAAAGCCCCTGAGGCACCAAAGAGCTTGGAGCTTTCCAGCCCAGGAGTAGAGCCAGTGTGTGGAGGGATGGAGAACAAGGCGAGAAGTGATACGAGATGAGGGAATTCAGTGAGGTAACACATGTAAAGAGCTGGGACACAGTCAACAATAAATGACATTCTTATTATGGGAACATTCTGGACCTGAGGTTAACAAGGGCCTGAGCTGTTATTGTGGCCATGGGCTGTAAGAGAAGACGGATCATGAACATCAGCTGAGGAACTGACCGGAGGGAGAGTGATTAACTCGGTATTAGGGGAGGGCTGCCCATCTGGGTAATGGAGAGGGTGAAGTTAAATTCGCTGAAATGGGGAGTTTCCGAGAGGAGCCTGGTGGAAGGGGATAGAAGGATGTGGAGAATGTGAGGTTATTTGGGAATCAGTGGTCAGCCAGCTCTGTAGGTACCTGGCACACTGGGGCTTAGGAAAACAGTCAGGGGCAGGGGTTCCGGGAATCTTTGAGAAGAAGGGGAAACGATGGGCATTCAGCTGGTCTAGTCCCTGTCTGTGCTGGACCCAGGAGAAAGAAGAGGAACCGAGGAAGAGGAGGGGAGGAGGACCTTCTGAGACCTGGGCACCTGAACGAGGTCCAGGAGGAATGAGGACCAGGAGGATCTTGGTTCTCAGGCTCAAATCCCCTCTGTCTTTTGCACGTTTGCGTGGGGCAGCAGGCTCCTTCTTTCTGGCCCAGCCTCTGCGGGCTGTGCTGGTGGAGCTTGGCCTCTGTTTCCCGCCTGGGGTTGTGTAACAGGCTCCGGGAAGTGCTCGGGGGCTGTAGGTCCTGAACCGAAACGCCAATGTCATCAGAGCCCTCTGTCTATAATGGCACAGGTATTTGGAAAATGCCACGGAGCAGGTCTGTTCAACCCTGTGGCCTGCAGCCTGTCAGCTGGGTTAGGATTCTTGGTCAAGTTCACGGTTCAGGCCAATATTGACTGTCTCCTTCAGTGGAAAGTGCTGCTGTGCTGTCAGCGAGATCTGCAGCTGCCTGGGAGGTGGCCCTGTGGCGCTCGCCGTCTGTGCCTCCCTGCTGGTCCCCCTCTGGATCGTGCAGGGGGTCCCAGGGGCCCTCCTGCCAGAGCTCACCTCAAACCCCAACTTTGGCTCAAGCTTGCAGCTGTTGCTCCCTGCTTTCCAAGCCATTTCTGATTTCACAAGCAATCCTGCAACATCTATTTTGACTGTTTTTGAAAAACTGCATTTATAGTTTTATTTCTAGTTCAAGATGATGAATGTCCATTTTATTTTTATTATTAATACCATGGCATGTTTTTTTTCTTCACCAAACAATGCCTGTTCACTTTAGACATGCAAAAATAAGAAAGCACGGGCTGACCTTGTGGCCGATTGGTTAAGTTCATGTGCTCCGCTTCAGCTGCCTGGGGTTCACCAGTTCGGATCCTGGGCATGGACGTACACACCACTCATCAAGCCACGCTGTGGTGGCCTCCCACATAGAAGAACTAGAATGACCTACAACTAGGATATACAACTAAGTACTGGGGCTTTGGGGAGAAAAATAACAAAAAAAAAGAGGAAGATTGGCAACAGATGTTAGCTCAGGGCCAATCTTCCTCAACAAAAAGTAAAAATAAAATAAAATAAGAAAACAAATCACCCATAAACTTGCTACCCAGAGATAACATGTTAATCTTTTGCTTTCTTCTTCAAGGTTTGTTTGTATAACCCATGCAATTCTGTAATTTTTTTTACAATAATAGTAATAGCTAAGATTTATTAATTACTTACTGTAAGCCAGGAAATATGCTACACAGTTGAAAACATGGTTTAATTTAATACCAAAACCAGCCTGTGAAATAGAGTCAAGCATAGTTCTGTTTTACATCCGCAAATGGAAATAACAATAACAATGGTGGCTGACAGCTGTGGAAGGCATCCTAGCAGCGAGGAAGAGTCAGTGCTGCGATCCCCATTTTTCAGGCGACAAAGTGGATACCTAGAAAGAGGTCCAAGGTGCACAGCTAGGTAGTGGTCAAGGTAGGATTTTAGTCTCCGTCGCTGACTCCAGAACCCTTACGTGTGTGACATGAGTTTGATCATTTACCAAGAAACTGAGAATTTTTACCCGTGCGTTCACCTCCAGCGTTTTTGCTGGCTACTTGGCTTTCTCTTCTCCATCTTCTGTGCCCATTGCCCACACCTAGAATGGATAGTTCTTCCGAATGAAGCTTGTGTCCCTGTACTCATTGTCCAGGACAAGGACGCTTTTCTTTGCTACCTCGCTCCTTCCAAAACTCAACCCAGCTGGCATGGAATGGGTATTTATCTCCTTCCAAAAAGTGCACGCTTGTCTCTACCATTTGGAATTGGAATCTGAGATTTGGCTAGAACTCTTTACGAAGATGGTAATCCAGCTGATGATGAGTTTGCACGTTCCAGAGTACCTTTCCACCACTTTTAATGGGGTCACCTGGAATCCTTACAGACCAGGTGCAGAAAACGACATTTCCTTTAAGTCAAAGATGGCTGTTTAGAACTGGTTCGTTGTCCCGTAAAGTCATTGTCCTTGAGTATGTACATATCTACACACACGCATACACTCACCCAGACATATGTTTTTGAGATGAAGTTGCCCCCATACAATAAATCCTAATCCAAAGTGGATTGCTGCTTTGATTAAAAAGCAAAAATTCTGTCGGCTCCATAGGTAAACCTAGAAAAGCACACACTTTTTCTTTGAGCTGGGTTCGTCTCACAGAGAGGCACATTTAAATTATTTCATGGGTAATTCACGCTGGCATTAGTGTAGGGAATATTGCCACAGCCTCTGCACACACCACAGCCTTCTTTCTCCGACAGACGGACATTCTCAGTGGCCTCCTAAGGTGAGGATGCCACGTACTTCTGTGCTCATCAGGCCTTTGTCTCTCAAGCCTTGGCACCTGCTCATCTCAGGGCTGACTTAGGAGTCTCCACGGGGAGTTATCTTCCCCAAGGGAAGCTCTCAGGAGGGTACAAAGGAAAGAGAGGAGAACGCTTGCCTCCCTGCCCTTGTGTTTGTTTCTGTTAGATGAAGGGTAATCCTCGCCTCGTGTCAACGTGTCCTGGCCTTGTGGTAACAGTTCTGTAGTGATCTGGCTGTTTCATGAGCTGAGGAGATGGCCACCAACTCCTATCCTTGGAGAGGTGGGAAAAAAAGAGAGAGAAAAAAGTGTGTTTAGCGAAATATGTGTATTTGCATGTTCTCTAAGTAAACATTTCCGAGTGGGACCAGAATAATTAGGAGGTAAATTGCCATCTGCGCATGTCAGTTCTTTTGTTCACCCAACTCAAGGGGCATCCCAATTGTGAAATTGTGAAAAAATTAGCTATCTGTCTATCTACCCTCCTACCTACCCACCTGTCTAGCTAGCTAGCTGTCTGCTATTTGGTGCTTTAGTTAGTTTTAGCTGGAGTTGAGTAGTTTGTGGGAAAGATCACTAGGCAGCTTGCTTGTCTAAAAGCCAAACCAGGATGGGGTGGGGCGAGGGAGGGGTGGGCAGCCAAGAAGCCCTTTCCACCCTCCCTCAGCAAGAGAATAAAAAAGATAAATAAACCCTAATCCTGACCTGGGGGCAAATCCCAATAAAGATCGAGGTTAATTTTTCCTGCCGATCCAACCCTTGAATTCATTGTACGAATTAGACAGTTCTGCGGCCCTAATTTGCCAGATCAGATTGTATAATTATCTTTTACAGCCCTGGGTGTGATGTGTGCTCCGTGTTGATGCTGCAGGGGGCTGAGCGTGTGCGTTGGGCTTCAGAGGAGCTGCTCTGCCGTGCCAGGCTGCGCTGCTTTCACACAAGCGGGGGCGTAGCTGTTGGAGCCAGGTCAGAATCAGCCCTAGCAGCCTGGAATGGAACAGACAAGCTTGGGACAGAGCCTGGGTCAAAGGTCTACCAACAGGAGGCAGTAGGGGGAGGGTCTCCGAGAAAGAGCAGTGGTATTGGGGTTCAGTGGGGGCAGTCAACAGAGGACCTGAGTAAAGGGTGGCAAGTTTGGAGATGGGAAGGAAGTAGGCAGCTTCAGGGCTGAATTATGATGCTCATGGCCTTAGGCACTTTTGTCTTCATGGGCCCCTTCCTCCATAAAAAGAAATGTATATTAAAAATGATATTTTAAGATGGCTATGGTGTGAGGAAGAGTATCATCCAGGCTGGATTCATTGTTATATAGGCATTAATATTATACTCATTTTATTCCTTCTGATTTTAAAAGAAATTAGAACATTTTCACAGGCATCTAAAATTCTCCAGGGTCCTGGGCACTGGCTCCCGTGCTCAGTGGGTGTGTTGGCCTTAGGTAGGTTCCTAGACATGGGACCCAGTGGTTTGAACTCCTGACAGCTACTTGGCCTGTTTTGTACAAGTCACTCCTCTCTGATTTTGGACCATTTGGAAGGTCCGAGAATTCCCCCAAACTGCAGCCCTTATTTTGGCCCAAGAGGGGGCTCGCACTTGTGAAGTGTTGAAATCCCGTATCCTATCGCACTGATTTTCCTTTCTCCGCCCTGGTCTTCTGCAGTGTGTGACCTTCTGTTGTCAGCATGCCTCACAGCATAGGTGGTGTAGGTTTTGGAGAAGGCGGTGGGTCCGTGTGGGGCTGGACGTGTTCCAGGTGATGTCTTCCTGTGCCCTCAGCAGCCGGGCCTTTTGTTCCTCAGTCAGAGGTATCCAGGAGGACCAGGCCCTTCCATCTTGGTTGGAGGTGGTTAGGCCGAGAACCACTAGGTGGTGTTTGGCTCAAGGCATCCCAGGAGATGTCAGGAAGGAACCTGTCTGGGTGGGGGTTGCGGGAGGAAGGAAGGGACCTTTGAGGGCAGGCTGTGGGTAGCTGGTTGTAGTCCCTGGCCTCCCACAGAGGTTTGGTGTGGGGTGTGGCGTGCTGCTGTTGGCCTGTGTCCGAGGAAGTGCCATCCACCCTGTCTCACGTCATCCGCACTGAGGACATACAGGCAGCAGCGAGGTGTGTGTGCAGCTGCCACAGGCTCCACACAGTAGGTGTTGAAGCCAGTGTGCTGTGGCGGAGAGAGACAGGGTCCGTGGTCCGCCCAGGCTCCCGGGAAGCCTGCAATCTTGCCTGTCCTGGAGCGCCATGCCGATGCAAAAATCAAAGGGGAAAGAGACCCTCCCTCGTCTTAAGGAGCAGAGCAGAGGCAAACCGTTCGGCTTACTGCAGTGGTTCTTAGAAGTGCATTTCAGGCTGGAGGTTGGATGCCCAGAACTGGATGATAGGAGAGAGGGGAGGGGCAGCTGTCTCTTGGGATGATAATGTCTCTCGCAGCCATCTGGCACTCCAGGAGTCAGCTGGGCAGGTCCCGGGGCCTGCTGAGAAGTGGTGGTTTCCACCCCAGAACCGGGAAGCCCGGGGGGAGAGCAGAGTGAGGTCAGTTCTCCTGAGATTCCTGGGGCGGGGTGCAGCAGGAGGGTGTTTGAGGGCATCCCTTCTAGGCCCCTGCTACTCAGAGTGTGTTCTGTGGCCTACCGGCGTTGGGTTCCCCCAGGAGCTTGTTGCAAATGCAGCATCTCAGGCTGCGTCCTCAGACCTACTGAATGCGGATTTTAACAAGATCTCCAGATGATCTTCAAACTTTGCTGCATATTAGACTTACTCGGGGAACTTAAAAAAATTTTTTAAACCCAGTGCCCAGTCCTCACTTTATACCAATCAGAACGTGAGTGGGCTCCAGGCTTCAGTCTGATTTTCCAGCTGTCAGGGGAGTGGGACGGTGATTTCAGTGGGTAGCCAAGCCTGGGAACCTTGGCTGTCAGAACCCTCCCTCTCCTCCGCATCTTGTCCCCCCACCATCCGATTTAAAGAAGACCCCCTCCAGTCTCCCACTACCCACCCCCCCACCCCTCAGTCCCCAGTGTCTGCCACTAAATTGGCTAGATTGAAACGTCACAGGGCGGGGTGAATTCAGATTTACTTGTGCTGAGTTTCTTGTCTCCCCTGGAAGGATAAGGCTGGAACCATTTCCATTCATCTGGGCTTTAGCATGAATGAGCTTATGGGATGCTTTCCACCTAATGAACTGAACATGAATTGGGTGTGGGGGTGGCTTTGCATACAGTAGTAATGGGAACGGGAATCCATCCTGGGGCCAGAGTTGGAGTTGAGTGTATCTTGCACTTTTGCTTGCTTCTTTTTGATGACTTTTCCAGCATTTGCGAGTTGTCTAGTTAGGTCCCATGCGTTGCACGGTTCATCAGAGCTAAAGTTGTTGAGTTCTTTGCCCTGTAGTCGACTAAGACCCATATATTGCATTCGAGGTTCATCCTGGGATGAGTTCGTGGGTGTGGTAGAGGAAGACGGGCCCAGCAAACGTGTGTCCCCAGGATTGGGGCAGGGGTTGCTGGAACACCAGGGCACCCCGATCTGGTGGCAGGCGCTGGTTGATGGTGTTGGCTGCAGAGTACTAGCCTGGCCCTCGTCCTCAGGAACTCTAGAAACCGCAGGAGTGATCCTAGCCCCGAGATGATGTATGTGAGCATCCAACGAGAGAAAAAAACGCCAGCCAAACAATCCTTTCTCTTGTGAGTGAAGGTTACAAGTTTTCTGTTTCAAATCTGATGGTATTATTTTTCCCCTTTTGCTTTCTTCTCTCTGTTTTCATTTGCCAACCTAAGGGTCTGGAGTGGTTTCTTTGAGCCTAATGATGGGGAAGCTGAGAACGGGGCTATTATCTTTAAACACCTTTTGAAATACTACTCTTCCTGGTGTCTGAATTAGGTTGAACAGAGGTCGGATTTAAAGATTAAATATCTATTTTAGCAGCAACTATGCTGATAACTGCACATCTGCTCAGGAATTAAGTGGATAGTCTGGAATAGCCTTGCTCTCTAGAAACCCACAAAGGAGTAAAATTCCTAAAGGCACAGCTAATATTTATTGAGTGCGTGATGGGGGCCGCGCCAGGAGCTAGGTGTTCCTCCTATGTTTTCCCACTTAATGAATTCAGACAAACTGTAAGGTCGGAACACATAAAACTTCAGAAATGGTGCAGAGGAATCTTTGAGTAAAAGGCCCAATACAAACAGAACAGCTCAGAACTGTGGGACCAGTTATAACAATAATCTGGATTTCTCCCTTTATTCTGAATTCTATAGTTTTATTCTATACTGAAGAATGAACTACTGTTAAACCTCTATGTCCCTGGGAGGCTGTCTGACCTTCAGAGACTACTCTTTCTACCTTTTAAGCTTGAAGATGAGTTTTATTATCCTCTTTCCTGGTGTAACTCTCCCTTCTTTTTCCAGGTGAAATCAGACGTTTGTGGCTGACCTGGATAAATTGCTTCAAACCAAGAAAGAAGGACAAGAGGAAAGGAGAGCTGTGCACAGGAATCAGGGCCCAGCCCAGCCCTGGTGCTCTGCTGGCTTTGGGGGTTTTGCTCCCTCTGCAGCACACCTGCTGCCTGGGCATCCCTAATGCACCATTGTGCCGGCCCAGCGTGGAGATCAGCAGGCAGGAGCCTTGCAGTTAGCCATCAGAGAAGGTCGAGAGACGCAGGTTAGTAAGTACTAACAGTCGTCATGGTTAATCCAGGGCAGGCTGTGTTCTCACGGGTTTTACTTAAATAAACTCCTTCTCACCTCTCACAACCCTAACAGGTCGGTCATGTTATACCCAACCTATAGATGAGGAAACTGAGGGACAGCCATTCACCCAAGGCCACACGGTTAATTAGTGGGGGAGGCAGGATTCGAAGTGAGAGCCCAGTCCAGCACTGTGTTCTTCTTCTATTCTGAGGGACAGTGAATTGTCCCATTCTCCTGGTGCGCCATGCATCAGCTCCGGCTGCCTGCTCTTTCTGTACAGGGTCTGAGGCAGGGCACAGAGCTCCTGCAGCACACATCAGGTAGGTGACTCAAAGCCTGCAGGTCCAGGAGACGGAGGAACATATGGATTGCACCTGTTGACCTTCAGGAGCACAGAGACTGACCTTCGGATTAAAGGGGATCTCAGGGCTTTCTGGAATGCTGCCGACTGAAGTCTGGCCCTAATAAAGCAGGATGTGGGGCAAGGGGCCACTCCCTGCCTGCAAAGGCTGGATTTGCCCGCGGCTGTCTATACCCCGCCATCCACAGCAGTTGCAGTTCTGGCTGTAAGTCTCGCTCATACATACGTCTAGGCACAGCCAGTGTAGCTGGAAGCTTAGAACACAGGCAAGTAGATTGGAGGCAGCAGAGCCTCTCTTTCTCCTGTGGCGCCTGGGAGAGGGAGTGCTGTGTCGTGCAAAGCAGGCATTGCAACTGACAGATTATGTCACAAATTTGCCACTATTGTTCTAGCGTAGTGGTGAAGAGCATGGGTCCAGAAGGCCTGGGTTCCAGCCCTGCTTCCACTACTTCCTCCTTTTGTAACCACAGGCTGGTGACCTTCACTTCTCCAGACTTCAGTGTCCACATGCGTAAAATGGGGGTAGTAAGAGAGTCCTTGCCATGTTGTGGCGTGAAGTGAGAGAATACACACAGTGACGTGACTAGCACAGCGCCTGGGATGTGTTAAGCATACCATAAATGTCTGAGTTTTTTTTGTTTTTTCTTATCAGCTCTGGATGTGATCTTGGGTGAGTTACTAAGCCTCACTTTCCTCATCTGTAAGATGGTGATGCTAATACCTGTGCTCCGGGGAGGCTGTGAGTTAAACAAGATAACACAAATAAGAAGGCTAGATCGTAATAGATGCCGTATCTATTAGTTCACTTCCTCCCTTATCTCATTCCACATGGATCAATTATAAGGAAGGCGGCCAGTGGCGTTAACTCCTCCATCCACTGGAGTACTACGTCCTGACAGTTACTCCACAGTGATTTTCTGATTTGACCCCTCTCTTCCCTTCTCCCAGCCACTCCACTGGTCTTAGCTTTAGTAACACAAGCTGGGATACCCTCAAGGGACCCAACCTTTCGACTTCCAGTCCTTCTTTCCCAAAGTAATTCTGTTTGTTTCTTCCCTAAGCCTCTTTCTTAAACCTAGCATTTGTCATGTCACTTTCTGATTAAAAGCAACCACCACCTATCGTGCCTCTTGTTGACCCAGCAGCCACGTGTCATTGGACACTCAGTCTTATGCCCACCACTTCCCACTCATATTTGAATCCTTTCAGCCAAGCTCACCTGCTTTGCATCCTACCCTAAGACTGGAATATTTCTGCACCCTGCCTCTGTGCTCCCCCCACCCTCTTCCCATGTCATCATCTATGTGCCTCACCTTCTCAAAACCCCACAGCCACAGGGGCCTCATGGTGCCGTCTGCTCCTTCACCTGGGGCATCATCTCACCTTCAGGACTTCACCTGCCATGTTGCCTTTGCCTCCCCAGCTGGTGCCTTGAGAGCAGTTGGGGGTGAGAGTGGGGCTTGTTTTCTGTTCCTTGGGTATTTCTTTCACCCCATCCCTTTTCACTGCTCATTCTAGAATCCCGAACAGACTAGGTGCTCAGACAATGGTGTGGATGAGTGGGTGGGAGGATGGGCCTGGAAAGGAGAGTCAGTGGTGTGAATTGTTCTTGCACTGCTGTCCGGGTTTGGGTGACTGGCAGGCTGTGTGTTGGGGCGGGAGGTGTTAATGAGTGACTCCAGGGGGATTTCCAGCAAATTGTGGGCACAGCCTTTCTGAGAACAGCACCCTCTGCCTTAGCCAACCCTCTCCCTTCCCCGCCCAGGTGATCCCAACCTGAGTGCCAGTTCATTCCATAGATGCCCAGCCCCTACCCTCTTCGGAATGGCGGCGACTCCTTCATTCATTCATTCATTCATTCATCCATCCATCTAACAGATAGCTATTGGGTGTCTACTATGTACCAGGACTATGCTGGGCAGAGAACATGATCCTGCTCTCATGGAGCTTGCCTTCCAATGCGGGGAGGGTGGGAGGGTAGATGATAGACAGCAAAATAGGAAATAAGTAAATTATCTAGTACATAGGAAGGTGATAGTGTTGTGGGAAGAAACAGAAATACAGACAGGAAAGGCTCCATGCTGGGTGGGGAGTCGGGGGCAGGGTGCAGCATTAAATAGGGCGGACCTCTCATTGAGAGGTGACATTTGAGCTCAGGCTTGAAGGAGGTGAGCGAGCCCCGGGAACATGGACGGTTGGGAGCAGCGTGTTCGGCAGGGAGCAGCAACCTCCAGGCCAAGGCAGGCGTGTCCCTGGCGTGTCTGAGGACAAGAGCGCTGGTGGGGTTGGAACAAGGGAGGGACTGAGCACCCGGGATGAGCCCCAACCAGGGAGGGCCGTGGGGGTGTCTTGCTTTCCTTCCAAGGGAACTGGGAGCCACGGCAGGATTTTGAGCGAAGTGTGCTGTGATCCCACTGATGGGGGGGCATATGGAAACCAAGAGAAACGGGCAGCTGAGGGGCGAGGGTGCAAACAAAAGGGGCACTGGAGGTGCCTGCTCCTGTCCTGTCCACTCACGTACACGTGACAACAGAATGACGTTTTTGGGGTGAGGAGCTGGCACTCCGTGATGCCACTTCTCAGGGGTGATTCTCTGCAGCTGCGACTGCCTAATTTAGGATAGCCTCTTGCACCGGGGTCATGGCTTGATATGAGAGTCAGTGTCCTCTCCTTCCTGCCTGCAAAGCCACCAGGGGTCACACTGGCAGGCTCCAGGCCCAGCAGCAAAGACTAGAAGTGAAAGAGGAAAAATAAAGGGAAGAGGGAGAAAATTATAGGAGGAGAGAGGCCAGAGACCCCCATTTTCCTGTTCCGATTGTGTTAGGGCAGGGAGGGGTGCAGGCTGCTCTCAAGGGACACCTGACAGTGGCGTTATCACATCACGGAGTACCTAATGCCGCTCAAGGCCATCCCTCAGGGTCTTCCTGCAGCCCTTCGGGGGCTCTTCTTGTTGCCTCACACCCTTCTTGCCTTCCTCCCATCTTCCTCGCCCTCCAAGAACCTGGGACTCGACAGTTTGAGGAATGCATGAGACGGTTGCAGGAATGTCATCATTCCTCATTTGTCTTTCCTGTCCTGTGGTCACGTGACCATCCAGGTGGGGCAGAGCTCAACTCCAAAGCAGTGTCTTTCTTAGAAGGCTTCTGTGAGGACCTGGTCTTGAGGATTGTTAGCAGATGTCCTGGGATTGCACTGAAAAGCGAGCCCATAGAGGAACACCTAGTGTCCATCTTTAGGGGACTTCTCTGTCACACACCCTTATTTCAGAAGAGCTATCTGAGGGCTGTGGCCCGGATCCCCTTCTACCTGATGACGCCTTAGAAATGTGTACATGCTCTCTTGGAAACGCTTGGAGAAACGAAAAGTCGATGGTTAGAGTGGGGTCTTTACCTGCCCCTCTCTCCGAAGCTTGAGTGTATTTCCGAATGATTCCACCAGCTCTGCTGGGGACACTTTCCTACCCAGCCGTGCCCTCTTCTACTTCCAGAGCAATGGCCCAGGGAGGTGGAGCGAGGTGGTGGCCCCATGGCTGGGTCCACGTAGCAGGAGTCACAAACAGTAATATTACAATATGGCCGACTTGCACTGATTAAGCATCCTTCCTTCCAAGGACTGTCATGTCACTGCCTTTTAGGCCCGAAGCCTCCTGTGTGAGATCATCAGGAGGAAGAACTATTTTTACAGATGAAAACTCTGTCGCCCAGGGAGGACTCGCTCTTTCCTCAGGTTCATCCATCATGTGTGTGCGGTGGGTAGGGAGAGGTGCTGCGGCTAAAACGATGATTTCTGCCATAACCATAATTGAGAGTGAAAAGCTGGGGCTCTGGGAGAAAGAAGCGAGTCCCAGTTCTGAGCGGCAGTGGGGATGACCTCACCCGGGGGACGAGAGCCATCCAGAGGACTCACAGACGGAACTTCCCCTCGGGGTCCAAATGTGAGTCACCGTGGCTCGAGTCTGTGCAGCGGGCTCTGTCCCCAGGCCTCCCGCTTCACCCTGGGACATCGTGGTCACTGGTCAGGCCTGATGACTCACTTGGTCTCTTGAGCCAGCCACTGGGGGTGGAGACTCTCTCTCTGGCATCTGTACCCTGGGTGCTATCGACCGCTCGGCTGGCGCATTCTCAGATGCTATGTGCGAGACGTGTGTAACAGGGAAAGCCCCTCACAGTCTGCAAGGGTCAAGCCAAAGCCACTGCCGCAGCAAGTGGATTTCAAAATTCAGTTTGGAAAGTCCGGGGGGCTCCATGGAGCTCACACAGCTGCTGCTGGAGCTTTCCGAGCCCTGGGGGGGGGCGGGATTTGCATCGGATGATACCTGAGAGGTGGAATAAACAAAGCTCACCAAGAGGCAGCTCCCCGCCCCATCTAGACAAGCGGAGTTCACCCAAAAGGCCAACGGCTGGCTGGGTGTCAGATTTCCCGCCACACCCAGGGCTCAGCTCCTGCTGTCACTTCTCCTCCTTGGTTTCATCTTCTAAGGATAGAAATAGTGTCATCTTTTCTCAACCTGTCAGCCTCACACCTGCCGGGAGCCCCTGGTGGTGAGACACCAGCGCTGCCCAACCTGATGTCATCTGTGTTTACCGTCTGTTTTAGAAACCAGGTAGCGAGAGGGACTTTCTGAGGATTGAAAAAAAAGTAAATCCCCAAACTATTTCAGTGAGGTTTTCTTTTTCTCCTGTCTTTTATTTTCATATTTTCTTTTGCTCTAACTTTGTCTTTCTATTTAAAAAATTTTTTTTTTTTTTTTTTTTTTGGAGAGAGCATGCAGGAGTGGGGAAGGAAGGATTCCCCAAAGAGGTATATGAGATTCTTTTCCGGGTGATATTTATCTGATCTCTGTGTGGGCCGTTCGTCCTGAGAGACGTGCTCCAGAGCCGCCGTAGGCGCCCAATGCCAGGGTCTGGGCCTCGGCGGCCAGGCCTGCTCCCCACCTGCCACAGGAAACAGAGGAGCTGCTAACAGTCATAGGACTCAGTTTACCTACCATCAGCCTCCATCCTTCCTAAGCGTGATGAGGCTGACTTATTGCCTTACGGTTTTGTCCTTTGGCTCATCAGTTCTGGAACTTTCCACTTCCAGTCTTGTTTCCGAACAGGGGGTTGGGAAGGTGTGAGAACACTGTTTAGGATAAAGGTCAAAGGTGACACAGACGGACCCCAGCTTCAGGCCTAGGTGCCCCCCTGTCAGGTCCTCTCTCCCTCCACATTTCTCCATACTCCTCTTGGGACAGGAGTCACTGTCCCAGTTGAGGGAGTGGGGGGATAAGGGGGAGGGGCGGAGGCTGGGTCCCAGGGATGCTGTTTGGCCTAGACCGTGAGGGTCACCTCCACAGGGCCCGGCTGACCTGGAAAACAGGTGGTCGAAGGTATGGCCGTGAATGTTACTTCGCCGAGGTATGACAGCTTGTGTGAAAGGGTCGGCCTCTGGGTGACTCAGTCTGCTAGCAAACTATAAAAGGGAAGTGACTCACTTTCAACCCTGAGCAAGAACTCCTAAGGCCAGGCCGCCAGCACCTGTCTGGGACGTGGTTAGTTATTAACGCTGCCAGTAAGAGTGTCATGGGAACCGGACGCTGGCCTAGATTGCTGGAGGCAGCTTGACTTTTCACGGCTTGCACAACGTCCACTCACCTTCTTCTGGCTCCTCTCCGGCCTGACCCCAAATGCAGAAGAGCCCGTGGAACTCTTAGCTGTACAGTGTCTCCCAACATGCCCCTCAAGGATGAGGCAAATCCCACGAGGGCTGAGGAGGGGGACAAAGGAATGGTTTGGTGAGGGGAAACCACAGCTGAAAGATCATCCTGCATCTGGGCATTCCAGGAGTGGGCTGTGGATGAGGCTGGCCCTCCCTGCCCTGCCCCACATGCCCCACCCTGCAGGTGTCGCCCCCAGAGTTCTGGTTCCTGGGCTCAGTCAGATCTGTAGTGAATGCATTTGGGTGGTATGGGCTCTGTTGGTCTTGGAGCCCCACCAAAAAGGAGCTCTGCCGCCTCCCATGGAGGCCCCTGACCTGAGGAGCATTAACTCCTGCCCTACTGACCTGTGGCCCCAGAAGAGGGTGGTGTCCTTCTCTGCTCTGCTCTGAAGTCACCCACCCGTTCCTGAGGCTGCTTGAGCCAACTTTGCGAAATAGGGGCCAGCTCTGAGGACCCCCACAGGGCAGGCTGGGAGGGCTGTCGCCGGTGAATTGAGCCAGGCATTCAAGTCAGCTCTGCTGTCTCCTCTTTCTTTCTCCATACCTGGAAAAGTACACAATGGGCAGCTTCTCCTCTGGGATCTCAAAAAGCATGCTTTGCCACTCTTGCGGGAGGCCCAGCCTGGGCACAAGCCGTGCCCGCCCCCACCCAGTCCACGTACTTCCACTTCCAACCGTCAAGCAGGAGGAGGAAGGTTGACTGAACAGGAAGAGGTGGCAGTTTTAGGGAGTCAGGCTCCCCAGTGTCTAAAAACGAGGCCCAGCGCCCAGAGGGAAGAGCCATTGCCTGATACCTGTTGCCAGTTATGTAAAGCCCTAAGGTACTCGTGGGCAGTACTGAGGGCGTGGGGACACCATTTGCCTCCTGGTCTATGGAAGAAGCACTGGGCTAGCAACTGGGACATGTACTCCCTGGGTGGCCCTGAGCAAGTCATCCAACCGCTCCAGCAGAGTTTCCCCATCTGTAAAGTGGGAATAACACCAACACCTGACCTGCTTACCTGACAGGGTTTATGTGGGGCCAGCTGAGATCACTGAGCATGTGACAAGGCTTTGGGAGTGGTAAGGGCCACCCAGATCGGGATTGAGGTACCGGGGTGCTTACAGTGATTAGCACAAAGCAGGGTCTGAGGTCTGTGCCCCCCCCCCCCCCCCGGGAGGATGGCTTTACAGGCACCCACCTGTGGCTTAAGAGCTTCTTGGGCCTCCCACAGCTGATAAATCACCGCCTGGTGGGGGTACTTTGTCTAGGTTCCAGCATGAACAGACAGTCTGCCCTTGGCTGCTGTAGGGAAAGGCTCTTCTGCCTTCTCGCCCTTTCTCAGTGGGCTGAGCAGGAGCAAAAATAGATCCCAGGACCTTATTGCTTAGGTTTTCCCAAGGGACCTTCAACTGCCCATTTAGAAACTGGTGGCGTGAGTCCCTTTCCCAATCCACGTAATCACTGGGGTACTGATCTATGTATCTCCTGCCATGTGATTTGTCACCTTCTGGCCATCAAGGAAGAGGCACATAGGAGTGTCAGGTTTTATCCCCAAGTGCAGTATACCAAGGAGGTACTTGACAAGTAGTTGTTGAATATGCAAATTGTCTAATTCTTAGTTTATTTTGCTTTGTAGTCTTCCATGCATTCATTGAAAGGAGGAACGTTGAGATTTAAGGGGGCATCCCTGACAGGGCAATAAACATCTGTTTAGTAGCTTTTCCTTGCCCAGCACTGTGCTAAGTGGATTGGGTACAATCCTTGCTCTCATAAAATCAAACTCTTCTGGACCACCTGATTCCATCTGCCATCCAGACCCAGGATCTCCCTTAAGTCTTTCCAGATAGGTGTTTTCTGCTTGAACCCTTGGCTGATGGAGAATTTGATCTCTCCAGAGGCTACCCACTCTAACCTTGGCAACTCCAATTGTTGGGAAGTTCATTCATTTAGGGAGACTCCGTCTTCCTCTGGATACTACCAAAAGGAGTTGACTTCTGGGACCTGGAAGAACCAAAGAAGACCTTGTGGAGTTGATGAGACTTGAAGAAGAAATGGGCGAAGTAGAGAGAGAGAAGAGCTGCAGGCTGTCTGTTGCGTTGGAGACGTGGCTTGAATAGTGTCCCCACAGAAGTCATGTCTACCTAGAACCTCCGGATGTGACCTTATTTAGAAATCAGGTCTTTGCAGATGTAATTAGTTAAGAATCTAATGACAGGTCCTGAGAAGAGAAGGGGAAACAGAGATACAGGGAAGAAGGTGATATGAAGATGGAGGCAGAGACCGGGCTGATATGTCTACAAGCCAAGGAATGCCAAGGATTGCTGAGAACCACCAGAATCTAAAAGAGAGGCATGGAACAGATTTTCTCTCAGGGCCTTCAGAAGGACCCAGCTCTGCAGACACCTTGACTTTGGACTTCTGGCCTCCTGAACTAAGAGAAAATAAATGTCTGTTGTACTAAGCCACCAGTTTGTGGGAATTTGTTATGGCAGCCTTGACAAACTCATACAACATCCAACTGTGAGGAACAGCATAAGAGTATGGAGGCAGAAATAAACACACTTTGTGGAGGGGCTGGAGGAAATAGACTTGAGGTGAGGGGCCAAGAGGACTGGGCTCCATGTAAGGAAATTGTTCATTTGTTAGGGAGGAGGGTCTGCAGACCAGAAGGCCCCAAGGGTGGAGGGCTGTGATGCCAGGCTGAGGTGTGTGTGGAGGAGAGCCCTTTTGCCAATGACAGTCTTCAGAACCAGAAAGGTACCAGCCCTGGGTTCTCTGACTCTGTTTGACCTCTCTCCACTAAATTGTCCCCAGTTCCTGCTTCTCTGTTCATAGAAAGGGATCAAACCATCCTTAACCCTCACACCACCCTGCATATAAATGTGTGACTTATGACAAAAATAATTATGAGATGCTTACTATTAGAAAAATTTATAAAAGCCAAGGAAAATATTTAGGATCTGTACCCAGTTATACGTGAATCCTTCATTATTAAATAAGATTTCAGTATTTCTATGATTATTTAGTATTTCATTGTAGGACTATGACAGGGCTACTTTTGAACAGTTCTTTGATGTTTCCAATGTTTTTTTCTTTTGCTGTGAAATGAGGCTTTGATGACAATCCTGGTAGCAACAACTTTATTTGCATCTGTACTATTTTCCTGGGGCTGCTGTGACAAATTACCAACCGCTTGGTCATTTAGAACAACAAAACTTATTGTCTTACAGTTTGGGAGGCCATAAGTCTGAAATGAGTCTTATGGGACTAAAACCAAATTGTCAGCAGGGCTGGTTCCTTCTGGAGGCTTGACGGGAGAATGGCTTCTGGAGAACTGTTGGCATCCCTCATCTTGTAGCTGCATCGCTCCAGCCTCTACCTTCGTGGTCACATCACATCCTCCTCTCTGTAATCAAATCTCCCTCTGCCTCCCTCTTATAAGGACACTTGTAATTGCATTTAGGGCCCATCTGGATAATCCAGGATAATCTCCCCATTTTAAAATCCTTAACTTAATCCCGTCTGCCAAGTCCCTTTTGCATATAAGGTAACATTTACAGGTTCCAGGGACTAGGACGTGACTATCTTTTTTTGCTTGAGGGTGTCATTATTGAGCCTATCACCATATTCATGACTAGTTTCTCACAATAAGTTCTTGTGAGTGGAAATAAAGGTTTGAAAGGGCAGTACTAACATTGTGTGAAATGTTTGGAGAAAGTACTCAGGGTTAAGTAGACTGAACCGGCGTCTTTTTGCTCCTGTGCCTTTAAAAGCCCTTCTTAGCGCTCCTCCAAGTCAGATGGATAGGGGGCTGTAGACTGAAATCCCCATTACAGGAATCATTTAAAGTTAGCCTCTAGGAAGCTTGAGGCTAATGAGATAATTCCCATTAGGAGAGGAAGGAAGTGAAGGTGGCCTGACATCCTTTCTGCCTCTAATTTATATGATTCACTGAAACCTCCCCCTCTTGCCCCTGGGGCCCCCCTCCTTCGGCTGCCCCTTTGAATTCTGGTTCCACTGTCCACCCTCCTTCTGCCAGCCAGCGCTCTAGTTTCCAGCAAGTCCCAGCATGCTGAGGAACCTGGGAAGGTTGCCTTCCGCCCAGACGAGGCATTCGGGCCCTTTTCTTGGCAGCCGCACCAGAGAATCTGTTCTTCGCCTCCTCTTTCTCTTTTCCCAGAGCCTCACCCAGCTCTGTGCCACCCCCACCCCTGCCCGACCGAAATGGGGACTGGTGTCTATGGGACCAAAGAAAAGAGAAAAAGCCTTCCACAGAACATAGGCAGCCTCCTGGGGACCTAGGGGCCAAGGCTGCCAAGATTTTGTTTGCTCCCCGCCTCCCCGGACTTTGAGAGGAAAGGGAGAGAGAGAGAGAAAAAAGGGAGAGAGGGAGAGCGGACAAGAGAGATCCTGCGCTTCCTGTTTTCTCTGCTGCCTACACTTCTGGTCAGAGCTTTCTCAGCAAACATGAAAATCCAGTTTGGGTCTTTAATTGGAAAAGTGTGAAGTAACCCAAGGTTCAGGGTTTTTGAAGTTCAGATCAAACCTTGGAAACACAGTGGGGGCTGCAGAGAGAGAAGAGTACAGAGAGGGGGACCCGATCCCAGGGCCTGCATGTTGCTGTCAGAGGTGCCCATCTCGTTTCTTAGACACCCGCTCACTCTTCTGGGACCTGCTGGGGACAATTCTAGCCACCCTCCACCCCCTGCCCAGGAAGGGCTCCTGGCACCCAGAGGGAGGTGTGGCTCTTTCTTGCCCCTGGTTTACTTCTTTTCCTCCTCTCATCCTCCCCGAGGGAGGCCATATGGTGGAGTGTTCCAAGGCAGGGCCAAGGGCCAGAGCCGCGCTGGCCCCGGGGACAGTCCAGCAGCCCTGATGTGCAGTGTGGGTGGCCTGTCCTGTGAACTTGCTGCCTGACCTCCCGGGGCCTCTGAGAGCCCAGCTGCAACCTTGGGTAACAGCCTGGCCCCCTTGCAACCAGGGGGTGCTAAGGCCCAGCTCCCCTCGTCACCTTGGCACCCGTGCCACCAGAGCCCCCCCAGGCATCCTTTCCCTTGGAGTTGACCTAACCTGGTTCTTCAGGCTGTGGTGTCTCTACTGAGAGTGAGACAGAGAAGACAGGCGAACCAGGGGTTCGAGGAAGAGAGGACACGAGTTAGAAGAAAGAGGAGGAAGGAAGGATGTAAGAATCGAAGGCAGAGGACATCTGGGCATTTCAGTGTTAAATAACAGCAAAGCTGCAACTGCAGTTCGCCTCGGCTGTGTTGGAATCAAGAGCGCAGCCCTGTTCCGTCGGAGGCTGAGCTGCCTCCTTCACGGTGGGGCTCCTTCAGGACTGGGCGTTATCTCACCCGCTCCTGACTCCCGGCTCCATCGCCTCCTCCCTGCACATGGAATGCTCAGACATTTTAGGGGCGGTTGAGGGGATGTGGAAGGAGTTGAGGATGCTAGGAACAGCTTTACTGAGGAAAGAAGAAAAGCAAGGAAGAATGGAAGATGGTCTGGAGTTTTTGTACACCTCTTTTGTATGGTCTGTAGCAGGAAAATGATCAAGGCGGTGACTTCCTGTCCTTCCTTCCTTGGACATGGGCTGCCTGTATGTTTTCGCAGAGAGTGTGCTGTAGGGAAGTGCGTTAGTAATGACAAATACTACTTATTGAGTCTTTAGTATTTAGCTCGGTCCTCACAATGACCCTACGAAGGAGTAGGTTGTTATTCCTGTGTTACAGATGGGTTAAAGAGAATCGGGGTCACCTGCCCACATTCCGGGATTTGATCCTTGGTCTGACTCCATATCCCAAGCTGAGGTGTCCCCAGTGAGGGGTGATCCCTGAAGTGTTTCCCTTTGGAAGGAATGAGTGTCCATGCCTCACGTCCCTCCCATACTTGTGAGATATCTAGCCTGTGTTGCTAATGATTCATTCATTCATTCATTCATTCATGTGCCTCTTCAAGGCCAGGCACTAAGCTAGACACTCTGAATGCAAAGAAGAAAGACTTGGCTGCTGCAGCCAGCCTCCAGCGACTGGTGACAGACCCACATGGACTGAGGAACATTCTGGAGACCTTGAAGCCTGCCAGCACCCACAGTCATCGAGTGCACGTGCTCTGTCTCTCTCATGTCGATGAGCAGTCCTGGGTGTTCCAGATCCAGACAACTCAGAAGTGCCACTGTGTCCTCACTGCAGGCCCATCGCTGGCCTTCAAACATCTTCGTAGAGAGTAGAGCCCAACAAGGGACGTCAGGGACTGGATGAGGGGGACCTGTCAGTATGTCCCTCCTGAGGGGAGTATTGTAAATGCCTTCCTCTCTTGTCCCCTCCCTGGCATGGTTCACAGGAGAGAGGAGCTCCTGCATGGTCTCCCAGTAGGGCTCGCTCTGTCCCCTGATGCCCATTGTTGCAGCAGGGCCCAGACCCTCTCTGGCCCAGTCCCCCATCTGCTATTGTTAAATGGGCCATCTGAAGAAAGAGAGGAGAAGGGCCTTGGGATTGGCCGCTGGGTGGCCCCTGAGGGACATATTGCATGATAAGGAGAGCATGGAGGGCATCCGGGACTGGGGTCCCTATTATCTTTAAAGTCTATCTTGAGGAACAGTCCCCCGTGGATAAACAGGGATCCAGGTCGGCTGGTTCGGAAGGGGCTTTGATCCACCTAGAAGTTAATGCTTTTCAATGGAGAACCACAAAGCAGCCCCACCCAGGGCAGCGGAGATAACAGGCTGGTGCAATCGCAAACCACCGGCCTCTTGATAATGCCGGGTTTTATTGAGGTCTGGTTTTTGCCCAATGGGAACACATCCAGCGAACATCAAAGGGAGCAGGCGTCACCTTGTGCAAAGAATCCTGGGCCCTCAGGTGTGTGTGTGTTGGGAAGGGTGCGTGTGTGGCTGTGTGTGCACAAGGCTGCCCGTTGGCAATTACCTTTCTATAGATCAGAGGCCACCAGCCCTAGAGGGGCCTTGACAAGTCATGAACTCCATTCCCTTGTTCTGGCTGGTCCAGCTCCTACGATGTCGCTGCAGATGGCGATTTAACATCTTAGGTGTCAGGGTTGCTCTGTGTCATTTTGTCCTTGACTGTGTCACAAAGGCAGTTGATATAGGAAGTTTAAGGGAGAGATGAGGTGGTGCTCAGAGAAGACAAAGCCTGAAAGCTTATCATTTGAGTGTCTCAGACGGGGTCCTTTGTGGTCTTTTGGAGTTTTTTGCGTTACGTGAAACAAATTTAAGGGATGTGCTTGTATCTCTCACCTATAAGAGTGGAAGGGGGGGGGGGCGTGAGGATGGATGGAAGATAGAGGGGAAATGTCAGGTCACATCCTTGCAGGGGGAGAGTTGATGGATGAACTGTTTGAGTGTGGTCCTGGGGGAAGGGGCGCCCTCCCCGTCTACCCCCAAGAGGTGCCTCTTGGCTTCCTCGTATTTCATCTGGTCAGTCAGGTTGCTGGACATCATGTATTGGTCTCTGGGGACAGAAGCAGAGAAACACCATCATACAAATGGAACATCTGGAAGCTTTTTAAGGTTTATTTTTTACACATTTGCAGGAGTCAGGACATTTGCACATGAGGTTTCCAGGCTGGAGGGAACCCAGGAGTTTTAGTGGAGTGGGAGATGTTTGGCTCTGTGGGGAAGGGCTGTAATGTAGGGAAGGGCAGGTGGGAGCATTGCAATGACAAGTGCCAGCAGCAAAGACCTGTACTCTTTGGACTAACTTGTTAGACAGGAACCTGTTAAAAGTCTCCAGGAAGAGAAAAGAGACCTGGTGGGTTCCTGCCTCTTTGGTACTCCTGGTACGGAGTGACCGGGTTTCTTCTACCTTGTTGCAGTCAGCTGCATTAGGTGGACTGAAAGAACAAAAGGGAGAACCCTGGGAAGGGAAAGGAGCATGCTGGGAGTAGGCTCCATCCGGCTGAGCCTCAGCCTCCTAGAGACCCACTGCAAGCTGGCTTCTGTATGGGTTACAGACTCATGCCTGGTCCTCACTTTCCCGTCTGGGCCAGCCAGGTGGGTCTGAAATAGGAAGGCGACAGGGAGGCTGGTTCATCCTGGTGCCGCGGTGACTTGGTGTCACTAAGATCGTCTGAGCCCCGTAAGCTTCTCTCTCATCACTCCTCCTCTATTTTCCTCCCCTCTTGTCCTCCACCTCCTCCCTCTCTTCTCTCCTCCTCACCTCCTCTCCTTCTTCCTCTTCTCCATCTCCCCCCTGCCTCCCACAGTGACATCCTGGACTTAATGATTTGGGCCAAGGGAAACAAGGAGAAGCTTGGCTCAGCCTTGCCGCAGGGCAGGCTGGGAATGAAATAGTGAGGGACAGTCCCGGTCCCAGCAGGAGAGAGCGTTTACACTTGACTTCTTCCTCCTTTCAAGGAGTCGTAGCACCAACGTGTTCAGCTCTCCCTCTTTCTGCGTGGCTGGATTGTCATTTAATTCTTGCCTTCCTTTTTGCTCCAACCCAGTTATGGACCCCCGGCCCCGCTTATTTTCAGGGCTCCATTAAAATATATGGGAAATCTCTCCTTGCTCAGAGCGCATCCTTGTGGGAGGATTCTGGTTTCAATGCCTGGGGAGTTGACCAATTGGAAGGAGAATTTACGCTCCCCCTTTCTACATAGGCCCCACTGCGGCATCACTGTCTGCATTGAGGCAGCTCTTTTTGTTGAGTGAGCTAATGTTTATAGCACCTCGTGGGAGCTGGCTCATTGTGTGCTGTGTTTATTAGGGGAGGAAACTGAGGCTTTGTGTGGTTATTCATGGGAGACACTGAAAGGTGTCCACCCTGTTCTGATGGGAAATGAGGTGATGACACAGCCACCAGGAATTCCACCCCATCTGGCAGCTAGGATGTGCGTTCCCATATCTACCCCAGTCATGCTGATTATAGTTCCTGCTTGGGAGCATCTTCCCGTAGGCGGGATTCAGATGCGTTACCACCTTCCCCGGCTTGGTGCAGCCTTTCCTCTGGGCCTGCTGCCCCTTTGCAGTGTGCAGTGGTTGTCAGCATCTGCCGAACTTTGGGCTCACCTGCAGAGCTTTAACTGCCGCCTCGTCCCGCCCGCATACGTTCTGATTTCACCAGGCTGGGATGAGGCCTAGGCATTGGAATTTTTAAAAGCTTTCCAGGTGATTCTAATGTATAGCCAAGGCCAAGAATGAACCACTAGTCAGAGAGTGTTTCTCAAGTGGGGGCAATTTTGGTGCCCCCACAGCCCCCAACATATGCCCATGTCTGAGCGATTTTGATGGTCACACTGAGAAGGAGGTGATACTGGCATCTAGTAGGTAGAGGCCAGGGATGCTGCTAAACATCTTACAGTGCACAGGACAGGCCCCCTCAACAAGGAATTATCCAGCTCTAATGTCACGAGTGCCAGAGTTGCGACACCTTGCTCTAGAAGAGTGGTTCTCACACTTGAGTGTGCACCAGAATCACCCGGAGGACTTGTGAAAACAGAGATTGCTGGACTCCACTCCAGGGTTTTCATTTCACTAAGTCTGGGGTGGGGCCTGAGAATTTTCATTTTGAACAAGTTCCCAGGTGCTGCAGAAGCTGTCACTCCAGGGCTACACTTTGAGACCCATGACTCTAGACTGACTCTGACTCCTGTTTCTCTAGATCTGTGATACCTTGTTTCCACTATGGTTGCTAGAAAACTCTAAAATAACAATGGCTTAATAACTAAGACAGAAGAGCAGTGTCTCTCACATAACAGAGAAAGGCCATCTGAGGCTAGTGTGGCAGTTCTGGAGTTATCAGGGACCCAGGCTGCCATCTTCCTGTTAGATCATCTTAGTGCATGACTCCCATTTTCAATGTCCCTCATAGTCCAAGATGGCTGCTGGAGCACCAGCCATCATGTCCTCATTGAAAGCAGAAGGTAGTAAAAGCAGACAGGTAAAAATTGGGCTCCTTCCAACGCCTTTTGAACAGCCTCCTCAGAAGTCCCACAACATTTTTGCTTATATCTTTTTGCCCAGATCTTAGTCACGTGGCCATAACTAGCTGCAAGGGAGGCTGAGAAACATAGTCTTTTTACTCTGGGCCACAGGGTGCCAGCCAAAAGTCAGAGTTATGTTACTAAGTAGAAAGGGGAGAATAAATATTGGGTAGACAGCTGACAGCTTCTGCCCACATGTGCATGCCTGACCCTTCCTAAAAGTTACCATTTATTTGGCATCTACCATGTGCTTTCCGTGCAGTATCTCATTGAATCCTAAAAGCTTTGCAAGACAGATGTTAGTGTTATCTCTGTTTTACAGACGATGAGACTGAGGCTGTCAGAGATGAAGCAAGCAGCCCAAGCTGTAGTCACAGATGATGTGAATTGAGAGCCTCCTTCAAGGCCTGGTCTTCTCCCCTCAATCACTTTACCTCGTCCTTCTGGGCCTGTAGGGTGCCTGTTAGGCCTTTCTAAGCCGAATTCTGGACCCCGCCCCTTCTGAGCAGCTCCATTCCAGTCACTGGAATCCCCTCTGTGCCATCCTCAGGTCTGTGGGGGAAACGGATATGCCCTGATCGACAAGATGAGTTTCTTTTGCTGTTTAAAAGTCCCACAAACTAGTGGCTTAAAACAACACAAGTTTATTCTCCTACATTCTGGAGGCCGGTTTCACTGGGCTAAAGTTAAGCTTTCCACAGGGCTGGTTCCTTCTGGAAGCTCTAGGAAAGAATCCATTTTCTGGCCCTTTCCAGCTTCTGGAGGCCACCTGCTTGCTTTGCCTCATGATTCCTTCCTTGAATCGCTCCTGCCTCTTGCTTCCGTGATCACATGTCCTGCTCCCTCTTCTGTGAGATCTCTCTCTGCCTTCCTCTTCTAAGGATGTTCATGATAACGTTTGGGGCATGCCCGGATAATCCAGGATAACCTCTGCATCTCAAGATCATTAACTTCCTCACGTCTGCACAGTCCCTTTGGCTACAGAAGGTGACATTCACAGGTTGCAGGATTAGGGTGTGAGTTTCTTGGGGGCTAATATTCAGCCGGCCACAGAGGCTCTCTTGCTAATGCTCTTCCTTTCCTCATCCCCAGTTTTTCTTCCGTGGGCTGTTCCACACCTATATAGAGGATACATACATTTCACTTTTGTCCTGGGAGCTTTCAAAGAGGCCAGAGGTAGGGTCTGAAGGCAGGGCAGTGTATCAGAAGGCTTGTCTGTCTAATCAACTCCCAGTGGCCATAGCAACAGGCATGAAAACATTCAAGTGGGAAAGGTTGGGGGACAGGATTCATGCCCTAGAGGTGGTAGAGCGACCTAACCTAGGAATAATGCACGGGGGAGAGGTGTACACAGCAGAGTTGGTGGTCCCACCCACAGGCAGCTTCACGAAGTCCGTGGGCTGTGGGTTTCCAGGTATTCTTTCAAATCCCTGGGTGCCGGCTAGTCCGCTGCCCCCATTGCCTTTCTCTAGGCTAATAGAGGGGTGTCGTTGGCCAAATGCAAATGCTACACCTAGAGGAGTTTGATGGGGGGAGGGAGGGAGTGTCAGGCCCTGCGGAGGCTGCTTGTGTCCTGACCTCATTTTCCTTCCCTGTGTTGATTCCCTCATCTCCCCTCAACCCCCGTTGGCTGGGTGTGCAGTGCTGGGGATGAGTCTGGGATGTTGTATGTTTTGCTTTTTATTTTATTTTGCAAGTGCCTCCCAACATTCCCCTCTGTGTTTAGTGTCCCACTGCCAAGTGCATGCGGTTGCTGGGCAACAAGAAGGAAGTCCCTGTGTGATTCACCCGGCTGCTGCCAATTAATTTGCTAGCTGCGTGCATCTCCCGGAGGAGGGAGCAGGCTTCTGGCCCTCTCTGAGACGGCCTAGAGGGCTGCTACCCCGGAGGGGAGAGGAAACCAGAGAAAGGGTAGCAGAACTTTGGGGTCGTTTGGGGTATTTTCGGGTCCAAAAGAAAGAGAGTGTCCTGAGGGCCCAGACAGGACCTGGGTGAAGACTTAGGGTTTCCCTCTTGTCCACCAATCACGGAGCCACCTGGAGCCCCAGAGCACCTCTGGGTCGGCACGTCAGCTGGCTGGCTTTTTCTGGGGAGGCTGCTCTGACATGCAGACTCTCTCTCCTGCCAAAGTTCTCCTGCAGAGGGACGTCTTTAGCCATCTTCTCCCTTCTCAGTCCCCTAGGGCCCTCACTGTGATGTCCTCCCATCGCTGACAGTCAGTACCCTTCTCTCTGGGTTTCGCCGCACACATCCCTGCCAGGGGTTTAGCCAAAGCCGGTAGGAAGGAGCGCTCCCTTGCACCAGGCTGAGCTGTGCCCCTCACTGATCTCAGAGCGACAGAAGGGGGCCTGCTGGCTCCAAATGCCTCTGGAATCCTTAGTGCATTTCCCTCCGATCCTGCTGTCCTTCTGGCCTGGGGCTTGCTCAGTGTTCCTCTCTACCGTGAGGGCGGAGCTTGCCTGTCTGGTTTATGTCTGTATCCACGGCATCTAATCCGGTAAAGTACTTGTGAGAACACGGATTTGCAGTTGTCCAAGTTACTCCTTGTGGGTTGATAGTGACTTCTGGAATCAGAGACCCAGCGAGCAGCCTCATCAGGAGGCCCAGATTTTCTATGTCTGTGACTAGGCCCTTTGCTTGCATGGCTGGGCCTCTTCAATTTCAAAATGGGGAAGTCCCATGAGGGCATTTAGTGGCGCTAAATATATTTGTCCCTCAGAAATGAGGGATTGTGTGGGAGTGGTGCAAAGTGAGGAAAATATGGTGAGGCCAAGTCCATCCTCATTGACTTGCAATCAGCATTAGGGAAAGAGAAATGTGTTTTAAGAGTGTCTTCCCACTTCCTCTGAAGGTCCCATCTCCTCTGGCTAATTTCCTAATTAATTGTTAAGGGACTTGTGAAAGCAGGAGAGAAGTTCCGGCTAAAGTGAACATTAGCATTAGGGACCGGACCCTTGTCGTCCTGTACTGAGAACATTGGCACCCCTCTCTGCCTCAATTTTCCCATCTGTTAAGTGGAGGATCTGACTGCTCTGTGCTCCCTGCCCCATATCTCACAGCCATAACAGTGACGTGCTGAAAAACAGAATTTTCCACTTTCTCTGGGCTGGCTGTATTCAGTGGTATTTCAAAAAAAAAGAAGTCAGCTTGGGTGTAGTGTACGATTTGTCTGGAGAGTTCCTGGTGATGATTCAGTGTACAGGGAGTTCCTTGAGACATATAAATAGGCCTTTTTTTTTCTTTCTTAAATAAAATACTGCTTTTAGAAGCAGTTTATGTTCTGTTCAGTAGGTAGAACATTATGGACTAAAGACAGTAAAGTGGGCTCCTTGTTGAAAGAGCAGAAACCAGAATCTAACTCTTATGCTGTTTTTGGTCCACAGGCCTAGAAAAGAGGATTGGCACGGGCTGTTCTCCCTCACACACACCTCCCACCGGGAAGCTTGGTGGAGCCAGGTGTGCACCAGGAGCCCCTGAAGGACCTGGCTAAGATAGGACCATCTCTTCAGAGGCAAGAACTCTGGATCTGATTGAGAATTCTTATTTTGGAGACTAAGGAAACTTCTGGATTTGAGAAGACATTTGAGGAGAAAGCAAAGACCCTCACAGACTGAGGAATGGTCTGTGTGTTGACCAGCAGGAGCTGGAGGTGACCTATAGCTGGAGAAGACGCCGTGATCCCAGACCTTGTCCTTTCTCCTGGAAACCATTTCCTCTGCTGCTGCCTGCTCTTAGATTCCCCGCTCCATCCCCGGAACCAAAGGGCTTTCTGCCACACCCTTTCTTGCCCCCTGCCTCCCACGTCTGCTGTGCCTTTGGACTCAGCAATTCTTGTTTGCTCCATTATCTTCTAGCCGGATACAGAGTGAATAGTTAACTACGCTTAGGTCAAATGGGATCTTAATTTTTGTTCCTGCTCCTTCTCAAGAGGCACGTTTGTGTGTTGCCATGCAAGCAGTCTTGGTACGGGATCCCTTCTCATTTATTTGGGATCTGGCCCCACAGGTTCCGGAGTGATGCAAATCGGTGAAGTTCTTCAGGCTCTCGGATGCTAGGGATATTGGCAGAGGCTCTGGCAGGGGAGCTGGATCGTGAAGGCTGATGTTCTCCAGTTCAGCTTTCTTTGTTCAGATCTCACACAGGTGACATCTGGAGGAGCGGAAAACGGACGCCGTTCTTCATTCCAGCCGCCTTCCCTTGGCACAGATGCACAGTCAGCTGTGAAGGCCCTCTTCCCTCAGGTGGCCATTGGGGTCCATGCCAGAACATGGTGCTTTGTTACAGCCTGCCCAGCTACCAGAGTTGGTGGTGTTTATTGAGGACCCCCGCCCTCCAGTGCATGCTGATGACACACACACTTGACAACAAAATACGAGTCCTGTTTGTTCCTTTCACTCTGTGGCCATTATATGTGTGGCTGAAAACACTTCCTAAATATTGATCATAGTTCAACATTGTCCAAGACGCAGAGCCAAAGATGTTTCTACTTTCTATTTCCAAAGTGAATGACTTGCCTTTGTAAAAAAGAATTAAAGCTAGACCTGTCTGTCTTCCCTGTGTTGTAGATGATGTCTTTGTATGACTAGTTAGTGACTTCAGTGTCTTCTCAGTGGAGTGGTGGGATCCTTCTTGGCATCTCAGATTTACCTCAGAATGAGAGAGGGGAACCTCTGGAGGAGGTCTCCTGCTATGGAAATGTGAGGCTCCCTTGTGGGCTATCACCTTCCTCCCTGACCTGCAGACAGACTCATTGTATTAGCTAGATTCCTTTGGGCTTCACGGAAGAGAGACCCACTTGTATCGTCTCCATAAATACTGGCTTATTCCAGGTTGCCGTGGAAGTAAGGTAGACAGGAGACCATCCTGGCGGCTACCCAACGAGGCCTTTCCAAGAAGCCCGAGTCATTCGAGATACCCAGTCACCAAAGGTGGTTTCCAGGGATAGCAGACCTGTAACATCATGGTCGTCTTCATCTCCTACTTAGCAGCAGAATCCACTGTTTCTGATTCTAGAATTCTGCTCTGGTAATGAGCAGAGGGTGACCAACTGCCCCAGTTTGCCCAGGGCTGAGGGGTTTCCTGGAACACAGAACCTTCAGTGCTAAACCTGGGACAATTCTGGGCAAACTGGAACAGGTCACCCTACTGGGTGACTCAATGACCCTTCTTCTGCTTCTGCTTGACCTGCTGTAACCTGCCAATGCTTTAGATTGCTTTGGTCAGTCGCCATTCAGAGCTCTCGTGCCTGGCCACTTCACTGGCCACTGGGCAGCCTATCGATGGAAGCCATTAGATTGGGTACCAATCTTGACCAAATCAGTTGTTTCCAGGGTGGTAGGGTTGTATGAAATTGAATAAAAACCTAGGTATAAAGAGCCATCGGAGACCACTTCCTTCAGAGGAAAACTGTGGACGGTAGGCATGCCAGGCATTGAAGGTATCAGGGGTTCCTCTCCAATACGATCCTACTTAGAAAGGTGAAGTTAACTTTTATTTTTAAGAACAAAACAGTTCATTAAGAAACAAAAGCTAACACAACCACTGGGAACAGTAGAATTGACTATGACAGTATGTGTGTGTGTGTATATCATACACGCATGTACTATGTAGAATAATGAACCAAGAAGAAAATTCTGCATCTTTGCTAGACAGAGACTAAGAGCTAAAATCTTTGGGATGGTGTTGTCCGGAGAGCAAAGGAGTTGGCTAGAGGACTTCCTGAAGTTCCTTTGAACTCTAGGATCCTTTAAAATATCAAAAGCTGTAAATTGGGCCTAAGTGTGTACTTTCTTCTAAAGTCTCCTAGATAACCTTTGAGTTCATCTCAGATAGTCTTGAATGGGACCTCCCAGCTCACTCGTACCTTTCCAGACACTGACTTTATCTGGGATAAAGGAGCGGAACTTGGTGGTGGTAGTGGGGGGTGGAGGAGGGGAAGGTGGTGCCAGCCCAATTTTTGGTGTTCATGACAAGTAAGAACAACCTGAAGGCAAATTACAGGTTCTTTTCAGGTTAGTCAAAGCCAGGCTTTCAGGATTGCATGCCTTCCTGAAGTTGTTGCTTCTTGTCAGGGGATCAGGCCTCCATCTTTCCTGCTGAAAGACAAGTGTGAGCATCTGTGGGGCTGGAACATGAGTTTCCAGCTAATCCCGCTGATCTTGCGTGGTGTGGCCACAGGGAGGTCATTGCATGCCGAGGTGGAGATGAGCGTGCAGACATCTGGAAACTACCCTCTCATTACTCATGTGTAAAGATTGAGACCCCTCCCCGCCATGCACCTGGGTCTTTGCCCCTGTTCTGACTCTCACTGCCTTCACTGTCATGGAAGGAAGGCTAGCCCAGCTCCTTGGGTGCCATTTTTCTTTTTAAAAACATGAACTCATTTCAGATGTTTCCTTCGCTTATGTTCCACTTATGGTCTTTGGTTCCAGAAATCCTGCTATTATGCCAAAGGCAACAATCTCCTTTTTCTCTCTCTCTCCTTATCTTCTCATCCACATGGAATCCTGGCATCCCGGAGCTTGAAGTGATCTAAAGCATAATTCTTATCTAGATCTCCTCTGACTAATGCAGGAATCCCCTTTCCCACATCCAACAGGGGATGGTCAGCCCTGGGGGAGGCAGCCTTCTTGGCAGAGTGGGAGAGGACTGTGAGAGAAGGTTGAATGGTATTCAACCTGGTGGGAAGCTGTAGAATTTTAAAGAGCAATTCATGGGCTGCCAAGTGACCACGAATGTCAATTTCTTAATGAGATTTTGAGCCGAATGCGTTTTGCCCTCTCCGTGACGTGCGCACGTCTCTTATTTCTGGATCCAGGTAGTATATCTTATGCTGATAGAAAGCACAGAATGGGGAGATGAGGAGACCTGCGTTTTTGTCTCAAAAAGCCGCTGATCTTGGTTCCTTCCCTGTAAAATGAGGGAGTCGGGCCGCATGATCCCTGAAGCCTCTTCTAGCTCTGACATCAATAATGCTGTCATATTTGATAGAGTTCAGGACTTAAAGATTTGCTACTTCTGTTCCATAGGAGAATAGTGTATTCGACATTGCCCAAGGTACAATGTAAGGGTATTTCATCCACATGCTGAACATATGCATCTTGCTTCAATTCATCATGAACAGAACCTCAAATTAGTGCCCCCCCACCAAGATTTTGTTCAAGCTTCACTGTGAGATTTTCCCGTGGCACTGAAACGTGACCCACAGGGAAGTTTTATCCTCTTGCAGTGATCCTGGAAAGCTGTGTGTTGATGGAGAAATAGGGGGTTCTAATGGTGAAGTAAGTCCCTCTGCTCAGGAGGGTATGGTTTAAAAGGCATAGGGTGACCTTGGGAATGCCTACTGACCTTGGATGGGACTCCTTCATGCCAGGCTGGTGGGAAGCAGGGCTGGCTCCCCTCCCTCCACTTTAGGGAGAGAGCAGATGGAGCAAGACCATCTCTGCCCAGGCCTGAAAAGAGCCCTGAGCAGAGGCGCATCTAGAGACCTGGACTCCAGTCCTGCCTTCCTTTCAGTCGCTCCAAGATTGTGTCACTCAAGCCCGTTCTCTGGGTCTCAGTTTTCTCATCAGTAAAGTGGGAGAGGGAAACGGACGTGGTTGGTCATGATGATCCTCCTAGGTCCCCACATGTGTCAAGTTCCGAGCCTTGCCTGACCAGCTGACGTCTGCTGTTCTTAGACAAGTGGCTTTCTTCCTTTGCCTTCAGCTGCACAAGCCCCCGCAAGGCCGGCCGGGGAAGTCCATTACCAAAGAATACTTCAAAGCTGTTTGCACTTGTTGTCAGTTGCACTGAACATGAGTTTGTTGAGGGAGAAAGCAAATAGACATACAGACTGATGACAGGAGGGGGCAGGGGACTGCTATTTGCCCTGGTGACGAGGACGGGGAAAAAAAAAATGTGCCTCCAGTTCTGACCAATAAATAAAAACTAGGAGCTCTGCGTGGCTAAAACCATAGGGGATTTATTAGTTTGCTCAGTGAAAGGCAAATATTAAGTCTTAAGTTGACCAGTCCTGGGACCTGCCTTTTGGCTTTTGTATGCCGTCCGGCGCCGATCACCATGTACTCTGGGTTATCGGGTTCTGTCAAAGGGTTTTTTTTTTTTGAATTGTTTTCCGTCTCCTTCTCCTTTTCTTCCTTCTTTACCCGCCCCCACCCCCCCCCCCCCCGACACACACACCTTTTACAGTAACTCAGGTCTGGATTCTGGAGAAGTGGGGAGAGCAGGATGTGGAAGACATGTTGTCCTGTTCATAAAACTGCCCGTAATCAGGGCTCTGGCTGGCCCGGGAACTGTCTGTGCCCCCCGTGTGGTGGTCCTTGTGCGTCCCCTCCATCCTCTGTCCTGAACTCTTAAAGTTAGGTCCTAGGCGCTTGGGCAAGAGGCCTTTCCTCTCATTAAACTTAAAATGAGCATAGTCGCAGGCATTGGAGAAACATAGAGATGCCCTGTTTCTAAATTGCATCCTTTCCTTTGTCTGTGACTGTTCAGAGCTGACAGTGATGGATGATTTCAGCCTGGTGTGCTGAAAGATGAGCTGCTAAAGGTGGAGCTGTAAGTGCTATTTAGGGTCTGGCCAGGGCTTGTCACTCTCCGTAGAGTGAAATATCGGGACTCGAGGGGCTGTACAGCCACCCAGTCTATCGAGTTTCCAAGTATGAGCTGCAGTGAAACTAAACTAGATGGAACATCCTTTACCCTTTGCCTTAAACATCCTCAGTGCAAGCCAGTCTATTCTAAAGCAGTGTAGGTCTGGGTGCTCAGGTCTCGTGGGTGGTGCTTGCTAATATCCTCCCACTGTGGGGTACAGGACCCCCGAGCACAGTGCTCCATGTCAGACCCAAAATGCTCTTCTCCAGGTCCACCCTGGTAACTGTCCGCAGAGGATGCACCTTACTACCCTGCTCAGGATGTAACAGTTCCGTGACACTACTCATACAGCCCAAAGCTGGGAATGTTCTGGAACTGCTTAATTAGGAAAGTTGTTTTCACACTCCAGTGGTGATTTTTGATTGAACTCAGCATGATTTTTAATCCTCTGGCAATTCTTCCTGGATGAGGTTATTTTTTAAAAGATTGATGTTGGGCCCCTAGGCTACTGGAATCCTGATAATCCTTCAAGGCTCATCTCAAATGCTCCCCTCTCTAGGAAGCCTTCCTGGATTTCTCCTTCCCTCTCAACCAGTTGTGACCTCCCCCTCACGTATCCTTTTAAAGTATCTGGCATTGGATAGGTACTCAGAAAATGCTGAGCCCTCTGTCCTTGACCATAGCACTTTCCATATGTCAGTTCTGTGTTTATACAGAACATGTTTTAACTACCTGCTTCTCCCTGACTCTCCCCCGCCAAATCCTATAAAAGCAGGAACTGGGTCATTCTTTATGTATTGAAATTTATTCCTGGAATGCCCACTAATATTCAAGACCATGTGGCAGGCACTGTGATTGACATTTAATCCTCCGAAAACAGAGATGTACAGAGATCCATCACTTGGACCAAGCCTCACAGGTGAAAGTTAGGATTCAAAACCAAGGTTGTTGAGGACCTCAAGTTCAGAGCTGCTGGGCTGCTGCGTGCAAGCTTTGACGCGGTAAATGTACAAGGAAGATGTTGAGTTGGCTTTTCCGATTAACGATCTGTTTCTGTGTGTAATGCCAAACTTGCCTGTATTGTTTGCTCACTATTAGTCAATAAAGTGTTTACTAATCAATAAAGTGTTTTCTAAACAGCGGAGAAAAACGTACTTGTTACTTGATTGCTTGGTTTCCCTGTAAAAGCTCTTTTTGAAATAGCATGTGTCTGGTTTGCGCAAGTTATCTGAGAGCTAGGTTCATTTTTAAGGGGGGAACGAGAAATTTAAACTCCAAAGTTTAGGTTAAAATTTCTAAAGAATTTCAGAGTATCTGATAGAGAGAAATACAGAAGAAGAACTCAATAACACATGTAAGATGTTCCCTGTCCTCAGGATCTTACAGTCCAGTTGGACAAGACCAGCACGTGTCAAACCATCCATCTCATTGGCCCAGTGAACTCATGGCTGGTATTACTGGAGAGCCTGGGTGGATGATGCCGTCTGCTCTTCCCCCGAACATGGACGTTTCCTGCAAGTCACAGGCAGAGAAGTTGGATGGCGATGGGCAGACCCCCTGCTACAGGTGAGGTCTGAGGCTCACGGGCTTACTTCCTTGGCACAGAAGGCAGAGGTGGCAGAGGTGCTGCTCGAGAGCAAGCAGGCCCAGGAGAGAAGAGTCTGTTCCCGCTGCATCTGATGAACTACTCCTTCCATGGAGAGGAGCCTAGAAAGGAGGAGAGAGGAGGGCAGAAGGGTAGGCAGAAGTTTCACCTTTTGGGGGAAGAGGAGAAGAACTCAAAGATCACCCCCTCTTCTTCCTTGTGAAAAGAAGTAAAATCAGAGTTTGGACAAAGTGGATGTCATCTGTGGGCAACGGTCACCAGGACATTGGACAGTTGATAAGACATTCAGCCAAGAAGAATCAGGCAGTTCAGGAAATAATACAGTCCAATGTTTTACAGGGCTTTACAGTTTTAAAGCTCTTTTTGCAAAGCTTCTCATTGGAATCTCATGACGGCTGTGTGAGAAGGTGCTGAGACCTCGTCGTTGCAGATGAGGAAAGTAAGCTGGGGGGAGTTCAGTGACCTGCCATAGAGCATGTCCTGTAAGGGCCCTGCCCTTTGTGCAGTGTTATGGTTTCTCTGTGGTCATTTCAGGAGAGACCAGAAGTGTAAACCGTATTAGTCACAGCAGGCTGCTGTAACAAAACACCCCCAAATCCCATTGTTCGGCCTAATGAGTTTTTTCTCATTTGCACTTCAGTGGAACATGAGTTGGGATGGGGTGGGGAAGGGGAGAAGGCTCTTTTTCGTGCAGAAATTTAGGGACTCAGGCTCCTATTTTAGGATAGCACCACCTGCAGAGAGAGGCAGGATGGAGCAGCGGTGAAGAGCAGCAGCCTGCCTAGGCCTGAATCACTCTGCTGACCTCCAGCAATGAGCCCTTGAGATAGTATCATAGCCTCTCCGTGCCTCAATTTCCTCATCTTCAAACAGCTTCACAGAGTGGTTAGCAGGTTTAAATGAATGATTGCACTTCGAACAGTGCTAGGACCACAGCACTCAGTAAATGTGGGATCTTAGCTCTGTACCTGAACCTGGAGCCATATGGGCCCGTGGTCTGCCATGACTCTTGGCTCAACGTCTCTGAGCCTGGGTGGGAAGAGGAGTCTTCAGATGTGAGCTCTGCCAGTGCATCTTTATTTCCCTGATGTGACA
Organism: Equus asinus; assembly: GCF_041296235.1. Lineage (NCBI taxonomy): Eukaryota > Metazoa > Chordata > Mammalia > Perissodactyla > Equidae > Equus > Equus asinus. The sequence continues at coordinate 53,319,445 of NC_091802.1, read as the reverse complement.
TGGCATCACTGATTCTCTCTGGCTTTGGACGAGCTCCGTGGGTTGTTTGGTTTGGTACTGGGGAGGGAGCCGAGTTGCCAGCCAAGAGGATAGATACTGATGATGTCTGGACACCAGCCCTCAGAACAGTGGTTCTCCTTCCTGGGGATTCTCCGCACCATGTTGGCTTCATCTGACTCTAGTACCAGTCAAGCTTTTTCTCCCAAAGGCAATCTCCAGAATCTGTGGGTTAGCTGCCTCTGCTGACTAAGGAGGCTCTACAGAATACTCAATTAGACGTGCGCATTGGGTGCTTGAAGCCCTTTCTGTTGCCTCCTCCGCTGGGGCAGAGAGAAGAGGTGATTCCCAAGCCTGTGGAGGCGCCCACAAGCCAGACAGCCTTCTCCCCTAGATTTCAAATCACACTCCTCTTCTTCACTGCAGACCAACAAGCTCCCCTCTCAGACCCCCGGCTGGGCATGGCCTCCTGTAACTCTGAACCTCAGTAGCCCGGGATTCTGGCACCAGCTCTGTCTGTTCCGTCTTTGGCTCTCCTGGCACCACTAGAGAATGGAAAAGCTGGTCTGTTTACAGGACATGGGGCCAGAACAGCATTAAAAACTGAGGAGCAAATAAAATGTTGTAAACAAATTTCCTTTCCAGTAAGGAGTCCTCCTTTCCTTGTCCTCCAACATGGACCATTTTTCTCATGTGTTTGGATAAACTTTCATCCTGTGCAATTTCCCTTCCCAGGGAGGGGCTGCCTGTTTCCGTTGGCTATTTGTTTTGACTTTGACCATCCCTCTCCCTTTTGAGCATCACATACCTAATAGTAAAGAAAATATGTTCCCCATCGGGGCGTAAGGAGCCGCTCTTTCCTACCCTTCTCTTTTTCTTCTTTGTTCTCCTTTCCTCCCTCTACCCCTTCACCTTCCAGCTTCACGTTAGGGTGCAGACATGGTGGATGTTTTGGGCTGGCCGGAAGCTGTTCTCCAGGAGAGCTGGTCGCACTAGTTACCAGAGGAGGAAGGAGTGAAGGAGGTGAAGCAGAGGAGAGAAATGGTTCCAAATAAAAGCTGGACCAGATACCAAGGGGTTGCATGCGGGTGACCATCTCTTTGCGAAAGCTCTTCGCCATGAATCCCCCTTGTGAGTTTTTGTATGAGCAGAAAACCCTTCATCTCAGGTTTCCTGACCCCAGCAGGTAGCTTATTGTAAAACAGTTCATCCAGAGGGGAAAAAAATACTTGTTTCAAGATTTTAGATTTTTTTCTCTAAATCAGACTTACGAGAGAGGCGATGGAGGAAATGGCTTTTTTTTCCAGCTCTGAAACACATGGGACTGGACCAAAAAGAACCAAAACAACAACGACGACGAAAACACAAACAACTTCGAATACTGATTATTCTTGTTCATAAATAGCTTGTGCAATTAAGGACCCTATTTGCATATTTTAAACTATCCCTCCGTTCTTCCCATTGCCCTCTCCCTCCCTTCTCCCTCTGTGCTGGCATGGAGGAGGAGGGGTCCACCCCACGCCAACAGCCATGTGTTGGTAATCCTCACTTTTTGTTTAAATTCACTTCACTGTCTAAATTCCTTGCCTTGGCTTGGTTGGATGAATTGATTCTTTTGGAGGTGCTGAACTCAGGCTGTAAAGAGCAGAGTGACACTGAGTCACTGACAAGTCATGGGATCGGTTTGACTTCAGATTCCTTAAGATTTAACTCAGTGGAGGCACCAGGAAGTGGCTTGGGTGGAGGGCAGGGTTTGCTACACGGTCACAACTTCTTTTTATTTTTATTTTTGGTGAGGAAGATTGGCCCTGAGCTAACGTCTATTGCCAATCTTCTTTTTGCTTGAGGGAGATCGTCACGGAGCTAACATCTGTGTCAGTCTTCCTATGCTTTATATGTGGGACACCGCCACAGTGTGGCTTGATGAGTGGTGTGTAGGTCCACGCCCAGAATCCAAACCCGCAAACCCTGGGCCGCCAAAGCGGAGCATGTGACCTTAACCGTTACATCACCAGGCCAGCCCCCATCACAAATTCTTGATGAGTCCCTCAGCCTGCCTCTGTCCTTCCTGACTGCTGTCTCTATACCCTTCTTCCAATGACATCCTAGAGCTGTCATAGGACCGCCTGACCTGGGCTTGGTACCTGGGTGGTGACATGGTGAAGGGGAGGCTGGATGCTCTCCCTTTGGGAGTTTGTGAGTCCTCTCACAGCCCCGTTGTCTGAGGGCTGAAGGGTATGAGTCTTATTCCAGAGGATCTGAGAACCTCATTAACAAAACCCCGTTGACAATGGAATGATTCTCAGTGTTCATGTTAACGAGTGAAGTACACAGAACCGTGTGCTGTGCCTGGATCTAAAAATGTGCTGCTGGCTCTGTGCCTGGTGGGTATGAGCTTTGGGCAGACTTTTCCAGAACTGAGGATAAATATCTAAGGATCAGCCCAATCTGGTGCCCAAGCCCTCTTGAGAGCAATGAGAGGCACTAATGTAATAAAAATTAGTATTCAACAATCTAATGCAGTGAGAGAGAGACTGTGATCCTTGTTCTTGGACCTTGGTTTTGGGAACACTGAGGCTCAGGCGGGTCAAGTAAGTCACCCAACCTCACTCAGCAAGTTAACGGTGAGCCTTGATGGAGGCTGCCTCTGGTCCCCACCTGCAATAGGATCCCCTAGGTGTCTCCAGGGTAAATGCAGGGAGAGAAGGCCAGAGAGGCATGTGGGGCGCCTGGGAGGGAGGAGGGATCCAGCCCAGGCAAAGTGCTGTAGAAGCAAAATCCATTTGTGGTAGCTTCGTGCCTGCCGTCAGGGTTGGGCACTCCCGGGTCAAGAATGCTTTGAATAAGAAGCGCTGGGGGTGGACCAGCCCTTCACGAGGGACACTGGGCTCTCCAGGGAGGGGAAGACTTCATCTGGGCTACGGCCCCATTTTCAGTTCCGCTCTATTTAGAACCCTTTTTTTGTGGAAAGCAGATTGCTGAGGAGGAAAGCCCCAGGCCAGCTGGGAGGCTGATTCTGTGCTGGCTCTCAGAATTGGGGGTGGGGAGGTAGACAGAAAGGCAAGGGCTGAGAGCAGGATGGATCAGTCCGCTGACCTCCTCCTCACCTTTCTCCAGCTCCTCCCTGCCCATCACCTTCCCCTCCAGTCCAGCAGCCCAGCTCTGGGCAGAGTTTATGGAGGCAAAGTAGAAGCATCTGAAACTCTTTACACTTGTGCAAGGTGAGGTAGGCAGGTGACGTTTTAATTCCTTGAGTCCAAGCGACAGAAAGCCCCATTGCAGTAACCACCCCCTTCTGTAGTGTGTCGCTGAGTGAGACTCAGGACACAGCAGGCCAGGCGGCCTGGGTGCAGAATGGCATACGATGTGATTCTCTTCTTCTGGAAACACGGGCGGCCTGAATTAAAAAGTTGATTCCCAAACATCATGGCCATACTCGCCAGCAAAGAACACATGTGAGATGGTTAACGTTTTGCTTACACGCCTTAGATAATCCTCTCTCTCCTCCAGCAAAGGCACAGCTGTGTTCAGTACAGATTAGAGCACTGCCAACTTTGCAGGCCGAGAGATTTCGGTGGCTGAAGGATTTCTGAAGACAGGGTCTTTAAAAACCCTTCTCCAGTCCCACACCCTCTCTTCAGTCTTTGTCTTGCAAGAGAAATTTGGTGTCTGAGAAGTGACTCCCACTGGCCCTTCGTATGGCTCGCTTTGGAGCCCAGTGACACAGGTGGCTCTGACCACTGAACTCCAGGAGGCTTCGAAGGGCTGTCCCTTCTCTGCAGAATTCTTCCTTGAAATGGACCACCATGACTTGCCTTTCCGGCCAAGGCAACTTTGAAACCGATGGCACCTGATTTTCCAGAGCTTTCAAAGTAGAGAGCTCTGTATCTGCTTGTTGTTAGCAGGCTTCATTCTCATGAACTTTCTAACAGACAAGAGCCCGGTCCTGTCGGTCTGGGTGCCAGTGGGTGGCTTCCCACGGAGGACCTGGCCATGCACAGCCATTAGAGCCCTGCAAATGTTCAAATGCATAAGATGTTACATTCCTTTCTAGCTGGCCAGCAGTCTGGCCCTTCTGAGTCCCTCCAGTGAGCCCATAGGTGACTTTCAAACTCAGCTGTGCCGCGGATTTTAGACCAATGCTTCTCAACCAGGGGTGACTTTGCTTCCCTGGCACCCCAGGTGGCATTTGTAACGTCTGGAGACATTTTTGGTTGTCACAGCTAGAGGGGAAGCACTCTTGGCATCTAGTGGGTGGAGGCCAGGGATGCTGCTCGACATCCTACAGTGCGCAGCTCAGGCCCCCACGACAAAAGTACTACCCAGTCCCAAATGTGCACAGTGCCAGGACTGAGAAACTAGGTTGTAAACCTCTGCTGCAGGTTGAATTGAGTGCTAATCCTGGTCCCCCCACCTCTCCCCATCGCTTTATTTACCAAAGGGGAAAAAAAACCCGGCTATATTTTCCAAGTGCATTTCCCCCTGTATCTTATCAAGAACCACCAAGTTCAGCACACCCTTGATTAGTCACTTCCATTAACACTGTTTATTTTGGGGTTTGTGTTTATTTTTGAAACGTGGTCTCCTTTATGCCCCCTCTCTCCCTTACGCACTCGTGGAGCTCAGCCAGCCCAATAGCACAATCTCATCCATGCTTTTCTTGGCCATCCAGGAACCGACTGAACCAACTCCTGAGGACTCCAGTGAGGGAGGGCTGCAACGACTCGAGGTTCTCTTAAAGTGGCAACTGTTGTTTTCCCCCTTATTTCTCCAGTATGCTTGAAAATCCTTTTTATTAGTGACTCCATTGACCAACTGATCCGTGACAAAGCCGAGACTTTATTCGGAGCTGTCCACATTCCGTGAAACCAAGGACTCTCGGTGGTTTTCTCCATTGAGTCAGAGGCAAGGAGATTTTGGACTTGTGGGTCCCTCCTGTTCCTCTCCACCCTCCCTCCTCACTGCAGGCTAGTCTCTGGGCTATATTTAAGTGTTTCTGAGTCATGGAGAACTGCTCCCAGTTCCTCCCCACTCACCCACCCATCTACCCTCCCAATGGCACTAAGCACTCCCTCCCCACTCAGAGGGATTCAGGGCTTATGGCTGAGTGACCAGGAGCTCAGAGAGAATCTCTGTACTGGTGTGGGAGGTCTTCCTCTTTGATTGGGCACCACCCACTGTCCCTGCCTCCTCTTTCTGAGTTCCAGCAGCCGCAACCTCCCAGGGGGGTGACTTACAGAACCCCTTAGCCCCTGGAGCCCCTCTCCATTCTGGTGGGTCTCGTTGCTAGTCTTGTACATAAGCACCCACCCAATATTTGCAAAGAAACACTGGCTAAGGATGCTTCACATAGGCAAGTGGCATAGAAGGGCCCAGAATACCCTCCTCCCCCCCATACTCCTTCCTGGGACATTTATTTGAATACCACCAGGGAGTAGGTTACTTTGGGGGTGTTTATTTGTTTAAACATGGGTGGTTTCTACAGAGGAGGGTGTCGGGTTTCAAGGTTGGAGGACCAATGCAAACAGAGAGTGGGTGGTCTGGAAAGAGAAGTGGGTAGGGATGGGAGGGAGAGAACCCATCCACAGTCTCCTGTTTGTAGGTGGAAATGCTGAAGGAAGGGTGACCTTTTCTGTGACCTAGTTATCGCCATCTGTAAGACAGAGCCACTTGGGGCAGATGTGTTCAGACTCTGAGATAGCCTGTTCATAGGTTGTTGAAAAGAGTATTTGGAAATCATCGGGCAATTATTTAGGGGCAATAAGTTTTATTAATTTATCCTGAGGGCTTTCGTGACGATCTGAGTGCCTTGGGGAAGAGCAGACAGGGAGGGGCAGGCTGAACAGGTTCTAACTGCAGCACCACCTCAGGGATTCTGGAAGATTCCAGAAAGCTGGGTGCAGTAGTGGAAAGGCAAGCCTCTTTCCTAAAAGAGCTTGAGTTGTAGACCAGAATGAATGGTCCTGCCTTGTGTCCTGGGGCTAGCCTCCTTTCTGGGTTAAACTAGCCAGAAAAAATATCTCTGGTTAGTTTTTGGGTTCACATTCGCCCTGACTGGCAGAGCTTGGAGTTTTTGTTTCAGCAGGTAACCAAGATGGAGGGAAAACCAGAGGTGTAGGTGAAATCGCTGCTCGCTGGTCCATGGAATTCCGAAACCCAGAAGCCATGGCAACATAGCCTGTTGTCCCCAAGGCCCTTCCAAAGATTCTTGACTACAGAATCGGAAAGCACAACAGAAGACTCATCGTTAGTCTCCACAGATGGAATGCTGAAAAACTAGAACATTTTGCCAGGAGATAGTTTTTGGAGGGAAAGCACCAGGAAGGTTTTGGAGACATGGCAGCATCTGTTAATAACATCGTTTAAATACAAGGCCTGCAGAAGAGGCAGTCGTGAGTGGCCGCTGTCTAATGCCCTACCAAGAGAAAGAGGAGATGAGATGAATGGAGCGATGTGGAATTAGGTCAAACACCAGAAACCATCTCCTAATGCTGAAAGTCACAGCACTGAGAGAATCTGTAGCATCACCTTTTACAAAATTGGAGGGAGAGGAAGGATTTTTACCAAGTCCCAAGTACTGTTCCCTGTGGACAGAGAAAAAGACTGGTATTTGATGAACAGTTCCAGAAGGTTCAAGGTTGGATGCTGGGGTCACAGCACAGGAATCAACTGGAGATCTTGTTAAAAATTAATGATGTACATACTGACGTGTTCAGGGATGACGGCTCTTGATGTCTGAGATGGGCTGATGGATGGAATAATGCATAGATTTGCGATGAATCAAACAGTAAAATTCTGACAATCCTAGAATCTAGGATGTAGGTATCTGGGTACAGCATTTCTATATGTCTGAAAATTTTCAAATAAAATATTAGAGCAGAGTACCAATCCCTGGGCCACCCATGGTGATTTTGATTCAGTGAATTGGGGATGAGGTCTAGGAATTTTTTAAGCTTTATAGGGGATTCTGATAACGTGCCCAGTTTGGTGGGGCATCTGCGGGATAGACTTGTACTCCTCAGACTTGGGTGTATACAAGAATCCCCTGGAGATTCTGTCAAACGCAGAGTCCGATCCAGCAGGTCTGGGGTGGAGCCCAAGAGTCTGCACGAGCTCCCAGGCGATGCTGATGCTGCCGGTGCGTGGATACACCTTGAGTAGAAAGAAAGGAGAGGATGCTCCCTGGTTCTTGCCATCTGTGCAATCCAGTGGGTCTCAACTTGGGCTTCACACTGGCATCATCTGGGGAGCTTTAAAATAAACCGATGCATGGCAATCTCACCTCATCGATTCTGGTTTACTTGGTCTGGGGCACACAGCACGGACAATGAGGTTTACAAACTCCTCAGATGATTCTGATGTGCAACCACCAATTTAATGTCATGAAGTGAATCCATGGAATATTAAATTTTAGGAAATCAATTTTTGCACAGAAAGATCCTGTGGGCCCTGATCACTCAGGTGTGCAGAGACTTTGCCAAAAACAGTAAAAGGCTCAAAGCCACCCCGTCACCTCGATTCTACCGAATTCCCCTGGTAATGAGAGTGATTAGGAGCCAGCATTTATTGAGTGTTGGGTGCTTTACATTTGTTAGATCCCTTCAGCATTATGTGAAGCGGGGGAGGCTGGCATTATCATCTTATTTTAAAGATGGGGAAATTGAGATTGCTTGGGTTAAGCGACTGGCTCAAGGTGACAATAATGTCTTGGACAGAGGTTTGAACCAGGTCTGCCTGACTTCAAAGCTCATATTCTTTAACCATTTTAACTTTCTATTGTCTTCATGATCCATGCCAAGGAATTGGAAAACTACAAACCTCACGTGAGCCAAATCTGGCCAGCTGCCTGTTTTTATAAATAAAGTTTTACTGGAACACAGCCATGCCCATTCCTTTACATATCGTCTGTGTCTGCTTTCATGCTACAATGGCGGCGTTAAGCATTTGCAACAGAGACCATGGCCTGCAAAGTTAAAAATATTTACTACCTGGCCCTTTACAGAAAGGTTGGCCCACCTTTGCCGGATTGACGAGGCAGCTAGTGCAGAGGCAGGGCGAGATCCTTGGCTGTGCTCCAAACAAAAGGACAAGTCCAGGGAGGATGAACTTGAACTCATGGTCACTGTAGCTCCGGGTTCTGCTCAGACCTTTTGCTTCAATCCTGTGGCCTGTGTTTCACTCGCAGGGTTACTTGCTTCCTCTGAACATATTTTATTTTGATGCCAACGTCTCTGATCTGTTTTCTTAAGAGCGGGAGGTCTTGATCCCAGAGCCGGGGCCGTCACATGGCTCTCTGTGGAGTAGGGTGAGGAGGCCAGCTGCCGGGCCCCCTTTTGCTCCAACACCATGGGAGGCCTGCGTGGAGAAGCTCTGAGGCCTGCTGCTCCTGGGAGGTGCCAGCAGCAAGAGGCTTCCGTCCCATCCTGTCAACCATCCAGGGAGAAACCCTATCGGGAGGTCAGGAGGGAAGAGATGGGGAGGAAATGCCAATCAATCGGCCGAAGCCCCACCCTCCTGCGGCTTCCAGCCGGTGAGTGGGGTCTGAGGATCCTTGACCCACCCCCGGGGCCGAGGGCAGGGCAGGCAGGGGAAGTGCATTTGGTAATGATTCTAGATTTCCTGTTTGGTTTCTGTCCAGGGGCTTTGGGACAGGCTAACTCGTATTCTATGTGCACACATGCACATTACATTCCTCCTTTTCTCCCGGTTTTTCTTTTTCTCTTTGCCACTATGTCGCCTCCAGGGCTCGTGTGCATTTTTTGGGGTTGTTAATTGGTGTGAGGCGGAGCAGTGGGGCAAGTTTCCAGCCTCCTTTGGGGGGGAAGTTTGTGGAAAAGGAGAGGCGAGAGGAAGGGAGAGGCCTGCTGGACCCTGGGCTTTGGCCTGGCTGCCACGGAGATTCTGCCCGCCCTAGACATGCAAAGTGGTGAAGCTGTAAAGGATCCGTTTAGGTAAACAAACATTTATTTAGTGCTTGCTGTGTGCGTGGGATGCAAAGGCACACAAAAAGTCGGGTCTTGTCCTCCGAGAGGTCAAAGAGGAGAGAGAAAGGAGACTTCAAAGCAGTTTGATAAGTGCCATAGCAGAAATAGGTGGGGGTGGAGATGGCCGTGTATGGGCAGCGGGCACCAGGAATCCTAGCTCAGCTTTCTCTTCCAAGCAGGACTGAGCCTTAGTCTTGAAGACGGCGAGGGCACCTCTCACCGAATCACCGTCCAAGAAATCACAAAACCGGGCATCGCTGCCAAGCCCCCTGAAAGCAGCCACTGTGTGCTCCCCTAGATACAAGCCTTAGCCTCTGAGGCTCAGGGTCTGGAGTCCCCAGGCTGCTTTAGCATTGAGGGGCTTTGGGAGGCTGGGGCTCGGGGAGGAGGAGCCTGTACTGCCTTCCAGAGTACGGAGGTGATCTCCCTTCTTTTCATTAAATAAGGACTTTGATCCCTCCAAAGGGGAGAAAAGAGAGTTCTCCCTTTTCAGCACCTTCCAATATCCTCCCCTCTTGCTGTGCTGGCCCCACTCTCACCTCACCTTGGAGGCGACAGGACAGGATGTGTTCCCAGCTGGGCCCTTTCTCTTCCCCATTTAGGGCAGTGAGTGAAGCTCCTTAAACTGTGGCTGCAGCCACCCTGGCTCAGGTTGCACCTGAAAGCTTCAGCTGGAGGGGAAGGGTTGGGGCAGAGGGACGGGGAGCCACAGGGTCCTCACTGCCACTGCCTTTGCTCAGCTTGCCTTTGCTGACAGAGCTCCAGGCTGGGGGTTGGTTGTGGTGGAGCTGGTCCCCAGGACCCAGGACCCAGGACTGAACTTGGGCTGCCCAGCAGGATTCCACTGCTTCTCAAAACACCTTCCAGGCCAAGCCACCTGGTTATTGCCTCTGGATTTTCAAACTGGGGGCGGGGAGGGGGTTGTGACCTTTTTTCATCTCCTCCCTTCCCCACCTATCCTCTTTCACCCATTGTTCCCAGAGCTAAAGGGTAAAAACATCTTGGGCAAAATAAACACATGAAAAGATGTTCAACATCACTAATCATCAGGGAAATGCAAATCAAAACTACAGTAAGATAGCACCTTACGCTGGTTAGAATGGCTATAAGCACGAAGACTAAAAATAACAAATGTTGGAGAGGGTGTGGAGAGAAGGGAACCCTCATACACTGCTGGTGGGAATGCAAACTGGTGCAGCCACTATGGAAAACGGTAGGGAGATTCCTCAAAAAACTAAAAATAGAAATACCATATCACCCAGCTATCCCACTGCTGGGTATCGACCCAAACAACTTGAAATCAACAATCCAAAGTAACATATGCACCCCTATGTTCATTGCAGCACTATTCACAATAGCCAAGACGTGGAAACTATCCAAGTGCCCATTGACTGATGACTGGATAAAAAGATGTGGTATATATATATACAATGGAATACTACTCAGCCATAAAAAAGACAAAATCATCCCATTTGCAACAACATGGATGGACCTGGAGAGAATTATGCTTAGTGAAATAAGCCAGACTGAGAAAGACAAACACCAGATGATTTCACTCATATGTGGAATATGAACAAACCCACGGACAAAGAAAACAGTTCAGTGGTTACCAGGGGAAGGGGAGGAGGGGGTGGGGACAAGGGGGTGAAGAGGACACTTATGTGGTGACAGACAAGAAATAATGTACAACTGAAATCTCACACTGACGTACACTATTATGAACTCAATTGAAAAAAATATCTTGGGCAAGATGACATGATGCTAGTGTTTTTGATTCCTGTGTGAATGCTGCACCTGAAGTTTTTTCAGACTTGGTAAAACCTGGGCCGTCCATGAACTCTCTGAACTGGGGGGAGGGCAGAAAAATAAACAGAGTGTTCCAGTGATGAAAAGCAAACGCCAACTCAGAACTCCCATCCGGCTGGAGCACACCCTGGAGCCTTTTGAAAACCCCCACTCCTGACAGCACTTCCCCAGACAAATGGCTTGCGGTGGCTCCTGCAAATGCACAGTGGAGCCAAGGGACAGGTGTGCTGGGCTTCCCACCAGAAAGAGGGCAGCAAAACTGGGTGCAAAAGAATCTTCTGGAAGTGCTGATGTTTTCCCCCAGAAATGAAAGGCTCTCAGAAGTAAATGGATTTCTCGTTGCTTTCTCATCCATCAGCTTAGTTTCTCTGAGTTTTCCTTCTATACAGAGTCCCATTCCCGGCCCCAACCTTGTAGAGAAGAATGCTACATTTTGTCATTTTGCCAGGTGAACATTCTTACTGAAATGTAAATAATTACCAATTATAATTTATCTCTATGCAAAATGTATATACATATATGTACACACTTGTGTATGTATATATATATATATATATGTTTCGTGTACATATATGACATATAAAGAATTTTACAAGGGAGTGAAGCCCCCTACATATAATAATAGCTGGTCCCCCAGGATGCACTCTCTGTGCCTGGAAGGGTGACAAACTTGTCCCGGTTTACCAGGGACTGTCTTGTTTCTAAAACTGAAAGGCCTGCTTCCAGAGAAGTCTCTGAGATTTGGGCAAGTTGGGAAGGCCGGTTACCCATACGTAGAGTCAGGCGTTTGATGTTCCTTGTCTCAAATCCTCACAATGACACTGTGAATTAGATGGTGTTTTTACAGAAGGAAACTGAGATGGAGATACTGATTAAGTTGCCCAAGATGACACACAAAGTTGGTGGCTAAGGCAAGACTTGCAGTAAGGTCTATGTCCGAGACCAGGCGTTTTTTATTAGGGACACCTTCGATCTTGCAAACACAAACAGGGAAAGCTCTGTTGAAGATCCAGAATGATTGGCAGTGGTTACCTCGTGTTGGAAACAATCAGCTTTCTAGTGGGAAAGGGAGGCCAGGAGGAGGAGAATGTTCTGAGATGGCGTCTCCTGGCTGGTGGCTCGGCAGCTTGCAGATCTCCAGCTTTGGGTTCTACGGAGGACCAAGGACTTACCTAGGGCCGGATTAACCTTCCAGATAGAAGGCGAACCTCGGTGTGTCTGCAACTCCTCCAGCTGGGCTAGTGTTTTTAACCCTCTCCCTGTGGTCTGTGAACCCACTGAAGTGGTACCAGAGGATGTGAGATTGGAGAAGTGAGAATTGGCTGGGGACTCCCCTCATAGCAGCAGACTGGATTCCTCTCCCTCTCACCCGAAAACCCCACCCCAGCCCATCCTCTTCTGCTCCCCAGAGGTTTCCAAACAGGTTCTCCTTGCCTGGTGGCCAGACCTGCTTGGGGCTGCTGGGCCTCTGGAGGAGGAGACAAGCAGAGAGATGGAGAGCTAATTACTGTTTTCTCTTTCGCAGGCCCTGTAGCTCTTGCCAAGCTGGGATTCCCATTCTGTAGGGACCGTAATCCTCTGCTGGTACCTGGAGGTGTCCCAGGCACAGATTTCCATCTTGCTCATTATCATGGGCCCACTTCCAAAACATTTCCACTCCATGTCTCTCCGACTCCTCCTGCCACATACCTGGGCGCCCTGTTTTAGGTTGCTTCGACGTCTCTAGAGAAAGGGAATGTTGGGATGCAGCGGGTCTCCTAATCGCCAGAGTTGAGCTGAGAGGAAACCAGCCCAGACCATTCCACCCGTGGGGACATGAGAGCAGGGGCCCTCTTGGGAGTTTCCTAGTTTAGAAAGAAAGGGGTGTAGAGGCCCAGGGTGTGGACTTCCTGGAGGTCAGTGGTCCACAGGCTAAGTGGTAGTTATAGAGAATAGGAGAGTCAGCAGGATTCCACCTCCGGAGAATTTCCCCAGGGCTGCTATGTCCCATTCCGAGGAGAAAGGCACAGAGCTTGCCCATGCAGCTGGATATGGTTCCCCAGCACCCCCTGTCTCAGCCCCATCTGCCCCCATTCCGTTCCCATTGAAATAATCACAGGGTAGGCCCAGCCTGGCTGCGTTGCCATGGCAACCACTCTAATTTCTTTTAATCCCAGTGTTCCTTCCTAAAGGGACCTCCCCCAGCCCCCACTCCCCCCTGCAACGTGTTTTAATTGTAATAACTCCTGGGTTTTTGGGAGGTAATGACCGTGTGTGGGGAGCCAGCATTGGCCTGGCTCCATCCCCAGAGCTGCCCGCCCAGCGGCGCCAGGCAGCCCTCCGCCTCCCAGCAGGAGTCCTAGAGAAGCCCCGGGCAGGCTTGGGCAGGGTCTGCCAAGGGGGTCTGCGGCCTCAGCGCTAATGAACACAAGCCAGGGGAGGCTCGGCCCTGCAGGGTTTGTGTCCCGAGGACATTTTATGGCGCACCACTCCTCACCCCCCATCTGCACGCTCACCGCCACCTCTGAGCACACCTTGAAGGGAATCCACGGACCATTACTCTGCTCCACGCCCCAGCCAGCCACACGCTGCTTCAGGGATGTGACCCTGAATGTGTACTCAAATCGCCCGGGGTCTCGTTACGATGCAGTTTCCAAGTCTTGGTGAGGCCCAAGATCCTGCCATTCTAGCCGGCTCCGGGAGATGACCATGCTGCCTAGCCACAGAGCCCACTTTCAGTAGCAAAGGTCTAGGGCATCTCTGTCCAACAGAACTTTCTGCAGAGATGAAAATGCCCCCTATCTACACTGTACAACATATTAACTAGTCGTTTTCCACTAGGGAAAACTATGGGGCTATTGAGCAGTTGAAGCGTGGCTAGTGCAACTGAGAAAGGGAATTTTACATTTTACTTAATGTTCTTGCGTTTAAATTTCAGCAGCCACACGTAGGCTGCTGGCTACCATATTGGATAGCGCAGGACGTTCCATTGGTCAGCGCAGGTCCAGACTTGGCTCGAACTCTCTCTGCGAAGGAAGCCGCCTGGTCATCGTGCAGCCCGAATCTGCAACCTGGACCCTTCCCTCCTCTGAACCCTGACCTGTGCAGACCCGCCTCCTTCGTCCTCCTCACACAGCGCTTCCCTCGGGTTTCTGTCCTGCTAAAACGGACTGCCGAGATGAGCATGAGATCGGAGGGCCTGGCTTAGACATCAGAACCTGAAGTCTGAGCAAAGCCTGGAAAGGTCTGCACATGCCCAGCTTTTCTGGGAAGCCAGTGAAGGTTGGAAGCAGCGCTGAGGCGCCTGGGGCCACCGTGGCCTATCAGACGCTGTCATATGACGCTCTTTCACTCCTAATAACATTAGGAGACAGTTTGGGGTTGATGCAGTAACGTTGCAGAAGCCCTTGCATCTACATTCGCTTCCACCAAGGCCCTCCCGGGCCGGGCCTTCCCATTCGCACGCTGAAATATTAGATGTGCATTTGGGAGTCCAACAGCAAAATATTTCTGAAATTGTGTGTGTTTTTTTCTTCTAATTTAATGTGCCAGACAAGCCTCCTTGTAATTAAAACCAGAAACAAGGACCAGACTTAGACAGAGATTTGAAGGCTGTAAAATTCTAGGACAGGTTTATGTAAAGCAATTAAAAAGGGAGTTAAAAATTGTTAAAAAATTAAACACTAATTACTTTTTTTTCTCCTCTCATTTCTGCTGAGCTGTTTTGGCCGCGCAGCTCGAAGAAAGATATAAAAAGGAGAAAGTTTTGCTCCTTGCCGTAAATCATGTTCCACAAACGCTCCTCTGCATTTTGCAGCCGAACCCATCTGCTGTCAATTAGCCTAAATCATGCCTTTTCAATTAAACTGGCTTAGGGAAGTCTGGTAGCGAAGCGGGTGTGTGAGTGTGCTGGGAGGGGGCCCACGTGGTGGCTCGGAGGGCGGGAGCAAAGTGAAGTCTGATTTCAGGCTTCCAGGTGGAAATATCTTTTAAAAGGTGTGATCCTATTTTAGTGTTTTCCATATAAAATGGGGTATTATTTGCTGTGCTCGGGGAACAGCGAAGGGTGGAGACAAGGTTGAGGAGGTGAGCCTTGAGAACGGAGTGTGAGTGAATTCTCGCAAGCACCAGCTCCAGGGCCAACCAGGCTGCAGCCTAGCGAGCGGGCTGCCTGGCCGGTGGGTGCGGGGTGGGGGCACTGTGAGACCACTGTGTTGTGGGAACCTAGGGAGGAGCAGGAGAAATGGCTGCAGCCCGGGGCCCCTGGGGTACCCAGACAGAGGCTTCCTTGGAGGGACAGCCGGTTAAATACTGGAACGGGGTGCCCTGCAGAAACACATTCCACATTCTGGCAGAGGCCAGTGAGGAAGGGGGGAGGGCAAGGTACTATTGTCTTTCAAAATAAAATGGACTTTCAACACCCTGGGATGGTCTGGGTGGCGTCCTGAAAGGGGGGTGAAAAGAGGGTCCAGTCTCCAGGGACCTTATGGGGGTATTTTTTTCTGACTCTATGTTCCTTTTAGAGTCCCCTAGGCCTTGTGGCTCTGTGCCTTGTGTCCTGGGGGGAAGGGCTCCCCCCGAGGCCAGGGCCCTTGAGCTGAGGAGCAGCTGGATGGGACTGTTTGTGTGTCTTTGCACGTGGGGCTCCTCTGTATGCTTGTGGGGCCACCCCTGGCTTCCCAGCCTGTGCTGACCCCAAACCTCCCCAGCTCCTGGCTCCTCCCCAGGTTCCTCAGGTGGGGCTGCCGCTTAGGGGCCAGGTGGCATTCAGGCTGGGAGTCTTCAGGGCACCAGCGCTTGATTTCATGTGGCCTCCTCTCCCTTGAAGAAGAAAAACACGTTTGCCCTGAGTCACCGTGGGTCGAGGAATTTGCATTCTGTCCTCCTGCCCCGTTCGCAGTGGGAGGGGCAGGGGTGAAGTGTGTGGTCTGCTGACGAGTGTTTATTTTCCATTACTGGTCCTCCTCTCCTGCTTGTCTCCGCTCCCTCTGTGGGGCTGCCCTGAGCCATCAGCGACCTGCCGGAAGCCCTGCTCCTGCGCCTTGGTGGGGGTTTACAGGAGAGGATTTGGTGAAGGAAGTTCTGGAGCTGGCTCTTTGAGATTCAGGTTGACGTCGATATTAACGATGGTAATAATTGCTGAAATTGATGGAACGCTTAGGATGTTCAAGCATTGGCCTAAATGTTTTGCACCGAATCCCTCATTTCATCCTTGTAGGGAAGTTCCATAACTCTATTTCGTATATGAGGAGACTAAGCCACAGAGAAGTTAAGATATTTGCCCAAAGTCACACAGCTTGTTAGTGCAGAGCCAGAGTTTGAAAGCAAGTTGCATGCTCTTGGCCTCTGACACTATCCTGCCTCTGAGGGTGAGGTGGTCTCTGGGAATGTTTGCCCTGTCTGCTGCTGTGCTCCTGGGTTGGGGTTTAGAGGGGCTTGGTGACTGGAGGCCACCCTCAGATCTGTTTATTGATGATCTTGGCCATAACGGACAGAGTTCGGACTTTGGAGTTGGGCATACACGGCTTTGCATCCTAACTGTGCCACCTGCTGCTTATGCAACCACCACGCAATCCCTCATTGTCTTGGCCCCTCTGCGAAACGGGGGAAAGCCCGACCTCCCCGGAAGACGATTCACGTGTGCCGAGCGTGCCTGGCACGGAGAAGACGCCCCATAAATGTTGCGCTCTCTGCCTTCTTTCCCGGTGGGCTGATTCCGTGAAGCTTGACCTGGTTTCTTTCTGGCTCTTGGCTTGTGATTTCCTGCAGGATACAGTTACAGGTCTCTTTCCAAGTGATTCACTCGAAACAAGACCAGGGTGGGCCGCCATCCGCAGAGCAGGCCAACACCCCTGCAGGCTGGGCCACGGTGCCCTGTCCAGGGACTCCGATCACGCTGAGCCTCTCTCTCCCTGGGAAAGCCCACCTTTGGACCCCGGGGACCTCTGCCCTTTGTGGTAGCTGGAAGGAAAGGTTGAGGCCAACCCAACCCCTGTCCTCTGTCCACAGCTCCTTCAGGCTGCCTGGCGCCCCACCGGTTGGGCAGAGGAGGGAAGAGCCGTCTGGCTTTGCTCCAGAACAGCCCAGCAGGCCCAGCCATGCAGGCTGCCCTCGCTCTGAGCCCCTTTAATCCGATGGCTGAGTGCAGTGATCCATGACTAGGGCTTCCAGGAGCCTCCCCGAGCCAGGCACCAGTGTTCCCAGCCACCTCCGAGGGTGGTGGAGAGGTTGCCGCCTGGCTCCACAGAGCTGGCAGGATGTGGGAGATGGAACCAGGGGCCAGAGGCTTCAGTTGGATGCACAAAGGGGCCCGGTCCCCTGGGAGGTCCTCTCCGGGTCATGGGAAGGAGAGTCTGAGCTGACAGTGGGGAAGAGTGCCCGGGGAACATAGACAAGCTTGGGAGCCCACTCTGCAGGGGTTGCTTCCTTCCTGTCATGGGCTCACCGTCATCATCCTCCCCCAAGCATGGCACATGGCATTCCCGAGGCTGAGCAGAAATGGCTGCATTCTTGAACCCTGCCCCAGCTCTTGGCGCCCCCACTTCCTGTCCTTCCCCTCTCCCCTGACCTTAGGACAATTTGAAGAGCTTTCTCCCCAACAGAGGTGGGGTGGGGTGGAAGATGTGCTTTTATGCAGGCAAGATCCTGCAGGAGGAGAGCAGGGGCCTCGGGGTCAGACTGACCAGTTCCGACCTCAGCACTGTCACTCGGGCTGGGTGACGTTAGGCAGGTTACTAGTCTCTCTGAGCTTCAGTTTCTTCATCTATAAACTGAGGACAAACACTTTTCAGTATGGTTCAGATGACCTGAAATCACGCACGTAAAGCCCCAGGATAGCACCTGGCACATGTAACAAGTAAGTACACAGAGTAAATTGTTCTATGTCCTTCCTCCTCCTCCCAAGTAATTTTGTGCTTTGCACCCACTCGCCCCGTGTAGTTATCACAGACCCTCCTCTGCCAGACCCCATTCCGTGGGACCCCATTGGAGCCCAGTGACCAGGCTGTGTCTGCCCACCAGGCCCCTCGGGAGGAACCAGGCTGGGCCCACACACTCCTTGGCCTGTAGTTAGTCACAGGATGGGGTTGCCATCACACTCAGAGCTGCTGGGAGGTGGCCCTCGTTCCCGTGGGCTCACACAGGCTCTGGGCACGGCTGGGCTTTACCGTGATTGTGGAGAGAAGCTCTGCGTCTGGAATAACACCGCTGGCTTTGGGGTTTGTGCCATGTTTCATCATCTGGGAAAGCAGCCAAGCCAAATGGGCGTCCTGCTCTCCAGGGGCCTGGAGAGCCAGACTTGGGTGGCTCATCAGCTGGTCCCCATGCGCCCACCTCCTGAAGGCTGTGGGTCCTGAGTAGCCCACTTCTGGGGTTCATCCTTCTGGCCACCACCGTGCTCTCATGAGGAAGGCTCTCATCAGCTGTTGCCGCAGCTTCCTGGTTCTGGGGAAACCCTGATGCCAACCCGGGAGAAAGGACAGACTGGCTACTGACTTGGGGGCGGGGTCCCTGGAGCCCCTGATAACAGTCCTGGGAGACTGCACCTCCTGGCATAAACTTGGACGCCCAAATGGACCCAGCAGAGCCCTGATTGGAAACAATCTGATCAGGGAGGCTTTCCACTCCAGCATCACCTCCTCCAGGAAGTCTTCCCTGAGTTATGTGTTTAACAAATTTTTTTTCTGGATTGAGTTTGCCCTATGCTTCCCCCATTATGTGAATCAGTTTGAACAGTAATCGTTTTCTTCTTGGTTTAGTCCACTAAGCCATGAGCTCCTTGAAGGTGGGGACTTACCCCAATACCTAACACAGTCCTTGACTCGAGTGGGGAACTCAACCGTGCCTGTTGAACAGAGACATGGGAGGGGCCGGGGGAGAGGTCACCACGGTGGACAGGACAAGGGTTTGAGTGGACCAGGTACCCCGCATGTCCTCCAAAAGCTCACCTCCTAGGCGGCAGAGTCCTGTGTTTGGCTGCACGGGTCTCGGGTACCTGGGAGACTTACCTGTGAGGGAAGCAGTGAGGGCAGAGGAGGCACCAGTCTGGAGCTGAGATGCTGCTGCCAGCCCCACCCCCCGCCCCCCCGGGAGGAGCTGACGTGGGGTTAGAAGCCACGTGGCAGGACCAATGCCCAGTTTCTAAAGCGTGCAGAGAATGGGGCTCAGTCTGGCCAGAAAGCCGCTCTGCCCACAAGCTCAGGAGAGCAGGAAGGCCGTGGGTGGGAGGAGCGGATGGGCGATGTGGGGTGGCCACACCTTCGAGCCCAGCTAGCGGTGAGTCAGGCTCCTGGTCTGCTTTTTTAAAGGGCAAAAATGAGAAGCACAGTTCAAGTTACCAGGTCTTAGACACACAAACAGTAGGCTGGAGTCGAGAGCCTGGGTCACTGAGGCCCTCTGTCAGCAGGCCTGGGTCTCTGGGGCTTTTGTATCCTGGAATGGAGCGTTTGAGCTGGAGAGTCTCTCGGGAGGCTCAGAGCCCGGCGTGGGAGAGCCATTGGCAGCAAAAAACACTGTTCTGGGCTCCAGAGGCCTGGGGCGGGGAAAGCTTCACCCCTGCATCACTGGGTGGCTTGGGGGTAGTCTGTTCACATTTCTGAGCCTCACCTATTTATTGCAGTTGCAGTATTCTGCCTCACGCAGCTTCCAGAGTCGGCATGACAGCGGGTCAGCTGATACACGTTCGAAGTTCTTCCAAAAAATACTCTAAAGATGTCAGGTGCCGTTGGTATTTGTTTCAAGTGGTGGTTAGCAGGGCTCAAGTGAGCTCAGCCTCGACCCCCACCTGCACCGCCCAACCGTCACCTTAGCGGGGTTCTCTGGAACTTTCTCTAAATCAAGAAGTTGGTTTTGCCTGTTTGTTTTGGCTTCTGAGAGGCGGAGAGCCTCCTAGCAGCCAGGCCGGTGCCCAGGACGCCTGGCCTGGACCCTGCCTCCAGGAAGTTGGGGCTCTTGTGACCAGTGACACTGCATGTGACTTCTCTGCAGAAAGTGGGTGGACGTGGAGCCTGGCAAGCTTGCTGTGCCATCGACCTTTCCAGCGCCTCTTGGAAGAAGCCTGGGCTGTGTCCCCAGGGGGGAAATGGTCCCTTTGAGGTGGGCCAAGTCATTGTTGAAGCTGTGACAGGGCCCATCCCCTAGGCCGCTCTGCCTGCTCCCCCATCATCGTGAAATACCACTTACGCCAACAGCACTGTCTCCCCAGGGCTCTCTGACTTAGCCTAAACCCTTAGTTTTGGAGTATTTTCGACTCTTTATAAGGAAATATTGTTTTATACATTCATCTTGAGTGTACCCTGTAAGCCAAGATATAGAAGAAGTTGATGAGTAAATTAATGTAAAAATTACGAAGAACAACAGGCTTATGTTTCCTCTCAGGGACTGAGAAATATGAACTTGGACACAAAAAGTAGTGTAGCAGAGGGCTTGTAAGGCGAGACTCCACAACCCAGGGATGTTTTCAGATCTTATTAGTCCCCGCACTCTCTTATTTCGGGAGGCCCCACCCTTCAGCTTATCAAAAGTGTTAAAATGCACCCACACCCCACATTAAATCTAATTTTATGGGGGTAAAAAAGGATGAGGAAAACTTAATAATTTTTTATAACCTTGAGATTAAAGGAAAAAAAGATCTATTCTTATGATTTAAACTTTACTCTATTCCTTAATAACTATTGGAGAGTTGGGTTAAATTGGCCACTGACCAGTTAACGATGTTATTTGGAAGATATTTCATGAAACATTCGGTAAAAATAGGTTTTGTAGTTCTCTGGTGCCAATCCTTGTTTTTCTTTAAGGGTTCAGATATTTTCATGGACCCATGAAAAGCCCATAGGCTTTAGTCGTTGTGCCTGTATCGCCTTAGAAAAGGAGAAGTTTTGCTGGAGTTGGAGGCCCGAGTTTGGTTCCTGGCTTTGGGGAAGCCAAGTGTCACTCACTGTGTGACCTTTCTAAGCCTCACTGTCTCCATCTGTAAATGGGGCTGATCCTTGCAGGACATTTGGTCCTGTCTAAAACATCCACAGGACACCTGCTCTGTGCCGAAAGTCCTCGAGATTTGGTCCTGTTGGCTAATCCAGCTAATTTGCTTTCACCGTTTCGTACAATTGTGGCGGGGATACACTGAGATAATACACGAGGACACGTAGCCTGGAGCCTGGCTCCTACACAGAAAACTGTCCGGATGCATATGTCAGCATAAAAACCATATAAACAAAAGACACAGGATTCTAGAGTTTAAAGACAAGTGAATTTGGATGATTTTCTCCCATTCTCTAGTAAGATACTGAAAGCTCAGATTAAAAAAATATATATATGGTAATGATCAGGGAATTTATTCATGAAGAAGTCAGAATAAGTTCACCACGTCTTAGATTTACCTTTACATTTTCCACTGTAAAAAGTGTAGCCCAGGGAATTAATGATAGAAACACTATTTGATGGAGAGGGGAAAGTTTCCGGTCTACTTGAGGGAACAAGCTTTTCAAGCCCTTAGAAACATCTACTTGGAAACAATTAGTGTGTTAATTAGGGAGGATTCTTATCAGATCCCGAAGAACCTCTTCTTGGCCATGCCCTCTTAGACCGGGTACTCTGTAGCTGGAAATAATGCAAACACCCCTGTCTTCAGCGGCTTTCTGTAACTGAGGGTTTTCACTAATTCAGATCAGCCTTCCTCCCTGAGGTTGACCTTGGGGGCTGTAAGGAGGTGGACCTTGATGGGTGGTGTCATGGCAGTCCCCAGGAGGCTCTTCCCCAAGCATGTGATGAACACGCATGTGACATGAGTCACACCTGAATGACTTCAGGTGGTTTACCCGACATGATATTTGGCAGTCATATTTCGTGTCTTTCTAATTGGAAGGGCAAAGAGGTGGATTGATGGATGGGAAGCCACAAGCTGGAAAATATGCAGGCATTTCAGAGGTACTAACAGCCACATGGCACCATCTCAGTTGGGTGGGTTTCTGCTTTAAGGCCGTGTGCCTGGGCTGTCTCTTGGTACCCTGGGGGCATGTGATAGTCTCGATGATATAAGAAGCATTGGAATTCAGCACACCTACATTCCAGCTTGGATTCTGTTAATAAACCGTGTGGCTTCAGGTAAGTCACTATGACTATGGATGTTAGGGTTTATAGCATCTTGAATTCGATAAGAAGGATATATTGGGGGAAATTAGATATCTTCAAAGAGAAAGCTCTAAATAAATGGGCTTTCATTTGACTTTATTATCTGGTTAAAAGAGTAAACGTAAGCTGGATCACAGTCTTGTTCGGCAGATTCCCAGGTGATTAAACAACCTTACTCAAAGTATCAATCAAGGGTTCATTTCAGATCTTGTTGTGCCATACGTCTCCATCCTCGCCTCAATTTTCATCGGTGTCCTGACTAAAGATCAAGAAAGACTAAAGATGATACCAGACTAGGAGCAAAGCCCACATGACGGATGCCAGTGTTAGGATCCCTGATAATCTCCATAGACCCAAATGCTCAGCCAAACCCAGCGAGATGGAAGACTGTCAACGATTGCTGTTCAATTTCATGTGGTTTCAAATTCAGAAGCACAAGAACTAGATTAGAGAGCCCTCCGTTGGCAGCAGTTCACATGAAAGAGATCTAGAGGTTTCAGCTGACCACAAACCTAATAGGATCCAACAGTGTGACTGTTGCTAAAAATGCTAAAATCCTTGTAGGCTGCCTTAATGGACATGTGGTGTCCAGATCCAGGGACGTGATGCTAAAGGGTCTTCTGGCCTGAGCAGGCCCTATCTAGACAAGGATGTTTAATCCTGTATATTACATTCGAAGAGGAAAAGAACGACCACTGGGGGCATGAAATGGAGGAACAGTTGAGGCTATGGAAGTGGATTCACTGGTGTGGTAGAGATCCACCAGATGTTCTCCGACCCATGTTCTCCTCCTAGCACCTGGAAGTCATCATTTTCCAGCCTCCCTGTAGTTAGTTTGGGGCTACCTGGGACTAGCTTCTGGACGACGGAATATGGGTAGAGCGGATGCCCTCCGTTTCCAGTGCCCTGTAAAATGTCCTCAAGATGCTATCTATGAGCTTGCTCTTTGCCTTCGCTGGTCCTAAGATTATGGCAGAACAGCAAGATCAAAGGAGCTGGGCACTCTGAATCATTTGGAGTCCCACTGGAAGGCTCCGTATCAAACATCCATTTGGACTATGTCAAGAGAGACAAATAAACCTTTCTTCTGTTGAGCCACTGAGATGAGGGGAGTGTTTGTTACAGCAGCTAGCATTAATTACCCTGACTGCTCTAATACAGCTGTGGAAAAGAAAATCCAAGGGAGATAGGATGCTTATGAACTAATAATATGTGTGGCAGATTAACTCATCGAGATGCTGCCTTGTTCTCACAACTGCAGGACACTTAAAAGAATGAAAAGGCGGTTTTATCCTCCTGGAAATATTCCTGGAGAAATGGCTTGTGTATGAGCAACTGTAGCCCTCTTGTCTCCCTGAATGCCCTCTCCAGGAATAGTTTTCTTCTTCTTAATGATCTCATCATACTTCCCCCACTCTCTAGTTCTGTGACCTCCAGCAAGTTACCTGACTATTCTGTGCCTCAGTTTCTTAATCCACAAAATGGGCACAAAAATAGTGCCGATCTCATGGAGTTGTTGTTAGAGTTAAATGAATCAATCGCACAACATACAATATTGCCCATTTGTGTTAGTTTTCGTTTTTCTTTCTAAGAGGCTGTCTTCAAGAAACTCCCCACTCAGGTCTTTGGAAGTTTAGGCGGATCAAGGTCTCCCTCCGCAAATGAGAAAGAGACAGGTTTTGGTTTTTCCATCGATGATGGAGTCAAGGCCTGGCCTGCCCTTCAGCGCCCTGGATGGGAGAGGTGGTGAGTGCACGGATTCCTGCAGGAGAGGAGTGGGAGCGGGGAGGAAGATGCTAGATGTTCAAGTGCAGTGGAGGATCCCCTGTTCCCTGGGGAGCACCCAGCGGGAGAAGCAGCGTCTGAGAGCTGGGGAATGACCGACTCTTAACCTGAGTGTTACGAACCTGAAGGTCTCTGGAACACAAGGACCAGATTCTCCTCTGTGTTCCAGGGGCCACGTGAGCCCTGGGGTGGGAGAGAATATCTGAGAAGGGTGCTACTAGAAGAGGGTGGGGATTACTCCTCCCCGGGGCAGATCAGTACACAGATACGTGGCCACAGTGTGTTCTGAGGGCAGGACCCTCCTGTCTCCCAGTGACCCTGCCTCATAACTGCTGTGTGTCCTTGGAAAGCCGCTTAGCCTCTCTAGGTTTCACTCTTCTCATCTGTAAAATGAGGCTGACAATACCTGCTCTGTCATCTCCAAGAGGAGATGACGTTAAGTGAGACTGTGGAGATGGGAGATTTTTGCAAACCCACTTGTCAGTCACCAAGAGCCACCCCAATGCAGGTGTCTCTAGTTCCGTTTTAGCTGAGAAGGAATTCCTAACCTCTGAAGTCGACATCTGGCACCTGGGAACCGGAAGTGATGAACCAGAGGCCAAGGATGCAGGAGAAATGGTTCTGCAAGGGTGGAGATGCAACCAGGCATGCTGCAAGGTCCTTTCCAACCCTGGGTGTCTCTTGGGGACTATTTTCTGGGCAAGAGCCCCGGAAGGGGCTGCTGGCACGGGGCCAGGTCCCAGCCCTGTTTTGACAGCACTGTGTGGCACTGCATTCCAGGCCTTTCCCTGCCTTCCCCTGAAAGTGGGGCTGCACTGCTCGCACCCCTTGACCAGCAGGGTGGGCGAGAGGGCTGTCTTTGGCGGGTGGGGGGGGGGAAAGCGTAGGCGCCTGAGCATCTCACGTAATAACTCAGGGCTGCATACAGCCCGATGAGGTGTTTCACACTCTGCAAAGGCAGATAATGAAGCATTCTTCCCAAATGAGAGAATGTGCCTTTTCTTTGCTTTTTTTTTTTTTTTCCTTTTCCCAATAAAATAATTAAACTGGGATTTCCGGAGGCCTGACACCTCGCAGCCCTCACAGTTTCTGCGGGGAGGGAGAGGGGACCATTGGGCTTGGTGGGAAGGGGGAAGCTGGGCTGGGAAGGGGCCTGGCTGGTGACAGAGAGAGAGCAGGCCTGCTGAGAAGGGTGTTGGGGTCTCAGAGGGCACAGGGGAGGGGCCTGCTGATTTCTCACCACCCCAGATGACATATGACTTAGCACGTCCCCAGGTCCCCAGGGCTGCAGCCGGCTGTGTACTTCCAACATGTGTTTGGTATTATCGATGTTTTTATAATAATAACTGTGGTCTTGAAAGGGACTAAAATTAATTAAAATGCAGCACTCTGCCACATTTTACATTATTATCATAGGAATGCTCGCCTGGAAAGGACCTCCCTTGGGGGTGGGAGGGGGGGGTCATCTTGCCCATCCCCCACTCTGGCTGGGTCTCTACCCCAGGTGGCCCTACCATCGGCCTTAGAGGACAGTCTGCAATCTTAAGAATTCTTTCTTTTAAGGAAAACTTTCTTGGTGTTTTTTTTTGTTTGTTTTTTTCTTTTTAGTGAGGAAGATTGGCCCTGAGCTAACATCTGTGCCAATCTTCCTCTAGTTTGTATGTTGGATGATGCCACCACAGCATGGCTTGATGAGCCGTGTGTAGGTCCGCGCCCAGGATCCAAACCAGTGAACCCCGGGGTGCCGAAGCAGAGCACGCGCACTTAAGCACTAGGCCATCCTCTTTCTTGCTGTTTTCGCGACAGTAGATAGAAAAACGCAAACATCCTGATGCTGTGCAGAAAGCTGCGGACTGGCACGGAGGAAGCCCCTCGGCCGTGTTTATCAAACTCTGCTGCCCGCTCTCCTCTGGAGGCACCTCCTGGAAACACCCCTGGTTTGGGGGTGTGCCTTGGCTCTTGATTTGGGGCAGCATTTCTCAAACTCCAGCCAGCACAGCTGACTTCTGGGCCCGGATCATTCCAGATGGTGGGGGCCGTCCTGTGCGTTGTAGACTATTGAGCAGCCCCCCTGGCCTCCACCCACTAGACTCTAGTAGCCCCCACCCCCTGCCACGTGACAACCCCATGTATCCAGACATTGTCAAATGTCCACTGGAAGGAAGGCGGCATCGCTCCTGGTTCTAGGGGCCCTAACTTTGGGATCCTTACTGGGAGGAGGGGCCAAGGTGAGCTCTTCTTCCAGATCAACATTGAAAATTCCTTAATTCCTTAACAGGCCTTTCCTTAGGTTCATTCTGAGATCACTGAAATAAGGAAAAGGCTGAGGAAGAAAACTCAGAAAATCTGGGTGGGCCAGGATTTGCGCTTCTAACATGTTCCCAGGAAAGCTGAGGCTGCTGGTCCGGGAAGCACGGCTGGAGAGCCCCTCACCCTCCACATCATTGACATTTTGGGGCGGAGCGTTCTGTGTCGTGGGGCTGCGCTGGGCACTGCTGGGTGTTTAGCATCATTCCTGGTCTCCACCTACTCAATGTCAGCAGCGCTACCCGCAAACTGTAAAGACCCAAAATGTCCCCAGACCTTGCCACTTGTTCACTGGGGGACAAAATCACCTCTATTTGAGAACCACTGATTTAGGGAAAGTCTCTGGAACTCCTGCCCAGGTGTCCAGCGGGGTAGAGGGCCGTTTGACGCTTCTAGAAATCCTGCCCTACCCCTCCCACCTCAGTTCCAGGGAAGCAGCTGTAATCCAGGGAGTAGTGACATGCCAGTGTGTCACCACCACTCATGAAGAGGGGAACAAGTGACTTGCTATGAATAACATCCTGAGGTTTGTGAGTGATTCACTTTTTAAAACAAATCCGAGCAGGTACTAACATAGCAACATCGCTTTCACTGTCTGGCAGCCCAATACCGTTTTCCGAGTGGCCAGAATTGGCTATTGCTCCGGCCTGTCTCATTGAGGTCACAACCCAGATTGAATAGGCAGCTTTTGCTAATATGCCCTGAGTAATGTCACGATTACAAATTATTGCCATCTTTTATTGTTTCATCACATTTGGGTTTGTCCATGGGACTGTGCTGGGCACAGAACTTCCATCCTGACTCCACTTAGAAGAGAGCCTTGACTCGTGGTGTGGGGTCCCAGACGCTGTCAGCCCTGTTGGCTCATCTCTCATCACTCACTACTATGCTCCTGTCACTCACTACTGAGCTCCGGGCACAGTGGCCCGTTTCTCTACCCTAAGATGCTTCTCACTCCCCACGCTGCCTGGAACCCTCTCCCTGATCCTCTGAGCATGGCTGACTCCTCCTCCTTCATGTCTCAGCTCCAAAGTCACCTTCTCAGAGACGGTGGGTCCACTTAACGCCTAGCTAACGTCATCCTTTCCAGCCAAGTCAGCTCTTCCATTTTTCCCTGTTCTCTTTCCATAGCACAGGTCACACCTGCAATCGCTCTGTTTCATGTGCCCTCCAAATATGGGGTGAGTTCCCCAGGCAGCAGATGCTGACATGGAGTTAGCGGTTCACTGGGGAGTAACACCTATAAAAGAAAAGAGGAGGAAGCAGTCTCGGGCAGGAGGGGCCATCACCATGTGAACACCTGAAAAGTCTCTGCCAGCCCATGAGGAAGAGCAGAGACTGTCCATTGGAGAAATCCCCTGTGGATGGAAATAGCTTGGCTCTTGGCCCATCACCTTGCTCAGCCATTGGCCAGGGGCTTCCCCAAGAAGATCATGGCCTCAGCTTGAAAGCTGAAAAGAACCGAGGAGCCACTGGTGGCTGGAGGCTGTCAGCCAGTCACGCTCCTCTCAGCCACGCAGTGAGTCCTTTCTTGAAGGGGGATCTGAGTGGCCCATCTCTGTGTCTGCCCTGGCAGGCTGGCATGTACATTCTCCAAGGGCAGGGAGCTTATAGATCTTTCTTGTGGCTGGTCCCCATCTCCTAAAACAAAACCTGCTACATGATAGATGTTCAAACAATACTGTGGAAAGACAAATGCATGTTTTGGGGAGGGAGAGACAGAGAAATATTGCTCCAGGGTATCTCCAACTATTTTTCACCCTGCAATGCTTCCAAGGTTTTAAAAGCTAGAAAAGTCACAATGTTGGGGCATCCTGTCACTTGCCTCTTCTAGGGTTGGCTGGGTGACATCTCTTGAGCCTGCTATGTTAGGCAGGGGTGAGGTAGGGTGGGGATGGGGGAACAGCAGCCCAGGGGATCCCAGAGGAAAAGGAAAACAGAATTATCAGGTGGGCCAAAGGCACATACCAGGGGGCTGTGGGTACCTGTCAAACCGGAATGGTTATCTGGTCTGGCAGAACCCGGCACCTTGGGTGGCCAAACAAACCTCAGATATGGTGTTCCCAGAGACAAGGGGTGGGGAGCTTGTCTTTCCCTAGTTTAGCCTACCTCCTGCCCCACCATTCTCCTCTGCCAATGGACTGGGCTGGGATGGACTTGTCTGTCACTGGAGCTGCTATCCTTTTATGGGTCATATTGAAGCCCAAGATTCCAGGAGAAGAGGCCCCAGTGGGCAGCACCCTGTGTGTGTGCAGCACGCAGTGATGCGCAGGACTCTTCCTGGATGGCAGAGACGTCTGTGGGCAGGTGCCCAAGGACCTGAGTGTAAACAGGGGAGGGCGTAAACCCCGTGGACTGTGAGGAGAGGAAAGTGTGTGTGGGGGTTTGTCCTAGAGAGATGCCTGACTCAGACAGCAGGTGTGAGCCTCTGTTTACAGACTCTGAAATGCAACGAATACAACTTTCTTTTTTAAAATAAAGATTGACACCTGAGCTAACATCTGTTGCCAATCTTTTTTTTTCCCTTCTTCTTCTCCCCAAAGCCCCCCAGTACATAGTTGTATATTCTAGTTGTAGGTCCTTCTGGTTGTGGCATGTGGGACGCTGCCTCAGCGTGGCCTGATGAGCGGTGCCATGTCCACGCCCAGGATCCGAACTGGCAAAACCCTGGGCCGAGGAAGCGGAGGGCGCGAATTTAACCACTCAGCTAAGTTGGGGAAGCTCCCAGCTTGGTTTTTTATAACTCCATTCTACCAGGGTGTTTCAGGGGCTCCCCTACCCTTTTCATTGGAGTCTCATTGAATTTCAGGGGATGAAGAAAGGCTAACAGAGTGCTGTGGCATTAGGGGGCTGGGCAGTGGGCCCCATCTGCGTCACTCATCCACACTGGACTCCTCTGAGACCTCCAACAACTTACCAAGAGGTCCTTGACCATTAGTCCACACCAGTCTCTGCTGAGTTTTCTTTTGTTCCCAACCAGGGACCCTCTAGGGCCACATGCTTCTGGCTACTGCTTTCAAGGAACCTTGGTTGCAGCCCTTACCTGGTTCCCAGAATATCAACCGACCCTCTGCATGGTGTCTGGCTCCCTTGCTCTCCCAACACAGGGGCTCTCTGTTAGTCCTTATCTAAGGGCTGCTTTGCTCTTCCTCATCATAAGTTCTTCAAATTTGTTGTATTTGCTATGTATTTCCAAAGCCGTCTTTGAAACTCAAAAACCAGAGTTATTATTTCTTTGATTTGTGCTGTACTGTCCATTCTCTAATGCAGTAGATTCGAGAGGACTTCACTAACTAGACAAGGAAAGGCCAAGGAGGGCTAGGACATCTGTAGCGGGAGACAGGAGTGTGAGCATTGGTTCATATTTCAAAAACATCATCCCACCACACTTACTTTGAGCTTGTCCTGCTTACAGGCTTGCTCCTTTCCTGTCTCATCTGAACGCTCTTTCCCTTTTTCATACAGTTTGGACAAGCCCAGCTTGGAGAACTAAGCAGCTGGCACCATCTTCCATCCTCAGTGGTAGCAAAAATGCCATCAGGTACTGATGGTGGGTGAGTTTCTCCATCCCTTTCCAGCAGCAAGTCCTTCCTTTGCAATGACCAGACTCCCTTGCACTGAGTCAAGAGGGTAGGGAAACGGACCCAGAGCTATAGAAGGAGTGGGACAGCCCAGGGAACAGAAACACACCAAGTGACGCCACTTTGGCATCTCAGGAGCCATTCAACCCAGACTCAGTTTCCCTGAATTCACATCTAGGTAGCTTGCTGACATGGACAGAGCAAGGGCTCTAAATTCGGAGAGATCTCGGTTTAAATACTAGCCCTGCAGGTTAGTAGTGATCCTGCAAAGCGTATTTCATTTCCCTTTGTCTCTGTTTCCACATCTTTAAATGGGGATAATAATTGTGAAGATAAAATGCAATGATGTTTATAAGGCCCTTAGAACAGTGTTTGGCCTGTCTATTCATGATCAGTTACTATTTGTTCTCTACTTTTTCTCCTAGAAGTCCACAGATGAAAAAGCAGCTCTCATCTCTATGGTCGCAAATAATTAATGCTGAGAATTCACAGGGCACTCAAATAACCCCTGAAAACTAAAATCAAGCAAGTGGAGAGGAAGAATTACTCAGACCTTTCTACCCTTTCTTTCTTAGCCCTAATACCTGGGAAGATGGGTAAGTGAATATTTCATCTTGGCACAGACCCTCACATAACGTGACTCAGTCTCTTGCAATGCCCTGCATTGCTGGGGCACTGATTTCATAGCTGAGAGTCGCTCACTGGGAAGACATGTTTCCTTATTCAGTATCAATTTCTCCAGCTGATTGGCTCCATTCCATTTCTCCTTGTTATGGGTGCCCACCTCGTAAAAGGTCAGCTCCAGCACTTGAGAAGGAAATGCACAATAAAATTCTTGCCTTTAAGCGAACTCACCATGTCACTGGAACCAAAAGTCGGCCGGAAGGATGGTGGGGAGTGATTTTTTTAAGCCATGGAGGAAGCATTTGTGGTCACAACTACAGCTTCTTCTAGGCATAAAGCTGCATTCTGCATTCTTCTGAAGACAGGTGATTTCTCAGTTTTTGTGCACTCTTGGTTCAAGGTCATCGCCAAGAGCCCTTATGCTCTGGAGGCAAAGGAGAAGCCCTGGGATTTCAAGGGAATGGCTGGCTTTGTGAGAGGGACGAGCTCAGAGCCTAAGGACCCGGTGCGGCAGGGCCAAACCACAGTGGGGTCACCTGTGTGCAAGACCATCTTCCTGTTTAGGGCCGAGGGGGGCCCCAATAAAATGCATGCTGCACATTACATTCCTCAGACGTGAGTCTTTGGTTGAGGAACAAAGGTTCTTGGCAACATTCCTTGGGAATTGAGCTATCTTTATTCTGACTCAGATGGTTGGGGCTGAGCAGGGCATAGAGGAGAAAAAGGGCACTGGAAGAGGTGAAAAGCCCTGTCACCTGTTTTTACCTTTACCCAGATACCCGCCCTTGTCTAGAAGTGATGAGTCAGTGATACTGCCTGTGGGTCCAACAGTGGGGACTTCACTTACTGTCCTTTGGCCACCCCAGTGGGGACCACAGGCAGAAGAAGTGTTAAGGATTGGCCCATTTTTGGAAAGCTGTCTTACTGCCTTTGTGCCAAGCAGAAGAGGCAATGGCTGCACGGAAATCCCTACAGACTCACCATCTGCCACAGTCCTTCAAAGTTGGCTGTTTCCTGCTGCCCATGAGCTGATGGCTGCCGCCAATGGCTTACCAACCATGGGAAGGGCTCAAAGCTCAGAGAGAGAGGTGTAGACTCATAGTCATGGAGTTAGAGCTAGAAGGCACCTCAGAAATAATTAGATCCGCTTGACACCCTCATCTTACAGATCAAGAAATCAGGGGACCGAGACTGGCGTGGGAGGCTGCCCAAGGGCACAGAACCAGTTAGTGGTAGAGAGGAAAGTGGAGCACAGACTAATAGATATGTGCATATCCAGATGGATGTATGATGCTTGAGCTAAACATCTAATTGTGATCATGCACGTCTTCCCTCATTAGAACGGACAACCGTGCGTGTGCATTTCCCCCGTTTGCCCCTCTCCACCCTCCACCCTGCCCCATCTGCTCTCTGCCCCAGGAGACTATCCTGTGTGAACTGCATCAAAAGGCTCCCTGCCCCTCTGGCTTCCAGCTGGCGCTTGACAACGGTGAGTTTTGGTCGAAGATGGGAGAGAGGGAGGAGAAGCTGGGGTATTCACGGCTCCTTCCTCATTCTATCCCCTGTGTGCTCACTGGCACTGAGCCCCTGTAGACGGTACCATCTCTCATGATTTCCCTACACCTGCCCACACCTTGTAAAACAATCCTTTATTAACTCGCCTCAATTACCTAATTGGAGTGTGTCATCCACTTCCTGCCAATAACTGCCGAGACCCTGACTGACACAATAGCTGAAAGGTAGATGCAAGAATTTAAAAATTGCAATGGCATTCACTGAACCCTTTCGCTTTCACATTCCTTAAGAGTAAGCTAAGCTTTTGGGGGCCTCGCCCAGGGGAATTTGGGGAGGTGAGAGGATGCACCACACTGAGAGAATCACCGGAACTAGCAAAAGCTCTCCACTTTCTTTTGTGTTTCCTTTTATTCCAATTGTTGTTATTGTTATTAAAGTTGTAAGGTGACATGTGACTGCATTCAGGTTGCAAACAAATACACCACCACAAGTGTTCACAGGTTGAATAATTCAGTCTCTCCTTGTGCCACCACTCACCTCGCTCTTCCTCCTTCAGCCAGTGCGCTTTCTTCTACTCTTTCTTTCTAGATATTTCTGTATACACATGCATACATATGCATGCAAATATAGAGCTTATAAAACATAAATTTGGCTCATCGTATTTGCATTGTTCTGCCATTCTCCCTATCATATATGGACACTCCATTCTTTTTTAACTGCTGCATGATATCCTATAGCCTGGATATATAATAAGCTATTTCACCATTTTGTGGATAGATAGTTTTTCACTGTTACACAAAAGCTTGCAATAAGCATTCTAATACATACATTCACACACACATATGCACCCCAGAGTGGGTATTTCTTTAAGATAGATATCTAAACATAGAATTAGGTTAAAGAATATAATTTATATTTGGTAGATCTGCCCAGTTGACCTCCAAGAAGGCTGCGTCAACAGTGGCTCAGCATCCCTTTTCCTCACACTCTCCCTCACTCTGTATCGACCTGCTTAAATATTGCCAATCAGATGGAAAACTAAAGAAATGCTTTTTAAAATGTTGACTTCTGCGATTAATATGAGCCTGAGCCTCTTTTACTGCTTTTTGCCACTTGGATTTCTTCTGCAAATTTTCTGTTCCCTTTTCTGCAGTTACTGCCTTTCTCCGGGGTGGCTGGCTTTGACTGTATTATCTTCAGATGTGGAGACAAGTATACGTAATCCTTGGGATGTTCTGTGCAGTTATAGCCAAATTCAAAGCATATGATTTTGCCAGAGATTTTCAGCAAGTCTCCAAAGAGAACCAAGATTAAGAAATGAGGGAGGAAAAGCCAAATCTTCAAACATGTGGATCACATATCCCCTCGTATCTACTTATATAATTTTATATTCTATTTGATATATTTAATTACAGATTATATCAATCTATCTATCTCTTTACTTTTTGAGTTGGCCCTGATGTTCTCTTCCACGTTCTTGGGGCACAATCGTCCCTGAAGGCATTAAGGCCCATGTCCTCAAGGACCTGTGGGGTGACAATCATTGATGAGGGTTGGACAACATGCCACCCAACTGCTATATATGCTACTGAGGCCCTGAGAGGAAAAACGACCCGCCTGAAGGACCACCACCAGCTCATGGTGGAGCTGGACCTTAAACCCAGGTCTTCTGCTTCTCAGGCCCATGCCCTTTCCTGGACGCTGAGTTCATTTTCTCAACTTCATTCTGTCCTGTTCAAGAGGCATTCCCGGGCGCCTGCTCACACTAGCAGCTCATGAAGGGGGGTGGTGATTTAGATGTGAATACAGTCCCTCCCTCAACAAGCTGTCCCTTGAAGGTAGAATTTTGCGCTCTTGCGTGGGAGGATGGCTGAGCCTACAAAATGGCTTTGGAGCCTCTCCTCAGTGAGATTGTGATGGCTACCATTCTGTGTCAACTCGGCCAGGCTCTAGTATCTGGTATTTAATCAAACACTAATTTAGATGTTGCTGTGAAGGTATTTTGTAGATGTGGTTAACGCCGACGATCAATTGACCTTAAGTAAGGGAGATCACGCTTGACAGTGTGGGTGGGCCTCCTCCAATCAGTTGAAGGCCTTCAGAGCACAAACTGAGGTTTCCCAGAGCAGAAGAGATTCCGCCTCCAGACTGGAGCATCAACGCCTGCCTGAGCTTCCAGCCTGTTGCCTGCCCTATGGATTTTAGACTTAGTCCCTCTAATTGCATGAGCCAACTTCTTTTAAAACAAAACTCTTGATATATGTGTATCCTATTGGTTCTGTTTCTCTGGAGAACCCTGACTGATTCAGAGATTTACTCTTGCCCACATTTAAACTGTAAGAACAGGAAACTGGAAGACCCAGAGGCTGCTGAGGCTGCAGAACAGAAGCTCACGAGGCCAGTCTGGCCCATGTCCTGCCCATTGCTTCCAGAGACACCTCCCTGCTCCCCTTCCTACGCTCAGCCGTATTCGGCCCCCGCGTTTCCTAGCTGGCTGGTCCCTGGTCCTCCTCTGTCAGCAAGAGAGCTCTTCTCCAATCCTTTCTGGTGTCAATGAGTACCATCTCGATGATGAATCAGTTTCGTCATTTTGCAATCCTTGACATCTGCGGGGAAACTTACCTCAACAGCCTGCCACCTGACTTCTTCTAAGTCACTAGCCCCGGGGGTCTGCCCAGCTGTCTCGATTGGGCCAACTGCTGGCATTCCCCGCTGGTGACATCTTCTCCTCACAGGTGCTTGTACAAGGTGAGCTCAGAGGAGCACATCAGGTGAGAGAAAAAGGGGGCAGCTGCTCGCCATCCTCATTTCCCCGCGGAACCAGCAGAACAGACATGGCCCCCTCTCATTGCAGCAAAAGGAGATTAAAAAAAAAAAGAGAAGAAAAGAAAGTGTCTTAGAAGAGATGTGCTCTATTAAAAAAAATAAGTGGTAAAAAGAAAGCCTCTTAGGCCATGTCGCTTCGGGGTAAGGAAGAGGTGGAGACCTCACCAGGGTAGGCCGCCGAAGCTTCCTGTTTTCAGGCAAGCGGGAAGCAGAGTGCAAACATCCTTCTTCGTTTATGGTCTTTGTTCTTGCTCAGCCAGTGTGCTGTTCAACAGGGTGGCCTTTCAGACACATGCTCCCGTCCGCGTTATCTGCTTCAGATCAAAAGAGAAAATGCATGAGAATGTGCTGGGAAGGCCTGGTTACCGCACACATGCCAGTTATAATCATAATCATAAATGCTGGGGCTGGGACCTCTCGGGGAATCTAGGATGGTGTCTCTTCCTCCCCCGAGCTCAGGCCAGCCCACACTTTCTGCATTTAATGCGCCAGGCACTAAGCTGAGCCCTGGGGGGAATCCCTCCCCCGTGGGACCCTTGATGAACCGGTTAGAGACTGAGAGTTCCCATTTCTCCCAGAGAGCATGGTGACGGAAGAAATCATTCCTTCGGCCTCTTTGGGCATCCACTTTGCAAATTCTGTTTGAGAAGCTGCTGCTGCCTTCTCTCCCTGTCCCCGCAAGATCCAGAAAATGCATAACCATACCTCCCCCTTTGCCCAAGACGTTCCCAGTTTACACAGGTTTCCCCGCGTAGTTATCAACAGCCTGTTCCCATTCTCAAGAGCATCCCAGTTTGGATGGTAAGTTCAATGGTCTCGCTGTCTATAACCCTTCCGGGCAGCCACGAGACAGTCAAGGACCTTTTCTAGGAGGTAAGACAGGGCTTGGCACCAAGAAGGACCCTCGGAAATGCTGGTTGTTGAAGCAATTTGGCAATTTGATTATTTCTGGGATTTGAAGCCTGTGAGAAGTACAAGGTGGGGATCTGGGAACTCCTGTGTTAACTCGAGTGACTGACCGTGCAGGAAGAGCTGGCTGGTGACCAGCGGTGCGTGGGGGTGGCATCTGCGCCACACCACTGCTTGAAAATTTAGCCCAGCTTTTAAACCCCAGCAGCAACGTGCTGGATTCCAGTCCAGATCTTCATGGAAGACACTGGGCTTTAGGATAGATAATGGCAGAGTTGAGCAAAAATTCGAGTGTGAACAGAAGCAGTCTCTGGGCCCGTTTGTGGCAGTATGTCACCACACGTCCAGGGCTGGGTGGCTAGGCGTGTGTCATTTGTTTAGCATCTGGCACATAAGGAAGCGTATTTGCATATATTCTCGCTCAGGGTTCACAGCAATGGGAGGTGGGGAGGGTAGGTATTTCCATCCCCCACTTTTTTTTTTAAGACAAGGAAACGTGTCCAAGGTCTCAGGGCTAAAGGGTGGCGGGATCCAGAGTCTTAATGAGCCCTCCTCCGAACCCAGTGTTCTTTCCACCTCGTTATCAAGGAGGCAGCCCAGGAGGGCTGGCCAAAGGACTTTGCATTCTGACAGGTGTTTTGATGCTCTCTGCCGGGTCAGTTTGCTCCCGGGACCAAGGCGGGGGCTTTGTTATAGCCGTTTGTACAGTGACCGGCTGGATGGGAGATGCTCCCGTGAGTTGGGAGCAGTGGCAGGGCAGCTGTCCTAGGACTGGCGTTCTAAGTGCATCACGCCTGCCTGCTGGTTTCCGTTCACCGTTCACAGGCCCCCTGCCCAGCCCTGGACCGAGGGCAGGCCCCCTGGAAGCAAGGAGCAGAGGACAGACGCAGATGCTGTGTGTGCTGCTGGCGCTCCCACTACGTGATTGGGAACATGTGAAGGCAGGGTGATTGAACTGTGGGTGACCCCGCGGAGCAAGGAGGCTAATTAAAGCTTCTCTTCCCCACACTTCAGTCACAAGCCCCTCCTGCCCTTCCTCCTGATGGTGCGGCCGATAAGGAGGGATTGAATTTATGAAAAGCGATGAAGATGTTTGGATAAGCCTCGGTCCCAAGGCAAGCCAGCCTGACGAGTTAGGGCCTGACGGAGGCAGCAGGGCTGTCTGAAGGCTCCGGCGGGGCAGGCACGGAGGAGGGGAAGGGGGAGCCGAACCCCGAACGTGATGCCCCGCCAGCGCAGCCTCGGACTCACGTGGAAATGGGCTTGGTGCTGAAAGCTGGCTCTGCGGGGAGATCGTTTGGCCTGTCCCATGCCACCTGGCAGCTGACAGCTCCCAGACCTGCCACCCGTGTCCCGTGTTCCCAGGGAGAGCCTGTGTGAGAAGAATAAACAGGACATGGAGCCAATGAGTAAGGAAAGAGTAGGAGGCTAGGAGACTGCACCTTCCCTTCCAGGGGAGAAGAGGTTAGCCGGCCCCGCGGATGAATAAGAAGGATGAAAACAGCCATAGTCCATGGAGCATTTACCACGTGCCAGGCACTGTGCAGATGGCTTCATGCACAGCATCTCACTTCTTCCTTTGATAGGAGTGGTATGGCTGTTATCAAACCCGTTGCATTGATGTGGAAAGTGAAGTTCAGAGAGGGCAGGCAACTTGCCCAAGGCCACACAGCTAATACGGGATAGATCTAGGAATCAAAACCAAGTAGTGAATTTAAAAAAAATCATGCAGGGAGATGCTGGAGCCTTTGTTCTAAATTAGCAGGCTCGAAGCCAGTCTACCGTGCTGTGCAGCCTGTGGGGCACATGCATCCGCCAGAATTGGAGGGTGAGCGCCATCCTTTATCCCAGCTGCCTCGACTCCTTCCTTGGCTGGGTGACTCCTTACTTGTCCCTCTGGTCTTCCTCAGGTGGTTACAGGGAGGAGGTGCTATCTGCAGACCGAGAACACCCCCAAACCCTCAAAGCTGGCTGTGGAAGCACCAGCTTCGGACAAAGGTCCTTGCAGTGAAATGCCCCAACAGCTGCCTAACCCCTAACACCCATGCTCTCCTGCCCCGCAGGAGCCTGGGGGCTCCATGCCCACCTGCTCTCCTGGTCTGGCCCACGTGTGCCCCGCCCAGGGCTGCCTGAGAACTACGGCTGCCTGTGGCTGCGTTTTCCTTCGTGCTGCCCGCCTGCACGGGTCTGTGATTCATGGGTAGATGACAGGGGTGAGGACCTGCCTTGGGTGTGTGCAATGGCTGTGTCCCTGATGCCAGGGGTGGGACCAAGAGAAAGGCAGGCTGACCAACTCGAGTGTAGGGCCCCGTGGGATGAATGTGTCACTTAGCTCTAAATGAAGGGAGACCTCCAACCCCAGCATGCTTGGGAAGGGCAGAACTGGGGTGGCCATCAGCAGTGCCTCCCCAGCTCAGTTCTCCTGGGGTCGGACTTTCTCCTGCCTCCCGGAGGCCAGCCTCCAGGAGGTGGGACTGGCAGGCAGCCCCTGCAAGCAACAGTCCTCTTTTTTTTAATCATAGTGTAGACTCAAGCCATTCGAGTTAGCCAGTTCCATAGCATGCTCATGGCAGCTGATCCCAACGCCGCGGGTGCTAATGAACACCTGATCGTCCATGCTCGAGTTCGCACGCACTGTCCCCTTTTGTCAGGAATCCCTTTCACGGAGAAGGCGAAACCATGATCCCAGCGATTAGGGCTGGGACCGTCTGGTCTGGTCTGGCCTCATCCAGTCTGGGCTGGGAGGTAGTAAGAAAGAATAAAGTCAGGGTGGGAGAAACGTCTGTGCATTTTGATATGAAATACCCTCCATTCTGGTTAAATGCAAGGCACGATGCATAAATCAGTCCGGGTCATTCAAGTTAACAGTTCAGACTTGGTTTTAATATTGGTCATGGTGCCTGGGACTCATTTCATTAGTGTCAGTTTAACAGTTGGATACATGGGCCAGGGGTAATATTAATGATTACTTGTTAGTTAAGTGCACACGGAGGTTTTACATTAAATGCCAGCGGCACAGAGACCTTTCCAATGGCTGTCTCGGACAGGTGCTCCCCGTGCAAGCTGCAGCGGGCGGGGTGCAGCCGTGGGTCTGGGAGAGCTGGAGCTCCCGGGAGGACAGCTAACAAGGATGCCCTGAATCCCAGCAGGTCTGGCTGGGCCCCACCTGAGGCTCAGCTCAGGAGGCCTCTGGAAAGCTGAGCTGCCGCCCCTTTGGGGCTGAGTCATTGTCTGAGCAAGAGCTTTCTCTACAGAGCCAGAGAAGAGCTCAGGAGGCAGCTCCCCAGGGCCCAGAAGAAATGGAGCGAGCGGCCCCTGGGCCTCCCTCCCTCTTGGGGAAGAAGCCGCTTTGTGCAGCCTGGGGTGGGTTTTCTTTGTGCCAAGATGGGAATGTCCGTTGGTGATTTATGCAGACATTTATAGAAAGCATACAGGTTTGCTCATTCATAAAATGGAGGAACAGTGTGTTTTTTGCCCTGGCGGGGCTCTGGGGCAGCTCTCAGGGTGTTGTGGTTGATTGTAATCGTTTCCGGAAATGTCCTGATTTGCCCATGGGAAGAAGGCCACGGTTGCATGGGAACAGGCCACAAACAGGGCCAGTGCAGGCCGCCTGCCCCGTGGAATGGAGCCAAAGTGAACAGCTAGTGAGGGTCTCCTGCCCGTCCTGCTGCCCCTCTGGCCCTCCTCCTCCCCCATCCCTCCTCCCAGACACCCTTCCATCTTCTAGAGCTTTCTGACTAGTAGGATGGCTGCTACCTGGCCCACGTGGCACGAGTTCAGGACGGTGGCCTTGTGAGAACGCCCGACAAAGGAGGTGCTTTGTGGCCCTGTCTGAAATGTCGGGCCTGGGGTTCTGTGGAGCCGGACCCAATGGTGGCCAGCAGCCCGGCGGGAGCTAGGCTGAGGCCTTGCCTTCCCTAAGCAGCCAGCGTCCTTGATTGAGCTGCTGCTGACTCACCGAGCCTGTGTCTTCTCCAGGCAGCCTTGCCTGTGGGCCCGGTGGGCGGTGGGTGGTGGGCGGTAGAGAACCAGTTTTGTGAGAAGCCAGAGACCGGCAAATAGTGATTTTATCTCAGGGCTGCTCTGACCCCCGGCTCTGGGGGCCAGGTGTTAGGAAGTGGGTTTTGAGTGACAAGCATGGTAGGCAGTAGATCTGGGTTGATTGAGTGAAAAAGAGATCTGAGCCCAATACAAAGTCACATCTTTTATGGCTTTCTTCATCCTCTTTTGAGCAAAGGCCCGGCAACTTTGGAAGACTGGACCAGATGAGCCCTCCGCATCTTGTCCCATGAAGAACGGTACCAGCAACACTTTAGCCCCAGGAATCTCCAGGAAGACCTGTGGGGGCCATGAGTGGGGTGGGAGGACCACAGGCAAAGAAGGAAAAAGGCAGAAGGAAAAGAAAGGGCAGGAGCAAAGAGGGAGGGCAAAGGTTTGACCCATGTTGGGTGGGGCTGGCCCTAACCCAGGACTGAAACAACAGAAAGTTCTCTCACAGTTCTGGAGGCCGGAAGTCCAAGATCAGGGTTGGTTCCTTCAGAGGCCTCTCTCCTTGGCTTGCAGACGGCCGTCTCCTCGGTGTGTCCACTGTGTGCACACCCACGTCTGCGTCCTCATCTCCTCTTTTTATAAGG
The DNA here is from genome assembly GCF_041296235.1 of Equus asinus. NCBI lineage: Eukaryota > Metazoa > Chordata > Mammalia > Perissodactyla > Equidae > Equus > Equus asinus. Next base: position 53,279,371 of record NC_091802.1, on the reverse strand, counting down.
ATGCTGGTCATAACGGATTAGGGCCCACCTACATGACCTCATTTTACCTTAATTCCCTCTTTGAAGGCGATCTCCAAATACTGCTCTGGCTTCCATTGCCAGGGGCTTTCTCTGGGCTGAGCACCAATGGGAAAAACACCGTCTAATTTAAGCAGAACACAGTTCTGAGGTGTCGGCATCCTTATCCCCATTTACAGAGGAAACAGATTCATGGAACCTCAGGTTGAAGTAAATCTTTAGTTCCAGTTGCCTGATTCCAAAGCGCCGTCTATTAAGCGAAAGAAAAATAAAAGGATACTGGAGGGAAAGAATAAGAGAAGAAGAGTTACGTGGGGCTGGCATTAGGAACACGCCTGCAGACCCTCTGTGGGCCTTTGGCCTCTGTGTTTTACCTAGGGGGATCTGAAGCTCAGGATTGACCACACTGCTCCCCGTGGTCCTGTTATGAGGGCCTGGGTGACTCTGGTCTCCGCTCTGGGCCGTCCTCCAGCCAGCACTGGCAGACCCATGTTGTGGGCGCTGATAGTTTCCTAATCTGTAGGCCTTGTTCTCGTTCTGACCCTGGAGAGAGGGATGCATGCATGGGGCCCCCTACGATGGGACATCTGGAGCCCTCAGACACTCTGCTTTGGACGTGCTTCCTGGACAGCTGCCCTGACCTCTTTGGCATCTTAAAGTTGCTTCCACATGGCCCTGGGGCATGTCACTCTTTGCTCAGGCTGTCTGTGGGGGGCAGGGGTGGGGGGTTTCCCAAGGAAAGCCCCATCAGTATGAACAGCACAGGCAGAGCAGCCTCGGGGGCCCGTTGTGTGTGAGACCCTCAGCAGGCTACGCTGCTGGGCATGGAAAGTGCGTGGCGGAAAGATGAGCCCAGAAGTATATGCTTGTCCCTGTTTGTTTTCTGTCTAGACGAACTGATGGAGTCAGAGTGGCCAGGACCACGTCAGTGCTGGGGTCCAAATGCACGGTCGTGTGACCTTGGGCAAGGTTTGGGAACCTCAGTGTCATCATCTGTAAAATGGGAGTGGAGAAACCTTACCAAATATTTTTTATTAGGAGATCAGGGTGAGGGGAAAGAGTAATAGTATAAAGAATTAGTTCTGGCGCCCAAAACGAGGATGGTAATAGGGACTCTCATATCCAGGCTGCTAAAAACTGCACAGAAATCCACAAAAATTCTAAGAATGCAGCATTTAGGGCTACAGTGGTCCAAGGAAATAAGATCTTCTGTCTCTGCCCCGTGCTGCTAAATCCTTTACTCTTGGCTCCAAGAAACCACTCTGGGAGGGACAGGCAAATTAGCGTGGAGTCATTTCTTGGAGTTTCTAATGCTCTTGTGATGGTTTGTGTTAGGAGGGGCTTGTCAGTTCCTTGACAAAGCAGATTCGTTTCCCCAGGATGTTAGAAAGGACAAGTGGGAGCTCCCTCCTGCTTGCTTGGAAGTCTCCAGCCTTTGAGTCTTCAGTCGCCTTGGGGTCCCCTTGGAACATCCAAGTGGATAAGTTCATTTTTGTACCAGTTACAAAAATGATATAAATTTCAAAATAGGATGAGAGCTTGTCAGAAGGACATAGAGGTCTGCTTGAAGGATCTCCTCCTGGCCAAGTCTGGCACAAATTTGAACAGCAAAATAATTCAGTATGGGAATGCATTAATCATCTTAGCCATCTCTGGCTGCTATAACGAAAATACCACAGACTGGGGGCTTAACCAACAAGCGTTTATTTCTCACAGTTCTGGAGTCTGAGAAGTCCAGGATCAAGATGCCAGCAGATTCAGGGTCTGGTAGGGGCCCACTTCCTGGCTAATAGATAGCCATCTCCCTGCTGTGTCCTCGCGTGGCGAAAGAGCTAGAGAGCTTTCTGGGGTCTCTTTTATTAGGGCACTAATCCCATTCACGAAGCTTCCACCATCATGACCTAATCACCTCCCAAAGGCCCTACCTCCTAACACCATCATATTGAGGGTTAGGATTCAACATATGAATTTTGTGGGGGGATACAAGCATTCAGTCCGTAAAAATTATATACCATTAAAAATAGGAATTCATGGGGCCGGCCCCGTGGCCGAGTGATTAAGTTTGCATGCTCTGCTTTGGGGACCCAGGGTTTCGCTGGTTCGGATCCTGGGCGCTGACCTAGCACCGCTCATCAAGCCATGCTGAGGCGGTGTCCCACATGCCACAACTAGAAGGACCCACAACTAAAAAATATACAACTGTGTACTGAGGAGCTTTGGGGAGAAAAAGGAAAAATAAAATCTTGAAAAGAACAAAAAGGAATTCATGAGCCCATGCTAATGATATTGATAGATAGATGACAGAGGTAGATAGATAGATAGATAATATACAAATCGGGAGAAGGGAGGCCCTTGCTAGTAGAATTCTGAGGGCCAGCTAGTAATTGTGGTGGGAGCACTAGAATCAGAAAATCACCATTCTGAAACCATCATCTTGAAAATTGGATCACATAAGAATCGTCACTGGATGGTAAATGTGGGAAGAAATTTTGACGAGGAACAGGGTATTTGCATCATCTTGAAATGTACCCTCTCAGACTGCTTATTATTTGCAAGGAAGAAGAAACCCACAGACACAGCCATTATTAGTGGGGAAATTGGGCAACATCTTGACCGGGTGATCAGAATTACCATCACCCATGAGGGATAGATGACATCGTGTACCTCCAGAAGGGACAAGTTCAGAAGGACACCTGTGCAGGAGCCCAGTCAGGAATGGATAAGGTCTGCCTAATCACGAGGAAACATCAGACAAACCCCCAACGCGGAAGATGTTGTTAAAGGGAAGAGAGGTGTCAGGTGGGACTGTATTCCTTAAAAATGGCAATGTCATAAGAAACTAAGAAGGCTGTGGAATGTTCCAGGTTAAATATGGCCAAGGAGACATGGCAACTCAGAGCAATACCCAACCTGACTGATTCTAGACTGGACCCTGGGCTGGAAGGACACAGTGGCATAAAGGAAATTATTAGATCAACTGACAAAACTGGAACGTGGACAGAGAGGGAAGTCTCTGACAAATGGAAATTTATGAAGTTGATCACTTTACTGTGGTTATGCAAGAAAAGATTGCTATTTTTAGGAAACACACACTGCCATAGTTAGGGGAAAAGGCCATGATGCATACAACTTAACCTTAAATGATTCAGAAAAATAGACTGTACACAGAGAGAGAGACTGAGAGAGAGAAAGAGCGAGCGAGCACAGATGAGTTAAAATGTTAACAACAGGCAACTGTGGGAAAAGGGTATTTACTATTTTTATTTTTGCAACTCTTTGTAAGTTTGAAAATTTCTCAATATGAGGTGAAAAAAAAAAATGGCACAACAGCAGAGGCATGGGTTGCTGAAGCCCCACCTGTCATTTTGGTGTGCTGGATCGATTTTGTTGACCCTTGAAAGGACTGGCATTCAATTGGTGAAATAACCACGTCCTGCAGCTTTAGTCCACCCTTCCCCACCCCCACCCCACTGCCTGGTTCCAGCTTCACTCCCAGGGGCTGGCTTTGGCTTGGGCATTTTCTGCTGTCTGTAGTGCCTTTTCTTTCTGTCTACCTGCTCTTGCCTAGTCTTCAGAGCCCAGTTTGAGCCCACCTCCTCCATGAAGCCTTCTTGGACTGCTCTGGCTCATAATATATATTCCCCCAATATACCGAGGCAGCTTCACATGTCCGTGCGTCATAAACATCAATGTTGCTCATCAAATATTTCCAGCTCTTTGCCAACTGTGCACATGGTAAGACTGTACTTCCTTCCTAGGCCCTGGGTTTGGCTTGGGTCATGTGAACACTTCCGGCCAATAAGTTTTGAGCAGAGGGACATGTCACTTCGGAGTGAAGCCCTCTTTCTCATCTTTCATGGTGACCAGCAATATTCCGGGAGTGGCTACTCCATCAACCTGGTCGCGGGACGGGCCATGGCACGGAGCAGAGCTACCAGCTGGCTTGTAATAGACACGCAGCAAGAATGAGAAATAGACCTTTGTTACTTTTAGCCACGGAGACTCAGGGGTTGTTTGTTACCTTAGCACAATCTGTCCTGTCCCATCCTGAAATACTAAGCCTTTACAAATGTTGTTCCCTCTTCTTAGAATATTCCTCCTCCTTCCACCTGGCAAATGATTATTCATCTTCAAAAGCCCTGTTCCGGTATCCCCTCCTTGCTAATGGCCTCCAGAGATCGAAGCATCCTTCTAGGCACTACTTCTGTTTGGTCACTTGACAATAATATATTGAGTATCTACCATATTCCAGGTGCTATGCTGGGTTACACGCCATCGGTACAACCAAGTCCTTGCCTTCCTTGAGTTTTCATAGGTGGATGTTGTATGTTCACAGCCTCAGTGTCCTTTTCTTGATATAAGTGCTATGAGGGCAGAACTCAGACTTAGCCATATTTCTATTTTCAACACTTGCCACAGAGTAGGAAGCCAGTAAGTATTTGCTAAAATATGGATGTTCACCCCTTCCCTCGAGCGTCCCCAGCCCTGCTTCACAATGCTCATGTGTACACTCTGCACCTATTTTCATGACGCCCATTTTGTCTCCCTTCCTGGATGTGGGCCCCTTGGGAGAGTGGCTGTACCTTATGGCTCTCTGTGTGTCGGGGCCCCTGGTCAAGGGAGGGCTGGGTGCATCCTGGATGTGCACTGGACGTCTGCAGAGTGATTCCTGCTCACAGTTCATAGGAATGGGGATGAGATCACCCCCAGCTCATTCCAACAATGTAATTAATTATGAAGAGCATGGCAAATGGGTGATGTTGAAACTGAAGACCTTCCATCTTCAAATACTACTACTATATCATGGGCTTGTCTCGAAGAATGAATAGTGGGTTGGAGACAGAATCCAGGATCTAGGTCCTAGCCTCCAATCTACTGGTGATTCTGTTGGTAACTGGGCTGGTTCTTTCCCTTCTCTGGGCCTTGACGTCCACGTCTGCAAAACGGGGAGTGGACATGGGATGTTTACTCCTGTTTCCTCAAAAGCAACACGGGTGGGTCCATGTGGGACAACTCCAGAAAGACACTGTGGGGGAACCTGTACCTTTTGCACTGGTCAAAGGCAGGGAGAGAGCAGTCCTGGCCTGGTCTGAGCCCTTGGACTCACCATCCTGTGGCCCGGACTCTTGGCAACGTTTTTGCGAAACAGCACTGCTTCCCAATCCCAAGAGAAAAAGCTGGCGGCAGAGAGCCGTGCACGCTCAGCCTCCCCTCTCTGCATGGTTGTAACACTTCAGTAGGCTCTCTAACGAGCCTGCACCCCTCCCTAAAGCCATGGCTTGTTTGCTTCTCCTAGGAGCCTGGCACTGAGCCCTAGATGCTGTCATTGTCTTGGGGACAGACACCCCTCCTCCCCTTAAGTGGCCCGCACCACCAAGTTGGGCAGCTTTGCCCCAAATCAGGCTCCCATCCTGGAGCACCTAGAGCGTGTCCCCCATCCCCATGGCTGCAGGCAGCAGCAGCAATCAACTCAGCTGGTTCTGCGTGAAAGTGTGCGTCTTTCCGTTCCGAAAGTTCTCAGGCTGGGTTGGTGGGGGCTGATCTGCAGACACTTCATTCACAACTTTTTGTTGGTTGGTTTTTCTCTTCCAAGGGAGGCGGGGGTGTGGTTGCAAAATAAATCTTAGGGTTTTTTCTTCTCCCCAAAGAAATCATTGTGTTGTAACGCAGAGAGAGCCCAAGCTGATGACATTTTTATGGGGCTGCCTCTAGTGAGGACTGTAGTGTCTGCTAGGGCCATCCAGAGGGTCGGGTAGATCTCTCTCTCTCTCTCCATTGCCATCCCCCACGCCTTTCTCTCACAGCAATACAACTTCAGCTCAATACTTGTCTAGAATTCTCAGTGGGGCTACCTAGGCTAAAAGGGGGTGGGGGTGGGGGAGGTGACATCATATCCTCAAGAGCTGATTGGTTGCTGTCAGGCTTCAGGAATGATATCATCTCTGCTTCTGCCTCCCCACCCCCCTTTACTTCCAGTCCTTTCCTGGTTGGGCAAGCCCCCCTCCGTGGCACCCCACCCCAGGATACCCCGTTGCCTTGGAGACCACAAGTTTTCAACCTCGTTGTCTGAAGGAATGGTAATTCATTATATGTCTGACATGGGGGTGAAGGGTGCAGGGAGGGAGACCGGGGCTGGACGGTTGGTTGTGAGGGGAGGTTGTGGACAACAAAATAATGAACAAAAATATGTTTCACGCATGAGAAGCTGTCAAAGATGGTAGAGAGGGAAAGGTCATGGCAAGCGGCGTTTATGAAATCGAGAAATGGAGATGGAATTCTAAAAAACAAGCAGTGGCCAAAATATGGTTGAAAATAATCACCCCCCCCCCCAGACAGCTCATTAGGAAGATTTTGGAGAGAGAATCACAGATGGTCTGTGTGTTATCTTGGGAGGAAAGGCCACCCCCTTGTTCCCCTCTCCTGAGGTGTGTACACTGAGACAACACTCCTCTCCCACGAGCTTTGCTCAGGGAGCAAGCAGTTTCTTGAAAAAATGAACCAGATTCCACCCCCACCCTTGCTGTGGTGTCTCCAAGAATGGAGTACCAATGCCTTAGTTTGAATCCCAGGGCACCAAGGCAGGAGGAAAGAAGAAGTGCCGTTGAGATTGTGTGCCTGTGTGTGTCTGGATGCATTTCAATGACCTGTAGATTCCCTCTCCTCAACTGTCAGATTCCCTAGGAAATATTTCAGGCCCTGATGGCCCTAGCACAGTTAAGACAACATACAAATTCCCCTCGGTCCTAGCCCGTCTCATCCTGTGCCTTCTCCACTCTCATTTCTTCCCAAGGATGCTCCATCTCTCTCCATGTGCCGTTAATATGTGTCTATTTGTGGATTCTCCTATGTTTTCTCAGCGTGTGTTTTCTTGTCTGGGGCATTCCTTAGAGTCAGGAATTCCAGATTTGAAGTATAGAATATTGATGAGACACCTGCTTCTCTTGGTCCCTACTTCTCACTCCCAGCTCCCAACCGCTGGCTCTTCTCGGCTTCTCATAGGCTGCCTCTCAGTCTATTACACGTAATTCTGAATCTAAAACCCTCTGGTTAAAAGAAAATGAGCAAATGATGAAAAGAGGTGTTAAAGATGTATTTTCTGGGTAATAAAGGGAAGGACCAGATCCTTCCAGATGTGTTTGTATGCAGAGATTCATGAGTGTTTTTCCCTGTAAGTCTAGAACATACTAACAACTTAATGAAAATTGGCAATAGTTATCAGATTTTGTTAGCTAAAAATGCATTTTAAAATACCGGCTAGAAATGGGTTAAAACTATAAACACACACATTTGTGGGTCTTTGTGTGGGTCCGTGTGTGTGTGTGTGATTGCACTTCCTTATTTCTGTTTTTGAAGCTTCCAAATGTTTTGCAGTGAGTGGGTATTACAAATACAATCAGGAAAAAAAGCTATTTTAAAAAAATCGGTCATTGGGCAGGATGTTTCAAAGGGCAGATGAATATAACTTCCAAGATGAAGTAACCGGATGTCTGTCAACTCAGTGCAGCATAGCAAACAAGGTATGCACTTGTCTCCGGTCGAGTGGTGACGTGAACATCTCTGGAGTCCTGTGGCTTCTCTTCCATTCCGCCATGGCCTAATTTCTCAGCCTTGGAGGGAAAGCAAAATCTGAGTACTAGGATGAAGGTGACCTTGGGCAGCCTTCTGATCCACTCTCCTCTCATCTGAATTGGACATTAACAGCTCTTGAAAAGTGCATGTTAATCCAAGATTTACACAAGCTGTCGCCTCAGAATCCACATGCCCAAAACCAAAGTCATAATTTCCCCAACCGTCTCCTACCACCCCCTAAAGTTCCTGTGTCTGCCCCCAGAACCGCTATTTTTATCCAAGCTAGAAAATTTGGAGTCATTTTTTATTAATCCCTGTATGTCAGTCTCCAAGAGAGTCATCGAAAACAGTTCATTTCCAAGTCTGTCATTGTATTTATCCCTCCCAACTTCCCACCATCCTAATCCAAGCCATTTCCTCCGAGTTCCAGCTAAAATGCCATCTCTTTCATGAAGATGTCCTGATCACTCCTGTCTTTGCTGATAAACATCTAACCTGACTTCCAACAGGATAATCAGGCTTCAGAAGTCCCACCCTCCCCCCCCCCCCCCCCCCCCCGATCATGCAGCCTTGATTGGTGTGCGGGAGTTCTTGGTTTCCCAGCTAGACCACATGGCTCTAGTGAGAAGAGAGTTAATGAAGTCACATCGTAGGAGCTCAGTACAATTCAGAGAGCTTGACAAACCATGCTGATATTTCTTCCCTTTATAGAGATTTTCCCAAACGCCTGACCGGAACACCTACTGTTTAATTTAAGCCAAATGTTTCTCTCTTACATTCCCTCCTAGTCTAATTTCGCATGTGTTCTTGTCCTTGAAGATATTGATTAAACTCTACCTCTAGATTTTAATTATTCTCCTAATAAACAGTTCCAAATTCTCTTGACTGATTTGAAAGGCAGGATAGTCTAACATCTAAGAGTGTGGATTCTGGAGCCGGACTGCCTAAATCTGGGAGTCCAATATGGTAGCCACTAGTCACATATGGCTATTTAAATTTAAATACATTATAGTTAAATAAAATTAAAGATTCAGTTGCTCGGTCGCATCAGCTACTTTTTAAGTAATCAATAGCCGCATACATACAGCTAGTGGTTACCATATTGGAAAGCACACATATAGGACATGTCTGTCCTTGCAGAAAATTCCATTGGTCAGCTTGAGCCAGATACCTATTGCAGTCCTGCCACTCCCCACCTGTGTGAGCTTAAGCAAAGTATTTGACTTCGGGGCCAATTGCCTCATAGTACCAATCTTAAATGAGGTACTGTGTTTGTTTGAGCCTTAAATGAGCTAATACACATAAAACACTTAGAATAGTTTCTATAGCATAATAACAGATCAATCGTAGCCATTATGGTCTGCACCAGTCTTAGTTTCCAACTCTTGACTCATCTCTGTGATCTGACCTTTAGTCCAGGGATCCATATCACATTTTTTGTAACAGCCTTCTCGCTACCTCCTGCCAAGTATTTTCTTTGATCTCCCTTAAAAGACAGCATTATCTGGCCAAAAACTATTTGTAGAGGCCACCATCTTGCTCAGTCACATATAAATTACTCTATAAAACCTAAGTGTCCCTGGGAAGTAAGAATCACTTTATGTTGGAGCCTTGTGGCCTTTAGGCTGCGCTCCCAGTCTCGGTCACCACCAGGCCAGGAAAGCTCCTTTTCTCCCTTGGATCTGAGACAAGTGAGGAGAAGCTCGAATGACGTTTTAATCGGGCTGAGCATTCTTCACCGGTGACCTAATGAGCCGGCATGACTAAATGACCATTAGGCGGAATGTTTGTGTGAACTGCAATAGAAAAGTTCCTCCAAACTTCCTGAAAAGGAAGATAATATATCTAAATAGCTTCCTGTCTCTTTGCTGCCAAGCAGCAGCAGAAGGAAAATAGACTCTCCAGCAGGGAAATATTTAGCACGTTGGGTGCACCCGACCCCTCCCTGTTTGGAAGAATGACTGGAGCAGGAAAACGAGTGGGCCTCCGGGCACTCCCAGATGCCCTCGACGTTCGGCACATTGCTTCTGAGCTGGAGATCGGAAGACGTGGAGCGGGTATGCAGGGTGTGAAGGGATGTGCGAGAGAAACAGGGTAACTTTTCAGACTCCTGTTGCTCACCTTGATACAGTGTCATCAGGGCCTGGAGCAATCTTTGCTTCAGTTCTTAGAAACCCCAGTTCACGTCTTAGCAGGAAAGAGAAGAACAGATTGCTTCCTGCCTGCCCGATGATTGCTTCCAAGCCCCTCTGCGTGTTGCTCTGGAAGACCTTTCCATTGCTATTAAAAACATGTTTGGGGGCTTGACTTTAAATGGAAACTGCTACTGAACGCAGCCAAACCACAGCACGGAATCCAAATCAGCCCCTCTTCCATTTGCCGTGGCCCCAATGTGGGCAAGGCAGAAGTTTCTCAGAAGTCCACATCGGTCCCCAACCCCCACTCCCTGCGGTGTTTGCAGGGGCGAGGCAGGCGGTTAGAGGATTCACAAGGGAAGGCCTGCCCCCCTGCCAAGCCGGGTGCATCCCTGGGCACCAGCTCCTTCTGCTTCACCTAGCATCCGGGGTTCCGTCTGTTGGAAATGTCCAAGATGTGAGCCTGGGGTCCCTCTCTCAGCCCCCCTCCCTGAGCGTCCCTTCTCCCTTTCTCTGACTGTAAGGCTGCACCAAGGCCCATCAGCCACTGTTCATGGGATCTAGACCAGAGGTTGGCAGACTTTTTCCTAAAAGGCCAGAAAGTGTCTATTTTAGGCTTTGCAGGCCAAGAGGCAAAATCAAGAATATTATGTAGGTATTTATATAACCATTTAAAATCTAACCATTTAAACATTAAAAAAAAAGCCCTTCTTAGCTTGATGGCCATAGGAAAGCGGGCGGTGGGCTAGCTTTGGCCTACGGGCTATGGTTTGCTGTCCCCTGACGTAGGGTGTAAACTAGGATAAATGGTTGCTGTTTCACGGATGACAAGTATTTATTGAGGAGTTACTGTGTGCTAGATGCCATACTGGATGTTGGGGATACCAGTGTAAAGCAAAACAAAGTCAAACACAGGCTGTGTCCTTGAGAGTTCGCTTTCTAATGGGGATGCCAGATTTATAAAAAGATCATTAAAAGACAAGATCACAGGTAAGTGCAGAGGAGCAGATGTGCACAGAGACGAAGTTGTGGAAGGGCATCTGGCCCAGCTACGGGGTAGGTGTCTGTGTGTGTGAGAGAGAGAGGGAGAGAGGGAGAGCCATATTAATGTCAATTAATGAAAGTCAAAGAAAACTAAATAATTAAACTAATTGATAATTAAAATTAAATACAATTTAAAATTCAATTGCTCAGTTGCACTAGCCACCTGTCAAGTGCCACGTGCTAGTGGCTGCCATATTGCAGAGAGGGGGGAGAGAGGGAGAGAGGAGAAAGGACAAGGGAAGAGAAGAAGAGGCTTCTTGGTTTGAGGGATTTTCAAGCTGAGTCTTTAGGAGCTTTTAAGTTGAGCAGTAATCACTGAGGCCAAGGCAAAGGAGCCAGGAGGGCAGGGCATTCCAGGCGAGGGGAAAGCGGGGAGCAAGGGTATGGAGGTGGGAGCATGGAATTCTGGGAGCAAACAGGCAAGCCAGGCAGAGCAGGGCTGCAGAGTGGGCCTCACCAGCTGTGCCCGATACTCCTGGTGGAAGGGGTCGCTAGGAGACTTACATATGCCCTGGGAACTTGGTGCCCATGACCTCAAACGTGACCCTGAGGTGTACTTGTGTCATTGTCCCAAATGTTACAGAAGAGTTAAGAGATGCCCAGGGTCACACAGAGAGAAGATGGGCCACTTTTAGACGGCGGCCTGTGTGTTCCTTACGCCAAACCATCCTCCGGCCCTCACTCACGTCGCGGAGCCGCCCAGACTCTATGCCTGTCCCTGCAGTGGCCCTGCGGCTCAGCCCACGGGGGTTTTGTCAGGAGCCGTGGCACTGCAAGCCATGCGCCATATGTGGCTGTTTCAGTTTCAATTAATTAAAATTCAATAACATTCAACTTTCAGTTGCTCCGTCTCACGAACCCAAGTTCAAGTGCCCAACGGCCACATGTGGCTGGTGGTCACCATATGAGAGAGCACAGATGTAGGACATTCCCATCACTGCGGAAGGTTCTGCTGGACAACACTGGTCTGGAGGACATGAAATCTGTGTTCCTAGCTTGGCTTTGGGAAGCAATTAGACAAAAAAAAGAAAGAAAAAAAAAGAAAAGAAAACGCAGCTCTTCTTTACAAACAGGCGATGTGGGAATGTGTCGGGGCCTCTCAGTGAAGTGAGCAAGAGAGAAGAGAAACAAAATGGGCTGAGGTGAGGACTTCGTGTTTTCCCCAATATTACCAAGCAACCGTGTCCTAAAATCTCCAGAGCCAGCGACAGAACTTTGTTTACCAGGAAGAAAACACTTGAAAAGGAGAATATTTGGCGGAAATGCGCTTGGGATTAGCAGGTCTTTTTTCTTTTTCTTTCTTTCTTTCTTTTTTTTTTTTTTTTCCTTTTAATGCTGTTTTGTTTTTCTTCTGGGTTGTTCAAGGTACTGACCTAGCACTCAGCCCCCTGTGCCAAGAAACTCTTTCCCTGCCTAATTAGCCTGTGGTATTGTTCGCGGCTCTGGGAAGGGAGGGGAGGGGGCGAGGCAGGGGCAGGAGGGCGGGGCTGGGCAGGACCAATGGGGAGCGGCCGGCAGCCGGGGGAAGGCGGGGGGAGTCGGGCTGGTCATTAGGTGCCGAGGTCTTGAAAATCCCTCTGTAATTAATTTTCTCCTGCATTAATTAGAGAAATGTTGGAACGGGTGCGAGAGGCAGGGGTTTGTTGCCCCTGGGCTCCTTTTCAGGGCGACTTAAGGGAAAGATGGTAATCTGCTGGAGAGTTGGACGTGCCCAGCGTTTTCAGGAGACTCCTGCCTGTGGGAGGGGAATCCAGTTTAAACCAGGGGTGACAGGGAGCCAGGGGCTTTATTTTAACTTGGGCTGGATAATGGCACACCTCTTCGGAAGCCCGGAGTGTCTGTGCATGCGCACAAACACTGCATCACTGCTTCTCAAACATTGCCCCATGGATTCTGAGTACACAAGAATTGAGCAGAATTCCCTGTGAAGAGCTCCGTCTCCCCTCTCCCTTGCCCCCTATCTCCCAACCAGCCACCCTCAAACGTAAATTAGTGCACCATTTGCTTGTATCCCCCCCCGCCCCCCCCCCCCAACAAATGATTCCATTTTAGCCTGAACAGAAGACATGGTCAATTTCCCTGTGCTTTTTCTCCATTTTTAAGAATCAACTTACTCTCTTACAAGTAAGTCTCTAGCCCTTTGGAAAAGACATCCCTGAGAAGATTCTAATAAAAGCTTCTGGAGTCTACCAGCCCACAGATTTTCTATCCTGAGTCCCAATGTGTTGAAAATGACGTTTGGGAGGCAAGAAGCCAGCACACTTCTAGAATTCAATGCCAATTCCCTGGTCCTGTTAGCTGTTTTTAATGGAAATTTGAATTGAGCCCAGCTTCTTCTAGACTCTGGTCTCGTATGGATTTTATTAATTTGACCAATGGCTTAATAGTTCTGTTTGAGCTGGTGGGCCACATCCAACAAGCAGTAATCCTGTGTCTTCCAGCCTGTCCCTAAGGCCAACACCTTCAGTTAATAATTCAATGGAGTTCTCCCAAAGAGGGAGGGCCAGCCTGTTTCAGTCTGCTACTATTTTCAAAGCAGTCAAACCAGTGAATCAGAGGAAAAGGTTTAAGATCTGGGCTGCAGGGAAGGAGTCCTCTTCACTGGTGCTAACTAAAATTAATAGGTCTCCAATAGAAAGAGACCTGGACAGACCTGTTAATGGAGTAGAAGCTGGTGGCCTGAGAGGGGGGCATGGCCAGCTCTCCTGGGTTCTTTGACTCCAGCTCTCTTCCTCTGCGGTTGGGTCCCAGCAACCGGCCTGCGGCTCCCATACCTTCCATCTGCAACCATTATTGCCCACTGAATGCACTGCTTCTTTAAGCCTTTCAGGCTGTGGGTTTCTTTGGTAGGGCAAAGACTCTGAGGATCACCTCCCCGGCTCCAGTCCCCGGCCATCGCCAAGCCTTCCGGTGGTTGGAAGAATCTTGGACCCGTTCTTCTTGGGCCATGTGACTTTTATCTCCCTGGAGGGAGGAATAAGTGGAGAGAGGACACAAAAGAAATGAGAAGAGTGTGGGGTGCAGGTTTAGTGGCGATAAGAACAAGATGGAATCTGCTGGAAGCTGTCGGCGCCCCTGGGACGCTGTCCGTGCCCTCTCTCTTCCCTGGCCCATCCCTATCGCATTCTTCACAGCAGCTGTTTCAACTCTTCTCCCTCCTCAGGCCTCCAAATCCACCCCCATCATTCACAGCGGATGACTTCACCTCCGGCTCTACAGAGAGGACTAAGCCACTGGTCTATACTGACTCCAAGTGGCCTGGGAGTCTGGCTGTGCCATTGGGAAGACCTGGGTTTAAATCCGTGCTCTGCCACGTTTATAGTGGATTGTGCGCAATTTACTTACCCTCTCTTGGGCTCAGTTTCCTCGCATGTAAAACGGGGTTGTTGTGGGGGTTCACTTAAAATGATGCAAGGAACTTGCATGTAAACAAAAAGTACTAATTACTATTAACTGTTGGGAATAATACCGCCACTCTTACTGCCACCACGATCACCACCATTCACTCTCTCACCTTATCATCCATCCACATCAAGGTTTTCTCGTGTCACAGCTTCCCTTCCTTCCAGCCTTCTCAGAGAGGGTGGAGGCCTGCCTCTTGTCTATGGTTGGCCTCTCCACTGAAGCAGAACCCCTCTTAGGAATAGGAATAGGAATCTTATTCCAAATGCTTATCTCTGGCATCTTCAAACTCCCTCTCCTTGCCAGCGTCTTCCTCTTGGTGTTCCAACGTGTTCAGGTTCCACTTAACTCCCCGAAATGCTTTCCTTCTCTTGATTATTCCCTCAAACCACAGTCTCATCTCTTTCCTTCCTTTCGCTAACAGATCTACCGAAAGAATCATCTACACTTATTGACACCACTTCCTGACCTCCCACTCACTCCTCAGCCCACTGCAATTTGCCTTCTGCCCCCACTGCTCTGGGGAAATGGAACTTTCAAAGGTCTTGCTAATTGCCCTCTTCCATCCTACTCAGTCCTTGGGGAGCATCTGGCTCTGTTGATCCAAACAGTCATCCCCAAACTCTCTTCTCCCCGGGTGCCTATGATTCTGTTGCTCCCTGGTTCTTCATTTCTTTTGCACATGACTCATTATCATCTGTCAGTGTGCCCCAAGTGTCATGTTGTTTACCCTCTCCCTGGGTGGTCTCATACACTCCCACTTCCGCCATGATTTTAGCCAAGAGTCTGCCAAATCCACATCTCCAGCTCTGACCTCTTCTGTGCTCTAGATTCTCATTTCCAGCTCCTTGCTGTTCCTCCACACGAGTGTCATGTTCATCCCCATTAGTCAACATATCTAATACTAAAATAACAGCCATCTTATATGCCTTCTTACTTCTTACTCCTTTCATCTATCAATCCCTAGGTCTTGTTGACTCTACTTTCCAAGTGGGTCTTAGACCTATCACTTTCTTTCCATTCCTGCTAATTCTCTACCTTTGGAGATTCTTATTTCCTACTCAGAGAGTTGAAGTGGCTTTTGAACTCGTCTCTCTGGGTTTAGCATCTTTTCCCCCAGTTTCTGTTTCCCATTGACAGCAGAGTAATCTAAAGTTAGGGTGGCCACATAAATTATTCTCCAAATGGAAACACTTTTGAGAGTGAAAGGGAATTCTATGAATAATTACACGATGGAAGTATCTTGGGCAGACAGAAGTGTATGTTCACCCTATTAAAATGATTTTCTGATGGTATGATTTCCTGGTGTCAGAAACTCATGGCCGCCATAATAACATGTTATCTTCCAGCACAGTGTTCATGGCTCCCCTGTGATCTGACCTCCTTCAGTTAGTTCACTCCGGGCTCTCCATGCACCTGACTATCCAGCCATCCTGAATGCTTCATCGTTTCCTGAAGTGCCTTGTCCTTTCCTGTCTCCAGCTTGTGCTCTGACAGTTCCCCTGCCCAGAAGCCTCTCCTGCGTCTCCATCCCTGTCCTTCAAGGCTCGGTTCAAATGCTGCACCCCCCTGAAGCCTTCACTAATAAGGAGTTAGCATGAGTTTCCCCCTCTCCTCTGTTCCAACAGCACATTGCATGAGCGTTCACAGCATGCACAACCTTTGAGTTATCGGTGTACGTAAGTATTGCTCCCTGAAGACTCGGCACCTGGGGAGCAGAGACAGGTAGCATTCTTCTCTGCATTTCTCAGAGCTATTAGCACATTGCTTGCTCAAAGAAGTGAAGAGGGAATGAGATGTTCTGAGCACCTACACTGTCCCAGGCGTTCACATATGGTCTCTTGTTCCAACCTTACGACTCTGCATGATGGATATCATTCTGCCTCCCACCCCGACCCTGTTCTTTTTTTTTTCTTTAAATAGAAGAAAGATAAACCTAGAGAGATTAAGTAATTCACACAGCTGGGAAGTAATAGATAGAGGTGCATTTCAAACTGAGGCCTCTTCTATAGAGAAAATGCCTTAAAAGTAGACATGAATGACCTCTAATCCTATGATCTTTCTATACATCATGCTACTCCCAATGTTTGTTTATTGAATAAGTTTTAATAAAAAGAGGGCATGGTGTGCAACAGTGCAATTCACAATGGGCCCTCAACACGCCCTTGCTCCAACAAAACAATAACGAACGCTTCTATCCAGGGGAAATCAGAGTAAGATACGCATTAAGGGCAGTCTTGAACAGGAAAACAAGTTACAGACAGGCAGTTAATGGAGAGTGGAGGTGGAGGTGAGGGTTAGGCATAAATATTTTCTGTCTTGGTGGTGGTGTGAGAGATTCATGAGCAAAATAAACCATCTGAGCTTTAAATTTTTTAATGCAAAATCTCTTTCTTCTCCTCTCTTCCCTCATCACTGTTTAACTACCAGGATGGTGCAGTCTCTGTGGGAAGTTGGTCCACCTCTGTTCCTGTCTTCTGGACTCACTATGTGGATTCAGAGTCAAGAGAAAGTCCCACAGAAGATCAAACTACATCAGGGGGATCAAACCCAAGAGCCAGAAGAGGACTTCGGGAGAAGCCCTGGATCACTGGTTTTTCTTTCCACGTGAGCCATTTTCACTTGGTGGTTCTCAACCTTTCCTTTGATTTGGTTGTAGGGAAAAGTGACAAGGAAGTAAAGGCTCCTGGAATGTCACTTTCATCTTCTAATCTCCTGTCACATCAGTAGGT
Organism: Equus asinus; assembly: GCF_041296235.1. Lineage (NCBI taxonomy): Eukaryota > Metazoa > Chordata > Mammalia > Perissodactyla > Equidae > Equus > Equus asinus. Next base: position 53,262,471 of record NC_091802.1, on the reverse strand, counting down.
CTGATATGCAGGCTGCTCTGAGATGCTGTTTCTGCCTCCTGGATGAGGCTCTAATGTCTAAAATGGTTTAGATGGGGTGTCCCCATTGGAAACATACGACAGGAGTGGGGACAGGGAAAGAGAGGTGGGAGTGGAGAGAAAGACTACCAGTACGTAGTGAGGACTTGTGTATATACCAAGGAGAGTGGTAAAGGATTCCAATTCCAATAAGGGAAATTTCTAGGCTTCATATCCTACCTAAGTGCACGTATAAGTATATTAGGTGCCCTCGCTGAGGGTTCAGTTTATCTCTCTATAAAACTGACCCACCAAAAACCCTTTCTTCCTCTTTTTGCACCCCTTTGAACATTTTCTGGGATGCAGCAAACGTACGGTCAATTTTCCATCTCTCTCCTTCCTCCCTCTGGAACACAGTGGCCAGAAGGAAAATAGAACAGACCTAGGAATCTGGAAGCCTCTACAGTCATATGGAAGGTAGAGAGTAGAAATCTCAAACTAGCCATCAACTGTGCCAAGCCCGCAGCCCCTCTCCTGTCATCACTAAGATTTCTGGCTTTCCTTACTCCCCACCCCACCATCTGCATTAAGGGCTAAATTGGGTGGTGCAGGACAACCTATGTGGAAGGGGGTGCCAACGATGGGCAAGAGGGAACACCTGTGCTGCGGTGCACAGACAAGGCCCATCAAAAAGCCCCTAGCGGACCGCTTGCGAAGAGAAGCCTCAGGCTGATTGACTCACGAGAAGGATGGGGAAGGACTTTACCTCAGCCTACCCTTCTAGAAGTCTCCTCAAGTATATTTGTTTGAAACTGGAGACTTTTAGGGGCTGGAAGAAATTCAAATCATCTGGGCCAGGGGTCAGCAAACTAACACCATGGGCTAAAACAGACTTGACCTAATTTTATAAATAAAGTTTTATTAGAACAAAGCGATGCCCACTTGTTGACGTACTGTCTATGGCTGCTTTTGCCATACAACAGCAGAGTTGAGTAGGTGCAACAGAGACGGTATGGGGCCTGCAAAGCCTAATGTATTTACTGTCTGGCCCTTTCCAGAAAAATTCTGCGATCCCTGACAGTCCACTGTTTAGATTCTGGACAACATGCTATGGCAGGCCAGGGACCACACTGAGCTACTTAGAAACATATATAAGACCATGTCAACTTTTTAACATTTTTTTGATTAAAATTATATAGAGCAAAATCAAAACGCACCCATAAGTCCGTCATCCTTTAACAAGAACTGTTAATATTTTGCTGTTTGCATGTGGTCTTTTTCTACACACATATAAAAATGTAAGTATATGTTATTATGTAATTAAAATCCTACTGTGTTTAGTTGTGTATCCTATTGTGTGTACATGCATTTTACGTTTTATAGTGACCGCTTTTCACGTCCTTGAATATTCCTTGTTAACATGACTTTTAATAACTTTTTAATATGTCATAACATCACTGAACCTCTAGTTAGCTTTTAGGTATTCATAAATCAAAATATTGTGCACTATAACAAATCCCATGGTGCAGAAATCTTGGTCTGAGTCTGATTATTTCCTTGAGATAGATTCCCAGAAGTGGAATTACTGGGTTAAAGGGTAAGGACAATTTTCAGGGTCTTGATAACATATTGCCAAATTGCTTTCCAGAAAGATTGTACCAATTTATGCTCCCACCAGCAATGTACGAAATTGCCACCTTACCCTACCCTCACCAGCATGGAGTACTATCATTAAAAAAAGTTACCAAATTGATAGGCAAAAATTGCATTTTCTTGTTTTGATTTGGATTTCTTTGATTACCGGTGAGGTTAAACATTTTTTTCATATGTTAAACACTTCTTCATATGTTTATGGCCAAAGGGAATCTTAATAATGGTCTTCAAGTGTGCAAAGGGGTTATTTAGTAGATTGGGACCAGCTGTTCTCGAGAAGAAACTGGAAATGTTGAGACTTCAGCAAGAAAGCAATCGGCTGAAGGTCCTTCAATGGAGGACGTTCCTAAGAGCGGTCAAGGTCTAGTGAAGATTGTGGCGCTGCTCAGAGCCTCTGTTCTCAAGGTGCAAGGAAGCTGGAGAAAAATAGCTACAAACTGTTGGGTGCTTATAAATGCTAGGAACACTGCTAATGTTTACATATGTTTGCATTTAAATGCTCACAAAAGCCCTATGAGAAACATGAAGCTTAGATGCAAATCATTTATTATTCATTATCTCAAGTAGGATCGAAATCCTCACTGTGGAATTCTGGTTTGACAACCACTCTGCTATACTGAACTTTTCTGGCTTAAAGCTTTTGCAAATTCTTAATAAACAAGATGAAGGGAGTGTGAACCGAATCTCCCATTATCCCTCAGCAAGACTTCTCTCCAGCACAAATCACGGCGTAGTTGTTTGCTACTGTGAACCCATTCTAGGCTCTGATGTTTGTGCATTTTCATTTTTGCAGAATACATGAGCTTGCGTAGCTGGGCTTGCTTCCTGCTTTCCTCATCTTTGTCTTATGTCCCCATCCTGCTCCAGAGGAGCCACAAATATCAGGTGTGTGTTTTCATTCCAGACTGTCATCCTCAGCCGCACGCTGGCCAGGTCGGGCTATGCTTTCTTCCTTCCACGTCCTTCCCTGCCGTGGGGATGATGATCAGGGTAATGAAAACCCTCCACGGGCGCTCCCTCCTCTCCACCACTCAATGGGAGCTTTGTCTTTGCAAAGAACAAACCTGAAACCCATCCGGCCAAGGCAATTGTTGTCTGCCGGCTCCTGCGCCATTTGGATTCTGACTCTGTTAGAGATCTTGTAATTTAAACTTCCACCTGCTTATTAGAAATTCAAGGAAATCATCTAATAATGTTTAAAACCTAAAGAAAAGCAGACAAAACCTCGTCTCCCCTGACTCCTTCCTTTGCTGTCTCACACCTCTCCTTGCAGGGTGCTCAGAGATCCGGGTTCTAAAACACCCTTTTGGGAACTTGCTCATCTTAAACAAAGACAATGAATTACTCCGATGAGCAGTTTCCAGGGAAATAAGAAGGACTAGATGGCTGGAGTTCTTTCATTTGGGGGGAGAACTGAAGGCATCAACTCTGGCTTTCCGGCCCCCTGGGAACGTCAGCAGTCTCGTCTTTTAGGTGCTTGATGTTCTTTATCCTGGGTTGTCAAACACGAATTATTGCTCTGACAAGTGTTGCTGTGAAAACAAGGGTCTTTCACCTTCCTCACTTGCTCATTTCGCACTCTCTGTCTCTTTGGAGCACTGGTCCTCGTGAATCCCGGGTGTGTGTGTGTGTCTAGAGAGGGTGGATGGAGGGAGAAGCTATTCTTTCTTTCTCTTTGAGATGACAATTCAAATATTGTCATTCCAGTAATGGGCTCGATTCCGCTCTCCTCGCCTCTGAGCGCAGGAGGCACCTGGCTGCCCTGAACAAGGACGGATAGCTCTGCTACTGTGGGAAGAGCCAGCAGGTGCAGGTCACCATGACTCTGCCCTGGTCTGCTGTGTGAGAGTTGCTTCCACCCACTGGGCTCACCTCCTTCCTTTTACAATGAAGGAGTTTTGACCACTATGCTCTGTTTCATCTCCAAAAGCCTGTATTTCCATAGTGGTGAGCCAATGCCGGAGTGGCAGGTGATGTGTGCCCAGTGTCAAAGTGTCGAGGCACCTTGGATCTCCTTCCTCAACCCTCAGCTCAACCTTCCCAAGCTCTTCGGTTCGGCTTTGTCTCCCATCTGAGCAGTGAAGGCGAGTCCGAGAGATGGCGCAGGTTTGGATGAATGAAAGATAGTCCTCTAAGGAGTTGGTTCTCCAAGAGTGACCAGGACCAACAGCATCTTATCACCTGGGAACTTGTTAGAAATGCAAATTCTTGGGTGCCGCCCCAGACCTATTGAATAAGACGCCACGGCAATGGGTATTATCGGCCTGAATTTTAACAAACCCTCTAGGCGATTTGAATGCCTGCTCTAGTCCCAAGGCCACTGCTCCAGGCTAAATCTGGGCTAAAGAGGTCAGCAGGAGAATACAGACACATCCTAAGTCCCCTTTGGTCCCATCACACACTGGCAAAGAAGAGGGACAGGATGCTTTGTCCTCCCGTGGATGGAGGGAGCCAGATCCTGCTGGAGAAGTTTGATATCTTCTAAATGAATTCAGGCTCTTTAACAGTATTTTTTTTTTTTTTTTTTTGTCGAGAAAAATGCGTTTCTCCCCACTCTGGGTGTGGCAGCAAGATTGCTTGAATTTGTGAAAATGGCTGCCTAAGAGCGAGAAGGCAAGCAAATAATGAAATGGAGAAAATGTGGTTTTCAGCTGGGCTACACAATTAAACATTAAGTGATGGCTTGGCAGTTAATAGTAATTTTTGTTCCTCTAACGTGTATTATCTCAGAAACCACAAGGCATGGCTGAGTTGAAAGGAATGTAGGTGCAGAAGAAGGCATGGCATATAACCCCATGGTCAAGTTCAGCATTGAGGCCTCCTGACTGCTCTTTCCAGCGACGAAGGGAGATATGCCAGGGACTTCCCTTCCTTCATCCTCAATGAAAGGCTGCTCTCGCAGGGACTGTGTCTATGGGCAGCTGACTCTTAGATCCTCAGTGCATTAAAAGCTATTTATCAAATATTTACCCACAGATGTCTCAGCACTGACCATTGCTAAAAACAAAACAAAACAATAACAAATAAACAGGAAAAGTCTTCCCAAGCTAGACACCATCTTACCAAACCATCCAGCCACCGCGTCCTGGATATTTACCTAATGGGGCGTGCAGTATGTGGGAACTTGCTGTACCAACTTCGCAACTTTCCTGTAAATTGAAAACTGTTTTAAAATGAAAAGTTCATTCAAAAAGACCAGAGGAGATTTTGTCCTTGAGATTAAGTCAAGATCAAGGAGAGTTATACGAAGTTGTAATAAAATACAGAGAACAGACTCGATGTTGAACTGTCTGTGCTTGAAATAAGTAATGAAATGAATATAATACATTTTCATGTCCAAGTAAATACGTCAGCTCATGTAAGCTCCATGAAAGCAGTAAGCCAGCAGTCTGTTTAGCTGCCATATTCCCAGCAGGTGAAGGAGGTGGGGGTTCCGGGGAGCGGTTGGGGGGGCGCAATTTTAAATACAGTGGTCAGAGAGGGTGCACCAGGAAGGTGACACTTTAGCAAAAATCTGAAGGGGGGAGGGAATAAGCCAGGCATCTTTGGGAGGGGGGTGTGGGCTTAGTACCATGGAAATAAAATCTTTGTTCATCTACTGATGCCGGGGGTGGGGGAGAAGGCAATACTGGATTTAAACAATTAATAAGTGTTCTGCTGTATGGAAATGATCATAACTGCAGTAGAATTCGTGAAGGGAAAAGCCAGTGCAGGCTGGAGAAGTTAAACAAGTCTTCCAGGAAAGCTGAGTTTGCTCCAGGACTGGAGGAGTGGGGAGGAGGTGTGCATGAGGATGTGGTAACATCCAATGAGACAGAATGAGGTGGGAGAGGAGCCATCTGCAGGGGAGAAGTTGGAAGCAGGGCTGCTGATGTGGGAAAGGGAAAGGTGATCAAGGGAGCTTAAGTCAGTTCTCGATCATGGTGTGTGGGGCGCGAGCGTGGTGTCCGGGAATGTTGTCTTGACAGGAGGAGGTGGAAGATGGAAGGAGGAAGATGGGAAGACTATGGTCTCGAGCTTTCTCTAAAAGCTGCTAAGATCTCCCGGTGAAAGATGGAGGGCACGTCACCTTGGGCAGCGGCAGTGAGAAGGAGAGGAAAGGGCGGGTGGAGGAATTAAGGACTGGACTAGTAGCAGGTAGCATCAGAGAACTGATGGAGAGGGAGAGGTCAAAGGTGAGGCCAGGGCGTCTGCGAAGGGACCTTGAAATTGGCAAGAGGAGGACAATGGCAATAAAGACACTCTGTCACTGGAATCAGTGAGAGACCCTGGGGCTGACCAGTGGTTCTCAACTGGGTAGGGCACCACTCCCTAAGGGGTTTTGGGAATGTGTCGAGTGATTTTGGAGGTCACGTGCCTGGGGGACAGCACGGGTGAGACACTGCTTGCAGTGAGTGGGGGAGTTCAGGGGCACGCTGAATACCCTATGGCATGGACACTCTGCCAACACCCCTCTCATGGAGAAGGCCCTGAAATCCAGGAGCCCAAGACCAGAAGGCTGTGGGGGACAGACCCGAGCTTGGAACCCGGCTGGCCTTCCCTCTTTCTCCTCTGGGACGTGTTTCCTTGGATCAAGAGAACTCCCAGATCCACAGCCCTCCCCTCTCGATTAGCAGATCCTTCTCAAGAGGACTCCTCTTTGGCCAAGATCCACCAGATTCCACAGCCATCCATCAGGAATACCATATACTAATTAATGTCTCTGTCTCCTCACCTATAAAATGCGGGAAACCACAGCACCCGTTATTTTCATGAGGATGAAATGAGATAATCCATGTGAAGTCTTTGGGTGAGCAGTGAGAATCCCGGCGGAGGGCGTGTTCACAGCCCTCATGGCAGAGCCGTGAGCTGAGAGAGCCCAGCGCGTTTCAAAGCCACGTGGCAGTTGTGCACACCTCCACTTCCATGAGCATCCTCCACAGGGCATCAGGAGCGCCCTGGGAAGCTCACCCATTGCCGAAGACCCGGCGTGGAGCGCACCCTGTTATTGGTGATCGTGTTCATTTCCCGGGGCCGCCGTAACCAACCACACCCTGGGTGGCTTAAAGAACAGAAATTTACCGTCTCACAGCTCTGCAGGCTGGAAATGGGAAATCAAGGTGTCGGCAGGGTTGGTTCCTTCTGAGGGTGAATGGGAACTGGCTGTCAGACATCACTATCCTTCTTAGCCAAGTTGATTCCTCTGCCAACCTTTCTGGGACACACTCTGAAGGTCCAGCGGTGAGGAGAGCACTTCATAGCCTAGAATCTGGCCCCTCCACGGCCAAGCACATGGCCTGAGTGAAGCAACAGTGCCTACTCCTCTCCTGGAAGGTGAGAGCCCTCCCAGGCGAGTAACCTCGAGCCGAGCAGCCGGCACTGTGCCGGCCCATTTACTGCCACCCTCGGACCTCACACCAGGGAGCTCGTGCTTGCGGCAAGAAGCTGATCCAGCACATACTTTTTGCCTTTGGATGATGAGCCCCCTTGCAGTGTTCGCAGAGGCCAGATGCAGCGGCAGCATGCAAATAGTTTTGCATTGAGTGTTCCACGGCAGGAACGTGGAGGACCACATTTGGTTAAGTCACGCCTGTGCCCTGATTAATCCCGGCTCTCTTTTTGCTTTACTATCTTACCTCTAACCCTTATCACTTCCTGCTTCGGGATGCCCTGGCTCTGACATCTCTTGGTTTCTGCTGTTCTGTTGCGCGGAATTACTTCCTGCTGTTATCTCATGCAAATCAGCAGGGCAGGGGGAATAACCTGGTGCGAGGTGGTGGCACATCAACAAACTTCCCTGTTCCCTGGCCTCTTTGCTCAGCAGTTACTCTGCAGATGAAAAGCGAATAAACAGAGAAGTCGAAGGCCTGAGGAGGGCCGTGGTGCGGTCGGTGTGAACTGTTTGTGCTGGACTCACGGATGCCGGGAGCTGCCCGGAGCGATGGAGCAGTGATGCTGCTCTCGCCATCAGCCCGAGCTCTTCCTTTGCCGTGTCACTCCGCCCATCTGTTTCCCCGCTACTTCCTATCTAGCAGGAGGACAGTCCCAAGGTTTTCCCTGGTCGGGGGTCTTGTCCCTCGTGGCTTCCTGACCTCATTCCATTTCTCCTTACTCCTTCACCTTCAGCCTGCCTGCTCTTCCCTGCCTGTTTATCTGCCTCAGCCGTTTGCAGTACGGTTCCCCGCGCCCAGAAAGCCCCCTGGTTGGCCTCTCTCTTCATTTAGGGGTCCTTTCGAATGTTCTCTCCCGAGAGAGGTCTTCCCCATCGATTCTGCGTGAGATTGTCTCTCACCAGCTAGCCATCCCTTGCCTTACCCTGGTCTGCTTCTCCCCATACCTCTTGGCACCGCCGAACGTATTTTTTTCTCTCTCTGTGTTGTCTGTGTCTCCTGCTAGCCACATGCCCAGAGGTCACCGCCTTTGTCTGTCTGCTCACTACTGTGATTCCATAGCAGGGAGCGGAGGCCGGCCCAGGGAGGCCCGCCATGCGGATTTGAATAAAGGGGTGATGAGAACATGCTTTCCCTTTGTGAGGCGCTTTCACACAGAATGTGTCATTTGTCCCTCCCAGTGGCCCTGTGAGGTGTGTAGGACAGGAACAGTTAGGGCCCTTGTGTAGACAAGGAGAAAGTGGGTAGAGAGGCTCTTGGTCTTGAGGGTCAAACAACCCCGGGTTTGAATCCCAGAGCTGTGCAACCTTAGAGAAATTCTGCAACATTCCTGAAAGGCAGGGATAATGGTCTCATAAACCATTGGCCGATTAACTGGGATCTTGACTGTGAGATGCTCAGCTCTTGCTGACCTGTAGCGAGTCCTCCAAAGGGTGAGCTGTTATTATTATTGCTGCTCGCCCTCTCTTGACCGGTGTCCTGCGGCTGTTGGGGCAAAGCCGGGTGAGAGTTAGATCCTCTGACGCTGGGCCTGACGACCATTCCACCAGCCTGCGGAGGGTTCCCCGTGGCAGCGTGTGGACTGCAGTGAGCTCAGAGCAAGCAGACACACAGGGACTCGTGAGTCTCACCTGCATGAGCCCCACCCTGGCTTTATGGTGTCCTTTTTCCCACCAGATGCAGTAAATATGCTCTTACTTATTCCATTTTTTCCAGACTTTTCTATCATAAACCTTTCTTCTTTCCTCATTTCCTGCTGCATTCGGAACCATCCCTCTTTCTTATTTTCTTCTCTCGTCTGATCAGATTGAGCTCCTTAAATCATTTTCACAACAAAGTTTTTAAGAGCCAGCCACTGCTCTCAAATGTCTGGAACCCAGCTCTGAGCAATCCAAAAAAGATACTTGAGCCGCTGCAGTAGACTGCTGGGGAGGGCCCAGTCAGGAGTGCTCTGTATCAAAGGCTGATGATGATACTTTCTCTAAGCTTTGAAAATTTGGTGCCAACAGAGAAACGTGCTCTCCTTGATTTTCATTTACGCTTTCCAGCTTTTCTTGATAAGTTTTGCTATGTGCATTTGGAACTGTCTCTAGGTGGCTGGAAGTCCTATAATCTGTCTTAGTGACTACTTTTGGGGAGTGAGAGGGACTAGCAACAGAGATTCTGGTTCTTGTTCCCACTTTGTCCATGCCATCTTGACTTTGTTTTGCCTTATTGCATGGGCATACACGTATGAGTTTTCTGAAACTCTGCAGCCAATATTTTAGAAAATTACCGTTTTGTGTCTTAGTACGATTTGGAACAGTTTTCTAGGTTTCATCGTATATTAGTGTAAACTTCTTTTTCCAGAGAAACGCACCTCCAACTCTTACAATAAATGCCCTCAGGGAAATAAGATTTAATCCTTAGAACTGTGCCTAGAGGGAACTTTCCAGAAAGGAGGATGCTTCCAGTGGGGTCTTCCTGTAACAGCGTGGGAATGGTCTGCATAGATTATGTTGCACTCTGATGATTTTCTTATAGCGTTTATTTATTCACTCATTCAATAAATATCTGTTGTGTACTTGTTACATCATGGGCATTAAGCATTTAGCAGGGAACAAAAGAAAGAAAGTTGGTGCCCTCCTGAGGTTTACTTCTAGTGAGGGAGACAGACAATACATAAATTTGTACCATTCATGGCAGACAGTGATATGTGCTATGGAGGAAAAGCAAACCAGCGTCAGAAGACAGAGAAACCTCAGGGCTGCCTCGGGGAGAATCACCAGGGGAGCCTCCCTGGAGAGTCACAGGAGAGCACACTGAATGAAGTGTGGGAGCGAGCCATTGGCACGTCTGCAGGAAGAACATTCTAGACAGAGGGAACAGAAATGCGAAGTTCCTAAAGCAGGAGCATTCTTAGCATGTTCAAGAAGAGTAAGAAGGCCGGTATGGTTGGAGTAGAGTAAATGAGGCAAAGTAGTATGGTATGTGCTCAGAAAAGTAGGTAGAGATCAGATCACGTAAGATCTTAAGGGTCAGAGAAAGGAGGTTGGATGTTATTGTCATTTTTAAATGCTTCTGTTCATCTGTTATCTTTGTAGACTCTGCATTCCTAGGAAGAAGGGAAAATAGCTTCTTTTTTTGCATTTTTGGTCGCTAGTATCATTGGGGGACAGAGTGAGTGCTCAATAAATATATGTTGAGTGGTCTCTTCTGCTTCAGGGTTAACATCCAAGTGGGAGTAACTTCTCTCCCTAGTCTGTCTCCTCTTGCCCTATGAGCTCTGAGGGGGGTGTGGTGGCCATCGACAGAAGAATCTGGAATGTCTTGAATACAAGACACAAGATTAGGGTGCCTCTTGTAGGGCAGAATCTCATATCACCGCTGGCCGTCTTTCCCTGTCTTTCCCTGGCAACTCCGGCAGTAAATGCAAATGGCCCTCGGAATGTTCTCATCGAGCTCAGTGCCTTGGGGCGTGTGTGTCTTTGGGGCTTGGGGGAGAGAGTCCCATTGATTTGATGGGGAATAATGACAATAGTCCCACTTTGCATGTATCTGGCAGTTCTTAAAAGACTCTCACCGACATTGTCTAATTGGATCCTTACTGCTAACACGAGCGTGAGTGTGAGTGTGAGTGTGAGTGTGTGTGTTGGTAAGGGGACGAGCGGAATTGGAGTGTAGGAATAAACTTGCATGAAGGTTGTAGTTTGTGTGAAACAACCTGAATGACGACTGAGAAAGCACAGTCTCAGCGTAAAGCGATTTCCTTCTTGGTCCCTCGAAGGCCCTTTGAAGGCTGGATGGATGGAGCGCGGACACGGCCGTTTCCCCGGTGGTCCAGGGTGGAGATGGGACGCGGCCGGGAAGAGATGGTGGATTTCTCTCCTGAGTGACTCTGAGAGCCAGTTAGTCTCAGCCTCTGACCAGAAACTGAGATTTATGCCTCACTGGCTGGAAAGGAGGGTTATTTCAAAATCTTCTTTCTCCGTTACAAAACTCCCCCTGGGAGCGGGGTTGGCTGTAACTGTCACAACCTTGCTTTCTCTGTCTTTCAGGCATCTAGAGTTTCATCCTAAAAATGAGGGTTTGGGTTCTGGAGGGGCCGGCTTGGGGTCCCTGCTGTCCCTATGGCTGACAAGCTGGTGGCCTCTGGAAACAGGGCGCCACCCCTGCGACATTCTGGAGGCCCCACCTGCTTGTCGTGCCTGTGGATAGATACTCGCTCTTAGCAGAGAAGCCAGCAAAAACAGACCTCCGGCAAGAGTGTGAGGTTTTTTGTTTGTTGGTTTTTGATATTTTTATTTTATTTCTTGTTTTTGTTTTGCTTTGCATAACTTCCTTGATAGAAGGCTCAAGTGTTACATAAATCACTTTATATGAGTCCCAGGAAGTTAGGGAATGTTGGAGTGATGGAACTAAACCGTCCACGTGGGGAGGCACTGCCGTCCACGCATCCTTTCTGGAATGATACCCACCCTTCGTGCCCCCGTGGTAGCGCCATGTCTGGCCCTGCTTCCTGTTCGTTGTAGCTTTCGTCACCATCTGTAGGAACTTTACGTTTCCTTGGCTGTTTATTTTTGTTCCCCTCCCCTCGTTAGAACATGAATCCATGAGGATGGGATTTTTAAAATTTTTTCAACGCTTTATTCCAGTACCTACAACAGAACCTGTCCAGGGCCGGTTCTCACTAAATATTTCGTGAAAGGACAAACGAATGAGTGTCGCTAGTACCTGGACGCTGAGCTGTGCGCTTAGAGGCATCGTCTCTCTTCATTTTTCCCCTCTCCTAACTCTATCGTGTAGGTGTGGTTTTCATCCCAAGTTTTTGGGTGAGGAAACTGAGGTTTAGAAAAGTGACAGCACTCCCCTGAGGCCACAGGGCAGGTAAGGAAGAGAGGAGATTCAAAGGCTAGGAGCAGGGATGTGACTCGGCAGGCGGGTGACCCCGACAACAAGCACCTTTGCCGTCTCACTCGCCTCAGCCTGGTCCAGCCCTGCCTGAGCGCTTCCTCACCAAACAGTGCCATCTCTTGTGTAGTGATTGCCCACACACACTCGCACACTATTACATGGACACTCACACACAGGCACTCACACACCTGCAAGCTCACATATATTCACACACCCAATCATGGGCACACACACCTACACTCACCAACACACTCTCACACTCGTGACACACATGTACATGCATTCACACACACAGCAACACACGCACACCAACTTTAAGAGTGATCATGGCATTCTGCTCTGATTTCTCCTTACTGGGAGCCAAGAAATGGACTAAGGATCGGCTACTTTCCAATTCATATCATAAGCAGGAAAAATGACTCCTTTGGGCCTGGCTGGCTTTAGCAGAAAACTTTTGACATGGTTGAAACAGAGTTTTCTCCAGCTAAGCCTCAGAAAGACCTCTAACAGTGGTTCCCAAATCGGAATGCCTTAACGACCACCTGGAAGCTCATTAACAAAACTGAGTCCCAGGCCCCAGCCTGGGAGAGCTTGATTCATGGTTCTGGGATGGGATCCGGAGGCTGGGTTTCTAATAGGCTTCCCTAAGTGATTCTGATGCAACCAGTCCGTGGGCCAACCAGCGCTGGGAAGCCACTGGAGCAAGCTGAAGGAGGTCTCCCGAAGGATGGAGAGGGCGCTGGCATCCGAGGGGGAAACATGCCGAGTTTCACTTATTGCAAGATCGACAGTGCACCCCAGAAGATGGGCATGGCTGAAGCCCCTTGCAGCACTAGCATCTTCTTCATGCTAGAAGGGCCTCCATAAATGTTTGATGAAGTTGTTTTCCATCAGAAGAGGGGGCAGCAGAAAATTCTGAATCAGTGCCAGCTCTGTAATGCACAGGGTTTCCCCAAACTTCATCTAGACCTTAGGGGCACAGACATCTATCTATACCTAAGCCTACCCCAAACCCCAATCTGACTCAACTGGTTTGGGGTGGACCCACATCAGTAATATTTAAAATTCCCTAGGTGAGTCTAACATACTGCTAAGGTTGGAAGTCACTGTTCTAGACCAGGAGTGGACACACTTTTTCTACAAAGGGCCAGGTTTTGAGGGTCACAGGATCTCTGTCACAATTACTCAACTCCATCGCTGTATTGCAAGAACAGCTGTGGACAATATATAAACAAGTGGGTGTGGCTGTGTTCCAATAAAACTTTATTTACAAAAACAGGAAGAGGGCCAGAATTGGCCCGTGGGCTGTAGTTTGCCAATCCCTGTCCTAGATTATCCTTACCTTCTAAAAGATATGGCCAAAATCACCTGTAAGAGTGTCTTAAAATGCTAATTTCCTGGCCCCTTAAGCAGTCTTTTCCTAAGTCTGGGTGGAAGCCTAGGCCTCTGTATCGAGAAGAGGCAGCCCAGAATTTGTAGCTATTCTGATGTTGGGAGCCAGCGAGCCACGCTTGTGGAAATACCTGTCAATCATCTGGCTGATCAGACAAGGCTCCATCCCTTCTCCACGCTTCTGCCCTGCTGGGGGCTCCGACTGCAGAGACACGTTGGACCCCCTGGTGTTCTGCCTTCTTCCCCTCCTCTCTGTCTGTTCTCTTTGTTGTTTTGTCTCTTTAAGTCCATCTCAGACATTGGTTATTAACTCACACCAGTTTGGGGGAGAGTTGGTGCCAGGCCTTTTGCCTAGAGAGGGTGAGGGGGTGATGGAGGGGCAGGTGGGGCCTTCTGTTGCCTCTGGGGACGGGGGCACGTGGCTGTTGTCGAGACTTCTGGAGGTGCTTTTCGTCACTCCCCTCGCCCCACCATTCACGAGCTCAGCTCTGGCGTGTGCTGAGTCCAAACTCTTGGTGCCTCCGTGTGCTGGCAGTTATTGCTGGCTTGTTTTCATAGGTGAAGGTGATGGGTGACTCTTCCAGCTTTCTGTTCATGGTGAGATGCTTATCTCCTTGGGCCTCTCCGAGCTGGGGTGGGGAGGGTCACCCTGCAGAGGCCTCAGCTTCTGCTCGCTTGTTCTTAATTAAATTTGAAATCGATGTGAACAAGAGGGCTTTGGGAGCGTAGTGGGCTGGGGGCCAAAGGCCTGAGCAACTGCCACAGAATAGCACCACCTCCCACAGTCCTGATCCCTGGGACATGTGTACAGATTATGGAGAAATCCCTCTGCAATGAGGTTATGTTAACTCTTTAGCCTGGACGCTGGATTTCAAAAGCAACCACAGACCCAGAGCAGAGGATCCGGCTTTGCTTGCTGAATGTATGGAGCTGGGAATTATCTGGGGCAGTGGCATCAGGATCGCCCAGAACTCTTGGTGTGATGACTGGGGGTCCTCGAGTTCTGAGGAGTGATTTCCCCCCCACCAACTCTGTCACCCCAACCGTTATTAGAGGATTTCCTTTAAAGTGACCTAAGGAGCTGGTATATCCAGGATAATGCTTGGGGTTTAGAGGAAGAGTATGAGGTACAGAGATGGAGATGGTGCCTGGCTCCCATGGAGACGGGCAGGCAGTATGGGGCTGATTCCAGGTCAGCCCCCACTAACACGCAGCTCAGTGGGTGAGCATTTTTGAGCTGGGGAGTCTTCGTTACCCGATGTGCACATGGAAAGCAGTAGGAGCTATGCATCGCACAGCGGTAGATAATACCCAGCCTTGATTCCACATGCATGTGCTCTACATATGCTCTCTTGCTTAATCATTACAATAACACTGAGAGTTACCATTATCTCCACTGAAAGATGAGGAAACTGAGGCACAGAGTGGTTAGGTAACTTGCTCAAGGCCATACAGGTGGTGAATGACGGAACAGGCATTTGATCCAAGGTTGGCCTGATGACGAAAGAACTTACAAATGTATTAAAGGTGGCGGGACATGCTCCCTCATCACAACTGGGAAATGTTTGCCAAGCAGCCCGAGAGCTGATGCAGTGTCGCGTGGTGGGCTTTGCCCGGAGTTCAGTCTCGTGGCAGGTTCTTAAGGCGACGCAACACTTTGAGAAACACAGTTAGTGACCAGACCTCCAAATTCGGCATAGTCCCTTTCTGTAGGTGCAGAGGGCCAGCTTGCCCATGTCACCTGAGGGTCATATGCAGGGAGAAATGGTGGCGTCTCCATATGCAATAGAAAATGAAGACCGTTAGGGACCCCCAGGCGCTGAGACCAACCTGGGCGGAAGTGCAAGGACGTACCCCTCTCCTACCTCCCCCAGGGCTGCTGATCTCCCCGTTTAGGGCCTTCTCTGACTTTCAGGATCCCTTTCTCCTCAAGCCTCTCTCTGTTTTGCTTCTGTCCCAAAGAAAGGAGATTGGTTGGTGTGGGTTGAATTGTGTCCCCCCAAGTGCACATGTTGACGTCCTTCCTGAGTCCCTCAGAACGTGACCTTGTTTGGAGGTGGGGACGTTATAGAGGTGACTGAGTCAAAATGAGGTCATTAGGTGGCCTCTAATCCAATACAGCTGGTGTCCTTATAAAACAGAGCCACATGGAGGGAGGATGATGTGAAGAGACACACAGACAAGACGGCCATCCGTAAGCCAAGGAGAACGGCCAGGAACAGATCCCGAGATGGGACATTTGTGTTGTTTAGGCGGCCCAGTCTATGGTCAGTAGCTACGGCAGCCCCAAGGAACTAATGCAGTATATCCGAGCATGAAGCAGGCTTACAACTCCAGGAACATTTTAAATTTGAAAGAGTAGTGAAAAATGAAAGCAATGCATCCTAAAGGATGGCATTCAGGGTACCCTGAAACTTGCTGGCGGTCAGCAGACCTCTGCAGGCCCTGAGCATCCTTTCCCTTACGCCATCCATGGGGCGGGGGAGGCCAGTCTCGCAGCCCCCCGGGCTCAGCCCCCACCAGACGCATTCTCCTCCGCCATCTTCCCACTCTGAGACCTTGGTGTCTGTTTAGCTGCTTAGTTTTGGTGTCCTGGAAACTGAGCATTGCTAGCGCCACCATCCCGGGCAAGCCGGGCTCCCCAGACCTGTGACTTCTGGAAACAGAATGTTCTTGGTTTCCAGAAGGTAAAAAAGTTCCCTGGGGTCACTTTCTCCTTAGCAGCCAAGAGTGGAGTCCAAGTTTCCCTTTCGTTTTACCCTGCAGTTCCACGGCCTGGAGTGGTCAGGGGACGGCCAACTGGGAAAGCCACATGTTTGGATGGAGGGCATGAGTCAATAACTGGGGCAAGGTTTGCGAAGTCTTTGCTTGTGTCTTTACTTGTGTCTTCTCCAAGACAAGCCTAATTCATCTGTTCGGCACTAATTTGTTGAGCATTTACTCTGGGCCAAGTGCTGGGGAGACAATCACGTATGAGTCTGACACTCTTGTCATGGAGGGGAAAGCTACAGAGAACACGTATTTTCGGGTCTGATGGTTGCTGTGAAGGGGGAAGTGGCAATTACTGTGTCCTCTGCTCTTAACCTGTTGTCTGGCCCTTTATGTGTCTGTTCCCGTCAATCCTAGATTGTAACCTTTGAGGGCACAGCAACCCTACTGGTGTACTTTTTCCTGGAAGCTTTTCCCACGGCAGGTACCGAGGAGGCAGGTTCAATCGAACTTTAGCGCGTGTAATCATTGCGGGGGGGAGGCCGTGAAAATGCAGATTCCCTGGCCCTGCCCCTTAGAGGTTCTGAATTAGTGGACCAGGGGTGGGGCCCAAGAACGTGCATTCTTAAAAAGAAGCCCCGGTGATTGAGATTGTGCAAATGTGTGCAACACAGTTTGAGAATACAATCCTAGCATCAGGGTCCACTTGCTGTTTCTCTTTGTGTTCCCACAAAAGGAAATAAAGCAGAGAATCTTGAAAAGTGAAACTGGTAAATGTCAGGGAGAAAAATAATCCTTTTGGTGAAATTAGCAACTCAATTAAATGTTGGTAGAATCAAAATGGATTCCTGCTACCATAGGTATTTTTTGAAGCCTTTATTTTTTTAGAGCAGTTTTAGGTTCACATTAAAACTGAGAAGAAAGTACAGAGATTTCCCATATACCTGCTGCCCCTAGATATGCACAGCCTCCCCCACAACCAATACCCCCACCAGAGTGAGACATTTGTTGCGATTGATGAACCTACATTGACACGTCATTATTACCCAAAGTCCATAGCTTACCCTAGTGATCACCTTGGTGTTGTACGTCCTTTGGGTTTGGACAGATGTGTAATGACGTGTCCATCATTACAGTATCACACAGAGTCGTTTCACGGCCCTAAAAACCCTCTGTGCCCGACCTCTTCATCCCTCCCTTCCCCTTAGCCCGTGACGACCCCTGACCCTTTTACTGTCTCTATAGTTTTGCCTTTTCCAGAATGTCACATAGTTGGAATCATACAGTATGTAGCCTTTTCAGATTGGCCTCTTTCACTTAGCAACATAAATTTGTTTCCCCCATGTCTTTTCATGGCTTGATAGCCCATTTCTTTTTAGCGCTGAATAATATTCCTTTGTCTGGATGGACTACAGATGATTTATCCTATTGCTTGTTTTTTAAAGGCAGTGAGGTAGATGGCACTGTGATGACATCAGCTCTGGGTCCCTTTCCCGTTCAGTGAAAAATAGCCAAAGATTCACAAGCCTCATGGTATTTGACTGAAAAACTTTCCATCTCACTTGGATTTCTTTGATCTTCTTAGGATTGAGGACTTGTTTATGGCAGATCCAGGACTCTAACCTGGAACAAAACAAACAACGAGGTAGGTAGATGAGATGGTCATCGTGGTCACCGATGTGTCCATCATGTGGCTTACAGGTGACAAAGTGGTGGAGACCTGCTATTGGGTGAGCATCCCCACTTGGGAGTTGTTCTCTGCAGGGCTCATGCACCAGCTCTTCTGTGCACTTCTCATACATTGTCCTGGGGACCAAACCAAACAAAGTCTTGCCAGCCAACCGGGAAGCTGTGTGTCTTAGACAAACCCCTTGCCCTCTCTGAGCCTTGGTTTGCTTATTTGCAAATCAATGGCTCCTAAGATCTTTTCCAACCCGGACATTATATGGCGTGGCCACATCAAAACCAGGTTATCATCCTTGCTTCCTTACCCCATCCAACCTGCCCTGGCCCATTTGTCAGCTGGGCATTGAGACAGCACAAGACAGAGTAAGCACTCAGTAAATATCTGCAGATGGCTCCTTGGTTCTCAGACTTGACCATTCTGTATCTGAAATATTTCTGAAATATCTGAGTGGGTTAGAAAGAAGGCAGCTGGAGACAGCGATATTTTTTTTCCTTACGGATCCCCCTCCTTTTCTTTCAGCCCCATTCACTGCTGGCACATGGGGCCCCTGAACCTGGAGCCAATTTCCCTCCCACTTCTTCTGACTCATATCTTTCATCACGTCTCAGGAGATCAGCGTCTGTCACTCCCTTCTGCTGGTGAACGGGAGGGCCTTGGGCAGACTCCGAGCTGTGGCTCAGCGCAGCCAGGACCTGGCGTAATCCTTGGGCAATTAGCGAAGCTGGGAGGTCTGCTTCCAGCTCGGGTCTTGTACACACTGGGGTGAAGGAAATTTCCTGCTTTCTTAGTCATATTCCTCCCTTCCCCCTTGAAGCCTTAAAAAGACGGAAGCGTTCTTGTTTCTTTTCCCTCTCTCCTCTGAGCAGTGATTCTGAAGGACATTAAAGATTGTTTGCTTTGAGCCGAAGAATTCTGCATTTTTCACTGGCAGCATACAGCTGCGGTGGGCACATTGAGGGCCAATGAAGTTAAGGCTACGGGGTCTCACCTCCCTCCACAACTCTGACCCTTTTTCCATGAGATTTCCAGAGAGGATCTCTGCTGAAAACCCAACCAGAACCCCTGCCCACGTGGTTGGGAGAAGAAAGCTTCCTTTACGTGGGCTTTCCAGTGCATTCCTATAATTACAGCTTGATTCTAAAGCACTAAATGGTTATTATTATGAAGCCAACTCGACCGCTGCCAAGGCGATAGGAGAGACACCATGTAAGCCACACCAACACAAGGTTTAGGGAAATCAAGGGCTTTTACTGGATTTGAGAGTAAGGCATGATGGCGAGAACAAAAGATAGGGATCTTTAGCCATGTACACAAACCCATAGATTCTTAGGGAGAGAGAGGAGAAAGAAGGAGTGAAATGGAGGAGAGAGAGGACCTGAGAGAGAGGACCTTAGGACTGGAGGCAGAGACACCCATGACCTTGAATGCACAGATACAAGGTCAAACAACCATTTTCAAGGATTCTGGAATATATAGACTGCTTGATCTTGAAATGTATATTTCCCAAAACTCTTACTCATTTCGGAGTGTTTATATAGCTCACCATGTGCCAGACATTGTCCCCAGCACCCTACACCTCTTCACTCATTTAATTAAATTTCCATGGAGTCTCACAGTTTTTACATTTATGGAATTTTCACCTGGAGACTTTTAGTGAAATCCATGACCACTCCTCACCCAAAGAATCTCTTGGAACAGTGACAGATCATTCTAGATTCCAGCCCACACTTTCCTTGTTAGCACCTGCATCTCTGTGGCCTGGCCTCTGCAGCCTTGGGAATGTTTAACCCTTTGTCTGCTTGACAGGAGGAGGGCTGGTGAACAGGAGGGGGGAGGGGACGGGGGGATGGGGACCGGAGCAGGATCTAGGGCGAGCTCAGAAGGAAGCTGCAGCCAATCGGTGGAGACTGTTTTCCCTAAGATCTACCATCTAAGCAGCAGGAGGCAGATCTGTTCCTCCCGGCGAGATGGCCCTGAGCTTCTGATTCAGCCACTCCTCCCCCTTAGCTCATTCTGTGCAGGTTCATCTCATGGCAGCGAGCACCGAGGTTCTGATGAGCTAATGCTCCCAGGAACTCGGTAGGAGGGGATCATCTTTCTTACCAGGGCATTATCCCACTCTTTGAAGGAATGGTTTTGAAGAAGGACCGAACTTAGCTGTGAGGCAACATAAACAGGCCACACGGTGGCTTTGCCTGGACCTTGGGAAGTGTCTCTTTCCATCTTGAAGTTTCCTTTCTGTCCTTCCTTTCCCACTTGGCACCATTCATGTGTTTGTGGTGCTGACTGTAGGCAGGTGATAGTGACATTCCTGAGATGTTGAAATTCTTCCCAGGAGCCCTTTGTTGTAGGGGCCAAATCAATCTTTTGGCCTGAGTGAGGGGTTGGTTTTGAGCTGGGTAGAAAGAGCTGAAGGCAGAAGCAATTCAGAAGCTCATTAAGAGTCAGAGGTCAAATTCTGGGGGGTCATGTCCAGAGAGCCAGAGGCAGGATATTTTGGAAGAGTTTGGAGCCTGTAATGATTGAAAGGTTGTTTGGTTTAGGACGAAACGAAGCACACCCAAGGCGGCTACAGGGAAGATCCCCAGGAGGTCCATGCTCCTCTTCAGTGCTGCGTGTCTGGGGATGCTTGGAAGGGTCAGAGGCAAGCTGAGCAAGTTTCCTTTTCTCCCTTAGTTCCTTATAAAGGGAGGCAGAAAGTCTGTTGCGAGTGTTCAATGACACAGTCCGTGTCAAGTGCCTGATTTATTATGAGTATTCAATAAATGAGCTTTTAGGATTGTATTATGTTAAACAAAGGCTTCAGAGGTCATAATAAAATTTGCTACTGTTTGACCCACTTACCAGCAATGCATGGTGATGTTTGTGTGAGGGAGCAGGAAATAGCCAGATGCATTTTCTTAGTCCTGGCCTGATATTTTTGAAGTCTTGGAGCAGTGACTCTGTGCTAGTTTGCATGACAGAAAAAAATGTACTATTGAGTTTGGGGAACTATGAAAAATTTAGTTTCAGGTTTGGTCATTTGAAAGAGAATTCACAAAGAAAGGGGCACTTGTCTTTGAAAGGTGGTTCTTACGCAGTGGTCTGATGTCGACTTAGGAAGGGAATGGAAGAAGCTTGATTTATATATTTTTGACCTCTGGGGTTCTTTGGTGCATAGGGGTGGGAGTGGAGTGGGAGGAGGAGGGGAGTGAAGAGGTGAGAGGATCCTATCTATGAAGTCATCCAAAGCAGCATTCCTTGACTGTGAACCCACTCCACATTCCATCAAATGGTGTAAAACATTTGGGTTTCCTTGCTCTATCATAAGTGGTGACATGATAAAATTCTTTCTTTCACTTATTTTTCTTGAGGTCATTTCTCTCTTATTGCCCTCTTTGAACCCAGGAGCTTTGCTTTTCTGGAGGCCCGAAGAATGCAAAATATCCAGAAGCTGGGAAACCAGTCTGGAATTGGGGAGTACCCCTTCCTGGCCGGCTCCCCCTGCTTGCTCTTGCCCCAAGCCCAGGCCTGGTTTGTTGCTAAATCATATCCTCAAGAAGCTGCAGGCAGGGGGGGCTGATCTGGCCACCCTGGCCCCGCCTCCCGTCTCCACTGGACTGAGGCAGCTGCTCATTCCTTTCATGAACAACAGGAAGAATCAGTTTCAGGAAATTGAAGTCATGGTGGATAAGGTCTGCGAGAGCAGCAACACATAGGGGACCCGTCTGCTCTCTGGGGTGCAGATTCATCTGCTGCAGGAGCCACAGTCAGTGGCCAGATGCTCAAAGGTGAGGCCTTCATCCCTGGGGTGGCAGGAAAATGCGGTCAGAGGCTCAAGGGGCTGAGCGCACAGTGGAGGCTCCCTGGGTTTGGAGGATGGCTGGATCTTGGCAATCTTTTACTCCAAATGACATGCACTCGTACATAGCAAAGGGTCTCCTGCTTACAGGCATCCCATGTTAGGTATATGATCCAATTTGTAAACTAATTATTCTAGATAAAACCCCTCATATTTGGACCTAGCTGCATTTACTGGTGTCGCCCCCTTTTCTTTCCTTCTACTGGCACATTTATTTTCAGCTTGTGTATATTTAAGATTAAAGGCTGGGAGTAGTGTTCTTTTTTAAACTTCATTTATTCCTGTATTCACTCAGCACGGTTTTATGAGCACTCACTAGACATGAGTCTAGGCTCTGGGAGCAGAAAGATGAAAGAAAGTGGTTCCTCCCTTGGAGAAGAGAAAGGGGCATGTGAGCAACCCTAATATAATGTGGTCCATGCTATCGCGGGGTTTTGTTTGATGTCTAGTGATAGGTGAAGAAAGAGAGACGAGGAGCAGCAAAATCTTCCAGTATGCTCATGGGAGACTCCACGGAGATGAGCTGTTTGACTGAGACTCCCAGGACAGGAAGGCACAGGGAGACAGGGGTCGGAGATAAGCTATTTCAGACAGATGAAAAGCCGCGGGCTGAGGCGCTAAGGCAGCCGGGGCACAGGCTATTCTGGGATGGTAAGTAATTATGGATGCCTGAAGAACCATGTGCAAGGGAAACCGTGATGAGACCTGAGGCTAGACAGGAAGGAAAGGGCCAACATCACAAAAAGTCTTCGATGCTGTGGAGAAGGGGACATTTTATCCTATCAGCAGGAAGGAGCCAGTGGAGAATTTTAAGCACAGGGGAATGCGGTGGCCATTTTTGTATGTTGCAAGGATGACTTTGGTAGCCTGCAGGGGATACACCCTAGGGGAGTTAGGCTGGAGGCAGGAAGACGGGATAAGGACATTTTCAAAATTCCAGGCAAGGGGAGCTGAGAGCAGTGGTATGCAAATGGTGACGGACAGGGGACAATTGCCTTGCGAGATCTCGGGGAGCTGGGACAACTGGACTTAATTTTTAATTACCTGTGGGTGTGAGAGAAAGGGGAGCATTCGGCATGGCTCTTGGTTTTCTTACTTGGACAAAAGTGGTTGGTGGTTCTATTCTCAGAGAGAAAGATCGGGAAAGAGGGCCGTGGGGAGGGGTAGGACCGTTAGAGGAGTGTTTGACATGCTGAGTCTGAGATGCTCGTGGGGGGTCTAAGTGTAGATGCCCAGCGGGCAGCTGGCTCTGTGAGTATGGAGCCCAGGACAGGAGTCTGCGCTGGGACTTACAGACGTCATTAGCATGTGGGTGGTGGTCAAAGTCTCAGCCTGGTTAAGTTACCCATGGAAAAGGATGTAATCAGATAGCAGAACTGAGTGTTAGGAAACACCAACATTCGAGAGATGGGAAGTTTGAGAGAAAGAGAAGTCATGTAAAAGCTAGAAGTAGTCAGAGGAGAAGGGAGGGGATTAGGAGATAGTGGAGAGTGCCTGAAATGGAAAAGGGAGAACATTTAAAGAAGGATGTGGTGGGTAATATAGCAAATGTAGTAGAAAAGGTAAATAAGACCACAGAAAAGCACTCTTGAGAATTAGTTTGAGAATTAGAAGGTCATGTACGGTCTTGGAGAGAGCTATTATAGTATAGAGAAGGGGAGGAATAAATCTAACGAGCTAAGGGGCATTGAGAGGTGAAAAAGTAGATACCCTACATGAGGGCTACGC
Source organism: Equus asinus (assembly GCF_041296235.1). Lineage (NCBI taxonomy): Eukaryota > Metazoa > Chordata > Mammalia > Perissodactyla > Equidae > Equus > Equus asinus. The sequence goes on along the minus strand of NC_091802.1, from coordinate 53,239,202 downwards.
TAAAGTGACTCTCGGTAGTGTGACTGAAGAGAGATGGATCGGTGATTCATAATGAGATAGAATATTATTTAGAGGGGATGAAAAGTTCATAGACTCTTTCTTAAGATAGAAACACTTGAGTATGTCAACAGACTGAGAGGAAAAATTCAATGGAGAGAGAGAAATAACAAATGCAGGAAATATTGGGTCCAATTGTTCGAGGGAGGTTATGGAAGAAATAGGTGTAAGTACAGGGATTCATCTTGGATGGAAGGGAGGGAACAATTTGTATTAAAGAGATGAGGAAGGAGGTAAGGATGCAGGTAGGGTTGGGAACTGAGTGAGGAAGTTTACATCTGATTGCCTCTTTTTTTTTGTCAGTGAAATAAGAAGCAACATCACCTCCATCAGGAAAGACGGCAGAAGGGGCTTAAATTTTGGCCTTGCTGTTGAGGAAAATGGGGGTTGGCACTGATCAGAAAATTATAGGAGGATTGCTGAATGCTGTGAGGGATTCATCTGAGACTGGCTCTTGGCACTTTGTGTTCCTGCCCGTGTCGGGGTCTGTGAGCAATTCTCCAGGAGTGCACAGCCATCGGGATGTGGTTGGCCTGGTGAGGAGTGGAGTTGGAAGTGGAAAGACAAGCACCATTGTTTTAGTTATTGGCATGAGAGTGGTCACGGCCAAATGGGCGTAATTGGGAAGAAAATGACACTAGGAGGGAGGTGACAAACTGGGAGAAAACGGAGGAGTCCAGAGTCTGAAGATCATGATGAAGTGAGAGAATGGGCAAAGAGAAAGAGATGGAAAGATGGGACACTGTGTCAGAGATCTCAGGTTTTAAAATGTCAGAGGTGAGACTGTTTTGGATGACGGCAAGTCCAAGACGTGGCGTAAGAGTGGGTTGGTGAAGAGCAAAGACAGTGAAAGCATTCCAGTTGAGGTCAAGGAACCAGGAAGCTATAGTGTCCAGTGGACATGTAGATGGTTGCAGGGGTTGTCATGGGAAGAGGCCGTAAGGCGGCAAGCATGAGACCGAAGACCCCTAAGAGCTCAAAGAGATGAGCTCATTTTAGCGATGAAGACCTCCCCAACTCTAAAGGCAGAATTCTTGATACACATGGTCTCCTGAGCAAAACAGAGGAGGGGCAGGGAGGGTCCGTTCCATTTTGTTTCATTGCCTGGTTCTGCCAGGCCCTGAGCCTGTGGACCTCTGCTGATTTTAATAGCAAAGGGGCAAAGCTAGTTATTTCTAGCATACGGAGAAGTGGAAACTTGTACAAGAATGTCAATGACTTGCCCCAAATGACACCACTGAAGGGCGGACCTCAGTCTGTCACTTCATCCCCCTCTTCTCCCCTGACTTGGCTGCTTCTCTTGCATTTAACCTATTGCAGCCGAGCTGGGTCAACACCGGCTTCCCCGATGCACTCCCTCCAGACGTTTGGCGTTTAGATCTGACACAGGGATGCGGAGGGGAATTTTCCCATTTGGCAGAGTGGGATGCAGACGAAGAGGGAATGTTTTTCCTGCACAGCAACAAGAGGTATCAAATCATTACTTCTTTCTCCCTCCCAGCTCTGTTGCTATTTATGTGGATGTGACGGTTCCATAACAATACCTTTTGCTTGGAAAAGGCCTCCTCTTACCAAAAGTCAAAAAAAAATCCCTATATTTTTCATTCTAGAAGTAGACATGATCAGTTCTCTTTCCACTTCTACTTTTTAAGAAATAAATAATCTAAATATGCATTTACCTCCCACCTACATAGGTGGGAGGTCCTTGAAGTTCAGGACTGTACCGTGTCTTATCTATTTCAGAATCTTCTGAACTCTTCCAGTCCTTAGCACATGGCTAGTGTGTTTGTTGAACGAATAAAGTGTGTTTCTTGAAGGTATGGATGAAACTCTTTTGCCCAGCACTCTAAAGTGGGTTCTTAGAGCTTGAATAACTGTGACAGAGGTACCTTACGCTGAGCCCTCTTATCTCACCCATTGCTCCCTGTGATGAAGGCAACACAGATAGTAAAACGAAAAAGGATTAGACCCCGAGACCTCTGGGTTTAATCTTGGCTTTATCACCAGCTGTGTAGCCTTGGGTAAATCTTTGAAACTCGTTGAATCCCAATTTCTTCATGTGAAAATCAAAAGAAATGATACCTCCCTTGTTTGACTGTTAAGAAGATCAAATTGGATTACATGCAGCCAAGTAACTAAAATATAGCAAGTGATCAATTAAGATAAAATTCTTTCTTGACTCCTCTCCATGTGGACATCCATCCATCCATCTTTTGGTCTCAGGGCATGTATGTCTGGATGTGGAACCAATTAAGAAGTGGTTCCTGAAGCTGTGGAACAGCTTTTTACTCTGTACAAAATTAATCTGGAACTGATATCATGACCAGGACTAACACAAGCCATTCTCTGAGAACGCTAATTAGCTCAGATGCCCATGTGGGTGAATTGAGGCTGTGGAGAGAAGGCTGTTTATAAATCATAGTTCATCCTGTCACTAGGAAGCAGTTTGGTTGAGAACATGACAAGAAAAGCCTCTTTCCTGAAAAGGGGGGAAGTGGTGGTGGCAGCCAGGAGCCTTGAATATCAAGAAAAGAACAAGGATGGGAACTTCCGTCTTTTAAGTACTCACCATAGTCCAGGTGTTGTGCTAGTTGCTTTCTATTTGTAACATTCTAAAATCGTTTAATAACACCCTTTCAAGGAGTTAGGACAGCTGGAATTCTGGAGAAAAGGAGTTCTGGATATGCCAGCTTTGAAACTACCTCTAAGTTTAAAAAATATGTGAGTGTAGATTGATTTGTTCAAAGCCACTTTATGCAAACAGAATTGAATGGAACCAGCCTCACTGTGGATGGACGTGTTCCAGGACAGTCTCTGGATTAGCAATGGACTGTAAGCCTGAAGAAGGCAGGGATCCCATCTGTTTGGCTCATCCTTATGCAGTGCTTAACAGACGATAGGTATTCAATACAGGATTTGATGTTTGGAGCTGCGGTGGCCATTTTGTGCCCATGAGAAAAAGCATAGAAAATTTCAGGGATGGTGACCCAGAGCCCTAACACATTTGAGTTGCCAAATTAACCCACGGTGGGACCACCTACCTTCAGACCTCTTGTTTTATGGCATAAATAGATGTCCTTCTTTTTAAAAGTCATTCTTCTCTGGCTTTTTTTTTTTTTTTAACTCATGGCCAGAAAAATTCTAACTGACCTAGTCTCTAAATGTGAGCTTGGGCCGGTGAGCTAACATTTCTGTGCCTCAGTTGGAGGTCACAATCACGCCCTTTAATGGAGCAGCACCTTACGAGAATGATGGCAGCCGCCTATTTCTTCGGGCTAAACTATAACATTTGCTGGGACCCTTGGGCTGAATTCCTCCACTTTTAAACAGACTCTCATTTCACATGAGAGTTGAATTCCCGGCGGTGAGAGTGGCAGAGTACTAGCCTGGCAGGTTGGTGTTTGGTTTGTCAGGGCGCCACGTGGAACCGGGTGCCAGGGCCATGTTATGTGATCTGAGCCATCTCGCTGACCTGCCTGTTGCCCCACGGCAGGCCAGCATTGCAGAGCGAAGCATAGTTTGCATTCTTCCCTCTCCTGCAGAATTCTATGGAGTAGGGGAGAAGAGGGCATTTCTCCCTTCCTTTCTCTGTTGGATCTGCTGTCTCTCAAACCTAAACCGGGGCGGGGAGGCATCAGTTTGTTCCAAGGCTTTATTAACCCATCGTCAGAGAAGACTGTGATTTGAATAAGCATTTAGGCCAGAGATTCAGATATTTGGAGAATTAGTGATTTTGGTGTGTGTGCATTTGTATCTCATGTAGATGAAGCCGGCCAACTTCAGTCCAACTTCTATTCCTCAACATGAAGCTGGTTGCCTGCAAAGAGCCATTCTATTCCAGTAGCCACAGAATCTCCCCTTCACCTCCCCTGTGGTGACGCAAAATGGTAAGGATAAAAAGATTAGACAAGGCCTGAGGGGCGTCTGAGCAACTGCTGCTGGAAGGGTTACTAACATTGGACAAATGAGACTGCATTTTCGGCTCATTCTCTTGGAAGAAAGGAACTCTTCCTGCTAAGTCTGTGTCCTTGCCCCAGTGGATTGAAGGCCACCAGGCCCTACAGAGGGGAGCGGGCCGAGCGTTCAGGTCAGAGAGACAGAGCTGCAGCAGCCACGGCACGGCCAGGCTTGGGTGAAACACACTGCAGGGCAGCGAAGAAGCAGAGCCTTCACCAGGAACCAGCCGATGATGTTAAGCGTGTAGGCAGGGTGTCCACGCTGAGCCAGCACCAAGATGACTGTTTGAGCCTCGTTGATTATCAAGTGTCACATGCGCTTTGGGGAGGAGCGGCTGGACGCTCACCTTAGAACCTTCTGCATCTTCCCTGTGCTTCATCGACAGAAAGTGGTACGGTTGAGTCTGTAGTTCCTGACTCAAGTTTGGGCCCAGTCAATTGTATCAACCCTTTTGTCCTGATGGAATCCCAAATCCGGTTCCTCTCTGGCTACTATGACATTTCAATATCTGTATCCTGTTGCCCTACCTGGTCTTTTTTATTTTTCAGCTTTTTATTTTGAAACAACCTCATGCTTACAGAAAAATTGCAAATATGGTACAAAGAACATTTCTTTCCATGAACCACTTGAGAGTAAGCCAGCGTGAAGCCCCATCACTGTGAAAACATTAGTGTGTAATTCCTACAAACAGTACAGCTTCCTATAAAGCTACATAAACATAACTACATCCTACATAGCTATGACACAGCCATCCCAGTCTCAATTCTGACACTGACACATCGCTACCACTCAAGCCGAGGCCCCATTCAGGTTTCACCAGTTGTTCCAATAATGGGTCCAGTTGTCACGTCTCTTTAGGTCCCTTTGAAACATACCAGTTTCTCAGTCTTTCCTTGACTTTCAGACATTGACAATTTTAAAGAATATAGGCCAGTAATTCCTATATTTCTCAGTTTTAATTTGTGTGATGATTCCTATTGATTCCTTTTAGGTGGGCATATTTGGCAAGGATATCACAGATATGATGCTGTCTTCTTCTCATTACTTCCTGACATGTGACACACAATCTGAGCACTTGATTAAGATGAGTCTGCCGGACCTCCTCATCATAAAGTTGCCCCTTTTCCATGTGAATTAACAAGTGTTTTTCTTTATTTTCTTTCTTTATTTATTTTTCAAGGAAGATTAGTCCTGAGCTAACTACTGCCAATCCTCCTGTTTTTGCTGAGGAAGGCTGGTCCTGAACTAACATCCATGCCCATCTTCCTCTACTTTATACGTGGGACGCCTACCACAGCATGGCGTGCCAAGTGGTGCCATGTCCACACCTGGGATCCGAACCAGCAAACCCCAGGCCACTGAGAAGCGGAACGTGCGAACTTAACCGCTGCGCCACCGGGCTGGCCCATTAACAAGTACTTTCTTGTGTGAGGAAGCACTTGAGATTATGCAAATATTCTGTTTCCCATCAAGATTTCAATTCATTTATTTATATCAAGATGGACTCACAGATGCTTATTAGTCATAAGCCATTACTTCATTAATTTCATTGTTCAATTTATCCCAGATTTGGCAAGTGAGAGTTCCTTCAAGCTGACTCTGGGCACTTCTGACACGTCTTCGTAGTTTTTTGAGCACTTCCTTAATTTATGGAATAATATAATGGTCCAGGCTCACCTTATACTCTCCCTGCCCAGCCTCAGCACCAGCTATTTCCCCAGGTTCCCTTGAGTGGAGAACAGTATGAAGAAGGCAGATCTGGGAACTGAGTGTGCTCATTGCACTGGAGTATTACTGCTCCCAGGCCCTCCCAGTGGAATGTGTGCGTATATACACATGTGGAAGTGTACACAGCACATATCCATATTGATTTCTGTATCTATATCTATTGAAAACCATGAGTTGACGTCATCTCCATTTTCAGGCCAATGCCACAGGCTTCGTTCTAGTGTTCTCTCTTTCGGTATTTGTAACTCTCTTTCCCAACAGTGAGAAATCCGGCTTCCTTTATCCTTAGTGTGTTTACTTGTTTGGTCAATCCCTGTGTATATAACCAAAACCTCCTCACCGTCGGCATCCCCTCCTCCACATGAAGCCTCTCCACCCTGCAGAGGCTCCGACACCCCGCACTGGACTTCTCACCATGAGTAGACACTTTTGTCATTTTTGGACCTGACACTTGACACTGGGTTGCCATGGCTCATCCCTGTCCTTCTAGCGTGGAAAGCTCCACTAATGACTTTTGACTTGTTATGTTCAGGAGAGGAAGAAGAAAAGGAAGGCATAGAGAAAGCCACACCTGGTCTTTGCAGTGGCGATCTTCGTGCCCACAGTGGATGGAACTCCGGGGCGCTTTGGTCTATCAAATCTGTCTTAACAAGGCTTATATTTGTTGGTGTATGTTGTATCACACTAATGTCGTCTGTATTTTCTCTCTCTTCTGTTCCTTTCCTTCCCCTAATGACATTGTGAATGCCTGAGGAGCCACTATCCAAACTCCAGGCCCTGCTTCTTAGCTCCCCTCGATGCCCACTCAGGTCTGGGTCTACAGAGTCTCCCTCGGTGATAGGAAGGGAAGACAAATCCCCAGTGTCAGTGCCTTCCGCCCCGCCTCCTGGGCACAGCCTCCCTGTACCTTCCTCTCCCCTGCAGACTCTTTCACAGGCTGAGCTCCCAGCTCTTCGCCCGCCCTTTCCCCCTCAGAGGACCCTCCTGCTCCTGTGAGTAAATGCCTGGGAGTCACAAGGCGCAGGATCAATGATGGGGTAAGTCAAGCCCTTCCCTGTCCCCAGCCTGGCTGATCTCATGCCACTGGGCCACATTCCTGTACTCCTTGGGTCCAACCTCGTCCCCCTGAGGTTGGGCAAAAGTCTAGGGCCCACTGCTCTGCACACTGAGGACAGGCCCTCTCTCGCCACTGGATGATCTGGGATCAGTTAGCCTGTGAAAGCAAAGGGCCATCTGACTCTGCTACCAGAGCTATTTCAGCTTTGTGACACTGCACGCCACGGCCTCCCCATCACTCTCAGACGCTGCCACCGTCTCTTGTCCCCGATACTCCCTGTATCAAGGCGTGTTGCTTACACTGCTGTTTGGTGCCTTTGGGGGAGAGGATAGAGAAGATGCCACTGCCAGGTGATGAGCAGGCAGGAGGGTTGCAGAGAGAGGGCGCTGGGATGCCAAAGAAAATCTAGCTATTTCACCCCCAATGCATGTGGGGACAAATGACAGCTTTGCATGTCAGGTTTGGGTTTCATGTGCCTCCCCAGGTCCTGATTAGCTGGAACTTGACATGGAAGATGGGGACAGTTAGGTTTCTCCTCTGAGTTGTGGGGGAAGAAAAACATGGCTCCTTAGGAGCTTCTAACTGCAGGAGCCAGCGGACTCAAGGATGTACCACAGAGAAGCACGGGATAGCGATGTTTCCACCTCCACTCCCATCACATCCCTTCTCGGCTCCAAGATTCTTGAACGATGTGAATCCTTCCCCAGAGAACACAGTGGCATGGTCATAACTTGTTAAATACCGTAATTAAAATAGTTCTCTCATTAACTTCATGATAACGCGCTTTTCCCCTCCTCCTCGAAATTACACGTTAGCGTTTTGTTAATTAAATTTCCAGTTCCAACAGAACTTCTCGCTGCAGCCATGCGGTTTACAGGGGGCCCTCTTCCTGGGGGGTGGGAAGGTGGCTCAGCAGGTCAGACGGGTTCTCATCTTTTCTGCTAGAAGAAGGTTGAGAGAAAAGAACAGAGGGAACTCCTCGACAGTCTATGCCTGAATAAGGCAGCCAGACTGAGCAAATAAAAGTAAAGGGCACCCAGTTAAATTTGAATTTATTTCTCTGAATTTCAGACCTAGCGGGGCGTCCTGTGTTTTCTCTGGCAATCCCACACCTTCACCTAAACTTTGGCTCACGGCTCCAGAGAAGAGGGTTTCCACACTCTTCTTTCAACGTATACTGGTTCTCTAATTACTGAGTTAGCATTGGAGCTTGTTTTTATTGTTTTGGTCAGCTCCTTAATTCACACAATCTCAAAAGATTCTACAGTTACATGTTTTATTAATACTGGTTTGATGACTACTATGGATCCATTGATCTCTTAATCATTAAGTAGTGTCTGTAACACACCAGATGCTATGAACAAGGCTGGAGATACAAAGGTCAATAAGGCACAGACTTGACCTCAAAGCACTCACTGCTCAGAGCGGGGGTCCTAGGCCTGCCAAATCCAGCTCGCCATTTTGTTTTGTAAATAAAACAATTGGAACACAGCCACACCCTTTTATTTACTATTGTTTGTGGCTGTTCCCACCTGCAGCGGCTGAGTTGAGTAGTTGTGACAGAGACTATGTGGGCTTCAAACCCAAAATATCTGTTTTTGGCCCTTAAGAGAAAAAGTTTGCTCATCTCTGAGCTAGAGGGAAGAAGCAGTCAACAATGTGAACAATACGCTATGAAATGTAAGCGCACAGCATGGGGAGCACAGAGAACCTAATTCTGCCTCTGTGGGGCTCTGCTGGTTTGTCAGAGGGGACATCAGAGCTGGGTTTATAGGATTCATCAAAGGGTGGGAAGGGGAGAGGGGCCAGGATTCAAAGCAGAAGAAGCAGCGTGTGCAAAGGCCCTAAGGCCGCTTCTGGGCTGTGTCCTGGGGACGTGGAAGCGGTAGGGTGAAGGTTGAAAAAATATCACATCTTGAGGGTCTCAATACGTTAAGTACTTAAACGTGTTCACTATTAATGTAAACCTTGAAGTCGAAATTAGAATCCAGATTTTATACATGAGTAACTGAAGATCAGAGAGGTTAATGAAATTGTCCAAAGCCCCACAGAAGGAAGCAGAAGAGCCAGGATACTAACTCAGAGTGAACCAGTCTAAAAGCCGTGTTCTCAGCATCCTCTTTGCTGCCTTGCACGATGGACACACCCATCACTTCTCTGAACCATGGGCTCCTGGGGGGCAGGATGCATGTCTTATTCTAGAGCAGTGGTTCCCTACTGGGAATGATTTTACCCTCTGGGGGACGTTTGACAATGTCTGGAGACATTTTTGGCTGTCACAATTTTGGGCGGATTTGCTACTAGTATCTAGTGGGTAAAAGCCAGGGACATAGCTAAACATCCTGTAATGCATAAAACAGGCACCCTGACAGGAATGATCGGTCCAAAATGGCAACAGTGCTACTCTTGAGAGACTGTGCCCTGCATCCCCACGCCCAACACGGGGCTTGGCAGATAAAGGGTACTTGGGAATGTTTGTTGCACTGAAAACAAAATTAATGTGTTTAAGGAATAGGGAAAAGTTCATTAGTGAAGAGGATGTAGGATGGAAGATGGGGCAAGAATGTAAATTGGAACGGATTGCAGGCGTGCAAGGACTGACACAAAGGAAGTTTAATTTGTTCCAAAGGCATGGTGAATATCAGAGAGCCCTTTAGTTTGGGAGAGTGACGTGATTAGGTGGATTTGTTGGAAAGTTACACTGACTGTGGCATGAAGAAGAGATTGGAGTAGGGAGACCTGTCAGGTGGCCTCAACGAAGGCAAGGCCAGTGGGAAGTGAGAGGCAGAAACAATTTGGGGAGAGGTTAGAAAGGAGACTCAGCAGGATTGGGGTGTTCAGGGAGAGAGGAGGGGTCGAGAGGGTACTTGTTTGAACAGTTCCAACACTGACTGAGGTAGGAATACGGGAGGTAACCAGGCATACGTGCACAGGTGGAGGGTGGAGGTGGGAGGGATGGTGATGCTGGATTTGCTAATGATGAGCTGGCTACAGAATTCCCACCCATGTGGCAATTTTCAGTAAGCCAATGGAAATTTGAATCTGGAGCTTGGAGAATAAGGCTGGAATGAAAATGCAGATCTACGCATGTATGTGTTTCCCGTTGATGTACATTCTCTTATATCGTTTTGCCCATTCTCCCTCCCCAGACGCTAAGTCCCCAAGGTCAGAGGCGATGCAGGGATTATGAGCTCAGACAGGACTGAATGCGCATTCTGGCTCCACTGTGTACTGGCTATGTTATACTAGGATGTTATTTTGTTCTCTGAGCCATAAAATTTCCTCATCTGTAAAATGGGGATAATATTAGCTACCTAAAGTGGCTGTTATAAGGATTAGATCAGGTTGTGGCTGTAAAGCACGTCAGATGCCTTCTGTAATGGTAGCAATTTAATATTTTACTCTCCAGTCCCAGTGTGCACATGTGCACAGGCGTGCGTGCACACACACACACACTCACAGCTTAGTACATCCCAGCACTGACCACGTGGTCTTGAAATTCTTGGCTGAGGTGTTTATCTTTCCCGAAGACTCTCCTGGGACAGGGTCTTTGTCCTGGTGGTCCCAGCACTAGCACGGTTCCTGGATCACAGGTAATGAATGCCTCAAATAGGAAGCTTCCGGCTGAGGTTGAGCGACAGGTGTGTGGTTACGGGCAGAGCTGAGGCCTCCTCATCCCGGGCCAGTCACCTTGGCAATACTGTTTCTGGTCATTTTGACCAGCAGAGAATCCAGAAAGACCATGTAAATTACAAGCCTGGAAACACACATCCTTAACTCTGCAGGTAAACTCACACTCATGCTTCTGTGTTTTACTCGGGGCTGGTGAGAGGATGAATTTGCCTTTGGAAGTCTTCTCTAACTGAAGAGCAACGGGAAGAGGCAGGCCTGAGGGATCAAACTCCTCCGAAGGGCAGCGAGAGTTAATTGGGTCTCACCTTGGCTTGGGCTTGGCCGTCTTCAAGGCTGGCCCTGTGGGACTCTGGACACTTGGAATCCACTCTGAGTTCTGTTCCTGACTGAGCCATCTTGGAACGCACATCGCCCCGCCCAGTATGTCTCCTTCCTTCCGATTGGCCCCAAGTCTCCTCCACAGAACAGGAATAAGCCCGCTTTCCATGGTTTGCTTCATCCACTTACCTTCTCAGCAGAGGGACCTACCTGTCCGTTTCTCTGCACCCCTCGTTATTACCCATCTGTGGCTTCAGGCACAGAAGGTTTCCTTTAATGACCTGATTGAAAAAATTAACCAGGTAAATCTGATGAAACAATTGAAGAAATCACTGTATTATAGATTTCCAAGTCAATCTGAAATTATTTTTCAATTCCTCCATGACCACAGTTTATTTCCTCTTTGGGATGGCAATGCTGTAAGCCAGACAGGGCTGTCAGGGAATGGTTATGGATCTCCTACTATATGTCAGGCACCGTGCTTGCTTTTCTGTTGGGCTTCTCAACAAGTGGCAGCAGCATCTGTCTTATCCTTGGTACTTAAATAAGACATCTCACGGAGCCCTCGGAATGTCAAGCCATGGCTGTTATGTGCTCTGCCGCAGGGAGCTACTCGAACCAGTCTTGAATTCTGCCCTGTGCTAGGCTTTTAGAAGGATCCAGTTTAGGATGCGAGCACTGCCGTTTTAGGACTTCCTACCTCGGTGCCCTGCGGTGTCTCATCAAGCAAGGAGGCTCCCCTCTAAGCCTGCAGGCTCCTTGCTGTCTGACCCCAGCCATCTACCCTGGCTTCAAATTACAAGTAGGTCTGGAAGCCAAGAGCCAGCCAAATGCATCATGGTTCCCACTGAGGAGACAAACCAAGCTGCCAGCCAGCAGGGCTTGGCTATAAAAGCCCAAGAAGCAGCAAGCTTATCCTAGAAGGTGATTTTGTGTGTTTGTTTCCACATGCAGCTTCTCTCTGTGCAGAAGCTGCACATTTCTTTCAAGTGCTTTTGTATTTATAGATGAGCAATCTTGTTGGGGATGCTGTAGTGGGGAGGGGGCGATGCCCTGTGGCATGCAACTGGCTCATTTAATTGGCTTCATTTAAGATAAGGATTTTACCTTTGGTTCAGTCCCCTTTAGGTTCTAATTAGCCTGGCTCTGTTCTGGAGCCACAGAAAGCACTGTCGATCTGAGATGAAGCTTTTATAAACGAATATTCTTGGTCCAAAATGGAACCAGTAGGAAGGATGTGTAAGTGTTACATTCTCAATCTACTCACGGCGTATGTGACAGCTTCCTTCCTCACGGGCCCCCGTTCCCTGCCCCCAAACACACACACTTCACCTACAGTTTGCTTTGTCAATGACTTGGTATTCCTGTAATGGGCAGCGGAGTGCCTCACTGAGGAGAACTCTGGTAGTTCTTAATCTCACCAGAGGTGGCGAGCTCTGAAGTCCAGGGAAAGCATTGGCTCTGCTTGCGTCCTGGGCACTTAGAGATGTAGAGTCTTTCATGTTGATTATTTTGTAGATATGAGTATATTTTGGGATCCAGAAACCCTGAAAGGAAAGAGTTGTCTATTCTCTGATCTTGCTGTCATTCATTGATTCATTGATTCACTCATTCGTTCATCAAACCCCTGTCACACTCCTCCCTGTGTGGGACAGGCACAGTGCTTCCTATGTGAAAAATGTATTGCTTTCCTAAGCATTCCTGGGTGTTTCTGTAGAAAAGCCCTGGATGGGAATCAGGAGACTAAATCTGTCTTCCCTGGGTGACCTTGAGCAAGTCGCTTCCCATCACAGGGATTCACATTTCTCCCCTGCGGTTCCTTGCAGCTCTGAGGCTCTGTGTCACTGCTCTGCAAAGCAGGGAGGACCCAGACTCGTGTGCCAGGGCAAGCCTCTCTCTGCCTTCAGCTCCCGGCAAAGACTGAAGGCCAGACCTGATGGGGCTGCCTCTCCCTCTCCCTTCAGGGTCATCCTCAAGACTTTTCCTCCTCCTTATCCCTTCTCCTCCTACACTTGATCTTAGCCAAAAGGCCGAGAAGTGATCCTCTTCTCCTCCTGAATTCGAGGGACAGATAAACAGAGGCAGAGGGCTACCAAGAGAAAAACAAAAGGCAAAACACTCATGACTTCCTGTAGCAAGCGAGAACTATCAGGTTTCAACCTGAACAAAAACCTGCCGGGTACTCCCTGGCTATTACCTGACTGGAGCCCAAATGGGTGTTCTCTGTCAAGTCAGAGATTGTGGTTCAGCGTGAAGACCAACTTACATACACATCACCGTGGCAACGTTTAGGTAAACTGGCTCAGAGGCCCGTGGATGGATATTATGGGATAGCTTCCTTTCTTCTTTCCTCTTTCCTCTCTTAACACTAGCCTAGGGTAAAGAACAGCTGAGCTGGATTAATTGACTTCTTTTTAGAGATTTCTCACCTTTGGATATATTTGGCTCTGAAATTGTCAGTGAAAATTCAGCCAAGGTGTCAGCCCAAGGCATTCTGGGGTCCTTGAGGTTTATTGATAACTGCAGAGTGTGATTGAAGATTTATGTTGAGCATGACTGATTATGATGCTACAGGGGAAAGGGCCACGCGTCGGATGTGTACATGTGCTTGTGTGTGTGTGTGTGTGTGTGTGTGTGTGCATTGGAGTAGGGGATGCTGGTGGTAACTTGCATTTGGATTTCCACATTCTCCATTCAGATGCCATCTGTCTGTCTCAGATTCCCTCTGTAAAGCGTCATATCTAGTGACACCAAGTGTCTTTTGTCTGCTTAGCCAGAATTTGAGCCTTTGTCTATCTAGTGCCCCATGATCACAGAGCAGCAGGATCCTGGAACACCAAAAGGGACTTCCTCCAGAGAGACCCAGAGCAGATGCAAGAGACAAGTTTATACTCCTTATCCCCTCTAGGAGTTGATGCTAGAGACTTCCAAAAACTCACATATAAAGAAGGAGTCTCTTGGCCTCCCCTGGCTATCTTACGTTGTTGCTTTTCTGACCTGGACTTTCAGGCCACATGCTTGAAGCATCAAGATTGGCCCAGTAAATACTGATATAGGGGTTTCTAGAGCTCATCTTCTAAAGACAGGTGGGCAGCCTTTCAGCAAGACCGGAAGTCTCCTTAGCCAGGGTTCTGTGAGCCCTACAAACGTGGGCATCGGGGAGGGGATCCACGGCAGCAATTGGTAGAATTTGGCGGATCCAATTCTCTGCTCTGCACTTCCTCCAAGCCTCCGCTGTGCTAACGATTAATGTGTGAAATGTCATTTTAATTCTCTTGTTGAATGAGATAAAGATAGAATATTCCTCGCAAAGACTAAACATCTGAAAAGTTACAACTTCCACAGATGTATGCCTTACGTTTGATAGACAATGTCTAAACAAGTGTCTCGAAATCCGTGTAAATATGGAAAATTTGAAGTGTGCAAATTTTAGATGTATTTGAGATCATCAGAGGAAATTCTTGGTGATTCCTTTGTAAAGGGCATCGTTTCTTCTAATTTTTCTGTTATGCGGATTTTTCTGCCTTAGGTTAGCTTGGAATAGAGTGTCCCACAGTTTAAGAGAAATGAAAAATGGACTTGGCCAGGGAAAAATTTGGAGTAAGCAAAAAGGTCTTTGGCATCCTCCTCTCTCTCCTTTTGAGATCCACTTAGCATATTTGGGATGTTTGGACATCTTTTCTCTTGGTCTTTAAAGTTGCTTGGCTCATTTTTCTTCTTTATAAATGAAATGCCCTTTGTTAGAAATTCTTCTATTTTTGTTTTTGTATTTTAGAAACTTCAATGGCACAGAGACTCCTAAGAAACCAAGAGTTTCTACAATCACCTTGAACACATTTTGACCCCTACTCCTTTAAGGAATTCGACTTTTTTTTTGCCATCTCTGATAATAAACCCCGTTTTGATATTCAGAATATTTAGTCAGCAAACTCCACAGCAAGAAGTAACAGCAGCTAACCAGAAGAAGACCGCAGGGATACTAGACAGAGATGGAGTCAATCCACTTTAGACTGGAGAGTGCCTTCTGGCTGCAGGTCGGAGTCAATGTGGAACTCGCAGGACCCTCCTACTTTAAATAACTAGTGGCATCTCTCCTCTGGTCCGTCTCAGGCTCTGACCGATTTTAGTATAACTCCACTCTTGGCAGTGTGGATTTGGAAGCCAAAAGTGGACTTTTCATACTTTGATCCTTAAGGAAATTGGAACAAATCAAGTTGCTTATTAAAAAAAAAAAAATGCCAGGGTGAGGTTCCCTGGGGTGTGGTGCGAGGATTGTACTGGAAAAGGAAAGGACGTGGTCCAGGCAACACTGCTGAGAAAAGTCTTCCAGCTGGACTGGCTTCCCCACGGTTTCTCCGGGCAAAGGGGAGATCCACTGTCAGATAAAAAGCGGCTCAACTGGGCAGGCAGCCAGCCTGGGGAGGACAATGATTTCCTCACTTTTAAATTTGATTATTAGTTCTTATTTATTGGAAGCCTGTGATGCATTTAGCCTCGTAGCCAACACGCAAGAGGAGCAGCCTAATGGGACTCATTTTTTCCTATTAACTTTTTCCATTTTTCATCAACTGAGTCAGCATCTCACGAGTTAAGAGATGTTGAGCCAAATCTCATCTGATCATCGTATTAGCTACTAACACGGTTCTCTCCCCTCCCTCTCATCCCAGCCCCCAGGTCAAATTGGCCTGTGCATGTCCCCCTCACACCCCTTTCTGCATCTACGTCAGTGAAGTGCAATGGCCTATTTCATTTACAATGCGTCTTGAATTGAGGATTTATTATTGCTGGAAACAAACCATCCCAGTGTTTAATATGGTACTTTTACTTTAGGGGTGGAAAGAGAAAAGATGGGTCAGGATGATGGGCATTTTTTTCCTGTTTGTTTTTAATATGTATTGAGAGCTACTGTCAGTTGAATACAACGTTTTACGAATTATGTTTACTCCCCACAGCCTCCTTATGAGACAGGCCATATTATTGGCCCCATTTTACAAATGTGGAAACAGAGGCTGAGAAAGCTATGGGAAATTTCAAGGCCTGGCAGTTAATAGATTTGCCCTCCCACCAACTACCCGGGATGAACCACTCTGCCTACCGCTTCCTGTGGTTTTGAACACTGCATCTGGTGGTCAGAGCCTGGTGTCCTGAAAAGTCAAAGGCCAATGGAGAAATACTAGGTGGTGTCTCCATTGTTCCTCTAGGAAAAGAACTGGGGAACTGAATATAAAGCTCAGATTTGTAGCAGTGTGTATAATTAGAGGTCCGACACGCAGGGCATCTTGAAGCTTGAAGCATCCATTAAGAATGCATGCTTATGCTTGAATTTGCTCCGGAGACCGAACTGTAGCTCTCTTATTTTCAAATTGCACTTTTCAGCAGTGCTTTGAAAAACCGAGTTGTCACGGAGTTAACTCAGCCTACATGCACCCGAGAGTAGAGCTTCTTGGCCACCAGTTGGACAAGCTGGTAGCTGTCTGAAGGTTGAGTAATCTCACCCCGTGAGTCCAAATGGAGCACATGTTGGCAGCCCTCCCTGGGGATTACTGGTTCTGGCTACTTGAGGTTGACCTTAGTGAGGAATTGTTTCAGCTCCTCTATTTGCCCATTAGATGAGCTCCAGATGAAACAACCTGGATATGAGTAAGTCTATAGGGGTTTGCAGATGATGCCAAGATTTTTGCAATACATTGATGTTTTCTCTTCTGGGGATGCAGTGGATTATGGTTTATAGCCAGGTGCAGAGTAGTTTATACACTGCCAGTAGTAGTGGAAGCCAAGAGCAGAAGGAACTGATGGCAAAACTACTATCTTCTGGGGTACTTCATGGACAGCTCATGGATGTCCCTGAAAAAGTTGAAGTAAAATGTATGAAGTCAAGTTTCCATATAAATCACTCTAGGTGCAGAAGAGGTTTATCATCACAGGAGATTAATTAAACACATTGCTAGTTCCTGAGTTAGCAAGTTGCTCAGTGGGATCTTTCTAGAGGAGCAAGTTGGGTTGTAGTGGGGTGATTTCTTGTTTTCAGAAGGGGTGGTGGGTAACCTATGATCTGGTAGTCATTGGGTCATTTCTTAGAGAGCATTTCTGAAACAACCCTGCAAGTGCAACATGCAAGTGTTATTCGGTTGAAATCAGGAGGTTAAACAACGCAGACCCCAGATGCTCTGGGATTCTAGTGGGTTAGCCAAACAAGCTGTTTGTCCCTGAGTAGGCAAGGCTCTGTAGCCGTGCTCAGAACGATGCACCTGAATGGGACAGGTGGCGCAGTTTATGCCAATAGTCACTGACTGGTCAAGTTCCAGACTGCTCTGCGGACAATCCTGACAGTGCCACCTAGGTCTGCCAGCGTTGGATCATGGATACACAGAGGTATTGATTCTGGTGGGCTATAGTTAGGTATAAATCTGCCTAGATTACTTCAAGACAGTCCAGCAATTTGCAAATATTTGTTTTTATGTCCTTGTAGACGCTTATGTCTAGCCCAAATCTCCTCTTTATTCCGTAACTACTTTAGACGGTGATGTTTCCTGTTAATCCCTCCCACAGAAGCAAATATGAGATGCTACAACGAGGGATATGGGACCAATTTTATTGATAGCCTGAGATTTTTCTTTGAGATGTTCCATCCACCCACTGAGAAGACCCCTTGTCACTGCCATAGTACCCCTACCTGGGAGGTGGCATTCTAGGAGTTTTGGACTGATAACCAGTAATAGTCTCAGTTCCACATAACTTAAGAAAAGTTTTGAAACTTCTTAAATCTCACTTTTCTCATTGGTAAAAGAAAAGGGTGTTGTCTGAATTAACATTTGTCACGTGTTCGCATGTCCCAAGCTCTTTACGTGTCTGATCTCATTTAATTCCCATGCCCACCCTATGAGATTGTGCTGAGCATTCTTGGTTTGCCTTTTCACATCCACTCTCTACTCTTTTCTACTCTGCGCTGTGACCCAAGAGGCTGAGCGGCAGGGACACTATCAACAGGCTGCCTTGCCCTTGTCTTCCAGCTGGATCAGCCAAGAAGGGGAGGAGAGGAAAGGGAGCCACGCCCTGCCTTACTGGGTTACCCCTGCTGGCTTCATCTCTCCACCAGAGTTCCCAGCTGCTCTTCAGATGCATCACTCTTTGCTGACTTCTTGTCCTGGGTGATGGCCCCTGCTGATTCCAGCCCCGGGGCACTGCACGATCCCCCACTATTTCCCTATGCTCTGCACTCCTTTATAAGTAGTTCTTTTAGTAAGCTCTCCTTAAATCACTCGATTTGAGCGTGCCATCTTCTCCTTCCAGAACCCTGCCTGATACAGAAGTAGTTACTAATATGACCCCCTTTTACAGGCAAGGGAACTGAAGCCTAGAGAGGTGAAGCAACTGGAGCCAAGGGCCACCCCCAGTAAGAGGTAGATAGGGATTCAATCCAGGTTTGTCTGATCTGAGCCAATGACTGACGACTGCACCTCAGCACTCTGTAAGGTCCCTTATGTGTTGGCATCTCTGACAAAGTCACCAATCACTCGTCAGCCACTGAACACTGTTCTTGAGGCCCACCCTACCACGCTCGGCCTTCTAAGAGGGTCGCTGTGCAGAACCACCTGCCTTCTCATTCTGTCCTCGCTGGGACAGAGGCAGGAGTCTGTATGGCGGATGATCTGGTCTGGGATGCAGACTGCATTGCAGTGCTAAGAAGCCACTGGAGAAATGACCGAGCCTGGCTTTATTGACAGTGTGTCCCCTCAACTGAAGGACATGACATGGAAGGAGTGCTCCGTGGGAAGCAGGAAGTGCAGGGCTGCTCACCTTGTTCTGGAGTCATTCCTGAGAGCATCAGTTTACTTCCCGGAGGCTCAGGACTGCACTTCTTAGGAGCTGGGTCCCAGCAAACACAGGTGCATATGATTGAGAGGATGTGAGGCACTTCCCTGGTTTCTTGCATTTTCATTGTGCTCTCTTTCCCATTGATGCTCTGACACCAATGGGCGTTGTTTAGTGGTTAATATGCCTGACATTCAGTAAGCTCCCAATGTTGTTGAAGGAAAGAATGAATGGGTTAGGTGGTCCTACTTGGAGAGCGCTAGGAGAGCAGAAGACAGTGCTTACAAAAGCATTTGAATCACTTGCCATCCGTCTCTCACAACACAGATTCAGGTCAGGGCCAAGAGGAGAAATTTGCTGGGAAACGAATAATGCCGGGAATACTTGCTGGGAAAATCACAAATGATGATAGCTGTCAATTTTGAGAATGTGATACATACCAGGCATTGTGCTGAGGTTTAACAGGTGTTATCTCACTTAATCTTTACCACCCTGTGAGGTTGATGGAATCATCCCCATTTTACACATGAGAAAGTTGAGGCTCAATGAGAAACATCCAGATTTACGTTTCTAATAAGTGACGGCATTGGGATTAAAAGCCAGATCTGTCCTCAGACCTCAGAAGTTCAGCTGAACTATTCACAACTCTGGGTTGGATGTCTGGCATTTATGGTCTGCTAATCCGATCTTGGAGGTATGGTCCAGATGCCGCCCTAATGTCCCGTCATATGTGTAACCTCGCCACCCAAGGCTTGTCTCTCCCCATATGATTCCTTCTCACCCTGTCCCCTCTTTTCTGAGGCTTCTTTCTTGCCAGTTTCCTCTTCTCATTGTGAAACGGTCTTCTCTCTGTTGCTGCCTGTCCCAGGCCTTAGGCGAGAGGCAATGAAATTGATTCGCCAGTGTTTGCCCTGACCTGTCTGTCGCATCTCACCCCACACCAGGGACGGCTTTGCTTCTCAGCTTTATTAATCATTTCAATTTGACGTTGTGTGTGTTTTATGATCTTTACTTCCGCCCCCACTTTGCCTCCATTCAATTATGTTTACCTTTTAAAGCAACACTGGAAGGGAAAATCTATTTCTCCTGCCAGATGTTAAAAAAAAGTTGAAAAGAAAAACACTCCTTAGACACACACACTCAACACACATTCACACACACATTTCTGTCTCCAGCTTTCCTCTTTAACATACACAGATAAGTAAGAGAGATGAGCAAAACCCAGCTCCTTGTTTTTAATAATGAGCAGCAGGGATGTTGACCCGGGCTTTGAGGGCCTCTAAAGCAATGTGTCTCAGGCTTTACTGTGCATATAAACCACCTGGGGTCAAGTGAAAATGCAGATCCTGATTCAGTAGGTCTGGGGTGGAACCCCAGATTGTGCATCTCATGCCGGGGTAACAAGGTCCTACTTTAAGTGAGGCTCCAACGTTTCCTTTCCCTTTACTTCCACGCCTCCATTTCTCTGTCTCTGATGTTTCTCTGTTCTCTGTCATTCAGGGAAGTGTGCCCTTCTTTCAGAAGCTCTTCTGGGCTTCCCAGCCATGCAACATCTCCCCCGAATACTGTGCCTAACTCAGTGGCATCGCTTTTGGGGCTGAGGGCCTTTTATGGTTTAGGTTGGAGTCTCCCTGCTAAGCCCTTCTGAGGATAACAGTTAGTTGTCACTGGCTGGGAGACAAAAGAAATGCATTTTCCTGGAGCCGGTTTTCCCCAAAACGCTAATGGTACCTTTATCTCTGGGTAATTAAAGCTCTGGCTGATGAATGCGTAATTATGCATAAGCCGGACTAAAATGATCGCCTTGGTCTTTCATCTTTTAGCTTACTTCATTTAGAGAGGTAACAGTCTCGGGCATGCTTCAGAGAATAGCTGTTTCGAGGTGTCTGAGTTGGGTGGAGTCACTTGGGGGTGCCGGCCACCACCACAATGACTGTGGTGTCTCAAGACCAGAGCTGTCTCTGTCTCCGTGAAGTAGTGGCTTTTGGTGGCTGAAGGGGCATTGGGGAAGGCGTGGCATTTGTCAGGATTTGCCGGATGGTGTGGAGGTTCAAGTTATGGCCCATGGATCTGGTCCAAGTCTGCCTCTGGATAAATGGGGTGACAGGGCTGTGCTCAGTCTCCGGCACCTGGGCCACCGGGCACTCCCTTGCCCCTCCCTGTTTGAGAATAGCCTCCTTCTTCTTTCTGGCTGCCCTTGACCACAACTGTGTAGGTATCGCTTTCATGCTGTGACCATCCTATCCCAGGTTGGGATCAGGGCTGACTTCAGACTTCTCTTCTCCTGAGCAGGTGCTCGTGGAAGCAGGAAGAGTGTTCGGTAAACTGCTGGGTCTCAAAACCCCTGAGCAGAAAGAGGCTCAAAGAGCGATGGTAGAGCTCATGGGTTCTAGACACCAACCAAGCTCAGAGCCCTCCTCTCCCTGCCATGAGCTCTGCACCAGGGACAACTCGTTCAGCTCTTCTGAGCCTCAAGTTTCTCATGTGTGAAATGAGGAAGATTATTGTGCCAAACTCAAAGGATGATTTGAGTGAAATAAAGTATGTTTTGGCTTAGCACACGGTCTGGCTATTATTGTTGGTGTTCCTATGGTATGGGAAGACCACTGTATGCTCCTTGGGTGCTATAGATCAATAGGAACTCTTTGTATCGCTGCCTCTGAGGGTTCTTTCCCTCCCTGACAGGTCCCCAAAAGCTGCCGTGAAGTCTGAGACCTCATGGGAGCCAAGACGCAGGTGTAATTAGACTGTTTCTTTAAAAAGATTGGTTTACAATGAGCTCTCCTCTGATCTCCACAGGCAGAGAGCATTCATTTGAGGAGCAATTAGTTCTAAAAATGCATGATGAAATGGAAGAAATAATCTGAAGGCATTGAGGGATAACTAGAGTTTTGATGGGCAACCACTACCTGCCATGCTCTGTGCTGTGTATTTTCACAGATGTTAATTTATCTCCATCATGATCCCACGTGGTAGGTGTTAATGCTTAGACAGGTGGCTCTTCCGGGTTATATCATCCATACAGGGCTCCCCTATCCCAGTGAAGACTTGGACACCTTTGTCTTCTTAGGCTGATTTTTTTGGCTCTTTTTTCCGTTTTTCAACTCACAGGTTTCTCCTTTCCCCATAAGATGTTCATTCTTCAATCCCCTAAAACTAGGGGACACTGTCACTGGAAGGTCAACAATAACCTACCTCTTCATCGTCAAAGTTGATGATCTTTTCTCATGTGGTTTTCTCTTTCTTTTCTGTCACATTTCACTGTTGATGGAAGCTCTTTCCTCAACTCTAAGATGATATCTCATACCGATTTACCTCCTCCCTCTTTATCAACACTTGTCTCTCTTTGCTGCTTCTTTTTCTCTCCTTGTACTTATGATTTTGGTCTGATTCCTATATCACTTTCCTTGAAAAACTCATCTAATGTCACAATTTCAGTTCTATCCTTTATGCTTACCCTTGTCTAAACTTGTATTTTCAGACTTTTCATCTAATAAACTACAGGCCTGGGTACCCCAGCTGTGTCTCCCTAGACGTCTCCACCATCTCCAGCTCCGCAAGTCTACCATAGACGTCTCTGGCCCTCTTTGATTTTTCTTTCCCTTTCTGATTTCTCTGTTTTTGCCCATTTATCATGGTCTTCAAGGAGAAATTTGTCACTTTTGACTGCTTTGTGTTCTGACCCTCAAAATCAACTTAGAATCCAAATTCTACGGCTGCAGCTCCTTGCCACTTGGTCCCATCCCCTCTGTGAGGCCCTGAACACCTCAAGCTTAGCTCATTGGAGTGACTTTCCAAACTCGTTTACCTCTTTCATCGATTCTGCAGACGGGGACACTCTACGCAACACAGCCAGAGTATTTATTCTTCTGGAAGTGCCACTTTTATTATATTTGTCTGCCCAGAAAGCCTACAAAATAAGTGACACATGCCTTAACTTGACTTGAGAAGTTCTCCATGATGTCTCTTTCCAACCTGCTCTCCCGCTGATCGCCTACAGAAGCTCGTGGCTCAGCTCAAATTAAACTATGATCTAATTAGGGTTAAGTTCAATTGCCAGTAACAGTATAGCCCCAAAGAACAGTGACTTAAACTACACACGAGCTTATTTCTCTCTCATTTTCGAAGACCAAGTACGGGCAGCCCACCTCTGCTCCATCAGGAGCTCAGAGACCCAGGCTCCTTCTCTCTTGTTGCTCTACTTTTTGTGACCTTCATTCTCAAGGTCACCCATGATATGCCATTTCAGATCCAACTATCAAATCCACAGTCCAGCCAGAAAGAAGGAGGAAGAAGTAGGGAGGGACACAGTTCTTTCCTTTAAGGACATTTTCTGGAGGTTGTATAGACGGCTTCCACTTAAATCTCATTGGTCAAAATTTAGTCACATGACCATATCTAGGTGCAAAGCAGGCTGGGAAATGTATGTTTTACTGTAGGAGACCAAGTTCATGCCAGGCTAAGATTCAGGGTTTTATTACTGAAACAAGGAGGTGGGAAAAGTTCTTGGGAACAACCGCTCATCCTTGCTACAGCCAGCCCTTTCTTCTCCTCACAAGCCATGGATATTTTTGCAACCACGCTATGGTGCATAATGGCCTCCCTTGCCTGACATACTCTAGTTATCTAAAGCCTGCTTGTCAGAGAAACATTCTGTCAGAGGGAGATGAGCAGTGACCTTGGAGTTGCACAGAACCAGGTTCGAATCCTAGTTTTACCACCTTCACTATGAGAACTTGAACTCACTTAATGTGTCTGAGCCTCAGTTTTCTCCTCTGTCAAATGGGGTAACAGAACTCCAGTTGGTTATTATTATGAGGCTCACATCAAGCTGTTTTGATTAAGCACATAGCAGTATCTGGCATAGCCTATGTACTTGAAAAATGAAAGTTGCTTATCTCATCAATAATCATGAGATTTACTATATTATCTTGAAAACCAACGCAAGTCCTTTTACTTTTGCAGAGAATTTCCTATCCATTCCAAATGAGGACAACCATTCCCTGCTTTAAACTCTCCAAATGATACAAATATTGTTTGAGACACTCATGTGAAAATGAATACAGGCTGCTTGCAACATCTTTATTTTAATTTTTATTTTGAAGCCTCAGAAAAGTTGAAAGAATAGTGTTTCGACTTTTCTTGAATTGTTACCTTAACTAATGATCTCTTCATGAACGCATGCCCAGTTTTCTCAACTAGCTGAACTCTCTCTTGAAGGCAATGACCATGTATTAAACAAGAAGCTTCCTTTGTTTTCGAACCTTAGCTTTTTGTATCCTCTTAGTATCTCTGATGCTGCTTAATAAAAACGTGCATTTCACTTCTTCCTGTCTTCTCCTGTCTTTGATGACTTCCATGGACATCCAAACAGCTGAAGGCAACAAGGAATGTGCAGCATAAGATTTTTAAGATTTCTCAAAATTGTCCACTATTGCGTTAAGGTGTGGTCCCCAGGCAGATGTGCCCGTGTCTTACTTCTTTGTACGTATCATAACTCCCAGTAGCATTCCCAAAACAAGAAAACAGTTGCTAAGTGAACGAATGGATAAATGAATGGCTATAGAGATCCAGCTTATGGTGAGTGGGGAGTGACTCAGACGCTTAGTGAGAGAGAACAGACTTGGCTCTACATGAATCCAGGGCTCTAAATGATGTCCTGCAAATAGCAAGCTCACCCAGAGGCAACAAATGGTCCCGAAGATGCTTTGTATGTGTCTCCTCATTTTCCTTAGGGAAGTATAAATCAACTAATTTCGATGCCAATTCCCTCTTCTAAGAGAACTGTATTACAATATAATTGTATACAATTATAACATAAACTCCAAGATATAATATATACTCCAAGGCCCTGCGGAAGCTTGATTGATTATAATTGATGGTCTTTCTCTCATGGACACTGCAGGGGGTTAGGATGGCTGCCCAAAGGCAGTCAGAGAGGGCCAATCTTGGCAACTGATCTCCTTGGTGTGGTTGTGGTCCCATCCATTTCACGGTAGGTAGGAAGGACTATCTTAGGGGCTGGAGCAAATCCCACTCCAGTTGCATACTTGTAAATATTAAGTGAGAAAGCTCTGTGCAGTGTATTGGGTGCATTAAGGACCTCCACACTTCACAAAATCTCCGAGATAGGTATCGTCATTCCATTTTACAAATGAGTTAACCTAGGATAAAACATGTTTGTTTAACCTCAAAGTCCTTTTTTATTCTACTATGGAAGCCCCTCCATGAATATTTCATTAATAAAGAACATTTTCAGAAAACACAAAAATAGCGAGTCTGCTCTCGCGGGTCTGCGAGCAGGATGTGAAGATGCAATAGTATTCCTCTTCAATAATCTTCTGGTCATTTTTTCATGCCATCTCTCCCTCCCTCGCTGCACTTCTGGAAAATAAACTTGACCCTAGATGTCAAGGAGAGTTTTTTTGCTTGCTCTTTGTCCAAGCTCTTGAAAGTGAGAATTAACGTAGTCATTTTTTATTTAAAAAAATTATTTCTACTTTATGAAATGGCCTCTTCTCAAAAAATCACTGCTTGGCTTGAGCTAGTCATCACACTTAGGGTGCCAGAAGACCAGCTTGCCCGAGAGAAAGCAAACTCTCACTGAGTCAGAAGCATTTGCATTCTCTCTTCTCCGTCTTTCTGGCACATGTGATATATATTTTATAGTCAGTAATACGCATGTACACCTATGACACACACACATAATAAACCGAACAGATAAAGTGCATTATTATGCCTTGTCTAGATCATCAAATAACGTATTGGCTGAACAAAGGCTTTTAGCAGAAAGACTGCAGAGTCTGTTCTCTTTTGTCTTGCCTTCCTCTCCTCTTTTCCTCCTCACCACCCACCGCCCTCCACCTGCCCCTCCTTCCCCGGCTCCAAGCACTCCATGTCAGGGCTACAAAGCATCACACTCCTCAACTGGTTTAATCTTGGCCGCTTTCTGGCATGCACGTTATTAAGAGGAGCTTGTGGAGGGCGATGATGACGACTAGATGGAGACTTTCCCTGGATAAAAGGTCCTTGCTTAGGATTATCTTGACTTCATTTGAGGTAATCCCACCGCCCCGTGGCTGGTTTTGCTGTTTGTTCTTGGGGCCGGGGTGGGGAGGAGGCAGGAGCAGGGAGAGGACCCTGCTGTGCTTAGCAAGGGCTCCATGGGGTCAACAGGAAGGCACACAGCCATTATGGGAGTCAACTGGGGAGGGGTCCAAGAACTCTCCTCTCTGGAGGGTGGCGTTTGAGCAAGTCCCTGCTGAAGCCACGTGGGTTAGGGAGAGGGTCTCGAATGCTTTTCCTCAGAAAGCAAAATGAGGCCAAACCACTTGGACCACTCTGAGTTTGACATTAACAGCAGGTCCCAGTGCGCTAACAGGAGTGCCCGTGTCCTAAACGGGCAGTTTCCCTTTTGTTTCGGCACCTTTCATTTTTTTCTCCTCTTGCTGCCTCCAATTCCATCTAAAAGAGACGGGCATTTCTTTCACTTCTCAATTTCTTGCCTAGTTATATGATTATTTCCACTGATATTCAAATAGGTAAAGGCGACAATGCATAAGCAAATTTAGATTTTAAAGCTCTCAAATGTCATTTGTCCTTCCTGCTAATGGGAAAGATGGGAGTCCCTTTTTGATAAGGATTTTAGAATTTAATGACAGGTTTCTCTTTCATGAAAAGTGTGTAGCGATAACTACTTAATAGTGTTGGCATCAAGCGCTGAGCGAATATCTGGCACTTGGTAAGCAGGCGACAGAGGGGACTCCTTGTGACCGATGAGAAGATGGAGAATGTGTCCCAGGGGACAATGTCATCCCAGAGACACCTCGCTGTGAATGGCCACTGAGAGCAAATGGGCTAATGGTTTCTAACCACGGCAGAACAGCAGCATTACCTGGCGGACTTCTTAAGTATAAGCATCCTGACCTTCTTTTTGTTTTAGTTTAGTTTAGTTTGGTTTGGTTTTCAGTCAACTCTAGTGGTACTGCTCGGTGTGAGAAAGATGTGGGTCCATTAGAGGGGGAAGCGACCAGTGGCCGGGAGGTAAGAGACTGGAGATCCTACACAAGGGGTGAGAGCTCTTCTCTGTTGGTAGCAAATAGAAAGGGAAAGGAAAGAATACACAAAGGAGACATTTCAAAGAAGAAAAGGCACATCTTAGTGACTTACTGTCCGTGGAAGTGGAAAGGAGAGGGGAAAAGTTCCATGCTTTCAAAACTGAGCATAGGAGAGAATGGAAACGAGGGGTGGGGAATCGAGGAAAATGATTTGTTGACTGAAATAGGGGTATTGGGAGGGGAAAAGGGGTTGAGAGAAGATAATCTGGATATATTAAGATTCAGAGGAAAGTTTAGAGTCTAATGAAAATACCCAATAGGAATTTGGGGTGTGAGGGATGAAGCCCAGATAGAAGGTTAGAACTTGACTTATGAACATGGGAACCGTCTCTCCATAGGTCATAATTAAAGCTCCAAGAATGAGAGAGCTCTCCTAGGGCTGGAGAGAAGAAAAATCACATTACTGAGCTAATACTTTATACTTAAAACATAAGCAATTTGTCATTAGAAGCAACAGAGGAAAAACAAAAAGATGAAAACAAAAACAAAAAACCCCGTGAAGAGCTCTTATTGTGACCGCACACAGTGTGTCCACCTGGTACCCAACGTGAGAAAACAAGGTCAGCGTCTCTCATAAACTCTATGGCCTCCCATGGCCATACAGATGGCCTTGAATGTGGCTACATTAGGCCTGTTTTCTCTTGATGTAGAGCCAGGTTTGAATGTCCAACATCCTCCTCAATGCAGGACATCTGGCATACTCATCAAATTTCCTCTTTGATGTCTTTCCTCGAAATATGCTATCCTAATTTCTGCCCCTTCCCTCAAAATCCTGGGGTTTGAGACCCTCACTCTGAATGTATTTGCAGATGCCTTTAACTTATGGACCTTGTACGCAGAACCACTAAATGTCTATTCCAGTCCAGGTTTACGTTCTAGTCGAAGGGGCTTCAAAGCAGAAGAGGTACACAGGTGTTCTATTTCCAGACACTAATCATTTAATTTCTCTCCATTTCCTCATTTGGTATAAAGGGCGTTGGACTGGATCTTTCAAGTCTGTCCATCACAATCTCTTTGACAGCGCTGCTATTATTTGTTTCTTCACATCTGATTTATCTTTGCATCTCCATGCCCATTATCCATATTGCATACTCAATAAATGTTTGTTGAATGAATAATTGAGGTATTGGGGTACAAAGGCCAGAGTAAAGTAGAATCTGGTTTACTCCTGAACCCTGACTGTACCTCCTTCCTTCTCTGGTAGCTCACGGTTTCTCAAAACCTGTTCCTCAATGTTCTCGCTCTATGGGATCAAATATCACTATTAAATTAAAAAGCAGTAGAATCTGTTTGTGTGTGTGTGTTATTTCCCACAGGCAATCTTGTGTTCTACTTACTTTGGGAAATTCTATGTTCAAAACAGTGATGAGAGAGGCTCTCTTCCCTGCAGGACTTCTCAGAGCCTTTCTTGCACTAATGTATATTGTGAATTGCTAGAACCAACATTGAATAGACAGCGTTTCCCGGCTATATTTGGATACAGAAACCACTCTCCACCCTTTTTTAAAGACTATTTTGAGGAACTACTGTTCTGCATATTCTGCTTTGGGCATCACTCACCAGTCGCTCTGATACAGAATTGCAAGAAAAAAGATATTTGTACACTAGAGTTGAGATATAACAACTAGAGTTGCTACATTAATTAAGTTCTTTCAGAATCCCAAATTTCAGATATTTTTTCCCAAAAGTGGAATTTGAGAGAAGAAACTATGAAATAGGCATTTCATGTTCCGTAAGATCAGGATATTTCAAGGAAAGCCTTGAGAATATCCATACAGATTTTTGAAGCATGTTTCATTCCATTCAAAACAGCGTTTGCACTGCAGGTCTGAGGCTCTTGTAAAGAGAAGTCAAATCAAACCCCGGCACGCCCTGGTGCCGTAAAATTACTCATGAGAAACTTGTTGTCAATTACCAGCGTCAAATAATAGGGCGTTTTTTTCGCTCTTTATTTAAAATACCACTTCTCAGCCAAGCAGTCATCAGAGTGCCGGCCAGGCCCGGATGTGTTGCTTCCCAGCAGGGTTGGACAGGTTGCTGGGGCTCACCCAATGGGTGGATTTATGGGTTAGCTGGCATCCTGGGCGACACAAGGCAGTCTCGTGAGGAGCTGCCGGAGGAGAGCGCCTGTGCTTATGGCTGGACCTGTTGTCTTTCCTAAGATGGCACCAACCTCTCAGCCCCGCGGTGGTTGTCTGCACCCCTGAAGATGTCCGTTCTGACTTTGATAGGGTTTCTGTGAGCATGCTGGCATGCCTTCCCCGTGCTGCCTATTGCTGCCTCCTCACAGTCGAGATGAATGGAGAGCTCCCACAGCCACTGGGAAGCTGCCATCTTGATCTCCGGGGGAAGTGTTCCTTTACTGTACTCTCAGGATGAATGAGAAGGGAACAAATGCCTTGGCAATTGAATTGGGGTTTGTACACAGCTCCAGACAGCAAAAGGGAGTGTCTCAATAAATCACCACATTATAACATTTATAACACCCCCAAATCATTGGTTCTCAACTAGCAAGAAGCGTTAACTAGGACACCCAAGTGATGATGTTGGCTATTTTCTTTTTTGTGTTGTTTTGCTGAGGAAGATTGGCCCTGAGCTAACATCCACTGCCAATCTTCCTCTTTTTGCTTGAAGAAGATTTGCCCTGAGCTAACATCTGTGCCAATCTTCCTCTATTTTGTATGTGGGATGCTGTCACAGCATGGCTGACAAGTGGGTAGGTCTGCACCTGGGATCAGAACCCACAAACCTGGGCTGCCGAAGTGCAGTGCCTCGAACTTAACCACTAGGCCACGTAGCCAGCTTGGCTATTTTATTAACTAGCCATTTGAGCATTATTTCACCTCTTGGGTCTTGATGTTCTGAGCTAAGTAATATCAACATATTATTTTTAGTAATATTTAATATAATAATATTGACATAATATTTACAAAACATCTTCTGGCACTGGGAACTTTTACTCATATTCTATAAGTATGATGCTTACAACAAAACTGTGTGTTAAGCGTTATCATTTATGTCATGCACAATAGAGAAATGGGGCTCAGAGAGTTAGAGTGACTTGCCCAAGGTCGCTCAGTGAGTGAAAGACAGATTCAGGAACTAAACACAAGTCTCTGACTCCAAATTTTGCATCTTCTTCATCACCATACTGAGGAAATTGAACTTGACGATCAGCAGGTCCTCTCAGCTTCTGACATCATCTTACTGGAGGATTGAGGACCTGTTTGGATCCTGTCTCCTACACATGGCAATTGTGGAGTCTAGAATTCAGGAGGGCCATAGGAGGCCATCTCAGCCTTTTATCTAGATAATAAGTGGAGGGGGGAGTTCCTCTTCTAATGCACTCCTGGATCATTTGGTCTCGTTTTTAATCAGCCTCACAATCGATGAGGTATTCTTCCCGGAACATTTCCTCTACTCTCCCCTGCTACAGCTCAAAACGATTTTTTAAAATTTTTATTTCTTTTTCCTCAATCAGAGCTTAATTACACAGGTCATTGGCTCAGTGGATGCTATCTACTTTTCATCAAGGACTGGGGGGCGTAAACTTCAACAGCCGGTATTGATTCTCCCACCTTTGATAAGACTTACCTTTCTCTTACTTTTCTCGTGTGTGGTTTCTATCTGAATTCTTCATCCCCTCCCTCCTTTTCAAGGCTGCAGACGTCCGCAGGTCAAACACTGACATGGCTGCCACGTCATACTATTTGCTTAGCTGCATCAGCTCCCTTGGGATCTCTCCCTTCATACTTTCTGACTCTCCCCTCTAGCTCTCTGAGTTGTCTATCAACTTTTAACCTTCCATTTGCATCTACCATTTTCCCTCTTCCTGTCTTGGTGTCAGTTCCCAAGCCTACGTGCTGAGAAGAAAAGTGAATAAGTTAAGAGTCTGAAATCTGATGCCCAACTAACCTGTCTAATCCTGTCCCCTGGTATAGCAGGGCTGAAATACCTGCACCACAGGGCAATAACCACAGGATGTGAAAAGGGAAGAGGGGGAGATGAGCACCCTCTCTTTCTCATTCATTCTGACAAGTGCTTGCCAACACCTACAAGGGTACCTTTAAGGTCAAGATGCCAAGGCAGTTCCAGATTATTATTGTTCCCTTTAGTATATCTTGGGAAGATCACTTATTCTCCTTGGAAAAGGAATGGTCAAGATGGCACAAGTTAAGCAGAACCTTATGTTCTGGAAGGAGAGGAAGAACTCAAGCTTCAGTGACATGGATTGCCATCTTGGACATACCCTCAATATGAGATATGTGACCATGAACAAGACCCTTACCCTTGCTGTCCACTTTATCACTTGAAACCTATAGACAACAACATCCTCAATGGGTCTCATAGACTGCAAAGTCAAAAATGTTAGAGACGTGAAAGGGCTTTGAAATGATACACACATCATACGAATGTGTGGGATAGTCACTTGTCTTGCAAGCATCACTTTTGTTGGTGGAATTCTTCAAAGGGAAGTATCAAATTCCCATGGGCTTTCCCCGTTGGCTATATTCTTTGTGGTTGATTGAAAAAGGCCAACCAATTTTGATTTATTTTTGCCTATTTTGTGTAATCTATTCAGATCTGTGCATAGATGTGAGAATGATCTGTCACTCACTGATTACAGGGTTTATTTGAATGATCTGGCTGGCTAAGTGAGCATCACCTCTTGCTTGCTGTCATTTTCCAGCAACATAATACATATAACACAAAAGGCAAAGCTTCCAGGGCTCTTTTAGCTATTAACTTTGCTTGTATTTCATGTCATCATGAGGAGGAGTTCAAGGCAGGCTTTGTTCATAGAGACAAGACCCTGTAAAACCACCTCTCAATTATCAGTTTGCAGGGAGAGAAACTGAGGAAAGATCATGGCACCAGCAATCTCTAGTTGTAACTGTCACCATCCAACCCTCACGGGTAAGTTTCATCCACTCATAATATATTCTTATTATATAAGAAAGTCTCTGGAATCAAATGCATTCTAGTACGATACTTCTAGGACTATTGTTTTCAAAAGAAAGAAAATCTAAGCAATGCTATTAGGCGGAATGTATTTTCTTCATATAAGGCCAAGTGGGATATCGCTAAGAAACTAACAATGATGCTGGCTTTGATGCGGAGGGCTTTCTTAGGTCACTTGTCAGTATATCAGCTGCAGCTTTCTACTGAAGAAGGTGTAATGCAAACTTGAGCTCCCACCGTCTTCCAACTCTTGGGACTCATTTCTTACGGAGTTTCCAAACACACGTAGATGAGATTCTCCATTAGCATCTAGTAGAATGCCAAACTTGCAGGACATAAGTGGGGAATGAGGGGAAGGGTGGACTTCTTGAGGAAAAAGAATGGGGTGCATACTGGAGTGGATCACGGGAGGATAAGGAGAATGATGACCCCTCACTGGTCATCAAGGAAAACCCCTGTGAGAGGGAACCAAGGACCATATACCACGCGGGCTATTCACGGTTGCAGTTTCCATGCTGTATCCTTCTTATTCAGTCCATGTTGCCCTCTCATCACCTCTTTTTTCCATTTGCATGGCTAATATGTGATCGAGGGCTTCACAAGAACATAAATGTGAACCGAAGCAACTCTAAGTAGGGAGGGAAGCAGTTGCAAAATAAAGTACATTTAGTTCATCTCAAAATTAAATATAAGTACCTCTTTATAGATTGTGTTAGTGAAATTCTGTTCAGGTGGATAGTCAAGAGTAGCTTTTAATTCCCCCAGTATGAAAAGGAGGTGTGTTTCTCGGTCTTTTGTTTCTACATGGTTCAGCCAAGATTTGCTAAGAAATCGGAAGCGACTGGGACCAACGCCCTTGCCTTTTCCGTGGGTCTCTGAGCTCTGCCCGAGTCATGAGCTGGGCTTCAGTGGCTTATCCACAGGCTTCTTTCCTTTATCTGATAGGACGGGATGGGTCGAGCTGGTTGTTGCCAGCTTCTTGACAGCATTCCCAGATAGGAGTGATGTCCCTGCCAGGTGGTTGGAACAGGAAGAATTTCGAGGGAGGAGTTCATGTTGGATCTCGTTCTCATCACTAATTAAATTCAGGAGGTAATGGGTTACTAATTTGTTGGTTCCTTTTATCATGTTACTGCCTTCGGAGGACCTGGGGGATGAGGAGGTTACGTTATTCTGGCTCCCATCTGATTGGGGCATAGGGGTCTGTCAATGGTCTCCAAAGTCATCTCCCCTTGGTTCTCTTTCTCTGATCTACAACTCTGGATAAGAGAGGTCAGAAGGTCCTTTCATCCTGGGCCCCTAACCATTGGAAATACAGGCCAAGCTGAACCAAGCAGAAGAGAGAATTTCAGCTCATTGGGCCACAGTTCCCTTCCCTAAGGGAAATACATAATTCATGACCATCAACCCACTTGCCAGTCAGCTTCGCAGGAAGTGGGACCAGGTGGGAGAAAAATGCTGACTCTTATTTTTTTCGAATATGCTAGGGTGGAAAGTCTGAGCATAGGGCTTGGCATCAGAAGATTGGAGTTTGAATCTGGACACTGTCATATAAATCTGGGGAAGTCATCTGAATTTTCTGAAACTTGATTTCTTTATCTGTAAAATCGGAGTAATAATACCTCCTATTGCCTACTTCAGAGGGTTGTTGGAGGGAGGAAAATTAAAATGAAATATTGTTTGTGGAAGGACAATAGAAAGCACGAAGTGCAAAGCATAGTGGGATGTGATAATTGCTCAAGGAATAAGAAGGGAAAACATGTTATAACTTATAAACTTAATCTAAAGAAAAGATGCACCACCTCCGACTCACTCCCGAATACACCCTCCCATCTGAGACAACCCTCTGAGCACTTTTGCTGGAAATTTCGAGTATTGAGTCACGAGAATAACAGATTTGTTCTTGGTTTAACACTTCTACCCCTACCTGCCATACAGAGATAGCCTTGGTTTTTGGTGACTTTACGTGGACTTGACTGTTTCTAAAGCATGTCAGTCTCACTCTTTCATTCTTTGCTGTAAGAGCTTTAAATGCCGGCACCACAACATGAGTGGTTTCCTACAGCAAGTTTTCCAGAAGCTCACGGCCCCAGTAGTGACTGCTGTGGAAATGGAGGCAGATCCCAACAGGCTGATGAGCGGGCAGGTCCGGCACCAGCCACAGGGAAGAACCTCAGGCCAGCTGCCAAGTTTCAGCCAGGAGGGAACATCTCTCCTGGAGTTTATAACCCTGCAAAGGAGGGAGTCAGTAATGAAAAGCTGTACCACACCCTTAATACCACAACATTACTCATGAACACCTTGCTGTTAATTAACAGCGGTAAATACCACAGTTATTTCATTTTGCTTACCACTCTCTCAGAGAGCAACACTGAGACACTGGCAGCGGGATGGAGGGGGTAGTTCATCCTCACAAATTTTCGGAGGGCTTGCTGAGACCGGAGCTCCAGCACTGCTGATGGGTCTCTCATTAAGGGACAGACTGAATCCTAGTTTTGTTGCCCACACTCTTGCACCAAATGTTGGGTATGTGGCCATGACTTCTCTGGAAAGTTCAAGTTGGGACCTGTTGATTTTTGAACACTCCAGCAAGTACTTATTTGATATAAACAAGTCTCCAATCGCCTCTGAGCCTCCCAGCTTCCTGAAAGGGCCTCTGGAGTGATGGGGTGGCTCTGACCCGCTGTTGACATATGGTCCCCCCCATTGCCCACAACCTGGAAGGTCTGACTTAGGGAGCATTTTCCAACTCTCTACAACAACTCTTTTTTCCCCATATAGACATGCCCCCATTGAATGTTCAAATTTGACGTGGCATGTAACAGTCTTTTTTCATTTTTTTTTTAATCCAAAACACATTGATTGAGGACTTCTTCATGCCAGATCCTGGAGAAACAAAGACGACTAGGACAAGATTCTGGCCTTCAGGAACTCATGGTCAAGCAGGGAAGACAGATGGGTCACAAGTTCAACCACAGTGTTAAATCGTGCATGCAGTGATGGTGGAGGTTGAGGGTGTGATGGTAAACCATGGGGGAAAGCAATCATTTTGGGGGGTGAGAGATAAAATGAAAATTAAGTTTTGAAGGTTGAATAGGAGTTTTCCTGGAAGAAAAATTTCGGCATTCCACGGAAACAGAACTGAGTACAAAGATCTCAAGGGCAAGGGGAGAAAAGCCTGTTCCATACGGTGACAACAAGTAAATGGTAATTGCTTGTCCCAGATGGGACTTTTCCCATGAACTTATCTGGATTCCTGATTCTTGCTTCCCTGGAGAAATGCCACGAGATTCGCTGTGTACACATATTCTGATATGCGAGCATGTTTATACTAACATGCTATGCATCCTTAAAGCATTCTTGTATCACACTGCAGCAATACTGACCTTTCTTAATGTTCTGTTTCTTCCTCCTCACTTCCAAATATGGGGCTTAATCTTCACGCAGCCCCTACAATCTCATTCATCCCAGGGCCATTGCCTCTGAAAGTAACGAATTCAAATCCTTCTCTTTCAAAATTTACCCCTGTTCCCCCTTTTGAACTGATGTCTGGGAGTAGGGTTGCAGGAGAGAAGTGAGGTGCATTGCTTTTTCTCCAGCCCACAAGCCATTTCTCTCCATTCCTCCCCCACAGGGTGATTGTCTGGGTCTTCCAGTGGCTGTTTCTCCTATTCTGTGGGTCTCCAATTACAGCCTCAGCCTTATGTCTCACCTGCATGTTCCATGCGCACTGCGGGTGTCCTCGGTGAGGTCAACATGATGAGCATAAGGGTGGGGAGAGTCCCTGGCATGAGTCTGATGGGACTCCAAAGTTCCATGAAGTGTTTCTGATTCAGTTATTCACTCAATCACACTGTCACTCACCCACTGGGCTCCAGGCCAAGTGCTAGGTGCTGGGGTTGCCACACAGGACAAGGCAAGTGGTACCTGCCTCCATGAACCTTGTACTCACAGGATCCTGACTTGGAGTGCTGCAGTCGTGGCCACCAGTCAGGCTCAGATTTTGGGGTCTGGGTTCTCTAGTACCCGGCTACCTTCCAAGAAGGGCACTATACTGGAAAACTACATGTCCCTTTTGGGGGGCTTAAGAAGCCACCATTGACCTGGAGCATCCACAGCTCCCAATAAATGTCAAGGCAGCCTCTAGACTGGCCCGTAGATTCTGAGGCACAGGGGTGCTGAGGAGAGGATGGCCCAGAGGGTTTTCGATGCTTTGGCTCCAAGTGGCTTTAGAGTGAATATTTTATTTAGGCAAGAGATCTGGAAATCCAACAAGCATCTGATTCATCCACAGAGAAAATGCATTTCACGCGCCTTCACCCACTGGCCTTTGAAACTGCAGATGTCTAAGTCCCAACAGCAGTTTTGGGAAAGGGGCGTATGAAATGAGCAAACAGCCTTCCAGCAGGCTGGCCGATCCAGTCATAGGACTGGGGTTCTGCGTGTGTGGATATCTGCCACCAGCTTGTGACCCTAAGCTTCTTAGAGCCTCTAATCTCTACTCTCTATTTGGGGCAAGGGTTTCTGTTTTGCTCACTGTCACACCTCCAGTGCCTAGGAGAGTGCCTGCGACATAGTGAGTGCTCAATAAATTTTTGTGGAGTGAGTGGTTGAACGTTCATTTTGACCCAGACACAACCACCCAGCTGCCAACACCTTGTGAAAACGAAGGCGAGGTGCTGGTTCTTCTCTGGCTTAATAACAGTCTGCAGGAACTGTTGTCTTTTATATGCCTGCTTAGCTCATTGTGAAGCCCCAATAAATATTAATTGATGGACAAGAAGCTCCGGGGTTTGGCTCCAGCCGGATCCAAGTACTATTTTTTGGGGAAGTTTATAAGAGCAGGGGAATGTAGGATGTCATGTCATGAGTCTGGAAACTCTCAGGACCCCCTCCCTCCCTCCCATACCCAAAGTCTGGGAGAAATGGGTGGGGTCCTAAGGGAAGCACCTAATTATATTCATGGGTTATATAATTACACTTTCAGGTTCTCACTGGTGGTGGGTTTTAAAGGAGCTTTGAGTAATTTCAATTTCCAAATGCTTTGTTTTCCTGGGCTTTGTTTTATTCAGCCTTTACTCATCACCCTTGATCTTTTTCTGGTGTTTTCTAGGGGGAGTTATCTGAACGCCAGCTGATGTTACCTAGATGGGCTCCTGCAGTGAGCGGTATCTACACAAGACAAAACGGAGATCTGGAGAGACTGTCTAACTTGCCAATGTTTTAACAACAGAACCCGAATATTCTGAATCAAGCCCATGCTCCTTGGGCTGTTCAAGGACTTTTCATGGTAGGACTTCACGATGCGCTAAAATAGTGGCTCTCACAGTCCTTGTCCCCAGACCAGCAGCCTCAACAACACCTGGGAACTTGCTAGAAAGACAAATTCGTGGGTCCCACCCCAAAACTCCCAGAAACTCTAGGGTGGGGCCCAGCAATCTGTGTTTTAACAAGCCCTCCAGGGGATTCTGATGCATGGTAACATTTGGAAATCAGTGCTCTAGACTCTAGAGTCTAGAACAACAATTCCGAGGCATGGGTGACTGCATGACAATCATCTGCCTGGCTGCCACCCTAAACCGACTAAATGGGAATTCCCCAAGAGTGGAGCCCAAGCATGAGATTATGGTTTCATTCTTTTAAGCTCCACAGGGGTTCGAATGATGCATGCTCATGGCTGATAGCCAGTGCACCAGACTAACACCCTTTGCATTAGGCACATGTTGAGGTTGTTCCCATGAACAAAACACTACAGAGAAGGCAGTGGTAGGGAGAAAGGTGTCGGCCTCACAGATCCTGCCCAAGAACATAACCAGCTCCTGCACGTGGACCACATTTCCCCCCAGTACCTGATTGCAGCCAGTGATGCTGCCTCTGCGCATGCAAAGGCTGTGATTCAGGGACCCGTGTGGGAGGGCATCATGCCACGGTTTCATGAGCAACTGAAACGGCTCTTGTGATGTCTCAATTTGGGGAAAGAAGCCTGTTTGAATCTGTAGCCATGGCAGGAAAAGACTGATGTAGAGAGAGACAAGAGGTCACCAAGTCAGAAGCTCAGCCCAGTTTCCACTGATATTCAGCCTTGCATGGTGTGTCTTCCGACTTTCCTCATTGGTTGGGCCGGTGGTTCTCCAACTGTGGCGTGTAGCAGACTCTCCTGGAGAGCTCAGGGGCCCAGGCTCACGGAAGTGAGAGAAGGCCTGGGCCTCTGCATTTTCACCAAGATCCCCAGGGATTCTGACACCTAGCAAAATTGAAGACCCACTGCTGTAGGCCAGGGGCTGGCATGCTTTTTCTGTGACGAGCCAGATAATACATATTTTAAGCTTTGTAGACCATGTGGTCTCCGTTGCAACTACTCAACAATGCCGTTGTAGCAAGAAAGCTGCCGTGACTATCAGTGAATGAACGTAGCTATGTTTCAATAAAACTTTATTTAAAAAAAAAATCAGGTGGTGGTCCATTTGGCCCATGCTCTGGGTAAGACATCTTGACCCTCACGGCACATTAGAATCACTGGGAGAGCTGTTTTTTGTTTAATTAATGCCTGAATCCTACTCCCGAAGAAAGACTTGGATTCAATTCTTCTGAGATGGAGTAGAAGCTTTTCTTTTCTTTTTTTAACCCCCTCTGGTTCCAGTGTGCAGCTAGGATTGAGCATCACTACTTTAGATACTCATTTAATAAGTAACCTCTCACCCTCCATGTCCTTAGAACTTTAAAATATGAGTCAGACCGTGTTAGTCCTTCATACAACACCCTCCGGTGTTCTCCATATCACTCACGACAAAATCCACATCCTTGTCATGTCTGCGGAGTCCTTCAAGATCTTGCCCCTTGCTACCTCTTTGCCCTTGTCTTCTGCTGCCGTGTTGCTTGTTTCCTCTGCTCCATCCCGCTGGCCTCCTTGCTGGACCTGGAACGTTTCGAACGCTCTCCTGGGTTAAGGTCTTTGCCCCTGCAGTCTTCTACCACAAAGGCCCCTGTTGCAGTCATCTGTCGCTGTGTTACAAACTGTCCCAACACTCAGCAGCTTAAAACAGCAACAAGTATTTATTTTGCTCAGGAATCTGCAAATTGTGCAGAGCTTGGCAGGGACGGCTCCTCTCTGTTCCACAAGAAATCAGCTGGGATGACTTTCTGGGAAAGCTCATGACCTCATGAGGGGGTTGCCTCAAGTCCCACTCAGGCCAGCGCCTGGTGCCCCTTCTGGTACAGACTTGAGCTCTTGCTGGGTGCCGCACACGTTAAATTGTTTTCAAGGCCAAAACACCACTCAAAAATCTGAATTTTCATTGTTTTGATGTAGAACTAAAGTGACATTTAGGGAAAAATTTGAGAAGAATTCAGTTGAACAAGGATTTATGGAACATTACGATGTCCCAGCCATGTGGTAGGCTCTGAGACATACACCTGGTGACTGAGGAGCTTATAGTCTAGTGGGGAGATGATGTTAATAAAATATGGTGAATACAATAATAAAGACAATCCTGGAGGGCTTAGTGGAGGTGGTGATGTCTGTGTTGGCTCTTACAGGGTGAAGAGAAGTAATCTGAAATTAAAAAATAAAAAGAAGGAAGAGTGGGGAACTGGATGAGGGTAGAGGGCAATAATATTTCAGCAAGGAAACAACTTGGATAAAACAAGAAACAGTGCAATGTGTTGGGGGAAGAGCAAGCAATTCATCTTGGAATGTCAAAGGAGAAGCAGCAAGTAGCAAGATATAAAGGATACGAAAAATAGGCAGGGTCAGGTTGCGAAGGGTCCCTGCGTATCCTGTTAACAATCTTAGGGTTTATTGGGTGGGTTTTGCACTGAGGATTGAAGTGATGAAAGATGCCTTTAAATATAGTATTCTGGCTGCAGCATAGAGGGCGACTTTGAAAGAGGAATGAAGGACAGGGAGAAACACGGACCGTTACATGTCTATTGCAGTCTCGGCGTGCAGTGATGAAGGCCTGAAATATGGCCACCAGGCATGGAGAGAAAAGGACAATTCAAGGCACATTCAGGGAGTGAAATCAATAGGGCTTATTAATAAGGAAGAGTGAGGAGAAGTATCTGATTTTCAGGTTTCTGACTTGGAGGCTCGAATGTCATTGACTGGTTCTGGATACTTAAGAGAAAGGTCCAACTGTGGGCATTGGGACAGAGAAAAATGAGGTCCATTTTGTTTGTGCTGAGTTTGAGGGGCTTAGGCAGTACCGAGGAAGACATGATGGATCCAGTTAGGTGGAAATACAGGTCTGAGGCCAGATGGGGCTTAGGCCCAGAGATGTGGACTTCATCATGAGATGCTCGTCAGGAGGGTTTGCCAAGTGAGCAGGAGAGACCCTGCGGAGCATTCAGAGGACATCAGGGAGGCAGAGGAGCCTGCGAGCGAGGCCAAGGAGGAGAGTTCAGAGTGGTAGGAGGGAGCCAGGAGAGAGTAGCATCATGTAGGCCCAAGAAGCAGGGAACTCAAGTCTGAAGAAGCTTTGAAAGAAACAGATACAACAGAGAAGGCAAAGGAGAAGGACGAAAGGTGCCCTTGGGTGGAAGTCACTTGCAGCTTTTTCAAGGCCATTTCTGTGGAATCATGGAAGAAGCACGCTCCCCACGGACCAGGATTTCCTCTGCATGGAGCGTTCTTCTCCTAGCTGCCCAGTCAGCCTGTGCTTCTCACCCTTCAGGTTTCAGTTCAGACTTACCTTTTAAATAGACGACACCAGTGCCCAGCAGAGGACCCGGCAAACAACGGGTGCTCAAAAAATAATTCGTTAAATGGAAATAATTTTTAAAAAGTGGACTTTGCCTCCCCAAGCATTGTTGTCAAGGTCTTGGGCTAGAAGGAGATTACAGTTGTTCCAGAACTCTGAGGACTGGGGGAATTTGCAGAGATGGCAGTTTAGAGATAAATGGGAAAATCAGCCTTAGGCAAGTCTCTGTGCCTCCTTGAGTTTCCTCACTGACATGAGCGGGCTGAACTAACTCATCTTTAAGGACATGGCCAGCTCTCAAAAACTGTGAAAGACCCTCAATGTTTAAATCACTACTGTCGTCCTCAGCGTTATTGAGTACTTCCTGTATGCCTTCCACGCAGTTTCCTTGCCTCACAACACACCTCTGAAGAAGGTACTACAGTCACGCGGTGCTTAATGACGAGGATACATTCTGAGAAATGCGTCGTTAGGCGATGTCGTCGTTGTGCGAACATCATAGAGTGCACTCACACAAACCTAGATGGGATAGCCCACTACACACCTAGGCTCTATGGTATTAATCTTATGGGACCAACATAGTATATGTGGTGTGTTGTTGATTAAAATGTCTTCATGTGGTGCATGACTGTAAGATTCTCATTTGAGAGATGAGAAAAGGAGGTGTAAGGAAGTTAAATTATTTGCCTCAAGATCATGCAGCTGATAAATTTCACAAGAATGTTAGTTTTTCCATTGACAGCTGCTGTGCTAAGCAGCTTTGAAAAGGGGTTCCAGTGGTCCCTGTCACCT
The DNA here is from genome assembly GCF_041296235.1 of Equus asinus. Classification (NCBI taxonomy): domain Eukaryota; kingdom Metazoa; phylum Chordata; class Mammalia; order Perissodactyla; family Equidae; genus Equus; species Equus asinus. The sequence goes on along the minus strand of NC_091802.1, from coordinate 53,198,070 downwards.
GGCATACACACCTTTTGTAATCACCTCCCCTTCATGGTAGGCTGGACCCAGTGGCTCACCTCTAACCAGTAGAATGCAGCACAAGTGACGGGGCATCAAGGATGCATTGGTAAGCAAAATGGGTCTATCCAGGCACTAGAGTATTATTCAGCCTTAACCAGGAAGGAAATTCTGACGCATGCTACAACATGGATAAAACTTAAGGACACACTAAGTGAAATCAAGCAGTCACAAAAGGACAAAAACTGTGTGACTCCACTCGTACAAAGTAGCTAAAGTAGTCAAATTCACAGAAACAGAAAGTAGAGGAGTGGTTGCCAGGAGCCTGGAGGAGTGGGGATTATTGTCTAATGGGTCGGGAGTTTCAGTTGGAACGGTGTGAAAGTTCTGGAGATGGATGGTGGTGATGGTTACACAACATTATAAACGCATTTAATTCTACTGAGCTGTAGATTGAAAAATGCTTAAAGTGGAAAATTTTATACTATGTGTATTTTACCACAATAAAAAAAATTGGGAAAAAAAGTGACAGGGTGTCACTTTCAGGATTAGGCTACAGAAGGACTGTGACTTCCATCTGGCTTTCTCTCTCTCACTCTCTCTGTATTAATCAGGGTTCTCCAGAGAAACAGAACCAACAGAACGTATAGCTAGCTAGCTAGAAAATAGATAGATAGATACATAGATAGATAGATAGATAGATAGATAGATAGATAGATAGATAGATAGATTTTAAGGAATTTGTTCTTGAGATTGTGGCGACTTAGCAAGCCCAAACTCTGATGGGAGGCCAGCAGGGGAAGTCACAGCTCAAATCTAAAGGTGCGTGCTGGCAGAATTTCTTCTTTCTCAGGGGAGGACAGTTTTTGCTCTAAGGCCTTCAAATGATCAGATGAAGCCTACTCATATTATAGAGCGTAATCTGATTTACTCAAAATACCCATTTAAATGATAATCTCATCCAAAAAAACACCTTCACAGAAACATCTAGATTAACGATTGACCAAATATTTGGGCAGTGTGGTATAGCCAGGTTGACACATAAAATTAACCACTGCATTCACCCTCCCTGGTTCTAAGGGAAAGCAATTGTTAGGTCGTGAGTTGTGTTATGGAAAGGTCCACGTGACAAGCAACTACAGAAGGCTTCAGACTAATGGCCGGTAAGGACTGAGGCCCTCAGTCCAGTTGCCATGTGAGTGAGCTTGGAAGCAGGTCCCCCCGGCTCCCAGCCCGCCCCTGTGGAGCCTGGAGACGAATGCCGGCAAGGAGAGATGCTGAGGCACAGGAACCCAGCTCAGCTGAGCCCAGGTTCCGACCCACAGAAACTGTGAGATGATAAATGTTTGTTGTTTTAAGCTGCTAAGTTTCAGGGTCATTTGTTACACAGCAATTGATAGCTAATACATTTGCAGTGCTGCTTAAGCTGGTCCTGTGATTTTTCCCGAATGTTTCATCTTAAATATAGGTATGAGTACTGGGTCTCTAGTATAGAGAATGGTTTGTGACCCATTCAATGTTTGAATGGGATGACTCAGTCAGTGATATTTTCACTGCTCTCCCTCCCTGTCCCCATCCCCACTGTGGACAGTTCTAACCCAGCTCCCAAATGAGGAAACTGAGTTTACAGTGGCCTGACCAGAATCATGGAACCACATGCCTCTCAGTACTAGGGTTTGCATTTAGAGCTCCTCAGCCTCATGGACTGACTATCGCCAGGTCAAAGCACGGTTTTCCTTTGGTCAAGGCCCTTCAGCAAGGAGGACATTATCAAATTCCATACTGAAGCAGAGACTTACTGCAGCTGGGGAAGGAATTCGTTCTGCGGAGCCCTCCGCAGTGGGGCTTTCTCGGTAGGCAGCCCATCCATGTTAATAAATGTCTCACCTACTAGACAGCTTCAATAAGGTGAACCGCCGAGGGGAGGTCATGCTTGTCAGTTTAGTTTTACTGAGACACGGAGCGCCCGTCTGATGAGGCTCTGGAATTTAGCTGTTGTCCTGAGGGAAAGACAGACTGGCAGCTTCTTCCCAAAGACCTGGCCCCCTCCCTTCCCAGACACGCTCTTGTTCTGTTTCCACTCTTAAAGTCTAGAGACTGCTGGAGTCACATTGTCCTGTGTGTATGTGCGTGTGCCACACATGTGTGTAATATTACACATATTTGTGTAGCACTTTTCTATTTTTAAAAATGCTTCCCTAACAACCATCTCCTTGGTTGTCCCAGTAGGTAAACTGTGCGGGGGTTATTTCTCCCATTTTACAGGTGGGTATAAGGAGTCTCGGAAGTTACCTGTATCCTCGGGTCACCCTGTAAATGAGCAGTGCCGTCCTCACCCCCTTGGATTCCTGATTGCCAGTCCTCAGAGAGACTGGGTTCTCCTGTTGGACATAGTATCTCTTTGCATCACTTGCAAAGAAAATCTTAGAGCTCAGGGGTTCCCTAGGGTTTCTCAGAGCTTCAGATTTTCACGAAAGGAAGGAAGTGGCAGAATGCCCCAAGCCTGGGCATTGCCAATGTACCATAAGAGGAAAATGGAAAGAAAACCAGGTCAAGGCAGAATCCGACACCCAGAGGGACTGTAAGAATCATTGGAGGCAGGCCCTTCATTGGACGAATGAAAAAGCAGAGGCGCGGATGGGGAAGTGAGTGCCCAGTGTCAGGCAGGGCCAAGACTGGAACACGGCCCTGACTCCCAGCCACGGCCTTTAGCACTGTCTTTCTGAAGGCGAGGGCTGACAGAGAGGCTCCCAGGGCCCTGATGGATCTGTATAAGCACCCGTGTGCCTCTGTGCTGGGGCTGAATCTCTTCCTGCCTCTCACCCCTTTCCCCGTGTGCAGGTTCCCCTTAAACTTGGATAAACCTGATTTTCTCCTTTGGCTCTTGGTCAGCTCCCTGCTCCCTCTGGCCTTGTTGATCTCCTCTTCCTTTCCCGGCCACCCCTCTCCACTCGGCCCCCCTGGATTCCCAGATGCTTCACCTGCCATGTTAGGTCTCTCTTCTTCTCCCCGGGCCCCTCCTCCCCTCTTTTCACTTTGTCAGGCCATGAGTAATGGCCCCTCTCCTTCAAAGAGGAAACAAGATTGATGACAGAGAAAAAGCCCAGGGAAGATTTCTCCCTGCTCCTCCGGCTCCAGCAGAAAACCTGCCTGTTCCTTGTGGATTTATGAAGTGGTCACATCTCCCCCTTCCAGATAAAGCCCGGCAGAGACTCGGCCGCCCACGGCCACGCTTCCTCTCTGCAGCGAAGCCCAGAGAAAGACTCTCCGACGTGGGTGTGCAAGCAGGACCACCAGTGGGGAGCAGAGGCTACTTTTTCAGATGAAGGGTAATCTAGACAATCACTCAGACATTCTCTGGTCTTCCAGTGCAGCCTGAGCTCTGAGAACACTTCAGTGGGCTTAAGGAGAGGGCTGCCTTTTTTGTTTTTGATTACAGGTCAAATATAGCGCTAAGAAAATGGGATATGTCTGCACCATGAGAGCATCTGTTCCCTCTCTGGGTTTTTTCCTCTATGAGATTCCCTCTACCTGAAGACAGTATCGCCTGACAAGATACAGCAAACCCAGTTAACTTTGAATTCCAGATAAACCACCAGGAATTTCTTAGTATAAGTATGTCCCATATACTACATGGGACATACTTATCCTAAAAATGTATTTCTTATTTTCCTTGTTGCTAAGTCGGACAGCCCCACATGAAGAGCCGTTTTGCTGGTATCTCTTTGGTCCTTATTCTAAGGATGAGTTAGACAGCACTCTGGGAGAATACATCCCCTGAGGTCAGATGCTGGGCATCCTTCTTTGTATTTCCTCCCTCACCACATCCCTCAGTGCCTGCGCGTCCTGCCTGACTACGAAGGTCCTTGGAAGGCCACAGGGTCAAGGTGGATGGCAAGGACTTGAGGAGGCAAAAGGGAGAAGACGTGTGGAGCAGTGGTTCTCAGCTGGGGATGATGTTGCCCCCAGGGGACATTTGACAGTGTCTGGAGATAATTTCTTGCTGTCACAACTGGGTGAGGGGTGTTGTTGGCATCCAGTGGGTAAAAGCCAGGGATGCTGCTGAACACCCTGCAAAGCACACACACAGACACAGACACATACACACACAAGAATTACCCAGCCGCAAATGTCAACAGTACTGCAGTTGAGAACCCCTAGCTTAGGGGAAGAAACTAGTTTTAAAATAAAGGGCTGGAGGCTCAAACACAAACCCTCAGCCTATAAGTCCCCTTAGCCCTCCAGGAAGTGTCATCAAGGATTGGACAGGCAGCCTGGGGCCTGCAGTCCCGCCCCTCCTTCACTCAGAGCCCCACGCCTGCAAGACCCTGCCTCTGATTTCCCCTTCAAGGCTGCCCCGAAGGTTAATTTTAACCATCTTTCATGCATAGAACAATGTTGGGGGATGGGCGGTCTACACAGTGTGGGGCCCGGCTCTCTTCTCTAGCTGTCTGGCCTTCCGGGCTTCCATCCTTCCCTGACACGAGCTGTTCCAGGCTCTACAATGACTCCTGCACACCTTTCCAACATGCCCAGGTTCGATCTCTCTGCCCAGATCGGAGGCTGAAGGAGACAGGTCCCCTTGCTCGCTGCCTGATGGGAAATTTGAAAGCCCTCAAGGGGCAGCAGATCTCAGGGCCTGGCCTACCCCTGGAATCCACCTCTCCCTCCCTCCCCTCACACCAGAGTCCCCAGGCAGGAGACCAGGAGAGTCAGGATTTATTCCCAGATGCTTGCAACAGGAGAAATGAACTGAAAAGTTACTCTAGCAAAGGAGAGCCTCTCCCCTTCAGCAAACTAAATCAACCGTCAATAACTTCTAGTTCACAGGGGTTTTCAAGGTCGGCTCTCCTGCCGGCCTGTCCATCCCTGTTTTTTTCTTTTCCACTCCTTAGCAGAGACGACAAAGCTGAGCCCTTCTACTCAGCAGCCTGCTAGGCTGCCAAGGATGGAGATAGAGAAAATGCCCCAGCAGTTTCTCTTAGAGCCCCCGTGGGGTCTGGGGGAACAAGATCCGGTCCTCTGTTTAAAATGCAAAAAATCTTCCCAAACAACAACAAAAACAAACAAATACAAAGATAAAAATAAGCAACAAAAAAAGCAGAAGACGGCTTCTGAAGTAAAATCCTACGACAGATAACATTGAACTTGATTTTGAACTAGAAGAATTTGAAAAAGTTCTCATGTTATGAGTTTGATTACGTTTCCCACAGCCTCCTACCTCTTCGCCTATCACTGGAGAAACAAAATACTTTATTTTCTGTGACTTGTGACTTTCCCCTCCACCCCGCGACATGAGCCAGTGGCTGCCTGTTGGGTTTCAGCGGTGTAACTTTCGGAGTAGCGTTATCCCCTCCGTCTCCTGACCCTTTTTCTCTCTCCCCCTCCCTTGGGCTCCCCCCTCCCCACTCTGCCCTTGCCAAAAGATTTATCGAGCAGAGTGGCTTGAGAACAAATGAGCAGACATTCGGCTGATGTGTTCTGCATACTAATGACAAGATACTGCTTCTGTTCCTAGGGGCAAAGCCAGGTCAGGCCAGTTTAACCATAAACTTTATTTATGGGCTTATAACTTTGCAGCTGCAGTAGCTCTGCCCAATCTTGGGACCAGGGTCTGTCTCTGTAGATTCGTACATATTTCTTGAGACAAATTTGGGAGGTGGGAGAATGAGCGCGGGTGGCTCTTTTCTCTATGATCTGAATAGTTCCAGTAAGAAGTTTAAGCCAAAGGGAAAAGTGAGTCAGAGAAGGAAATAGTAACAGCAGTAGTAGTATCATCAACAACAACAACAAGGGCAGCAACAGAAATAATAATAATGATGATCCTTCTTCCCCCTAGAGCTCCTGCAGCAGGAATCTACTCTGTTACTTCTGAGTTTTTTGCAAGTTGGTGTTTAAAGCTACCAGTCTTGAATCTTGAATCACAGAATGAATCGCCTGTTTTGAAATGGCTCAAGCCCCTTCCTTCTTGCAGAGAATCTTCTGAATTTGACCATCTTTAATGCATCAGCAGGCTGATCCTCTCCAGTCTAGATGGTGTGAAGGTCTGAGCTCAGGGACAGCCCACCTTCCCTCCTTCAGTCCTCACCATGCCCCTCCTGCATTCCGAGTCTGTGTCATGACCGTGTCGGCCCAAGTTGTTAGTGCAGCATGAGAAAGCAGCCAGGGTCATAGGTTCAGTGCCCATTGAAATGGACCAATCTTGCTTGGTCTCAGTGTCTTGGACTTAGCTCAAAGATAGAGATGGTGTAGATAGCTTCAGTCATTCCATAAAGGTGTATTGGTCACCTGCTATGTGCCAGGCACTGTGCTTGGTGTCAGGGATGCCACAGTGAACAAGATACAACAACCCCCTCCCCGCAAGAGCCTAGCGGATGTAGGCAAACATTTCAGAATGTATGCTGGCCCAGTTCCGGTTCCTGGTCCGCTACTTGCCAAGCATGTCAGTCCTTTGAATTACAAGATGTGCACATTGGCTGGGTGGTTGGATGTCAGCCTTCGAATCCTGGGAGCTTGGGTCATAATCCCTGCCCATGCACAGAATGGTTAATCCATTTAACCTTTCTGCACTTCAGACTGCCCTTCAGAAAGGATCCGAGACCTTGGTGGGTGGGTACTTAGCTGCTGCTTAATGTTGAAGAAAAGTAGAGCAGGATTTCCCATTTATCCTTTTAGGGAGTCGAGCCCCATTTCCATCTTCCTCTCCCTTGCATACCTCCCGGGAGTGGTTGGTCTCTCTTTGGTTGGGAGACACTAGAGGGTCACAGGGGTGGGGGAAGACAGTGGTAGAGGGTGAGAACTGGGTCGCTGGTTTGTGTGTGCCTTGGGGGTGGAGGTGGGTAGTGGGTTGGAGCACAGAGCTCTGGAGTTTGAGCAGATTCACTTGCTTTGTGCTCAGAGATTCATGGAAGCGTGGAGATGTCCTGGCCTCTGCACTGGGAAGGCGTCTGCAGAGCCTGCATGCTTTCCCTGCCGAACGAAACAAGCCCGCCAGGCTGGGGCAGCAACAGACTTTGCAGATGCTCCACATCAGAGAGGTGGACTGTATCGGCTCTGCTCCTTGGAAGAAGAGCCACCTCGCTTTTCTGGACACAGGAGAAGGAAATTACCAAGCACCTCTCAGAAAGCCCATCTAGTTTGGAAGCTCCAAGAGAAGAAAAGGAGACTCTTATCGTTACACTCTCAGGGCCCTGGGGAAATGCAGATTTCACAGGAATAGAGAGAAAAGACTAGCACATGAAAGCTGTGGGGACATGGGAGTAGTGAAGGGGACCGTAGGCTAGTGGACAGGCCTTGGCCTACCAGCTGTGTGACTGTGGACAAATCACCTTATCTATCTGAGCATCAGTACACAAATATTTGAAATGGGTACAGGAATAGTTCCTGCTCTAGGTGTCTTGCAAGGTAGGTAACGTATTTGTGAAGTCTATATAAACTGCAAAGTGCTATAAAAATGTTAGTTTATATATATATATATATAGCTACTCAGACAGCAGAAATCCGACTCTGATAAGGATTTATTGTATAACTGAGTACACAAACAACTGAAGACCTGAAGACTCCATAGCTTTGAAATCACACTCAGCCAATGCTTGTATATATAAATTAATGCAGTAATTGTCACTTATCTAACTGTGCTTTTCAATTGAGTCACTGACTCTCCTTATGGGGACAGGGGTACAGGCGTGCTAGACTCCCCAGGAGAGCATGAGGTTCCTGTGGGCAGGAAATAGATCTCTCCCTTTGCGATGTCCCTTCGCTGACTGCCGTGGAGGGCTGTCTTCTCAGCTGGCAGTCACTCCCCCCAGCTGACTAACCAATGGATGAACAGACGAGGAGTAGGGATGGGCTTTCACAGACATGGAAATATGTTTGCTGGTTTCTTAACATCTATGATATGCCTGTGGGATCCTTGGAGCTGGCATCTATAAATGCCGACCGAAGGAAAGCAGGGAGCTACACAGCATAGTGTGTTACTTGCTGGTGCTTACACTGAGTGTGGCTGAAAAGTACGATGCGGCTCAAGGTTCCGTTACCCTACCACAGTTAGTTTCCACTCTGCTACTTCAAAACGGAGAGATCGTGAAGGAGTCACTTTGCTCTCTGATTCTTAGTTCGCTGATCTATAAAACTGGAATATGAAGGGCTACCATGCAGCTCTTGCGTGGATTGGAAATAACATTTATAAAGACCCTGCTGAGTTTCAGCACAGTGCCCAAAACGTAAAGATGCTTACTAAACATTCTTCACATTGTTTTGGTACTGATGCAGACTCGAGTCAAGACTTCATTTGTTAAGTACAGAAACCAGTGCTCATGTTCCATTTGCTTTCTGGGCCGACAAAGGGCCACACTTCCCATAGATCCGCTGCTGGCTACGTGGCTCATGCATCTGTTCCATTTGTCCCCAGTTTCACGGCTCCCGAGGATGTTACTTCTGCACTTCACTGGAACCCAGAGTAACCACTTGAGGATTCTTCTGTCTTACACCATTCATTCCTCATTTCAGCCATCAAACATTTATTGACTACCTCCTGTGTTCCCGGTGCTATGATGGGCATTGAGACACCTCTAGGCCAATAGCACTGAGCTCAGAACATAAACAAACTTAATAAGAACCTACTTCAAACTCAACCCATCAGATCTTGACAATAAAGACAGTTGATACTGATCCCCTCTCCACTGTATGAAAAGATTTTCTAACTCTTTGCTGAGGCTAAGGTGCTTTCATTCCTTTTTAGATGATGTCTGCTCTCCCAAAGCCAGCAAAGAGAAAGAGATCATAGAAAACAGGATTGAAGAGCAGATGCTCTGCAACTTAAACTCTAAATCAGGGGTCAGCAAACTTCTTCTGTAAAGGGCTAGATAGCAAATATTTTAGGTTTTGTGAATCACATGGTTTTTACGGCAACTACTCAACTCTGACATTATAGCGTGAAAGCAACCACAGACAATACATAAATGAATAAGCATGGCTATGAACCAATAAAATTTTATTTATAAAAACAGGCAGGAAAACTACAAAATGCTGATGAAAAATCAAACGTATATAAATGGAGAGATATTTCATGTTCATGGATTGGAAGACTCAGTATTGCTAAGATCTCAATTCTTCCTACCTTGACCTGTACATTCACCACATTTCAGTAAAAATCTCAGGAAGCTGTTTTATAGATATTGATAAACTGATTCAAAAGTTTATATGAAAAGGCAAAGGACTTCAATTAGGCAACGCAATACCGTGGAAGAAAGACACAGTTGGAGGACTCGTATTACCAGATTTCAAGGCTTACTACAAGGCTACCATCACCAAGACAGTGTGGTATTGGTGGGAGAATAGATCAATGGAATGGAAAGGGGAGCCCAGAAAAAGACTCCAGAAAAAGGGGAGCCAAATATAGTTAACTGATCTCTGACAACGGAGCAAAGGCAATTCAATGGAGAAAGGATACCCTTTTCAACAAATGGTGCTGGAACGACTGGATGTCCATATGCAAAACAGAAGAAGAAGAAGAACCTAGAAACAGATCTTACAGCTGACACAAAAATTGACTCTTGAAGAAAACATAGGAGAAAATCTGCATGACCTTGAGTTTGGTCATAAATTCTTAGGTATAACACCAATATCATAACCCATGAAAGAAGAAAATTGATGTCAGACTTTATTAAAATTGAAAACTCCTGTTGTACCAAGACACTGTTAAGAGAATGAAAAGACAAGCTATTGATTAGAAGAAAATATCTACAAAACACATACTAATAAATAACGTATCAAAAAATATACAAAGAACTCTCAAAACTCAACAATAAGAAAACAAAAACCCAATTAAAAAATGCGTAAAAGATATGAACAGAACGTCACCAAAGAAGGTATATAGATGGCAATTAACCACATGAAAGATACTCAGTATTATTTATCTTTAGGGAATTGCAGATTAAAACAACGAAATTCCACTATATGTCTATTAGAAATGACTAAAATCCAAAAACTGACAATACCAGCTTTTGGCAAGGATGCAAAGTAATAGGGTCTCTCATTCATTGCTGGTGGAAATGCAAAATACAGCTACTTTGGAAGACAATTTGTCAGTTTCTTGTAAAACTAAACATAGTCTCATCCTATGATTCAGCAATCACACTCATAGATGTTGGCCCAACTGGTTTGAAAACTTATGTCCACACGAAACTCTGCTTGCAAATAGCAGTTGTATTTATAATTGCCCCAAACTGGAAACAACCAAGACATTCTCCAATAGGTAAATGGATAAATAAACTATGGTACATCCACATAATGGAATATCATTCAGCAATAAAAAGAAATGAGCCAATAAGCCATCAAAAGACATGGATAGATCTTAATTGCACATTGTTAAGTGAAAGAAGCCAGTCTGAAAGAGCTGTACAGTGTAAGCTTCTAATTCTATGACATACTGGAAAAGGCAAAACTATAGAGATGGTAAACAGCTTAGTGCTTGCCAGGAATTTGGAGGGGAAGGAGAGTTGAATAGTTGAAACACAGAGAATTTTTTAGGGTGGTGAAATTATTCTGTATTATACCATAATGATGAATACAGAACATTAAGCATTTATCAGAACCCGTAGAAATTTACAGGACAAAGAGCAAACTTTAATGTATACAAATTTTTTAAAAAAATCATTTAAGGGTTTGGGGAATCCCAGGATGGAACGCAGAATGTGTCAAAAGAATCTCAATTACAAATGTAAGAACAGCAATGAATGGAGTCGGGGAACAAAATACTGACCTAAGTAACTCTGGAAATGAGTGGAGTTTGCAAGACTACAGGCATATGAATAAACAATTCTGAAACCATTAGACGTGTATGCTGGAGCTGGACAGTTAAGTAAATGGATGGAGGATGGTGGGAGCCAGGTCTTTCACTGTCGGGGTGGGAGATTACAGACAAGCAAGGACAGGGGGATGGAATAATCCATGTGGGAATGGGTTAGAGTTGGAGCATCAGTATGAATCAGGTTTAGCTTAACATAGATACAGATGATTACATACAGAAATCTTTATAGATACATGTATATACACAGTTACTATTTACACATCTCCTTGCTCTGTCAACAGACAATCTAGAAGCCAAGATATCCCAGAAGCCATGAGCACACCTAGTGCCCAGACCTTGGTTCCTAATACCAAGATATTCGCCAGTAAAAAGAATCAGGTTCCTTGGAGAAATGGTTGATTCTACTGGGGCAGGAACTATATAAAATGAGCCTGGAGTAACTTGTAGTGTCAGAAAGTAAGTAAATGCTCAGATAACAGAACTACAAAAAAAAAAAAAAAGGCAAAACAAAACCCCCTACAAGGATGGGGATACGTTAAAGGGATACAGGAACCAACCGAAAGAGCCCCCAATGGTCAAAGCTGGCTGAGCAAGAAAATAAATAAAGCAATATTATATACAACTCATAGCATAAAATAAATACCTATGAGTTCACAATGATATAAATAAGTGATTGAATAAATAAATGGAGGAGAACAGGCAAATCTCCTATGCAGAATTCCAAATAATTTATGTAGCTTCTCCACTCTTAAGCATGGGCTGTGCATGGTGACTTTTTTCCAAAGAGGACAGTACGGAAAGGGAGCAAGAAAAGAGTGACTTTACAGTGGAGAAGCCTGGCAAACCCTCCCTCAGTCAGATGACCCAGATTAGCATCCATAGTGATAAATCTTGTTGATGGTACGTACCCTTGATATGATGTGATGAGAATGGCACTTTATATCTGTGTTCTTCCTTCCCAAAACATGTTATCCTAGTCTAATCATGAAAAAAATATCAGGCAAATCCCAGCCGAGGGACATTCAACAAAATGCCTGACCAGTGTCCCTCAAAACTGTCAGGGTCCTCAAAAACAGAGAAGGTGAGTCTGAGAAATTATCACAGCCAAGAGAAGGCTAAGGAGACGTGATCCCTGCTTGGGATCTTGGAACAGAGAGAGGACATTAGGGGAAACCCGAGGAAATTTAAAGTATGTCCCTCAGTTAATAACGATTTATCAGTATTTGTTCATTAATGTGACAAATGTACCACATGCATGCAAGATGTTAATAACAGGGAAACTGCGGCATGCAGGAACTTCTTGAAGTATATTCTCAATAATTCTCAAAATCTGAAATTGTTCTAAAATGAAAAGTTTATTCAAAAAAATATAGCGAGCAGGCTGGATTGGGGCCACAGGTTGCAGTTTGCTGACTCCTGCCCGAGATAAATGTTTTCAAAGACAACTGCTCACGAAAATCACCTGAGGAACTTGCTAAGCACTTTGTCTTTGAACATAGATAATCTGCAAGTTGCAGAAATCCACACTCTAGAAAAAGGTCTCTATCCCACCCACGTCCCCAAACATTCTGTCACCTCCTGCTCCCCACAGTCACCACTTTTCTTATTTTCTTCCAGTGTTTCTTTATGCAAATACAAGCACCATGAAAGTATATTCTTGATTTTTCTCCCCTTCTTCTTATACAAACAGTAGTACCCTAGAGATGCTGTTCTGTCTATGGATTTTTTTTCCTTTCTGTATACCCTAGAGATCTTTTCATATCAGCGCAGAGGGATCTTCTCATTCTGTTTTAACAGATGCATAGTATGCCAGGTTGAGGTTGGACCAGAGTTTATTTAATATCTCTGATAGATAAACATTTGGGTTCCAATCTTTTCTATTATCAATTATGCTGTGATGAATAATCATATATACATGGAATTATTAGCTTGTGGAGGTATATCTTTCACGCCTGCACCCCACTTCAAGCCAACTAAATCGGATATTCCGGGGGCAGGCCCTGGACAGCCTCATTTTTAAAAAAGTCCTCCAGGGCATCCTAACATGCAGTGAAGGAGGAGCAGCGTTGCTGGGGATCAACACATCCTGTAAAGTAAGGGGAGCGGGATGTGGACACTCTCCGTGGATTTTGCAAGTAGGACAATGATTGTCGAGCCTGGCTACCTACAGAAATCACTTAAGAGCTATTTTAAAATCCCCATGTTCAAGGCTCACCCGGAAATTTGAATCCTAATCAATGGAGATAGAGCCCCAGCATAATTTTTCTGAAGCTTCCTCTTGTGATTCTTACGCACGGTCATGGTTAAAAAACATGAATCTAGGAAAAGAAAATGCATATTGTTAGAGAAAAGGGCAATTGTGGAGTGAGAGCTCTGTCTTCTCTTCTTCACCAATATCTTCAGTCCACTGTCTGTCTCTCTCCCACCTCCCTAGCCTTCTCTTGGAAAGCGCCTGGAAGTAGATGGAGAACAGAGGATGATGGAGCGTCACGGCTACTGCCCTCAGTGCAGGGGTGAGGTGTGGACTCCTCTCAGCCCAGAAGTAGCAAGAACATGAAGGGAACACCTACCGCCAGAGAGCGCGCATCACTGCCCATCCGTGAGCTCCCAGATTAATATTTGCCAGCCCTTGATGAACGTTTGTTTCCTTCCGGCAGCCTCTCTTTCCCATCAGCACAACTGTGGTGAGTGATGAGGACATTGGTGTACAAACAGAAACTTCTCTTTCCTCATCTTTACTCGATTTCAGTGAGTTGGCATGAAATCTAAGACATGACTGACTTACTCTGGGCATTGCTTCCTCATTGTGTCATGGGGAAGGACAAGGGAAACCTATTTTTAAAAGAGAGACAAAGAAATATCCCCTAGTAATTGACATGTGTTGAGTGCTTACTCATGGGACCCTTGCCCCAAATGTATGACATTTTATCGTCCCCATTTTACAGTGGGAAACTGAGGCACAGGGAGGTTAAGAAATTTGTTCAAAGCAACACAGCCAGGTAGTTTCAGAGCAAGTGGATCTCAGAACCAGGTCTCTCTAGCTCCAAAACCTAAGCTCTGTGCTATACCGCCTTCTTTCAATAGGAGCTGAGAATTTTCTCCCGATTTCTGTGGGCTACCTCACGTCTATGGTATATTCTTGAGGGTTGTCATCTTTGATGGAATCCAAAACCTTGGTGGCCTCTACCTTGGGGAGAAAGAAAAGGAGTCTTTATAGATTAGCTGCCCTTATTTGAAGATTAACTTTCTGCACGAGGCAAAAAGGATCGCTTGGCATCTCCAGCAAAGCCGTACGGCTTTTTCATGGCATTGTGCCCCAAAGTTCTTCATAGAGTCCTTCCGGAAACACTGTAAATGCCACCTGCTACAAGGCGTTACAGTGACCATGACAGTTACCAGGTGCATAGAAGTGTTCCCTTCCTTGCTTCATTTAATGCTCATTCCACCCTATTCAATAAGCAAACTGGGGCTGCAAGAATTTACTAACTTGTCCAATGTCACATTACCAGGAAGCGGTACAGCCAGACTCAAATTCAAGTCTCAGTCGATACCAAAATGCCTGTGCCAGCCCATTCCAGTGTGTTTTCTAGAAAAACCTTCTTTTTCACCGCCCCCACTGCCCACCCTCCCAGCCCCCAGGCCCCCGGGCCGTGTGCAACTTTCCACCCTCCTCTCACTACCCCTAAAGACATTCAAAAGTTTTAAGTCTCTTTCTCTTTATTCTCCTACCCAAGCTAGAGAGAATTAGGCCACAGTAGATAGATTGATATGCAGAGTTAACCCATATCTTCCACAACCGGGGCAGAAAGAATTCCAGAGATTAGAACTGGGGGCAAGGAGTTGGAATGAGAACCCAAGGGTTAATATTGCTATAGTGGGAAAGTTATCTGCTTTGTTGTAAAACACAGCTTCCCAGCACTACAGAGGGGCTATTAGCATGCAAATGCACTTTGCCTCATGCTTTTTAATGTTTTACTTCTCTTAATTGCTGAGACCGGTTGTAATTTTTGAGCACCGCTGGCTTCAGGGAAGCAGTTTCCTCTAAAGGGATCTATCATTGCACCTGGAAAGATTCCGAATTCTAATTTTATTAACCACTTGGGTGAGGCATTTTCTCTTCTCTCAAAGGAAAAAAAAGTCCAGGTTCAAGTTAGAAACCTTGTCATTTTGCCCCAAAGCTTAGTTTCCTCCGTATTCTTTGGTTTGGAGCTTAACATTCCGAATGAGATCAAAAATCACATATGATATTTGACAAAGATAAGAGGGAGCTTATTAAAGATTGCAGATATCAGACTCCGGTTACGAACTTGCAGTGAAAAAGTTTTCTGAATGCTACCTGGATTGGAGTGTGACCCATTCTCTCATTCCGGAGTTGTTCTAGATGAGTACACTATTTCCATGGTGCCCTCCAATTCGAAGACTACTTTCTATGAAGCAGAAAGGACTAGAAAACCTCTGTCATGGTAAGACAAAAGGTAGCAAGACATTCTCAGCCAGTTTAAGGAGTAATTGCCTCCCTCCCCATCCACACCTACATCCCAAATGAAATGTTTTCATGAGTCAGTAGTGAATGGAGAGACTCTGAAACCGGGCGTGGGCTCCAGAAAACAGGTCATTCTTGCAGACCTTCTGCAGACACCACCATTGGTCAAGCCATTTCGCTTTCTGCAAGTATTTTCTTGTGGAACTCTTGGAGACCATTAGCCTGACCAGGCACTTCTTTCTGGTTGAAAAGCAGTCTGGTGCAGCCTGAAAGCTCATCAGAGGCATTCGGTGTCTCCATGTGGATCCAGGACCAGTGTATGCAGAGGTCCGTACTGGGGAGACAGTGGGAGCTGCCGGCAGTGACATCATGACATCACTATGTGTGAAAGGGTGCCGCCGTTCCCACTTGAACTCACTGGTGCAAAAAGTCCATGTAAATACTTCGGCCTCTGCTGAATTTGTGCTGCTGATACTTACATTTTCTTGTCATGTACTCTGTAGAAAGGCTGATTAATATCTTATTTGACAGTTCTTTATCCACCACTTCGTTTATTTAGCTTTTACCTGAGTTCTGAGTTTCTGGGAATCCCAAGTGCAATGAGAAATGATGGAGAACTCGTGACTTGAGGAATGAAAGAGCCATATGCCTATAACTGCAAAGGCTAAAGGCAAGCCCGCGGTGGGTTCGTTTTCTTGTCTTCTCGTGCCCACCTCTCTGCATCCCCACGAAGTCCTTCCTGCACAGCGTCTGCCCACAGTAACATCCTCACAACACTGTGCTAATAAACGCAAAGAGAGCAAAGCAAACCGGTAAATAAACCGTGAGCTTACCTGTTGATTGACTCATGCACAAGTGGTCAAGGTTGGCAGATTGTAACGTCTGATCAACTGGAGTCAAAGCAAGAAGCCGGGGCAGAGTTAAGTTCTGGACTGAGCTCTCGAGGAAACTAAAGAGAAGAGAAGGGCAGGTGGCTCCCAGGTTAGGAAGCTGGAACCCTGTACGGGAAGGAAGTGATGTTGGCCCACAGTATCAAAGCCCGCGTTCTCTCATTTTACCTTTTAAAATTTCGTTATCGTGGTAGTCGGGAGTCAGGGTAGTGAGTGAGAGGAGAAAGGCCCTTTTTGAGCACCTCATTTGTACCAGGCACTTTACGAAGACTCTTCAGAATCCGTGGAGACAGATTTTATTTCCATTTTTCATTAAAAAGAAACTGAGGCTCGGAGAGTCACACAGATGCTCCAGGCCACCCGACCAGTGAGAGCAGGAGAATTAAGGCTCACATCAGTTCTCCCTGATTCCAAAACTTCCCCCTCCTCCACACTGCCTCCCAGACACGCACGAGAATCTGCCATTTACCCCAGCAGAGCCTCTGAGTAGAACTGGTGGTAGGGAGGGCCCCCTAGAAGGTGACCTTAGTCACAAGTGGCCTAGCTCTGTCCCCAGCCACCCACCAGCCCTTCCCCTCCCCAACAATTTCAACTTGTTTCCTTTGGAGAAAACATGACTTTTCCCATTGAGGGAACTCCCTGCCCAACAATACACCCGTTGCAGCCCCCCCTTCCCCAGACCATGCTTTAATGCTGGCTGACTGTCCCTCTATCCCCCACCCCACCTGCCCTGACCTTCCTTTGGGTCGAACTTTCTGCATAACAATGTCTGGTCCCCACAGCCCTGAGCTGCCCTTTGCTATTAGCACCTAATGAAAATGTAACCGTATTTAACCCCCCACAGGCCTAGATTAGCCCAAGTGGGTTTAATTCCTTTGTATGATAAGCATCCTGCTCTCCATTTGGATGGTCCAGCCCCTTCTCCCTGGAGAGGACCGCAGAACTGTGTAGGGCTAACTCGGACCTCTCAGCTGTCCGGGACACAATGGGGGAAAGTATCTTTTGTGGCATTAACGGCTTTGGGGAGGGGAGAGGGGAGGGTACGGGCTGGTGGGGAGGGGGTGCAGTTGAAGAGGAGGAGAACAATGTGTGAGAAGCTGAGGCTGTGGGTTTCCCACACGGACCAATATGTCCCCCCCACCCCCCTCTGGGAGAGACAGATCTGCAGCGACCAGCCCACAGCTGATCCCGCCTTGATTGGCTTTTTTTTTTTTTTTCATTGTGCTCTCAAGGGACGAAAATCCTTTTGTGGCGTGAAAGGAGAGGCGTTCCTGCCGTCCCCTCCCTCGACCTGATTGGCTATGTCACAAGATGGCCAAATCCACCCGGATTAATGTGCGGCCGACCCGGCCGCGGGGCGAGGACGTCTGAGTCCGCCCCTTCGGGCGAGCGTGTCTGCTGCCCTGGGAGCAGGGGAGGGGGACACGGAGGGGCTGGCCACCACTTTCTTCATATTTATTATTCCCCCCACCCCCGGCCCCGCGGGGATGTTTATTCATGGGCCACATCTGCTGGCTGGCAGGCGACATGTCTCTTGTTAGAATGCCTGGAGTCCCCAAGGAGCCGGGAAAATGGGGCACATTCCTTCGGACTCGCCTTTTCGCTTGCTCACCTCGTCCTTTGGCTTTTTGGCCGCCCATCTGGAGTCTCAGCCCTCCCACCGCCCGGCTTCCAGCCCTTTACCTGGCCCACACGTCTCACCTGAGATGCGCGCTTCTCCAAGCACCCTCCGCTCCCCAGCCCTGGAAGAAGAGCACCTTCGCTCTCTGCCCTCTGCCCCTCTGTCACTTCAACCGGAATCACCGTCCCCCGTGGTGCTTCTTGGACAAATAAATCCCAGGCCTTAACGAACCAGCTGAGGTTTTGTCTGTCTGACTCTCCTCATTGGAGGAACTCTTTTCTTTCTCTGACCTCTCATGTTAGTTTGTACCTCTTTCATCGCGTGGACCTCTTTCTATCTTAGGTAATCATGATTCCAGGGTATGTTTTCCCTCGCTTCCAAACCTATAAGGCCTCAGAGGACAGGGTTCCTCTCTGCTTCACCCTTGTCATCCCACCTGCCCCCAACTAGTGCTGATTCATAAGGTGTGTTCCTGAGAGGCAGCGCTCAATAGCTGTTGATGGAATGAAACGAACAAGGCGCCTGGACCTACAGGTCTCCGATCTTTCTTTCAGACCTGCCCTGGAGGCTGGGAGTAGTCCAGGAAGTATGCAACTCTCTTCTTCCCCATTTGTAAAATGACACTAAGTTTGCTCCCACACAGCTTTCCACTCATCTGCCCTGTGTGTGGTTGCAGCAGGGCCATGAAATTCAAAAGATTAGATGCTGAGAAAGGCCCCAAAACAAAGGGGATGGAGAGACCTATCCCAGATTTGGGGGAGAGAGAATGCTCCACTGAGACACTCACAGGTCAGCCTGTCTGTGGGACCAGCTGCATGGCAGTCAGGCCAATAATTACTTTTGCTTGGGCAGCTGAGAATGTCTTTTTGTTATTTTCTAATATAATTGATATTAAGTTTTCAAATGGGACAGCCTCCAGTGTACTTAGGAATATGGGCAAAGAGGAAAAATAGAGAAAAAAGAGAGAAATTGTGGCGTTTTGATAGACCAGCCAGATCAAATCTTTACAGGTTTTAAGTGAAGAAGGAACAGTAGCCCAAGGTGTGTTGGCTCATACCATTTTAGCAGTGCCAGCAAGGATTGAAGTTAGACTGTGGCTGGTTCTGGTTGTGAGTGTGGAGTATGTTGGTGAGATTGTAGCAAGGGGGGGTGTGGCTTCTGAGTGGGTTGGCCAACTTTAAGATGATAAGTAGGACATCTTTCAGGTGTGCAGTTGAGGCACTGGAAGGCTCCTTCCAGGAGAAACCTGAGAATTGGAGTGTGACTGGCCCAGAGACACTTTCACCTGTAAGTGCCACTTAATTATTGCTCAGTTGTATCAGTCATTCACACATTAGTGTGAACTGATTGAATTAAAGAGCCATGCTCTTTAATTGATATTAGCTGTCCTAGGTAGCAGGAACTTGATTACTAGCAGTAGACTTGGGAAGGGTTGAATAAAGGCTAAGGAAGCCCTAACACCCTCAAAGAAAGGACCCCAGGAGGGAGAAAAATGCAGAAAGAAAGGGTTGTGTTTGTCAAGCAAACTCCCCCCAAATTTTGCCTAAGAGCATTCCTGTCTGGAAAATGTGACAATGACTTTTCACTTTTCTACCCGTCTGCTCCCAGGATCCTGCATACAATAGCTATTGCTGCAACATTGCTCCCTTATAGTTAAATAAGGGGGCCTAAGAACCAAAAGCATCCTTCAAAAGGAAAGAACAAAAAAGCCACGTGAGTTCTTAGTTCCAATTAAGTTTCACAAAATACTATTTGGAATAGAATCCATTCCCAAATTGCGATCAGGGCATAGACTGGACATGGGAACTGAAGTGAATCAGGGTATGGAGAAAGTGGCTGGGTCTCCGAGGGCATCTG
This sequence comes from Equus asinus, assembly GCF_041296235.1. Lineage (NCBI taxonomy): Eukaryota > Metazoa > Chordata > Mammalia > Perissodactyla > Equidae > Equus > Equus asinus. The sequence continues at coordinate 53,178,409 of NC_091802.1, read as the reverse complement.
ATCCTCCTCGTTGGATTAATGCAGAATGTGAAGGGTTATATATAGCATACTTCCCTGTGTGTCCACCAAGGGGGACCTCCAGCAGTCACCTGGGGGCGTTAAAAGGCAAGTCTGGGTTCCCAGCCCAGACCAGCCTCTTCAGATTCTCTGGGGGAGGGCCCTGGGAATCTGCAATTAACAAGTACCCAGGTGACCCTTATGCACGCTGAAAACAATGTGGTTGCATAGAAGAGCTAAATCCAGCCCTCTGTGGCTCCCTCTGAGCCCACTGTGGGATGCACCTCGCTCCTGAGAAGGCGCTGAGCTGAGAGGAAGCCGCTGTGCTTTCTGAGGTAAGCAGCCCCAGGAGAGAGAAACGCTTACAATGGAAAAATCAACAAGACACTTTCAAGTCAATTAATTAAGTCTAAGAGCCTACTTATTTTTCTTTTAAGAGGATTGGTTTTAATAGAAAAAAGTTAATGTTCAAATATGAAGATTCATCTTCCAAGGCATAGGAGGTCAAATGGTAGATTTGCAAAAATGAGAGGATAATGGAAATTCTGAGAAGCTTTTCTTATTAAAAATAAAGTCATTTGCCATTAAAAAGTTGAGTGCGTCCCTCTAAATATGCTTACACACGCTTCTATGCGTTTATCTGCATCTGCATAAATCATACGTTTATTCATTCTCAGCCTTCTAAGAGCTCAGACTTTTAAGACATAACTTTGTCTGAGATGGAATTTTGCTTGAATCAGGTATTATCCTGGATGTTTATGACTCCATTTATAACTGAGAGTTGAATCAGGCTCAGAATTTTTCGAAAGAGAAGGTTAGAGAGAAGATAGTCCAGGGAATGTGTTAGGAAAAAGAATCTGTAACAGGTTTTGGTTTACCAAAAGGGAGCATTGAGATTGGTATTGTTTTCTAAAGTTAATCAGTTAGTCATTTTATACTTAAAATTACGTGTTTTTGAAACAGGAAGAAATATCTTTAGCCCCATTCCTAGTTTTAAGGAAATCTGTACCCCTTTTCTAAAGGTCCAGTGAATTAGGGCTGAGTTAGTGATATCATAATGAATCACTTCTCACCGAGATCGATGGGTCAAGAACAACCTCCTGGGACAGAGTTTACAACCTGAAGTAAAAAACCCCACCGTGTTCTAAAGCTGGTGTTCTAACAAAGTAGCTTCCTATGACATTCTTTGTCTCAATATTTCAGAACAACAGTGCGGAGTCCAAATGCCATAAACCTCAAAGCTGCTTTGTAAAATCTGTATGTTTTCCTCTATATTATTTTGGTCTTATGTTTACCATAGTTATGCATGTAGTTCTTTGCTTTTTATTGAAGTATAATAATATGCGTATCAAAAAGTGCACAGTCATGGGGAGCAGCTTGATGAATTTCACGAACTCAACACACCTTTGCCGTCAGCTCCTGGGTCAAGAAACCGAACATTAGAAGCCCTTTGTGCTTCCTTCCAGGCTTCCTCCTCCCTCCCCATTAAGGAAAGCCCCTATCTTGACTTTTAGCACCATCGATTTGTTTTGCTTATTTTTGAACCTTATATAAATGAAATCACACAGTGCGTGCGGTTTTGTGTCAGGCTTCTTTACTCGACATCCAGTCTCATTGTTGCAGAAAGTCGTAGATTGTTTATTCTCTTTGCGGTAAAATATTCCATTGTGTGAAAATACCACAATTTATTTTTCCATTCTGCTGTGGATGGACATTTGGATAGTTTCCAATTTGGGCTGTTATGACTAGAACATGCCTAGAGTGTAAAGAGTCAAGCAGATTGACAAAGCTCGCGAGATGAGTACTTTTTTTTTAAGCGATAAAATCCTATATAATTTTTAAAGTCTGATGCTTAAAACACAACAAAAAACTCTTAAATTGTAAATACGTCATTTTGCCAGATGTTGTACTGATAGAAAACAGAAGTTGTCCCTTACCTCGAGAGATTATAATCTAGAACAGGCAAGAGTGTTAGCATGAGAAAATGCATAGATGCTAGAGAAGTAGTAAGTGAGCACAGGATGATGACACGGGGGTAACTTATTGAAATGCTCCCAATTTGCGTTTCTAAATTTTTATTTAGAATGAGTACTGTAACTTGTACTACCAGTGCCTCAAGAGCATTGTATTTGCCCTCGATCCGGTTTACACAGGGGACCCGATGCTGCTGAGCCCCATGAGAACTGAGGACTGAGCCTGACCAGTCGACAGGCCGGGCTCTCCCTCTCTCTCCTATCTTTCAGGAGCCAGCCAGACTCTCATTTCTGCTTTGCTGAGACATCTGCTTTGCAATAGCTATTCAAAATTGCTTTGCTGTCTGTACTTGTAGTTTCTGTTTCTCCATAACATCTGTGCACTTGGCTGTGGTTGTCTCCAGGCCGAACCAGCCTACACCCCATGTTCTCACCTCTACTCAACTCCACCAGCAAATTGGAACCAAGTCTTTTTCTCCGTTTTCGAGTCCCCAAATGCCCAAGGGCAGAATCTGCCTGGCCCAGCTCATCTGGTGTTCAGTTGGTGAACTGTATTGGTTGCCTGTGGGTCAGGGGATGCAACCAACTATGATTTGGGTGGTGGGTCCAGGTGACCTGCCTGCACAGGGCTGTGGATGAAGATTCCTCCAGAAGGGAGAGTAGGTCAGCTGACAATCTGGATATCTCATGTGGCTGGCACCATGTTTTTGAATTTCTCAGAAACACTTGGGAAGTAAGCTCTAGTCTGCTTTGTGGTATTTCTGTTGGATTTTTCCCTGAAGAAAAGATTCCCTTTGCAGGGTGCTCAGGAATGTCAAGCAGCAGGCAGCGGTACGTAAACCACGACTATACACACACACAAAATCTGACACCTTGGAACTTGTCTCCACACCTTAACTCCTTTGGGTTTGCAATGTCGGAACAACTTTAACAGCATGCAAGCAAAAGCTGCATGGCCACCTGTCGGCCCGGTTGGGTAAGCTATAAGGTCCCATCCAGCCTGGACATTCTGTGAGACCAAGAGTGACGCTGGCCCCATCCACTTCTGTCTCTGGCATGGGGAGCAGAAAGTTCTTTTGGGACACTTGACTCTCTGTCTGGAGACAGCTTCATTATCATTCATCATTATCATTGTCGTTGATTTTGATATTAAATTTCAACAATTCACTTACTCATTTTACATTTTTATCTAAAGGCACATTTGCCTTCAAGCCACCCAGAAACAAAAACCCTATCAAAGCACAGGGGTTATAGGTGCACACGGGAGTAGTAAGCGTGGAAGAGGCTTCTCTGAGCCCTGTGGAGACGGGGGCCAGGGGAATGATTTCAGGTGCCCATCCTCCTTGGAGAGCCAGCTCTGAAATAACGATACTGTCCAGAGAACAGCAAGCACGTTCCTGACTCTAACTGAACTGTGTGGGTCCTTTTTTGATGGAGAAGATATTCTGGGGTTTAGAACACTGGTTCTTAACAGGACATGTCTGTATTTTAAAGCATTGCTTTCCCAAATCTGTGTCCCCTTCTGCTCATATTGGCTCTGATGACCACTTTGGCTTTTAAAAAGTTATACACATGCCTGCATATGAACATATATTCATGTGTACAAACATATATATGTATGTATATAATTAAGTAGGGTGGCAAATACACACACGCGCATGCATACATATATAGTAGCCCCCTCTTATTGGAGGTTTTACTTTCTGAGGTTTCAGTTACCCAAGGTCAACCACGGTCCGAAAATATTACATGGAAAATTCCAGAAATAAACAATTCTTGAGTTTTAGATTGCATGCTGTTCTGAGTAGTGCAATGAAATCTTGCACTGACCAGTTCTGTCCCGCCCAGGATGTGAATCACCCCTTTGTCCAGTGGATTCGCGCTATATCTGCTGCCTGCCCGTTAGTCACTTAGTAGGCGTCTCGGTTATCAGATTGACTGTCGCAGTGCTGCAGTGCTTGTGTTCAAGTCACCCTTATTTTCCTTAATAATGGCCCCAAAGCGCAAGAGTAGTGATGCTGTCAATTCAGATACACCAAAGAGAAGCCGTGAACTGCCTATTTTAAGTGAAAGGTGAAAGTTCTCCACCTAATAAGGAAAGAAAAAAAATTATATGCTGAAGTTGCTAAGACCTAAGATAAGAACGAATCTTCTCTCCATGAAATTGGGAAGAAGGAAACAGAGGTTCATGCTAGTTTTACTGTTGCACCTCAAATATGTATGTATAGGAGAAAACATCGTATATACAGGGTTTGGTACTATCCGTGGTTTCAGGCATCCACTGGGGGTCTTGGACTGTATCCCCCACAGATAAGGGGGGACTGCTGTACACATATACATATATACATTTATGTGTATAAATATGTGTCTTGTATATATAATTTTATTATATAGTAAAGAATTATATTAATATATAATTTATTATATTAATGTATAATTTATTAAATTAATATAAAATATTTTTTAAAAGCGAAGTGGTCCTCTGAGCCAATATGATTTGCTGTTCCATTTAGTTCCTAGAAAGTTGGAACTGGAAGAGAGCTCTTTGTTTTTATAAGGAGAAATTGAGGCATAGAGAGAAAAGATGATTTGCCCAAGATCACAGAACAAGCAAGTAAGAGAAACCAGGACTAGACCTGGGGTCTCTGGCTTCCCAGGCGTTGACTCTCTACTGTTTGGGCCTCTTCTCCCCATGGCTTCTCCCTGCAGTGCAACGAAGGGGCTGAATTAATGGTCAGGCCAAAAGAACAGCTGCGTGCTCCCTCAGGACGGTGTATGCAGGAGGAGTCCACAGAATGGGCCGTGGACAGGGCTTTTCTTACCCTTGGGAGGAGCAGACGACTGTGAAGTGATTGAATGTCAGGGCTCTGGAGGGCCGACCAGCTAGTGGGCCTGGTCCCCACGGCGAGCATGCCCTGTTTCAAGGCAGGACAAGGCATTTCTGTCCATTCCGCATCCTCCGTGCCTGTCTCGCTGCTCGGAATGAACCAGAGTTCTGAAAGGGTTTGCTAAATCAACTTTCTTGTTTAATTAGCTTTGAAATGCAAATAACTGCAGGGTGAGTTTAGATTTTCAATTGTCATCTGTCACTTCTGCTTTGGCATAAATGAAGGAACGAGTGTTTGGAGAGCGGGTTCTGTGTCAGGGAGAGGGAGACGGTGTGAAATCACTGGTTCTGGCAACGAGGGTAAAATTGAGAGTGAGAACAAGAACAAGTACAGACCGGGAAGATAGGAACACCAAGGACAAAGGTAGCGTATTGCACAATTGGCCCCTGGACTGTCCTGTCTCCTGGGGCCATGGTGGCCATCAGAGAGGCTTCTCCCCAGGCTAAGCCACCAGCCTGGAGGTGAGCCAGACCACGCTCTCCCTTTCCTGGGGTCTTGCGCATCTCCCGTTTCCTCTGAGCTAATAGATAGTTCCTCTCTTGCCCTTGTTGGCTTTACTGTCATAATTAGTCACTTAAGATAGATGTTTCAGCCTGGTGCTCTTACCTATTAAGCGATCACTGCTGTGGTTGTTGCCACGCATCTTATCCTCCCTACATCCTGGCGTCGATCCACTGACCCATTGCTCCCTTCAGCCTATTCCTCAGCCCTCACTTCTGTCTACTTTGTGGCGTTATCATTTATTGAGCATCTCCTTGTGCCAGGCGACAAGTGTTAGTTCATCTCATTCACACAGCAGCATTATGAAAGAGCAGTACTTGCTTGCACATTTTATATGTCAGGAAATTGAGGTTTCCTAGGCCATATGTGGCCACTTTGGAATTCAGACTCGGTTGTCTGACTTGAAAGTCCCTGCTCTTTCAACTACACCGCACATTGTCCTGTCCCATGAGTTCTTAAAGTCTATGCCCTCCATGAGCGCCCAGAATGATCGCTGGGGGGTCTGCAGCAAGCCAGTCTTACTCAGGTCTGTTATTTATTCTTCTTTCCAGCCTTGGTACATCCTCACTTCCCGGTCCTGTTGCATTTCCAGCCTCTGGACAATCATGTCACACCTCTGCTCTCCTGCCTGTCATTAAGGTGCATGAGTAACTTTTTTTGTCAATAATTTTGTATATCTTTTCTTGGCATCTACCAACATCAGTTTGAAAGTTTCATTAGTTTCAAGAGCTGAGCTGACAATTTAAAGTTAAATGTGGGAACAAGGATTTAATAATACGTTGATGTCATGGGCAAGAGTTAGTTGGGGGTAGAGAAAGTCTTGATTTGGGGTGTCCGTGTCATTCTTTCACTCACTGTTCACTCATTCATTCTACTCATTAGGCTTAATAAGCATCCACTGAACTAGGATACCTGAACAGGAGTTGAAGAGACCAATATCTTCAGAACCTAGTGGCTTTTCTTCAGGGTCTGAGGCCCCCAGTTTCTAGCCTGACAACCCTGTTTATGATGGCTTACCCGGAAACAACTTAAAAGGACTTTGGAGAAAGGTGTGAAGGCCATGGCTCTCAACTGTGTCTTGTAATCACATTGGCCATTAGTGCTAGATTAAGCTTCTCCATTGAACGTGCTCCCCCCTCTCATTTAGTACCTCTGCCCTTTCTCAGATCTGTCAACAGCGGCGACGAGCTTGGAGGCATTGCTTCTAAAATCAAGATGAGACTTACAGTCCAGATTGGGAGAGCAATATGACGATTTGACCCTAACGCCCAGGGTATAGAAGGCTCATTCCCTTTATTTTTCACTTCACTTATTTATTTTCAAGTCAAAGTGAATCCATTATGTGACCACATCATAATTCTTTTCTTTTCTTTCTTTCTTCCTTTTTTTTTTTTTTTTGTGAAGGCTCATCTTTAGGAAACATTTCTTGTCAGTTAGTCTTGCCAGAATTCAAGAAGGTTAAGGGAGAATAAAGGATGGTTCAAAAAAGAACAAGGAAAATGAAAATTTGAAAAAGGGAACCATTCCTGAGAGGTTATTTCACCTGCAGCAGAGTGACTTGAGGAAGGAGTGCCTAGCTACCTTTATGCCTGTGGAGGGAAGAGGTAAGAAACCAGCCTTTACCGAATACATTCAATGGGTCAGGCACTTCTATTCAGGTTTCCCCCTCGAATCTCCACGTCAGTGAGATTGGTGCTATCTCTAGCCTTTCACATGTGAAGAAACTGAGGCTGAAAAGGGGTAGGTGATTGGCCCGAGGTGTTCAGCTTGCAGTCAGCAGAGTTTGCTTTGGACCCGATGGGGCTGGCTCCTGCGCCCATGCCCTTCGTTCCGCCACAATGAGATTTATCTTCTGGTGCTGATAGTTCCATCTTGTTCCATCCTTCCTGAGCACCGCGAGGACAGAAACAGAAAGGGTAAGTGTGGCACACTGAAGACTTTTTAATTTGGATTGGGAATTCACTTGAGGGGGCGGGGTCCAGGAAACTTGGTGATCAAGAGCTCTCGGGTTGGGGGGGGGGGTGCGGTGCAAGAAACAGACCTGGGCTCAAATCTTGGCTCTGCCAATAGTTTGCTCTGTGTGCTACTTCTGAGACCTTAGGAGGGTTTTGAGCACCATATTTCTCCTCTCTAAAATAGGGTCATGAGCATTAAATGTTATGGCATAAATCACAAGCAATGCTTAACACACAAGAGGAGTCCCATATTGGCAGGTGTTATTAATAGGAGGGTCTTTGAAGAGTTTGGACTGTGGGATGGATTGTCCTATCTTAGGCAGATACTTTTGGAAAAATCTGGGCGCTCCATGCATTGGTATGCTCACCTGCTGAGTACACGCTGCTTCCTTAAAGAGCCCCTGCAGTTGAAAACCAGTGAGCATTTGAATTATTCTGCTGCAATGGACCATGACCCTTTCCCCTCTGGCTTTCAGATCTCAGAGCTGGAGCTGTAAGAGATGGTCTGGGAGTCCAGGCCATGCCTTCCTCCACCACCCCTTTCAGAAAAGTGTAGCAGGGACCTGAAAGATGCAAATGTGTCTTCTTGTGACTCCACTTGGTGAAAAGCATGATGGGAGAGCATAGGGCAGGCAAAGGTTCCCCACACTGTGCCACAGAGGCCTGGCTGCAGGTGGGCTTCACCAACGCTGACGCCTCTCATTGAACTAACCCACAGATTCCAGGGCTGACCCAGACAAGGGCAGAGATGGCAAGAGTCAGAACTCCCCTGCTATAGCTGGAGGGGCCCCTGAGAGCTCACCTCCCCAAAGCTGCCCCGTTAGGGACCCCACGACACCTGGAGCTGAAAGACAGTCCCAGGCGATGACTTTGGCTCTTGGTAGAAAAAAAACGAAAAATGTTCACATTTGAATGAAAACTAAAAACCCTCAGAATTTGAGGGGTTTATCCCACCCTTTTCTTGAGCGTCCCAGAATTTTAAAATATATGCAAATTGAAGGTTGTCACAATTTGGTGTTTCTTAAATGTTTACATTGGACAAAGGAACCGTTTCAACAACACTCACGTTTGCAATGATTGTACGTATATCCTCACATGGGGGTTAAGTCAAAACTCTGAATCTAAGCCGCTTTGGATACATAGTGCCCATCTTGCCTTCGGCTCTGCTGAAAATAAGGAATCTTCCTGGCTCCATGGTCTTGCTGATGCCACAGGACACCTGGCCTTTTAGGAGCCTCAACTATTTTCTGAGAGGAGCTCTAAGGCCTGGGGCTGAGTGATTCGGTATTATGTTCCAGAATTCCAGCACAAAACTCTTATCACCTAGACTTGGATGGAATGAAACAGAAATAGCAAAATCTGAGCTCCAAAATCCCAGATTGAATAGAGATTGTGCCTGCAGGGCCCCCCATCCTTGCTCTGGACCCCTCTGTATTCCCCCCAAACACACACCTGAGTGACGGCCCCTGGCCTCTTAATCTGAGAGCAAGTGGAGCCCCCGTGCAGCAAATTTCCCCCATGACTCCCACACTCTCTGGACACCGGCCCAGCAGGTCGGGGGCTTTCGATGTGGTTTGATTTTCCCGTTGGAGGTGAAGTGGCCTCTGAGGCCCCTTGGGAGGGGGCGGTGGTGGGGAGGCGGCCACCAGGCCGGACTGCGGGCTGTGTGAATGTGGCCGCTCATTGTTCCTCAGCTTTATTCTTCAGGCCTCGATGGGGCTGATTTAGAAATCCTAATCAGGGAGCTCTCAGGGCTTCCCGGGTGTGACACAACTTGAGCGGCTCTGGGGGGTTCTTTGTTCTCCGATGACAGCTGACTTGGTCTCCAGTGGTAACAGTTTGGGCATAACTCTACACTGCATGCTCTGGCAGCTGCGGCCTTAACTCTTTGTTACCCGCCCCCGAGGTCCCTTCACTTGCCTGCTCCTTCCTCAAAATGACAGCTCTTAAAATCTCCTTCCCGCAGATGGGTGAGTGGGGGAGGGGTGCGTTGGGTCCTACACCTGGGAGACTCTTGGAAAATCAAGAGCGTCCTCACCCCATGCAGTCACACTTTGCTGGCAGTAAAGGCTGTCTGGTTTGAGGCTGGCACAGAATATGGCCATTCACCTCTCCACAGGTGCCTGGGCTGATTTTTTTCCACCTTGGCAGAAGTGACTGGAGGCGGAGGAACAGGGATCTTCAATACGTACTCCCATTCTGGGGCTGCTTCTGCTCTAAAAACAGAGCCAAGCAGTTCAGGAAATCTGCCGAGAAGGCCACCAAGCAAAATCCTAAGAGCAGTAGGTCTGGAGCCAGGCAGATTGTGCTAGAGTTGCATGTCACTGTTGACTTCAGGCAAGTTGTGTCATCTCTCTGGGCTAAGTACGTTCATCTGTAAAGATGGAGATGGTTATAACAATATCACGACCCCACTGGGGCTTGGAGAGGATAAAATGAGACAGTGCATGTGAATGTCTGTGGGAGGGGTTACTAAATGTCTGCCGCTATTGCTGTGATACCAGAAACTTTCTCCAAACAGAAGATGCTGCTGCTCCAGGAAGCATAGAAGAGGTGAATGCTGTGAGCGTCTCTTAAATTAAATTACTACTAATTTTCTCTTTGGTTATGAGCTAGAAAGTCAGCCAAGGGAGATTGCTAGAAACTTACACTTGGTACCAAACCAATTGTCCATTCAATTGTCCAGCAATGATCAGGCACTGAGGATAAGAGAGGTGACTAAGACACAGACCTGGCCTCAAGGAGCTAAGCTGTAAGGAGGGGATGCATAGTTAGGTTGCAAATACAGACTCTTGGTTGCAAATATAGAAACCCAACTCTAGCATACATGAAAAGAGAATTTGAAAGGAAGAATACTGGGGAAGCTCATGGAATCCCAGGAAGACTCTGACAGGGGTGCACCTGAAAGGGGAGGGGTGTAGCTCTGCCTCAGGACCATCTAGGACGGAGATTCAAGTATGATGAAGCCCCTCTTCTTAGCTTGACTTCCCACTTCTCTATGTTTGCTGGCACCATCATTTTGTCTCACAGCAGGTTTGTGCACATCATAGTGGGCAAGATCAGTTGGAACCATTCCTGAGTTTGACATTGCACAGAAGTACTCATGAGAAAACTCATTGACCCCACCATGGCCAAATGCCCATTCAGGACTGAGCAATTCTGGCCATGGGGTAGACTCATGTTCTAACATGACGTCTCGTCTGAACTTCCACCAGTGAGGACGGGGGATTTGGCCAATCACCTAAAGAGCGACTGGGGAGACAAGAGTGCAGGAAACCACTACAGAAGCAGGGATCAGATAATTAAGGGAGTTGGGATTTTGTCTCTAGGCTAAGAGAAAGCATTGAAAAATTTTAAGCTGAGGAACGAAATGGCCATATTTATATTTTTCAACTATAACCTTAAGAGCAAATGGATAGGAGGGAGGTGATCTTGGAGGTAGAGAGAGCTATCAGAAGGCTATTGCAACAGTCTAAGCATTAGATGATGAGGGCCAAAGTAGCGTGATGAATGATGGGATGGCCAGAAGGTGATAGAAGTGAGAGATATTTAGGTGGTGGAATCAACAGAATCAGTTAACTAGATATTAGAAGAAAGAGGTGAAATGTCGAAGATGACCCCTAAGTTTCCATTTGGAAAACAAGTTTATAGACATGGATTATAGCAGTTGTCCTGGACCAGCTGTGTCTGATAAATTGGTGGGTCAGTGAAACTCCCAGGCATATTCATATCTATGTCTAAATTATATATCTTCTTTATTTCTTTATCTGTCTGTCTGTCTGTCTCTCTCTCTCTCTCTATCTATCTCTCAAGGTGTGATAGGATTGTTTGGGTCCCTGGGAGAGAGAAGAGGAGATAAGGATAGGTAGCCAATAGAATGGTGACCGTTCCCTAGCCTGGTCCCACACAAGCCTTTTTCCCTATAGAAAATGCAGCTGTGGGCAAAGCTCAAAGTCAGAAATGGAGTATATCTAGGTGACACTATGAGATCCAGAGCTGAGGAAAGGGGAATGCTTCCCATTGCTACAAGACTCTAGAAGTGATTATAGCTCGGTGAGGATAAAGGGACACCATAGTCTTTGGCAACTCAGAGTCCTGTGCTCTCTGCGTACACTCAGCAGCCTTCTCCTGGTGTGGGCGCCAGCGGCAGCGGCAAGAGGGCGGTTTCAGCTGTGGGGTGCTGCAGAGCAGCCACAGGACTGTCATGGGGGCCATGCATTGCCTGCTCCTCTACCTCTATTCTAGCTTTATCGAGAGAAGCCTTACTTTTTTCCATCTTATGTAAGACTTCAATTTGAAAAAAAAAAAGGTGGGGTGAGTTTTGTTGAAAGAGTATTATATTTTCTCAGGAGGGGAGAGATGTCAAAGCATGGGGAGAAATGGAAATCAGGAGACCAACTTAGAAGCAATTGACACTGGTTAAGTGAGAAGTTAGTGAGGACATGAAGTCGGTGGTGGCAGTAGCAATGGAAAAGAGGAAGCAAGATGAAAAACAATGAGGAGATGGACTCTTAAGGGCTTGCTAGGTGGATGTGGGAGCCAAACGAAAAGTGAGGAACAATCACAATTTCCTGATTTGGAGTGCTGGCAAAGAAAAATGATGGTTCTATTAACAGAGTTAGAGGAATCAGCAAGATGACAGTTTGCTTAGAATTCAGTGAATCTAAGGCACATACAAGTCCTCATTTGAGGAGAAAAAAGGAGGAAGAGGTATTGTGTTCGTTAGATGCTGGGACATGTAAGGCTAAGATACAAGAGATAGTCTTCCTTCATGGCTTTGCTCAGGTTTCTGAAACCATAAAGATTACAGGGCCCTGGGAAGTGATAAATGCTATTGGAGAGTATGTTTTGGACTAGCAGTCACAGAATTAGAGACCAGTTCTTGCATTTGGAAAGGATGTTTCAGGCTAGAGGGGATGGTGTGGATTAGTGTTCTTTCCAGTAGAAGCTCCACCTGTCATCTGTCCATCCATTCAGCCATCCATCCATCCCACTATCCGTTACTTCTTGAGCATCTCCTATTTTTTAACTCTGCACTTCTAAAGAGTCAAAGAACAAAGATCAGCTTCATCCCTGGATTAGCAGAATACAGCCAGTAAATCACTAAATCTCCACACAGAATATTTGGCATTAACTCCTCAGTCCCTTCCCTTGTGTAACTGGTCAGAGTTGCTGAGGGGTCTTCTTGCAGACCAATGATTGGTTAACACGTTCTTTTCAGCTAAATGACAAACAGTTTAATTCCAATAGAATGCCTAAAAGTCCTTCTCAGAACTGGCATTGGGATTATCTACATTTTATATTATTCATTGCAAATTTAAATTTCCTATCAGTTTCTGGAATGCTCGAGCCCTCTCAACATCTGTTCTTCACAGTGTCCACATTTTATGCTCAGAGAATGCAAATTACCTTTAATATTAGCTTTGCCTACAAATAAAGACGGATCTGCTTTCAGAGTACCTCCAGTGCACTGCAACGTGTTCACCATCTTCTCTGACCTGTACCTGCCCTTTAATAAGAATTCTCGAGTTGATTGAGCTTTCATACTTTGGACAGTATCAGCCTGGTGAGACGGCTTGGTGGATTTCCCAGCTTGCACCTCTCCAAAGAGAAGATGTCATTTGCTATCTCAGTCTCCAGATGTCCAAAACTTACTTTTGTTGGTCACTAAGAGCAAAATTGTCAAACAGGTGACAGTTTTGGTAAGTATATTGCTTAGGACTATTTATTCTTTAAGAAAAATTTTAAATAACTTATTAAGACTATTTTGAAAACTAAACAAATAAGTCAATAAATAGACAGCCCAACTCAAACTGGCTTCAACAACAGAGGGGATTTATTGGCTTACTCTATTGAAAGAACAAGGAAGAACAGAATTCAAGGTTGGTTTGAACCAACAGATCCATTAAGTCATCAAGGTCCTGGTTTTATTTCAACTTTTTTCCCTATTTGCATTGGGGCCACCTTTATCTTCAGGCCAGTTTCCTTTAGGGTGGCAAAGTGTCCGAGGCTCTAGGGTAGTTATCTTCAAGCCACACTGTCCAGGAGTGAGGCTGGCTTTGGTGGCTCTTTCGGACAAAGTTGAGAACTTACTCTCTCAGAAATCCTAGCAAACTTTCCCTCAAGACTCAGATGGGAAAAGGCCATTTGTTGATTGGCATAGACTTCATTTAGCTGAACCAATCATTGTGGCAGGAGGACTGGAATCTAATCTCTGATTGGTCCAACCTTGCAGCTGGTGGGGTCAATCTCCATTTAAATCCCATGGCTACTGCACAGTGGAGGAAAGAAGAGTTATTGGGGATTCAGCTGTAATTTCTACTACAGTAAGACTTTAAACATTTTCAGTATTCAATCAATCAGCATGTTTTGAGTGCCTTCTACAAGCAATGAACCCTACTAGATTTTGGCAATCGACTATAAAATTCCTGGTCTTGACCTTTACGACTACTGTGATGACAAAGCAATGATTGAAAGCTTAGAGCAACGGGCTGATTCTGTCCTTCAGAGGTGAGTGTGGAGGGAGCTCGTTAGAAAAATTATAGTAGGTACCTAGAATTTGAACAATTCAAATGAAGGAGTTTCAAAGCACCTAAGCAGGAACCTGTTATTTGCATTAAAAAAGGTAGGAGTAACTGAGAAGTTTCTTTCCTCCCCCCTCCTATGTCTATGTTTGATGACAGTTTTTTGGAGGAAATCATGTCCACTAGACCCAGTGAGCTGTGGTACAACTCCAGTTAATATTTGACTATTGGCTTCCTGTTACACAGAAAACTAATAGTGAAGAATAAACCACAATGTAAGTTAAGTCTCCTCTTCTCCTTTTCTCCCTCCCTTTTGGTGTCTCCACCCCTTTAAAGAGATGCCTTTCTGTTTAGAGGATGTGTTCTCTGTTCATCCCAACTGGAGAAAGTGGGGAGAATCCTTTGATGATATTTGAACTCTCTTGTCTACTTTCCAAAGTGGTTGAAGGAAGTTCCAGTGACCAAGTCTTCCAAAGATTCTGCCTCATTTCATGGCTTCTTGAGCATATATCCGGCTGCCCGTCTTAGAGGTGATCCACATTTGTAGGTGAAGTAGAAGAGAGAAGATGAAAAGAAAATTGAAAAGAAAATAGAGCTTTGGTGTGTGGTGTCAACATGTATCAAAATGACATAACTCCCCATGGAGAGAAAAGAAACTTCTAGTCCCAAGAACAAAACCCACCTGTTTTACTTAATCCTCAATTCCCCGTCTCACCACGTTCCCCCTCCAACCCTTGACAGATTGAAGGATCTTGTTGGCTCCGATTGATTCCCTGAACACCTGTGTCCACCAGACTGTCCTTTATGGATATTTCCTGATCTCTTGGCTTCGGCTGGCTTGTGTCTCCATGGTAAAAGGGAGTGGGGAGGGGGACATGGGGGCAGCTCAGTCCATTTGTCATCAATTGCCACTGTTTTGTTCTGCTTGGTGTGTGCTCTCAATTGAGTCCTGGAGGAGGCAAAGCAGAACAGAGAGATTCGGCTGAAGGACTGCTCCCGCCCTCTGAAACCGGGGGTGGGGGGATGTAGCCGAGGGGACTGTCTTCAGAGAGGGAGAGAGCCCGGGTATAGAGATTATAACCAAATGCCAACCTTCTCTGGGAGAATAATTTTTCTGTGACTCAGATTTTATGTTTTAGGAGGGAGGATGGCATGCATGTCCATCCAAAGACCTTTATTATTTTGTTAAAGTAAGAGGAAGGAAATTTTGCAACCTCCCCATAATATAGAATAAGATGTCGTCTTTCTTATTCTGGGTTGGAATTTTACTTAAAAAAAAAAAGTGATTGGACTCCCACTGTGTCACTGCCTTAAACAGACCATGAGTTGTGCATCTTGTTTCATTTTGTGCCTTCTCTGTGTGCTGTGCATTCATTTAGATGATTCACAAAAGCCTGTCCCCTGTGCCTCCCCCGATCAGGATTAAAGAGCTCAAGCCCTGCCAGTTGGGTGGAAGCATTGCTGGTTGGACCCAGCCTATGAATGCCCTTCTTCCCACTGATCTGGGCCCGAGGAACTCTTTGTTTTGTTCCACTCCGATCTTTGCCCTTAGCAGAGGCTCAGACCCAGTTCCTCCCAGACTCGTGATGACTTGGATGATGCCCTCTCTCTCATTCCATGAGGAACTCACCAGTGTGATCAAATTCAATGGCCCCTTCTCCATCTGTTTACTATTTGGCCTCTCTGCATCATTTACAACATGTTATCACTCCTCCTCTGCAACTTCTCTTCTTGGGCTCCTGTCACACAGAATGCTCTGTGTTCTTTCTTCCTCTCTCTTGGTGCTTCTTGATCATCCTTCTTGGGTCTTTTGTCTCCTCCCACGATTTCAAAGTTGGTATTGTCCAAGGCTCTGTTCTTGGCCCGCTTTTCCTACTCCTCTCACTCCTTGCAATGTCATCCACGCCTATAGCCTTAACCATGAACTCTGAGGCTGACTCTCAAACCTGCCTCTAAACCAGGTCGCGCTTCTGAGCAACTCTGAATGGAAATGTACAAACTATTCAAAACGAATTTGGCTTTCTCTTCAACTTGCCCTCCATTTTCTGTGGTATTGTTAGCATCTGCATTCTCCCAGTTACTCAGACTTAAAAGCTTTGTATCATCTTTGGTTATGCCTACATATGCCACAACTCTCATCGGTCTTATTTTCCTCCTCTGCCACTTTCTCCTCCTCCTTCTTCTCTGCGTGCCCCCCACCTCCTGCCCCCCCCCCCCCCCGCCTCCCACCTCTGGCTGTCTCTCCCTCTCCCATTGACGCAGCCCATTTCAGTACCCCATTTCACTTATGCTGTTCTACTTTCTTTCCCTTACAATTTGTCCTTCCTGCTGCTTTTGCCACTTCTGGCCGAGTCAGTCTCTGCTCAAAACCTTAGTACCTCTCTAACCCCTAGAAATCAAAGACCAATCGTTACTTAATTTCACATGAGCTCCCCTTGGACATGGCTTGCATGCCGGCTTTCCAGGCATATTCTCCTCCTAGCATGTTCCTTTACTAAACCTTCTGACTCCTGAACGCTGCTGTTGGGACTGTAAAAAGGCACGCTGTTTGGCAAAATACATTGAAAACCTCGAAGGTGTGGCTTGATCAAGTTATTCTACTTCCAGGAATTTATCCTAAGGAAATAATCAGACAGCTGCACAAAGACACGTGCATAAGAAGTGTCATTACCGCATAATTTGCAATTATAAAAAAATGAAAACAGTATCAGCGTCCAATAATATCAGTACAATGGCATAGTAGGCAATCATTAAAAAAATAATATAGACTAATTTACTGACATGGAAAGATATTCCAGCATTTCTCTATGTATCTAAGTAAAAAAGTTATGGAGTGAAGTTAATTATATAATTAATATAATTGATATATATTAATATGCGGTCTTTATATATAATATATATGCAAGAAGGAATAGGACAACTCTCAAACGATGTACATGTGCATACTATGTATGGGCATACACACAGTGACTGGAATTATAGTTAATGGTTTATTTCTTTCATTTTTCTTATCAGTATTTAAAAAATTTTCTACAATGACCATGGATTAACTCCATAAAGTAATAATAGTTAAAGTTACAATGAGCTGAGGTAAAGCAATTTCTTAAAAAATTCTTAAAAGAAAAATGTCCTCCACCCTTTCGTTGCCTTGCCTTTGTTAATCTTATCATTGTGCCTATAAGTTTTCATCTCCTCATGTTGCAGTAAAGTATTATCCATTTCCAAAACAATTGAACTCCCCCTGCAAGGGAGGAACAAAGGATCTGAGGTCAGAGGTCTAAGGTTTACGTTCTCATTCTGCACTCTACTAAGCCAAGTTTCTTCCTCTGTGAAGGAGAAAAAGGTCGTAATATCTAATTCACAGACGTGGCATGAGGATCAGACAATGTATAGGAAAAGCATTTAGAGAACCGCACAGCATCCCACAGCGGTCAGGGAGTGTGACTTCTTATTACCAAGACCATGCGGTCTGACTACGTGGACTAGATTGCCGCATGAGGATTGGAGCCTTTTCAGCCTCAGCCTCGAGCCCAGTGTGGACACAACCCAGCTGCACACCAGCTTGCGCCCTGGGCCGGGCAATCGGCCGTGCGGGTGAAGGGGGGTGTGAGGCCTCCCCACACCCCCAGCACTTCCCTTCCCTTCCAGCGTTTCCAAAGCAAGGCTTAACTCTAGGAGTCTTGGAGAAAACACTGTGTCCGGGGCCAATCTGTCTGGTACCCACATGGGGACTTCAGAGCCACCTTGCTGTCTCCCTGACCTCTTCCAGTCCCCTGCTCCGGATCTGAGGAGTTGACCGGTCCCCAGGACCTGGGGGCATTCCGTGCTGTTGGCTGTGTAGACGACAAAGAGGCCTCCATTTCCCATCATAGCCCTGGCTGGAGAGCGAGCTGAGCTGCTCTGTATGTGTGTTTGTGTGTGTCCCTTTCTTAAAGTCTCCTCTGTACACAAGAGGATTGGGACTACCGCATGCTTTTTAAAGTGCCTCAAGACTCATAACCACCTACTCAGGTCCTGAATAGTTAGAGTGGGAAGGAGAGAGTCTGGGAAGAAATAAGGAGGGTCTGAGAGGGTCCACGCCGAGCTCAGGATAGCCCACGATGCGGGGGTGGAGAACAGATCAGTCTTGTCTGTCTCCGTCTGCTCGTTTGTCCATGGAAGAGGGACAGCCTGGAGACGATCCATGGGGAGTCTTGGAGGTGGATTGCGATCCAGAAGAAAGACTTGGGGGCACGGGGGTGCAAGAGCTGGAGATCATTTGTCTTGGCTTGGTTGGGATGCTGTTTGGCCAGCCTGACTGAACCTGTCAGCAGCTAGAAAGTGAGGTCAGCTGGGGGCTGGCGGCCTCATTAGCTATCAGCAGAGCTTGCATCTCAACCTCTTGAATCATCCATGATGAAACTCTTTATCAGCCTGGGAGGAGGCAGCCCTGGGGAATAAGACTCCTGTATAAGGCCCGATTTTGAGCAAGGCTACATCCGGAAGGCCCGGCCAGGATGAGTTAGCCCCAGTACACACTCCAAGATAACCAAACAAGCTGACTTGATGAAGGGAGTCATTTAGTATTCTGTTGTTCTTCCAGAGCCCGGCTAACTTAACCCTCTGAGCACCAGACCATCGCTTTCCCCGGCTTCATCCTCTTTCCCTCCAAACTCCACCCTCACTGCCAGGAGAGAGTCAGGGAGCCCGCCAGCTGAGGGATGGGGCACGGCAACAGTTGTACCTCCGCAGAAAGATTAGGACTCATTATGTGGCAGGGAGCGATAGCCCTGTGGGAGAATCAGGAGTTTTGTCAGCAATGTTCTGCTAAAAAGAAACAGTTGCAATCCTCATGCGATACATTTGAGAGACAGGACAGAAGGAGAACCTCATGTGTCTCTAAATGCTTCAAGGCCACCCCGAACAGCATGGGGGAGAGGCTGGCCTCGGGAGAAGTCTTGTGGGTGACAAAGGGATACTGGCTGCCTGCGGTGGTGATCCTGGGGGTTAGAATCACGAGGGAGGCTGGCATTTTTAGTACAGCCTCGAGAGAAGATATCAGCCCATCCCACCCCTGGGATGGGAACAGGGTAGGAGGCTCGCAAAATAAATGGAATCTGCTGTCTGTACTGACGAGGCGTAAATTGTTACTTGAGCGGCAAAGGAAAAAAATGCGCCCGTCTTCCCCTTCTTGTTTTGCCTCTTCTCATCCTCGTACCCCTTATCAAAGTGTTTCTAGAAGAGTCCCAAAGGGTGCAATTGTCTGAGGCTGCACGAGGGGCAGTCCTGGAAAATAATGTGTGGACTGAGGGGAGCTGGGCTGAGGAGGCTGGGGGTCCTGCCCTCCCCTCAGGCCGGTGTCCCACCCTGGAAGGGCCCTCACCGGCGGCGGGGGGCCGGGGAGGTTGGCTGAGGACCTCAGTGCAAGGACAGGATGTTTGCATTCAGTGCCAAGATTTCCCCCAAATGGCTCAGGAACACACTCTAACCAAAAGGGCACTGCACAGCACTTTATCTTATGTTTTATGCTTCAAAAGGAAATTCAGCTGTCATTAAAGTAACTCAGTTTGCAGCCCCAGGGCACTTTGAATTATTCCCCCTTGAGCTTTAAGTTTTCTGTTCTTTTTAATTTTTTCAATGTTGCCCGCACCAGGGATCAAGGGAGATGGTGGAAGCTGGTCTTGTGCATCAAGCTTTTCGACCTTGCTAGTGCCATGAGCCGTCCAGGGTGGTGGCTGCTCTGTTACTGTACGGTGAAATTAATTTCGTTAGAAAGTGGTTATGTGCTTATGAGGTTCTCATACAGTCAAGCCAGTTGTCAGAGCCAGGCCAGTCACCTAAAAGGGGCGCTCATTTGTTTCAGTGGTTGCCGGACATCTGGGCAAATGGGGCCACGTAGGAGCACCCGGGTGGGTGGGGTGGGGGGGGCAGCTGCGATGGGTGATCTTTGCTTGGGTTCTGAGAGCTCGAAACGACTAGCGGAACATGTAATAGGAAGCGTTATGAACCTCTCAACATGGAGACAAGTCAGGAACCCCGCGGAGGAGGGGCCCTGGAAGGTGTCTCCTAAACTGTGCCAGCACTTTGAGCTTATCAGACGAGATGTGGACTGAGACACGGTCAGCAGGCCTGGGAATGAGTTAGCTGTGCAGGTTCAGAAAAGTGAGCTTTGTAATCTGGATGCTCTCTAAACTTCCTGGGTTTTGTTTGTTTTCCTTTTGGTTTTCTTTTCTCAGTCTCCCTCTCTCTCTCATTTAAATTCCAGTCTCTGAGTTAGGCTGAGGGAAAGCAAGGGAGCAGATGGCTGGCCACACTTGGGCCGGCGCTCTGAAGGATGAGCAATAATTCACTGCTGGGCTGACACGGTTGTGGATGTGAGAGTCAGAGGGAGAGAAACTCAGGACAGATATCCGCACTGCTTGGTCAGCCCTCCTCCCCACCTGGACTGATGGCTTCCAGTTTGAAAGCCTCGGGGACTCTGTGCTTTGTTTAAATAAGGGAAGCTGTTTCCCTTACATTCTTTCAAAAATAAATAAATATAAGGCTAGCATATCGTCTTACAGATGCTGCTACCAACAAACCGAGGTTCAGAACACTGGATACTTTTTACAAAAGCAAAGGATCAGAAGGTGGGGAGTGGGATGCAAGGATTTTAGAGACAGAGAAAGCCAATTAGCTGGTTTATCTATGTCTTGTATTAGCCCCACCACTGCCACCAGTAATAACATGTCAGCACTCCCACCATCATGATTGTTACCACCACCAAGAGCACTGCCACTACCACCATCACCATCATCACCACCACCGCCATCATCATCATCATCACTGCCACCATCACCATCACCACCATTACCACCACCACCATCATCACCACCATCATAATCACCACCACTACCACCATCAACATCACCACCATCACCATCATCACAACCATCTACCCCCACCACCATTAGCATTTCTACTAGCCACCATCACCATCTCCACCACAACTCCCATCGCCGCTGCTGCCTCTGCCATTTCAACGTCCCTGCCCCCACTACCGCCATTGCCACTACCAAGTAGCTTCTAGGAACACCAAAGTTAGGGACCTTAGTCAAAAGGATGCATGCAGATTGTTGAACCAGATGAGGGCCATTGAGCCTTTAGATGCATGATTCCAGATGATGGGACCAAAAAAGTAAATTATAGAGGTGATCCCAAAGCTACTGGCGACAGCAGCAATTTGATGGAGAGTTCCTGGCCTTGGAGCCAGGAGATTCAGGTTCTTGTCTTGGCTCTGCCCTTTACCAACTGAGTGACATTGAGCAACTCACTTCTCTTTGGAGCCTCAATGTCTTATATATAAAATGGAGATAACCACTATCTATGGCCATATAGAAGTTAAAGGGGAAAACACATGTAAAACATTTATCACTTTATCTAACCTATAAAGATGCTAAAAATCCTTCCTTTTCCCCTTCCATCCTCTTTCTCCTCCTCTCTTTGTTCTTCCAATTTTTTCTCTTCTCAGTACTCCTAGATTTGAGACCCACACTATCCCCAAACCTCAAACTCAGAAGGGAACCATTAATAGGGGATAATAATAAACTCTCCTTCATTTTTGTCTCATAACTATTCCTTTAGCTCCTAACATCCTATGTTCGCAATATGCTTTCCCTTTTCTCAAAGAGGATAGAAGTTAATCCCAGTCCTCAGGCACCCAACACATGGCAGATGGATGAAGGCAGCGGCAGGGGAGTGGAGGGGGAGGTCCAGTTCCTCCAGAGAGTGAGGTCAGGCTCTGAGCGAGGGCTAATTGAAAGGTTAGGCCTCATTTCTCATGTCTTCCAGGAGAGATCTTCCAATGAGCAGCCGGGGGAAAGCCAGGCTTCCTGAAGCAGCCTGCCAACTTCGTACTGCAGCTGCTTGCTGGAGAGCTGGCTCCAGAGAGCTGTTTGCTTTGGCCAGATGCGCTACACGGAAACAGTAGTAGGACAATGTCAGGGGAGTGGCAGGGATGGGGGCAATGGGGCCCTGTGCGTTCTCAACAGAGAGCAAACTTTTCTTTACAGGTGGTGTCAGGCCTCGGGCTGCCTCAAGGAGCCAGCTGTGACTTGGGTTCAAGATGCTGGCCCGTAGGGACGTACAAGATGCTGGGGCTGAGCATGGCGGGCAGAACAGCTGTGCGCATTAGTGCAGAAGTGGGCGGTGTGCCGAATGGAAGTTAAGCAAGGGTCCGAGGAGAGCCAGACCTTGGCTTTTGTGTGTGTGTGTGTGCCTGTTTCCATTTGGGTTGAGTTTTCAACCAGTGGGATGGTGAAGGGTTTGTGGCAAACGGGCATGTGTGTGTTCTCAACCCAAAGAGGAGATGACCTTGAACTGACGGATGAGAGCAATATGGCCAAGAGGTAGCAGTGGTAAAGGTGGCAGATCCAACATGAGCCTCCAGATTTCACTCCGACCATTTTTAACTTTGTTTGCAACGATAAAATAAGTAAGATTTCTTGAGCACCATGTGCCCTCAAAGTGTTAAGCGCTTTACATACATAATCTCATTCACTCTTTTAAAAATAGACTCAGAGACGACTACCCTAAAGCTTCAGATGTTCAGGTAAGAGGGGTCATGCTGCTAATAAGAGGAAGGGAGAAAATTTGAACCAAATTTTCTGTCTGCCTCTAAGCACGGCTTCCTTGTAGCCCTGTTATGCTGTACCAGGTAGTGATAACCACTTCCCGGCAAGTTTTACAACTTCTCCAAGGAGCGCGCAGGAATGAGACCAATGGAGCGTTGAAAATACTGTGTAGGATACTACAAAAGGGAGAGGTTGTGGTGAAACCAAATGAAAGCTTGATAGCTTCCTCTCCCGATCCTGGGAAAAGGTAGAGGATCCTTCAGCATCTTGGAGAGGCAGCATCTCTGAGAGCCATCTTGATCCCCAAGAATTATTTGATTTCTTTCTACACTGCTGGGGCTGAAGGGAGGAGAGGGTTAAGCCAGGTGACAGAGGAGAACAATTCATGCCTCCAGTTCCTTGAGGAGAATTGCTGAGGCTGACTTGCGTGTCATGCTTCAGCATCGTGAACAACTCTGAGAGGCGAGAACCTTCCACGTGGGCTGAAGCAACTGAGGAAACCCCAGTGGAGTTTCCAGAGCCCCCAGACTATGATGCTCCTTCCTCTGATAGAGAACAATAGATTGTTCCTGGACCCTTGCTCATGTACCTTGTTGCCCTCTGGGGGAAATAAATACCCAGGAAGGACTTTTCTACTAACTCTGCTCTCTCAGAAGAATTCAAAACAGCTGGAAGGGGAAGCAGCCACATTTGGCTGCTGGGGTTGTCTGGGGGCCTCAGAATGAGTGAAGAGTTAGAGAAGAGATCAGCTGCTCCATCATTTAAGGAGAACCCCAACTGAGTCTGTAGCCTCTTAACTTCCGGTCACCGCAGTGGGTCCCTTCTGCCTGCCCAGCCATCAGCTGGTCCCTGCAGAAGAGCTGACCTCCTCCACTACCCCTCCCTTTGTCCGGGGAGGAAATTCAGACTTGTAGGCTCAAGTGCAGAGCCTGACCCCAGCCCACAGCACCGCTGTAAGCTTCTCCTCCCCCTCCTTCCTCTGGTCTGACTTTCTCTGTGTCTCAGAGAGGGGGTTTCAAAACTAAGAGGCTAACACACCCTTGGCAAGTGCTGGGAAGAGGGAAATGTGTTTGACACATGCTCACCCAGAGTGCACGGGAGGGCTCCCAGCAGGATACAATTAATGATCAAGGAGGAGGGAATTGCAACAATCTGGGTTTTTTTTCCCTCCCCATATCCCTAGATCCTGGACCTTGGCAACATTTCATGGCGGAGAGAAGAGCATTCCAACCATCTGTACGCAAAGAACAGGGCAACATTGGGTCTCAGGTATAAGTGGAAGGGGGTCTAAGGTATGTTGCTCATCCTGCAGTGGAGAGCCAAGGATTTCAGAGGAAAACTGGGTTTTAAACTGGAAACCAGCCTACGGGCATTGGGAAATGTTCCTCAAGTTTAATCTTTTGAGCCTCCAGGCTAATTTTGAAAAAAAAAATAGAGAAGTGAAACAGGATAATTAAACTTATTAAAAACTGTTTTAAGCTAGGCTAAGTAATCCACAGGCACCTAAGTTTGCAGGAGGTTGGCTTCAAAAATCAGAACGAGACTTTCTGTTCCACATCTTTAAAATGTAAGTTTGGCTCCTGGGCACCTTAAGACCATAGAAAGCCAAAATCCTACCCCCTTTAAGAAACGCTCTTTATTTTAGAGCCATCGAATCACAAAGAGTTTTCTTGAGCTTTAAGGTAAGAATGAGATAGAGGCAATTACTGATACGTCTGCTCACACATGGGCCAGGCGTGTGTATCCTCCCAGCTGTGAAGGAACTGCATGTGGATAGAAAGACTCAAGGAAACCCCTGTTCCTTTCCTCCCGCATCCTCCAGGAAAGACAAAAAAACAGGAAATAAAAGAAGAAAATGAAATTGATCATAAAAAGTTTAGGGGAAATGAGATTTTGGAGGATCAGAATAACTGTGTTTGTGGACAAGTTGGAAACAATTTTAGGAAAGTTTGCTTTTCTGGGCAAATAACAATACTTGATTTCTGTCTATCCTAATCAGCATCTGTGTGATCTCCTTTGTGGTTCTCACCTACCTTGCGAGGATAAACAGAGCACACTTTAAAATTCCAATTTTATAAAGAAGATTAAGAAAACAAAACTCTAGAGAGTTAAAATGGCTTGAGCAGGTTCATAGCTTTCAAGCATCAGGGTTGGGCCCAGACACCAGAGTTTTCTTGTTGCTTGTTTGTTTCACTCCAGTTCAGTTTGCTTTCCTTTCACCATGCTGCTCAGGAGTAGGGAGATGACCTGCATGCTTTTATAAAGGTAAAGTGGGTGGTGCTTAGATGAGGTCAAGCCAGGAAGGTCTTAGAGCCCTTATCCCTTCCCTTTCTCTGCCTTCCCCCCGCCTCCGTTCAGGACAGGGCTGTCCTGGAAGCTGGGCATGTCAGGTGCTCAGTTACATGTGTAGTACTCTCTGAATGAACATGTCGAGGAAGTTGGGGAGAAAGAAACAGAGACCTCACCCTCTGCTCCTCCAAGCCTCTTCATGAGTGTCCTCCAGGTTTGCCTGATCTGCTCTTGGAAGGTTATCACCTGTTGTTTATTTTATTTGGGGTAGTCCAGTCGGCTCCATGATCTTGCTCCATGATCTTTCTTGGCACAGTACAAAAGCTAAGGTTGGGATATCTGGGTGTGGACTCAAGAGAGCTTGGAACAAGGCAGCTTCCTCCCAGCCAAAAAACAGGAAATATCAAAGACCAGCATTGGGAGAGCCAGCTGTGGGTGGAAAGGCCCATTTGGAAATGCCCTGGGTGGAGCCTGACATTGGGAGTTGGGAGAGTGACTCTTGTCCAGTGCCAACAAGCTTGGATGTGCTCTCATTTCTTATTTGAGGACAAGGAATGACCTGATGGCTGGCATTTGAGAGAGGTTTGTAGGTGTAAGCCTTATTAAAGGGCCTATCACTGCATCATGGCAGCAGGTCCATGGTGGTGGGGCCGATGGAAGAATTCTACATTCCTTCTTGCCCATCCCTCCCCTCGTCCAATCTAGTCACATCTCCGCCCTTTCCCCGCATGACATTGGCTGTCACAGAAAAGCCTTCAACAAATATTAGCTCAACCTGGATCTGGCTGCAGTACATCTTGCTCCGGTATCGGCCCAGGGGTTGGCAAGGCAGCCTGGCACCCTGCAGAGATTTATAGCATTCCAGAACTGGAAGGGACTTTAAAATTCTTATTGCCCAACCTCCTTGCCTGGGAGCCAGGACAGAGTACTGCATCCCCCCCGCCCTCTGGTTCTCCATCATCATTTGTATCCTTTTCACCTCGGCCAGTATATAAAGAGCTATTTTAGGTGTCCCGAGCTTCTAAACAGTGAAAGTTGAACAAAACTACTGTGGGTGGGACAAATCCTCAACCTTAATCTTGGCCCTTGAAGTGAGGATTGCTTGAATACAACGTACTGTTTATGCAAATCTCATGCAAATCAGGGCAACTGGATTAACTGGAGGAAAAAATCCCATGGTTTTTCTGAGCCTTCCCAGCACTCTGTGTTGGCTTCAGCAAAGATGATTTTTTTTTTTTAAAGTGCTGTTTTCTGTTGGAAACTTCTCTTCTGCACTGGTAGCCTCAGCCACTGTGGAGTCGGTCTCCCAACTTGGCTCTTTCCATCTCCTGGGCCCGTGTGTGAACAGGGTGGTTTGTTTTAAGCTCTGTCAACGGGGCCTTGTTGGAAGTTACCACACCTTAGACAGGCTTGCCAAGGTCTCTGTGGGGGGGCGGGGAGCGGGGGGGTGGGGGTGGTGAGCGTGGGGAAGTGGCTGGCAGCGGCCAGGGCACAGGGAGGGCCCGGTCAAGGGACATTGGCTCAGCCAGGGTCAGGGTGTCTCAGCAGAACCAGGACAGATGGAGAACCTTCTTTTGGGTGGGAATCTTCTGTTTGTAAGATCCTGAATATCCTATTTGAAAACACAGTCGGTTGACATTTGACATCCTTAGAGACACCAGCGCAGCCACTCAGCTTGCATATTTATGCAAAACAGAATGCAAATGAGCCCATTGAACCCTTTGTCTCTATCCTGCCAAGCTGGGAACCTGGGTCTCCTGACAAACTCCTCCTCCAAGTCTTTATCCTCTCCAGAAGGGTTTTTCTAATTAGGACATGGAGGCTCTGAAATTTGCTTGTTCAGTGAAATTCAACTCAATAAATATGTTTACTGAAGTCCTACTAAGTGCGAAGCACTGTGTCAGGCTTTTAGTGGGTTGCAAAGAGGAAAAATCTAGTGCTTGCCCTTGAACAGCTCACCGGCTCTTTTAATGAGATTTCTGATCCTGGTTAGTTTCTCATTTGATTATTCATTCAGCACACGTGTATTGCACGCTGACTCTGTGCCGGGCTGTCAGCTCAGCACTGGCCACACAGCCCTGAGCAAATACGAGAAGGTTCCTGCCCTCGTGAGGCATTTATGTCCTAAAAGGGCACTTGTGCCCTAAAATGAATGAGACACATGTAAAGGGGTAGAAACCAAGAGAAGAACAAGATAATTACAGATTGTAATAAAGGCTAGGAAGGCAATGAGCAGGGTGATGCTTTATTATGACAGAAGTATGCTACAGACCAGTTTGGTAAGACTTTATAACAGTTCAGTCTTATTTTTAAGAGAATTGAAAGCAGTTCCAGAAGTGGCAAAGTACAAAAGGTGTTTTGCTTATCACCTGCATCCTTGTTTGCCCTAATTGGAATGTTGATGTTCTATGAATTAATGAACTCAGTAAAGATTTATTGAGTGCCTCCGTGGATCAGGTCGTGTTCAGGGCACTGGGGGTTCACTGGTGAACGGAAGAAGCCACGCAGCGGCCCTCATGGGGCGCGTAGTGCAGACTCTAAGCAAGCGCACAAGACTTGCAGTATGACGTGGGGCAGGAGGGCAGAAAGAAGTAATGTGAGGCAGTGATATTGGGTGTGCAGTGGCAGGTAGGTGGCAAAGGGGGCATTTAAATGGCGTGCAGCCCCGGTGACAAGAAGAGCAGGAGTAAACGATCTGTTGGACCTGATACGTTTGAAGGACAGCAAAATGCCTCTTGTGGCTGGCACTCGGTCAGTAAAGCAGGAAGTGGGATGATGTGAGATGGTCGAGGTGAGCAGAGGAAGAGGAGGCCCGAGGTGAGGTGTTGAGAAGTGATCATGGATGCAGTGGGAAACTCTTGGGAGATCTGGAGTAGGGGAGTGAGCTGCTCTGAGATTATCCAGTGGTTGCTGAGAGGGTACTAGACGGTAGGAGGGCAAAGTGGAAGCTGGAAATACAGAGAAGGGTGCAGGAGTGCAGGCAAGAAGTAGTGGCGGTTTTCATGGGAGGAGCAACAGTGAAGCTGGTGCAAAGGGAGCAAGCTCAGCCATATTTTGAAGGTCAGGGTCACCTGGCTAGTGAATGGATTGGATTCTGGGTGTGGCTAAAATAGAGTAATCGAGAATGACTCTTAGGTTTTTGTCTTGAGCAACTGGGTGAACGGTGGTATGGTTTTTGCTTTGGGGAAGGCTAAGAGAGGGATGGACTGAAGAGCATTAAGAGCTGTGTATAAGACATAACGAAGGTTGAGGTGCCTCTCAGACATCCAGCTGGAGATCCTGAGAAGGCAGCTAATATATAGGTCTAGGGCTCAGAGCACACAGCTTAGAGCCAGTATCTTAACTCTTACTCCAACACATTTCCCATCTTTTCATAAAGATACTGGATGAAGCAAAGGTCTCCACAGTCCATGCGAGGGACAGAACGGGCTAAAAGAGTGGATGAGGTGGGCTGTTCTTAGGGCTAAGGGCCAGGTGTATCATTTATACTTTTCTGGGGCAGGAAGAGGACATAGCCAACACTTGAAGCCTGCTCATTGCTGGTATCCTGACCTTCTATCCATATCTCAGGTTTGTGTCCAAGAGGTGACTTCCTGGAGACCAAGTGAGGAAATTCTAATTATAATCTGGGGGAGTGCTTGAAGCCTCAGGTGTTCGTCCTGGGAAGGCCTGAAATGAGGCCAGCCAAGAAGAAAGTGGCCTTGCCTTTTAGGCTAGAGCAGCTCATGGACTTGCAGATGAGGGAACAGAGGGCTGGAGAAGAGATATGCTTTGACCAAGGTGACACTGTACAATTCTGTGCAGAGCTGGGCCTCCAACCTGGGTCTCACTTTGGTTCCCACGACATCCTTTCGTGTAGGGCTTTGCAGACAGCAGCATCATGAATGTGCTGTCAAAGTGTGTGTTACAGGAAAGGGGCAGTCTCCCTGATAGCCACCTTTAGATTGGACCTCAACACAGTCTCGTGAGGAAGAGGCGCTGGAGGCTCAGATGGCTCCACTTTAGTGGCTGACGATGAGATCCAGCATCTGCATGGATCATTGACCTCTTGGTGTTGCCTGTGCTGATGACTCTGTTCATCAATTCACCTCACTCATCTGAAGCATAATAACAAATCAGACCATAGAAAACAAAGCAAAAGAAAAGAGAAACGGTGTTTTGTGGTGACAATGAACTGTTTTCATTGGTGAAGGTTTTCATTTGTAAGACCAGATCTATCTGTAAGCAAGCTATGGATGTCTGTGTGGGTTCTCTGTAGACAATGCCACCATCACCCAAAACAAGACTCGCCCTGTGTGTCAGGAGACTTCTTTAGATATTTAATTTAAAAACTTGAATTTTCTGAGTACAATCTGGTGACACATGCTATCAAAAGAGACTGAATACATAATAGCTATAATAATCAAGTACAAGGCATGAAACTTGGCTCCCAGTTAGGGTGACTGAGCATCCCTGTGTGCCTAGGATGGAGTTAGGGGTGATGTTCCCCAGACCTTCAGTGCTCAAACTGGGACACATCCGGGCAAACCAGGACAGTTGTCATCTTGCTTCTGATTCAGAATAAAAAACAGAAACAAAAACTAAGACAAACAGCCGTAAAAGACATTTGTAAGACAATTGGGGAACTTTAATATAGGCTGGGTAGCAGGTAATGATGGGCAACCATTGTGAGTTTTTCTTAGATCCATCAGTGGTATGTAGTTATGTAGGAGAATGCCACCATTCTAGGCTTTTGAGAGGTAAAATGTCCTGAAGTCTGCAATTTATCCTCAATTATTTAGCAAAAAACAAAAATAAAAAATCACGTAGAGAGACAAAGCAGCTATGGCAAAAAAATGAACAATTACTGAGTCTAGGGACTAACTGTATGATGTTCCCCGTACTAGTCTTTCAACTTTCCTTAAGTTTATACCAAAAAGTTGAGAAAATGCTTTCGAGCGGAAAAGCCACTGTCACTTTCCTTTTTAAGGATATAGTTTCTTGTATAAGTTGAGCTCTTGTAACGCAGTTCTTTGTCACAATTCAGTTGGAAAGGTTGCTAGATGGCAAGAGAATGCGTACAGTCATATTTTGGTAAGCAAAGACCTATTGAAGTTACCCATCAGAAGTGGAGGGGACTGAAGACCAACCTCCACCCAGTGAAGAAAATAAAAGGAGGGATGATGGATCAGAGCTCGATGCTGGGAGATAGCTTCTAAATGGGAAGATGATCTTCCAGGACTCATGCAGTAGGCAAAGACACAACACAACAAATTTCTCTTCGTGCTTCTTCCACGTGGAAGATAAGGGAGGAGATCTGAAAGATAAAGGAGCTGAATATGGGGAAATAAAACCATCAAGGAGGGAATGAGGTGGAGATGGGTGAGCCAGTGCAAGAATGATTCCCTTCTTTTAAGTAACTAAGAGAGGCATGGCTTTAAAGGAACTGCAATACTTTAATGCCTGGCACTTAGTGGGAACTGAAAAAAAAAAAAAAAACCAAAAACACAACAGCAACAAAAAATGCTAGCTAAAACATTTAACATAGCTGACTTGAATCCCAGAGTCCCAGAGTCCCAAGAGAAGAGCTTGGCTTTGCTAGACACAGAATTGTAGAGAAGTAGTCTAATTAAGTCTAGGTCCAAAGGTAAGATCGGCACGGGGACCCAGGAATTAAATATTAGTATGAAAGTTTCCCAATTATATCCACTTGGATGTTTCTTTAAAAAGGAATACTTAATCTTTATATCGTTCGTTTAAGCTGTTGAATAAAATTTCGATTTTAATTTTAAAAGATAAGGGGTGAAAATATGTTGCTCTGATCTTGTTTTCAGATTAAGATCAAGGTAGCCACAAAATAAATCTGGAATCAGTTTTCTTGGGCCATGGACACTGTAGACAAGACATCAAGGTCCTCTTGATCATGTAACTGGGCAGCATTGAAGAGCTCCGACGAGGGACAGTCTGAATTTGGTTCAGGACTTGAGCTCAGGGTCAGACAGGCGCGGGAGGGAATCCTGGCTCCATTTGCTCCCTGCTGGGCAACCTTAAACCAGCTACTTAAACCCTCTGAGTTTCAATCTCCTCATCTCTAAAATGAGAGAATAATAGTACATTCTTCGTCGAGTTTGTGAGGCTCACAGTTGTCCACGCAGGTAAAGTCATTAGCATAATGTCCAAAATACATGAGCTTTCAATAAATATCATGTTATTATGTCACTTACTACTACTAAAAAAGGGAAATAGATCCGATGAACTGTACTAAACTTGCAACCTCCAGCATATCTTCTTGCACGGAATGGTCTCACCATGCCAGAGAAGGAGACTAAATCCAGGAAAACTCATTTTGAGGAGCACCGTCCTGGAGGAACTTGTTTAGACACACACAGCGTTCTGCTGGGACAATGACCTTGCTTAAATATTTGGCTCTACACACAGTACTTTTTTTTTTTTTTCCCTGAAACCACATGCTCTCATTTAGAAGGACTTGAAAATGTCCCCAGTCTTGGAATTTGGGGTTAAGTCCTGGGAATGAGGGGAATGAGAAAGCAGGACTGAATTAGGGGGAGTGCCGTATGAGAAAAACAGAGAAGTAATCTTCTGCCCCAGCTCAGGAATACCTGGCCCTGAGCACTCGCTACGGAGGGCAGG
The DNA here is from genome assembly GCF_041296235.1 of Equus asinus. NCBI lineage: Eukaryota > Metazoa > Chordata > Mammalia > Perissodactyla > Equidae > Equus > Equus asinus. Next base: position 53,147,061 of record NC_091802.1, on the reverse strand, counting down.
TGAGTGAGAAAGGGTGCTGGGACCCTTTATGGTGCATAATAACCACTGCAGCTGTGCAAGCAGAGATCAAAGATCAAATCAAATTTCAAGCTGCAGGGACCTCAATCCGATCACCTGCAGAGGTCAGGGAAAGGAATTTTTCTTCCCTGAAGAGCCCCAAGATTGGCTGAATTCCCAACAGGGGAGTTTGGCCCTGCCTTGAAGGATCACATTACTGGCTACTGCCCAGAAGCAAGGGGACACGGCCGTGGGGGTGATGGGACTGGTGGGGCCATTCTGTTATTCCCCCACAGAGTGTCTGCCAAGCAGAATGGAGAAACTCAGAGAAAGCCCAGGGACTCAGCATCCAGGGGCTCCAGTGTGCTCAGTGCTCAAAAGCCTCCTTTTGAGTGTCCAGCCTCAAGGTAGGTACCTAGAATGCTAAATGTTGATGTATTTTTGGGTGCTAAGCTGGCCTCCATCTCGTCCTCCTTTGAAAGAAAGCATATAGCTGATGAGCTGGTGAGATGGGATTTCTGCCAGAAGGAGGATGAGCAGTTGACTGCAGGGCCATCTGCACTGTTTGCACGTCCCGGTCCCCTCCAACCCCAGCACCCACACAAAGGAAAGTGGCTAGAGCCAGGAAGCTCAGGCCTGTGCCAAGCCTTGTGGATACTTACTCAGTGTGCTCTGCTGGAGACCGTGCCATCTGGTCAAAAGGAACGCCCTGGCATCTCTGTACAGTTGGAGAGAAGCAGGTGCCTCCAGCATTAGCTCTGAAAGGCTCCGTGGAACCATCTGAACTTAAACCTTCAACTTCAACTGTCTCTCTTAGCCTTCCCTCTCCCCATTCCCACTTGATGACATTCCACATTGGGGGAGAAATTAAGAAGATTTATTGCAATGGTGGGAAGAGGATTTCATTCGATGATAAATAAAGAGAGAACAAAGTTTAGTTCTGGAGAGATTTAGTAAATTGTTTTAAAATATCCCCCAATGGCATTTCAATGGTCTTTATCAGAGGGTGTCCTTGAGGGTGACCAGGAGGTATATAAGGCATGGGGGGGGGGGGGTGCAGAATTAAATGTATCATCAAGTGGACATGGAGAACCAAGGGAGGCTGAACTTGGCCGCTTGGACTGTGGATGTCAATCAAACTAATGTGTTGGGGGAAGGGGGAGGAAGTTTGTCACCCGTTTTAATATCAGAAATTCCTTTACGTGGGTGGTAACTGGGGAACAGCTGCAGGTAGCTGAATCACAGCCCAAATCCTTGCAAAAACGCTGGTGGGACCCCTGCCAACAACTGAGCAATGGCTTTTCAAGCTGGAATGGAGCAAGTTGGACTCAGTAAGGCGAGGAGGTGGGGGAGGGGGAAAGCAAGTTTTGAAAAAGCTGAGTTTGGAAGCTGGTGCATATTTAATAGGATTAGAACACATGAGTTAGAGGCTGAAAATTCTCAACCTGCCTCGTTAAACAGCCAGCCTGCAGGAAGGCCGGACTCTGAGCAAGGGCGGGGAGGCGGGGAGGGAGGGAGGTGAAACACCTGGGGATCTTCCAGGGGAGCCGAGGCTGAGGGAGAGATTTTGGAAGTTCTTTTCTCTCCCACACTCCCTCTGTGGCCCTGGAGCTTCCATCCGTCCCACTCTCAGGTCCATTAACACACCCAGTTTGTCAATAAAACTTTCCGATGCCCTGTCCTTGTTTGACTCGGCCCGGGCTGGTCTACTCACCGCCTTGGCCAGTGCTTTGGAGGAAAGCGTTTACTTTTGCCTCCTTGGGTAGGAGAGTGGGTCCAGCCCGGCCTCAAGGGTCTATTTGGAGATTCTTTGAATGTGTCTCAGATGGGGCTCTGAGTCTGGGGATTTGGGTGGCAGTTGGTGGAAAAGGGTTAGGGTGAGCTGGAACACTTTTCTTCTTCTAAATACAGATGCCTATTTGCTTGCCTGATGACGTAAGCCTGCGGCTTAGAAGGCGGTCCTGGTCCCTGGGCGCTCAACTGGATGGCCCGTGAGGCTGGGAGGTAGCTGGGGCCTCCCTGGCTTCAGGCTCTTGCACTAACGTGGTGAGTGACTTCAGACAGGACCTCTCCAGCCCTGGGCTTCTCATCCCCTTACTTTCATTCAGAGGCCACGGGGCCTTCGAGCCTTTCTAATGGCGGCTTTCAGTGCCATTGAAATGAGAAACAAGTCCCAGCCTTGGAACAAATATTTCATCTGAGACGCTATGCAGATCACGTAATGAGGGTCAGGGTTCACAGATGCGACTGTGCTTACAGGGTGGAGGACGACTGGGCCTTTCCTGCAATGGCGTCTGTACTTGTCAAACTCTCTAAACCATCTGCTGGTTCTTCGCAGCATCCTAGGCACTATGCTTAGCAGTTGAAAGAAAAAACAGCCTGTCTGAAAAGAATTACTAGAAGTTGCAGAGGCTTAGGTGCGTGAATGTCGCTTTGTCCAAACTGTCCTCTTATCTGTGTTCTGAAGTGGAAAGAGAAGTCAGGCTTGCTCCCAGGCCAGGAGGTGCTTCCTCCACTTTATCCCTTAAATGTCGGTAGAGGCTCAAGAATCCAGATTGACAGCCCAAGTTTTAGGATGCAATAGCCTTGGCTTCCAATTCTGGCCACAACTTAGTAACTGTGCCAACTTGTGAGCCATACTAAACCTTTCTAAATCTCAGCATTTCTGCTCTACAATAGGTCAAAGATAGAGAGGATCATGTGAAAAAAACCCTGCATGTAACATACTTGGTGTGCAGGTATATACTTCATGTACCTGGAACAGAGTTGTCGCAGAGATGATCATTAATAATCGCTGACATTCAGTGAGCTTTTCCCACGGGTCAGGCACTGCACGTGGTATGTTACGTAATTCACTCATAGGTCCAGTGGCCTGCTCAGCCGGATTGTCTCCCTTCTTGGTTAAGGCAATGATAACCCAAGTCCTCTGTCCCAATTTGACACCCAGATGCAGGATTGAGTCCAGATAAGGATCTGAACCTGGCCTGGGGAGGTCCTGGAGGCCCCTGTCTTTGGACAACCCAAGGGAATTCTTGAACCCCTGTGAAGGGTGGAGCTCCAGCACCCGGATGCGGGGGCCTCAGGAATCTGGGGAAGCAGGGACCATTCCGACAGCTCTGGGGAGCCCTGAGCGAACAGTGTGTGTCCTGCCGGCTGTGTAAACACAGTAACCAAATACACTGATGCTTTCCAGGGCCCACCAGATGGCAACAAGTACAGGGGGTGATGTGGTTTCCGTTTCTTCTCTTCCCTTCTTACTTTTATTTGCTCCTCGTGCCTCAGGCTAGGACAAAATGTGAGAGGCCCAGGAAGCTTTGTTATAATCCTAAATCTTTGCTTTATAGATTTGCACCCTCCCCCACGTGGTCCTTCAGGGCTTTGCTCAAATGTCACCTGCTCACTGCAGCCTTCTTGGACCAAAGTCAGCTTCCCAGCACTTCACATCCCCTCCCTCTATTGTCTTTTCCTTCTTAGCAGTCACCATCTGACAGCCCGTCTGTTTTAACTATTCCTTTGGTTTTTAATTTTCTTATTCCCTTTCCCCCCAGTGAAAATAAGTTCCTAGTTGGCAAGAATTTTTGGGGGGTGTTTGTACATTACTACATCTCAGAGCCTGTAACAGTGACTATATATATATATTTTTTTTTTGCTGAGGAAGATTCGCCCTGAGCTAACACCCGCTGCCAATCTTCCTCTTTTTGTATATGAGCTGCTGCCACAGCATGGTCACTGATAGACAAATGGCAGAGGTCTGTGCCAGGGAACTGAACCCGGGCCACTGAAGCGGAGCATGCCAAACTTAACCAGTAGGCAACCAGGGATGGCCTGTGACTATATTTTTTGAATGGAAGGATTTCTAGGTGTCCCTCCTGGACCAGGCTGAGCATGGAGCTGAGTCCTGCTGAAATATTTTCCGTAATGTCCCTAAGACATCACATGGTCCATTTCCAGACTTTTCTAGGAGATTTGGGCAACAGGGATCAAAATAGAAATCTTCACACTCAAGTTTCTAAGATAGAGATGAGGTGCTTGCTCAAATGCAAGGATCGGTGAATATGCTAGAGTCATATTGGCGTGATCACCACCAGCGTCCCTCTTTGGGGGCATCTCAGCCCCAAGCCCCCTCCCACCCAACTCCTCTGCTGTTCCTCAGAGACTGGAGCTGATGACTGGCCTTCAAGCTTCATGCCTCTTCCCATGGCCACTGGATGTTCCGATCCAGGCTGTTCTCCCCTTTAAAGCTTTGATCTGCTTTCCCTTTCACAGAAGTGAAATATATTTTTATATTTTATTTTATGTACATTGTTTTTTCCACTTTGGGTGGTAAGAGGGGAGGTAACAATAGTGGCTGGTGTCCCAGGACAGTAACCAACAGTCAGTACTCCCAGCTCTTTGTCCTCAGCGTGAGCCTGTCAAAGAAAACAGAGCAAAGAAAAGGACACTGGTCTTGGGACAGATGGAGTCATTTAACAGGAAACCTGGGAACTGGGGAGGAGAAGAGAGGAAAGGGGAGGAGAGGAGAGGAGAGGAGTGAGCAAGCTGAGGTAGGTTTATAAGGGTGGGTCTGCATCGACTTGGTGGCAGGGGTAATATAGCCGGGATTGCATCTGAGGTTCCCTAACCTCCAAGCTAGTCTTCCTGTCACTCCAGAGAAACAAAAGGCAAAGCCCAAAGTGATTTCCAGTCCAATTTTGGCCTCCTGCCATTCTCATTCACTGGACATACCCAGCAGCTTTTCATGGTGGGGGCAGTAATTTTGCCAAGTTCTCTGTCATCCAAGTTCAGCCTTCAGTTATGTAATCAATGGAATGAAAAAGCAAAAGCCAGTTATTTTGTTTTTTCTCACTTGGCTGAAAATTTCATCACTCACTATTCTCTTTATTTTCCTTTCTTTCCTTTTTTGTGATTTCTATATATTTTCCCCGAGCAAATAAGGATGTCAGGGGAGGAGTATGAAAAGCAGAACTGAGAGATTTAAAGAATTTGTCTTCATCTCTTTCACAAGCTTGGTTTTATTTTATGATAAGGAATGCTGACATGAAGGCATAATTTTCCAATACTACCAACATCGAGTGTCTACTAAAATATGATTATGTTATGGTCCCTGCTCCTGGAGCAAGGAAGGGTACAAACGAAAACACACGTGCACTCTACGCTCTCTAAGGTTCTGTAGCCTGTAATAGAGTATTGTGCATTGTGTGTATTGTCCAAGGTATACACTGGGAGACCAGGAAGGGTGGGGGGTGGAGACTGGATGGCTTTTCAGAGTTTGCCCAGAAACCAAAGGGAGGAGGACCGTTACAGGCTTAGAAAATACTCCCCGTGAAGGTATCGAGGGCAGAAAGAGCATGGCGTGTTTGGGGAACGCATAGTCATTGCCCATAGCTGACATGTTGGGTGGGTGAGGCTTGGGGAGTTGGAGGTGCACATGGGAAGAGAGGCTGTGGAGGTGGCGTGGCCAGGCCACGTGGTTGCCCACACTGTGGTTGCCATGGTAGCGCATTGGGCTTATTCTATGGGTGACTGGAAGGCAGGGAAGCATTTGCAGCAGTCAAATAATGCAGCCCAATCTGTGTTTCAGAAAGTGAGTCTTACCAATGCAGAGGACAGACAGAGTGGAGGGAGGGAGACCCATTTGCTCCTTCATTAAGGAAATATTTATAGAGATGCTTTTGTGTACCAGGCATCATTCCAGGTCCTGGGATACAGCAATGAACAAAACAAAGTTATTTTCTGGAAGGGAAAGCCAATGATAAATATATGATATGTATACAAGTAAATATATGCATATAAATGTATGATATATAACTACATGAGATATATGTATCTATGCATGTATGTGTGATATGATGAGAGGTGTGAATAGGGCCTCTTAAGAAAAATGAAGTGAATAAGGATAGAGAGTGATGGGGAGTCACATTTTAGATTAAGTGGCCAGAGAAGTGCTCTCCAAGCAGGTGGAATTGGAGCAGAGAGCTGGATGAAGTGAAGGATCTAGCCATGCCAATATTTGGGGGAAACTATAATACTTTGGCAAGAATAAGCATGGCCCAGATGAGATGGCCATGATGGGGAGAGATGACAGAAAACTGTAGGAGGTGAAATTGAAAGGACTTCTAGCTATGGGAAGTGAGAGAAGGAAAAGGCCCAAGATGCGGCCTGGGACCCAAGATGGCTCAGCCGTCTGGATGGCTGGAGGTCTCGTTAGCTAGAATAGAGAGTGAAAGGGAAAAAGTATTTCTTTAGAGAAAAATAATGGATATGTTGTCTTTCAGTGGCTTGTGGTACATTCTGGACTCTCTTCCATTTTTCTGGCCATTGCTCTTACTAAGAAAGCCACTCCAGATCTTGGGAAAGTTTTATGTAATATCTATTTTCCTTTAAGAAAATGATGGAAGATCTCAACCCCAAATGTCAAGAGTTAAGAAACTGGTCTGAAGTTGACTTGGCTTGTTTTCTGTTTTTCTCCTTCCTTCTTTTTCGTTTTGATTCCAGCCAGTGAGACCTCTTACTAGATAAAGTCAAGTCTTCTTATACCTTAGAAGAATGTAATTCAGACAATGTGTGAAGAAAATAAGACCATCTACCTTCTAGGTGAGAGCCTCTGAACCCCGAGAGCAGAGGTTTGCAGACTCATAGTCCAGCTACCTGCCTGACTTTAAAACCATTCTAAGCAGATCCTGCATTCTGAAGACCAACAGGAAAAGGTAAAATTGATGACAAGTGGAGAATAGGTGACAATAAGCGTCCTGAGCTAGATTCTTGATGAAGTTTTCAAACCAAAGGATTGCCACAGTCTAGAGATTTCTCAAAGACATTTGCAGAATTGCCCAATGGGGTCAGATACTGCGTTTTCCCCTTTACCCATACACTGAGTACTGTTCATGTGTTCATTTAAGGGGACTCTAATGGTCCTTGAATTGCTTACATATTTTCCTATCATTTTGCTAATTACACCACGGCTTATTTGCCTCCTGTGCAGTTGTTAAGCTGGACAGGATGGCTGTTAGCAAAGCCACTTTCCCATGGGGCAGAGGCCTGGTGCCCGTGTCAAGACTAGTAGGGAGTAGTTGGCTAACCCATGGCCTTGCCTGAGTGAGTGTGTCCTAGCCCCATGATGGGATGGACAGTGACCCATCTCGGCTTCCAAATACCGATATTGTGCCATCTTGACACGTTTCCAAACAGAACAGGAGAGGCTGGTCAACTCACAATTTGATCACCTTTACACTTGTTTTCCGGCTGGGCTGAAATGCCAGTCCAGGATGGCAGCCTCAACTCTTTCGAGCCTCCTCATTGCTAACCTTCAGACTTTGAACACCCACTCTGTCTTCTTTGTGCAGGGCATGTGGTCTCAGGGGCTGTTGTGGATGGCATAACAAGAAAGATGCTCTCTGGCTTCGTGGAGAGACTTGTAGAGTGGATGGAAGTAAAATTTTAACTCAAACAGAAGGGTGTATCCCCCCTCGAAGACCAGGAGAGCAGGAGAAAGGAGGCAGCAAGATCCATGGCTTCCCACCGTCCTTATGCTGAACGCCAAAACTCTTACGATGGCCTCGGGGCCTCTTTGGCCCTAAGGAGGCAGCTCCTGCCTGCCTCTCAGATTCGTCTTGTGCCCTTCCTTCCCTTGGCAGCTAAGCTCCCTCAGTCTTAGCCTTTGATTATGGACTGTCTCCCTGAGTAAGTTGTGAGCTCTACGAAGTCCGGGGTCACGTTTATCTGCTCACCATTTTCATTGGTTGAATGAATGAATGAATGAATGACTTGTGGAGCTTGAAGGTGGAAAACTATCCTGGTGCCATGTTCAACAGCTCAGTCTTCCAAACTGGGGCTCAAGGAAAGGTCCTTTTCTAGTAAACTACCCAGGACTGAAAAGGTTAAAAATTCCTTTCTTAAAGGAGATGACGCCTTAGAAACCCAAATGACTTCATCCCGTGGAGACGTGGTAACTGTGGGTCCTGCGCTCTGGGGAAGGTGTTACTCTGAAGCCCCTCGTGCGTGTGGCTCTGACTCTCAGGCTGTGACTAACCAATGCTTCCACATAAACACTTACAGCTTGAGGATCCGGTTTTTAAAAGCAAGCCATGCATTTGGAAGAGCATCTAGGCAAACACTGTGCCAGTCACTGAAAGGGAACCCTGAGAATGACGGGGCGGCTGATTTTTAAAAATATGACATGGGCTTCGTTTTGAAGCTTTAAAAATAAGTAAACTCAAACAAACAAACAAAAAAAGTAAACTCACCACCACTTCTGCAAAAGGAAAAGAAAAATGAGAGAGGGTCAAAAGTTAAGCCCGTTTCACCCTGACAGAGCGTGTTCAGTATGTATATAAGCAGCAGGGTCTTAGGCTGCCGATTTTCTTCTGTTGGGAGGGCGGTCTCCTTGCTGCGCTGGGAGGGGGCTGAGCTGCAGAATGCACTGGAAAGGCAATCCTGCTGATTCCTTAGGGAGAGGGAGGAGCTGGGTTCACACCCCTGTAAAGGACTGCTTATCAACGCTGACTTCCTCCCAGCAACTTTCATCTTTTAATACTATTTGTCTCGCAACTCCTTAAACCTGAAAGGACCTTGTTTGGGATCTGCCTATTTGTTTGGGATCTGCCTGCTGTTAATACACCTGTAAGAATCTTGTGTAGGAGAGAGGGGGCTCTGGTGGGGACAGCTTGTGGAAGCAGTGGCTGGAGGTACTGGATGTTGACCAGCCATCTGGGAATACGTGTGGTGGAAAGGGCTGGACAGCCACCAGAATTCAAGCCGTGGTGTCCCCTTGACCCAGCAATGTGACTAACTCTGATCAGGTCACTTCTTTCTGAGTCTCACGTCTATCATCTGTAAAAGGTGACAATTAGATGGAAGGAGTTATCAATTTCAGAGATGTCCCTGTCTGCGCTGGGGGGGAGTCCCATGCATAAGGCTCATAGAGTGGGGAGAGCGCTTTGACTCTTCCGTGTCGATTGTCTAATGTTAGATCCTGTTTGGAAAAGCCACATCGCCCTGGTGTACAGGGGTGTACTGACGATGCCATATGCAGGGGTGTGTGTGTGTGTTCCCCTTACAAACAGTGGGTGAGCTGTGGATATCTAAAGTCGAGTCAGAGTCTACACTTATGTTTTACTGTATCACTAGGTAACTGTGAGCATGGCTTCTGCAACCCAATATAAGAGGAGGAGGGATTTGAAGGCGGGGCTGCTACGATGGTTGTCCAGATGCTCATATCAGGTTTGCATCCTATGACTGGAAACCAGCAGATCCTAGCGTGGGTAAGAGCATCATACTGGGGATGGAGGGGTGTATAGTAGCCAGGGGAGAGTATCCGTTTGCCCAACAGTCGCAGGCTTCTCCTCTCATGGAGGCCGTCCTGTTGCATGTCCTACCCCCATCCCAACCTTGGCTTGTCCCACATGAGGAGAGAGGGTATGGCACCTCTGAGCCCGGCCTTGTTTACTGCTCCAGCTCTGCGGCAGCTCTGGCCTCAGTGAAGCCAGCAGGCCTGAATTAAAGGCTGTTACTGAAGCCAGAAGGTTGCAATCAGGAGTTGACTGGTGAGGCTATGGGTCACCAGAAGGGTCACCTCTGACTTATTTCCATGTCCCCCAGTCCTGTCAGGAGGTCTATGGGGCACAGAAAGCAAACACAGTGGAGGGCTCCAATCAGAAACAGCCTGTGACCTTCTCTGGCCCAGAGCTGTCGCGATGGTCAAACTCGCCTGCAACTCCCTTAGGACCTAGGTGGAGGCGAAAAGCGTGTATCTGAGTGTCTATGGGCGTGTCTTTGTACTTTATGCATTTCTGCAGATGCATACAAATCTGTGCAAAACATGCACGTGTTGCATGTGAGCATGTGACACTCAGGGGAAGAGAGCTTTGCGGGCACACAAAAGCCTGTAAAAGTCTCACGTGCGGTGCTGGTGAGTTCAAAGTGACCAGCCTCAGGGGCTTTTTCGGTGTCCCTTGCTCTTTTGTTAGAGGGCTTTCAGGAGCTATCCTGAATAGCGTGGCTAATGAACAAGCGGATCAGACTGCCTCCCTGTCACTCAGTGGATTTGACCGATCAATCAGTATCAGGTCCGATCAGTATGGGGAGGCGATGAAGGAGAACTCGTTTTGAACACAGCGTGGAAACGGAAGAGGGGAGCAGGCAGCAGTCCCCACCCCTGTTCCTCTCTCTTAGGGCCTCACGGGCCCTGCTTCATGCGTGGTGACATTCTTTGGCAGCAATGTTCTCTCTTGGACCATCAGATTCCTTTTGGAATGGAAGGTCCCCTGCTAGTATTAAGGGCCTCTTATGGGTCTTTGGGAGCTGTTGTCCTGTATTTTTAATATGCATGGTACCTCACCTATTGACTTCAGATAATGGTTCCAATTTACATGTTGCTTTGCATATGATTTGCATTACATTAGGTCTATTCCCCCTTCGATGAATATTTATCAGCAGTCACATACCATGGAAGATGCTATATAATGAGGAGGACTAAGGATTCAAAATCCTCTACTCTAAATCTTTGCTGCTTTTCGCCAGCAGCCTCTAACTCCTTTCCAGTCCACTAATCCATCTCTCCACCTACTTTTCTTTGACAGCTTCTTAAGAAAAGTTGACCTTCTTGGGATAATCACTCGTTTGGCTTCTCAGAGCTTAGCTCAGCCTGGACTATGTACCTGAAGGGCCAGAGCATACTGAAATTATACGTGCATGTGGTCCTTTAAATCATTTCTACCAAGAATGGCATGGATTCTTGGAGTCCTTACCTTTTAGATCAGCTGAGTGTCTGCTATTGCAGCTCTCATTTACCTTAAGAACACTTCAGAAGGAGAGCCATGGGTTTTATTCCACTTCCACTGAAGAAAGGAAGAAACTGAGACACGAAGCTTAGGAGGAATTTCCCGAGGGCTGGTACCAAGTTCAAGCCCAACCCGAGGCCAGACTAGCTTAGATTCCACATGTGTTTTTTGGATTCTAGTATATCTGAGTACTATGTTAGACGAAGAGTTGGACACATAAAAATTAAGTCCTGGAGAGTTCATAATACATCTTCTCTGTTCATATATAATCCTTCTGAACTCATTTTGTGGAAGTTTCACTTGCTTGGTTGCCGTACTGGACATGATGGACCTGTGTGATATTTGGATCCGGTTGCTTCAAAGATCCCTCCTTAACTCTGTAGACCAGTGTATCCTGAACCCTCTTTGAAATGGCAACTCTGTGTAGGACAGAGCAGTATAGATTGTGCTTCAGCAATAAATAAACTTAAAAACATCAATTTGCACAATCCAAGTGGAGGAGATCTTGGCTCCTTCCATCTTGTGGCTCCACCTCTTAGAGTCTTTTGCTTCCAGTCATAGGGACAAGAATGTGCAAGATGGTTTAGCGGTCTAGCTGAGAGGTGATGTCCATTGCTTCTGTCCACACTCCAGAACTCAGTAACGTGATGAACACAATTGCAAGGAACACTGGGAAATGTAGGAATGCATAGAAATATGGGTGAACACTAGTGATCTCTGTCATACGCACCTAACTGTGGGCCTCAGACAATCACCTGTTCTCTCCAAGCCTTACTTTGTTATCCATAAGATGGGGACAATATCTCCTGGCTCTGGAATTCTTGTGAGGATTAAGTAAGATAACACATAGGAAGGTACCTACCAGCACAGTGCCAGGCACAGAGCAGAGGCTGAAGAAATGTTCTGTTTTCAATCCCCCTCCTCCTCCCTACTAGCTGTTTCTGAGAGCGTGTTGGAAAAGAGGAGTCAGAATGGTCTACATATGGTTTTAATTGGATAAATCAGGATGTGAGGAGATGCCATTTGCATTCTTCGCTGGTCTTCTCAAAGCAAATGAGTAATATCTAGCTGTTTGGAAGGAAGAGGTCTTCCCAGCCCACGTCGAGCCCTTTATGACTGCATTGGTGGCTGTGTCTCCAGGCTCTTTTGGGAAGGAGAAAGGCACAGAATGGTACGGCCTGTGAGCAGTAGGGCACTGAAATCTAGAGCCATGGCAATGTGCTGGGTTGTTCTCATGAGTTGAACACAAAGAAAGGCGGGCTTGTGCCTTCCAAATGATTAACACAGGTGCCGACTCAGTTACATGATGCTTACTGGAGAAGCTGGAGGCGGGTGGATGTTGTGTGTACAGATGGGCCCTCTCTCTGACTCAAGTCTCAAAGCCGCTGACACCTAGGGCACAGCTTTGGGAAATGCTCTATTTAGAAAGGGTTGGCTGACTGCCTAGGCTGTGTTCTCATCATCTAGAATATGTTAGAAAAGTCGATGAGATAGGAATTCTGGCCTTTCTCTCCTTCTTGACCCTCATCTCCTCACCCCCAAACCCCCATTTATGCTAGCTGGCATGACACACATTTTTTCTGTGACCTCTTGACAATTTAGATTTATATCTTTAATGTCTTCTTTTTTTTTAAGGTCCAATGTAAGACAGTTGTGGAAATCAGTGTGGGTCCAATGCCTTGAAAATACCAAATTATAGTAGGAAGATAAATAGTTGTGTAGAAATACTTTGAGCCACAGATAATAAAACTTTAATAACAGTGGTTTAAAACTTAAAGGCATTTACTTGCCTCACAAGAAAGTCTGGAGGAGGTAGTACAGGGCTAGTTCAGCACTCAACAGTGACAGGCCATGCTTCCTTCTACCTTCCTACCTTCCTTCCCTTCCTTAGCGTAACTTGTTGGCCTTTCACCCTCATAGATGTTGCCTCATGGTCACAAAACAACTTCTGCAGTGCCAGACATCACATCCACATTCAAGATAAGAAGAGGGAAGAAACTAATAGTACTAACTACATCTGTCCCTTTTATCAGAACGGCAAAAGCCAATCTTATAATATACATCAGGACAAACAAACAATTATTTTCAAGTAAATCCAATGCAATACTTATTTCCAAATTCTGGGTTCATTCATGTTTCTAGAATCTCTCCCTTCTCCCTTACTTCCTTGTAGATGGAATCCTAGACTGTGGTTCGAGGTTATGTTCTCCTCCCTTCCTCTGGCATGTCTCCTAAAGACAGAGAAGGAGACTTCCAAAGATGAGAGAGAAAGAATTATCCAGGACATAGAGAGAGGTATTTTGATCTATTTCAGTCAATGTAAACTAATATTGGTTTCCCCCCCCCGCCAGCAATATCTTTAACATCACCTGCTGTGAATTTACCTGCTTTCCCAGTGCGGTCTTGCACCTACCACAATCTCTGATAGTTAAGATTTCAGATTCAAGCGGTGATGCGAGAATATGTGCGGATAGGTAGGTGGCTGGATCATCAAGCTTATTGATAAATTATTTTAGGGAGGCTAACAGTGAAGGTTGTTACAGATGTAGAAATTAAATTTTACTAAACTGTCTAGAAGTGGAGCTGGTATTTGTTTGGGAGGGTTTCCATACCTGCTTTAACACATACAAACAAAAACTGACTTCAGATCCCCCTTCATTCAAACATTAGAAAAGAAGTTAATTCTTCCTTCTCTCCTTTTTATCTTCTAAGAAAACATAAATAAAGGCTCAGAAATTTTAAGAAACTGTTTAAAGATTTCTTGGGACAGTCATATTAAAAAACTAGGAATTTTATTTTGTATTATCCAAGACACAAGTCCGAGGCCACCACCTGTGGCAGACATCGTTAACCAATCACTGTCAACTTCCTCCCACACAGAGCAGACATTGCTAATCAATCACAGCCTACTTAATGCTGGTTTATGGTTTCACAATCCATCTTTGTAGAGCAATTCAGGAATCTACCATTAAACCATCAAGGCTGGTTGCTGAGATGCAATAAAACCTATTTGCCATATCTGTCACAGACATCTTCCATTGCTTTCTTTGAATAGATCTAAAAACTAGAACACTATTTCATTCATTCAATTAAACTCTGCTTAATTTTCTTCTAAGATGGGAAATTTCCTTTCAAATATATTCTACCCCCATACTGCCATCATAAAGATCTCCCTTAAGCCATAGAATCAGAGACTGTGTGGGGTGTGCCACAAACTCTGTAATTGTTGCCCTGGGGTGCACACAGCTGGCCTTGGAGATGTTCCTATGGAAAGGTATCAGCTTCTCTGTAGGGAGCCCCTCAGAGAGGAATAGCCAGTAAGTGACGTGAAAGGGCCCCCAACCCTAATTGCCACAGCTGGGAACATTTGTTGGTGGATGGGATGTCTTGTGTAAAGAGACTCTGTCCCAGAATTAGTGATGATAGCGTATCTTCTTTCCCACGGGGCTCCAGCATAACTAAGCCTGGCACCTGGGGAACTGATGCAGATGGAGCTGAGCTGAAGGGACCTGAGAATTCTAGGTCTTTGGATTGTGTGAGGATGGTGAGGCGCCGACGTGGAAGAGCGGGCACGGAAAGGGTGCTATCCTGTTAGTGGCTAGGGCAGCTAGATAATTACACAGTGGTTGATGTTTCTAACTGTCTTCACTGAAAAAAGAGCAAGTTAGAACAAAGCCACAACCAGAAAGTACTAGCAAATGTGTCAACTCTTTTTGAGGTATGTTTTTCTTCTTAAAGCAATTATTTTTGTTGTTTTAGTTGTCTTCCACCTTCATTGGATGCGTTGCTGAGCCTGCCTTTAGATAGGAAGAATGAGGAATTTGAAAGTCACACGTGTTTGTACAACACAGTTTTCATTTGAAAATTATTGTCACATGATAGACACTCTTGAAGTCTAGAATTGTGAACACACACACCGTGCTTTTGATTTTGTCTTCCCCTAGGTGGGTGTTCTACAGGATGTAAATTTACTCTTGCAAATTAATATCAAAACAGTAGCTAACATTTGTTGAGTTTTTACTCTTGGCAGGCACTGTTTTAAGCACATGATATGTATATCTTGAATTCCTACAACCCTTTAAGACAGGTACTGTGAACAACCCTGTTTTTAGATGAGAAGATAAAACACAGAGAAGTTAAGTGACTTCCCAGGGTCACACAGCTATAAAGTGGCAAAACCTGGATTTGAACTCAACTAACATGACCTCAAAGCCAGTAATCTGAAACCCAGTTCACTTTCCTGTCCCTTTCACCTTTAAAATGCACTAATTATTACTCCACGTTGTTTTCCTTGGACCGAGGTGAAGACATTTCCTCCCTGGGTAGCAGTACTGGTTCTAGTGTTACTGTCCACCCTGGTTAGTGTTTCCTGCTTCTTTGTTGCAACAGACAACACCCCAAATCCTCAAGGCATCAGACTGGCTTCTGGGTCTTTATTTTTTTCCCCCCAACTTATTTTAACGTAGCCCTTCCTAGTCTTTCTTCCACTTCCTGATCAGGTCCACTGGGCTAACATTCCAAGGGCAGCAAAAAACTCAAGCTAGGGAGCCCCAGTTGTTGTTGTTTTTCAGCTTCCTTTGATCCTATTTTGTGGTTGACTTGGCGAAAGTCCACATCTGTCACCATTGGGCTTTAATGCGGCTGCAACTCCAAGCCCGTATCAGATTTGACCTCAACACACCCAGTCCTGAGGCATCCATTTGCTTTCAATCCAGGATGAATAAAGGGGGTTTCTCGTATTCGACATTCGTCTTTCTCGCTCTCGGTCTCTCCCTCGCCACCCCCTCAGTAATCCTTCAGGCTCAGGAAGGACCTTAGCATGTTTCTGTTGCTGCGCGGCATATGTTGTGTTCTAATCCTTCCTGTGTTTGCTGTAGGTATGGCGGTTCTCCAAGACAAATTACTGATGTTGTCGAGGAGGTCACCCGGGTGTCGTTTGAGTGGGGGATGGGGAGAGAGATGTCTCTGGTGATACACTCCTGGGGCCGCCTCCGCCTCCTGGCCTGTTCAGTTCTTGTTTGATGGCTAAAGTGCTGGGCCCCAGGAACCCAAGCTGCGAGCTGGCAGAAGGGGAAGGAAGAGACGAGCTTTACCTACTGGCCCTGTCATTTGATGAGGGGGAAGCTTGTATGGGGCAGACCTCGGGCAACAGATGTTGGTGGAGGACCTGCCAAAACTGTGTTGAGGGTAAGGGCGTGATGCATATGTTACTTGACACTGGAGGATTAAGGAAACCATGAGGAAGCATGCCTTGTCCCTTCACACCGTGACACCTCGGGGAAGTGAATTATGAGAACAGAGAAGCACAGTCCACGCACATACAGGGAATGACGGGCCAAGGGCAGGCAGCTTGAATGATGCCTTTGCTTTTCTCTCCCTCACCAACTACCCCCAACTCCCCTGCTGGGGCGATTGGCAGGCGTGGTGAGATGTATTGTGCAAGCTGCAAAATCAAAAGCAGGAGTGGTTTGATGGAAGAGCTGCCTTCAGGGTTGTCTTCCCTTGCTCTGCCCAGTTAGCCTTCCCCGCCCATCCCCACAGTGATAAGGGGATGTGATGCGATGCCCGGTCCTTTTCCCCGGGCTTTGCAAATGAAGTCATATGGAAGGCGGCCAGAGGATCCAACCATTCCTTTTTGTTGATGGCACAAGGGAGCATCAATGAAAATGAACACAATTCAACAGCCTCGGATGGTCAGAAAAAACAGGCAATGGGACCATTGGAAACCTGAGCCTGGGCTAAATGAAAACCAGGCAACAAGTGGGAAGAAATGGGTAGATTCCACGGTTCTCTTTGGCCTTGATCTTAGACTTCACTCTTGAGTCCAATTACTCTTCATTCTCCTGCCCCTCATTCATTTCTAGTTTAAAAACATGCCCAGCGCTGTAAGTCTGTATAACGTGTCTATGTTTCCAGTCTTCCAAAGGGATTTAAGCTTTCAAGGGTGCCACATAAAAGCAATATTGCATAATTGTAAAATTTCCCAAACTCTCTCTCCAATCACACGTCGACACACACACGCTAAATTTCTCACTATGGTTATTTCTTATAGTTTCAAACTTTCCAGAAATTTTATATTTCTAGTGATTCTAAGTAGAAATACATTGAGGCCTAGGATTTGCTTTAGTACTAAGTGCTAAGGTAGGAAGGGGTCTGACCTTGGTCCGGGCCATGCTCTGGGTCAAGGTGAAAAATAGTGACCATAGTCTCGATAGCACCTATCATGTGCAGAGCTCTGGTCTAAGCACTTTGCTTATATCAAGTCATATAATCCTTTCTTATGGGATACATGCTCTTATCATCATCATCATCATTTCCATGTTACAGACGAAGAAGTTAAGAAGTAGTTAAGGAGATCTGATTAACTTCTCCGAGGTTGCAGAGTTCCTGGGATTGGATTTGGGCAGTCTGCCCAGCCTACACCAGGAGTTCTCACCCTTGGCACTACTGACATTTGGGACTGGATCATTCTGTGTTGTGGCGGCCTGCCCTGTGCATTGTAGGATGTTTAGCAGCATCCCTGGCCTACCCACTAGATGCCAGTAACACACACCCCTTTCCCAGTCGTGACAGCCAAAAGTGTCCCCAGATATTGCCAAGTGTCCCAAGGGAGGCAAAGTCACCCCTGGCTGAGAACCTCTGCTCTCACCCTTGACCTTGACACGGAGCTAACTATGGAGTTCGAGCAGAATGCCTTTCTGTGATCAATGTCTCTCTAACATCTATTCTCCTCTGAGGTCTTCTTCCACCTAGCCAGCGGGTCCCCCCCTGAATTTTGCTTATCCATTCAACTAGGAGGCTTTAGGAATGGGGTCAAAAGGCTTTGATCCCAGTCCTGACCCTACCAAGGTTACTATTACTGTTATTAGTAATTAATAACTTACCATTTATTAAACATCTGCTTTGTGCTAGAACCCATGTTAGTCACTTGAGATGAATTAGCTCACTTCCTCTCAACAACCCTGATATGATTATTATCTTCAGTGTACAGATGAGCAAGGATGTGTATTACAGCATAATTTGCAATAGTGAAAAACTGGAAATAAACACATACATTTGCAAATTGCAAATTCCTCATTCCTAACCCTTTGTGCACTTATGTGAGTTCATTTTAATCTAGATTCTGAGAACTCGAAGAATGCACACTTAAAATGACAGATATTGCCATGTTGCCCTATGAAAGGCCATAGTCATTGACACAACCCGCTAACAGTGTATGGGGACACCCGTCTCCCCACACTCTCGAGCACACTGGATAATTTTTGCCAGACGTTTAGACCTGTGTTATCTAACACAGTAGCCATTAGCCATGTGTGGTTGTTTAAAGTTGATTAAAATGAAATAAGAGTAAAAAGTCAGCTTCTCAGTTGCACCAGCCGCATTTCAAGTGTTCAATATCCACACGCGGCTACCATATTGGATAGCACAGATCTGGAGCATTTCCATCCCCACAGAAAGTTCTACTGGAAAGCGCTGCTCTCAGACAAGGAAAGGGATGTCCTTGTGTTTGGATGCATGTCCCTGATACTAGTGAGTCTGATCAGCTTTTCACAGAATAAGTATAGCAAACTCTTAGGCACACCCGCTCCATCACAGGCACAATTCTAAGCGCATGATAGAGCTAATCCATTTAATGTATTTATCAACTTGTTTGAATGCTGAAGAGACGAGCGAGCTCAAGAAGTGAAGGCAGATTTGGAGGTGTCCCAGAGAGAGGCCTCAGTGAGGGAGCAAGGTCCCTGCAGAGGATCCGGAGCAACTGGTCCTTGAAGGACAAGGAACATGTCCTCCATGGAGGGAGGGCAGGAGAGGCATGGGTAGTCTGTAGATTGAGTGTGATGACTTTTGTGTTCTCTCTGAAGTGTGACCCGTGATCATCACCCTGGAATAAGGAAACACAGGAAATAGGAGGTTTGAGGAGAGCAGAAGTATGACCTAGCCTTACATTAGAATGGGAAAGCGAGCTGACTAAAGAAACACAGGATTTCTGGCCATTGTGAGGGCCCACTTGAAGTTGGGAATTGTGAATTTATAATGACACTAATCTAGTTATATGATTTTCTCCCAGAAACTGTGCTGACATGAAACTTAGAGCAAGGTATGCCTTCTGAACAGGATTCTTCTCTCATGTGGAACGTCTGCCTTCTGAGAAGCTTAGATGAGATACTTTGCAATGGCTGGGGCACTGTCTGACACCCAGTGTCGGTGTTTGTTGAATGAATGAATGAGTGAATGAAGTAGTCATATTTTCTCTTTTCCTCTTCCCACTTCTATCCCCACCCCCAATTAAGTTAGCTGTGCTTCTTTTTAAATCTGGTTAAAGAAATGAAGCATATGACCAGACCTGGTAGAGTGAACATCAGGCAAGGGGTGTTTTTGGTGCCCCAGGTCCAGGAAGGGGTAGCCCAGTGGCCTCAGGAGTGTAGCCTTCCCCAGCCCAGCCAAAGGCCGCTGAGACCTTTGCAGTTGTGTTGGCTCTTGACCTTGTCTGGAGCTCTTCATGTTTGCTCTTTCTCTTGGCTCGGGGTTAGAACTCCCTTCAGTCTGAGAAGTAAGCTATAGGAATGTCCACTGCCGAGGTCTCCTCAGCCTCTGCCCCCTGACAAGCAGGTGAAATGCACTCCTTGAGGGGTTATGTGCACCTCGGAATCTTTATAGTGAATTCCAAACTAACCAATCAGAAAACAAAATGCAGCTTGGGAAGCAGGCGAGAAAGGAATGAGAATGTCTCCTCAAGGATTTTCTCCCTGGGCCCAAAGTATTTACATTCAGATTTGCATATGATTTGCATAGAATTTGTGTCTGGCCACAAAGCCCGTCTGTTGTTCAGATAATGTTTAAGCTAAAGTGGATTTCCACAATGTCCATCTCTCCCCCATCTATCCTTGCTCCATCTCCCTGGATGGAGGGTAGAAATGGCAGGACTTTTGGGAGACAAGGGCAGTCCCTGGGTCACATGCTTTCTGTCAGCAATGCTGCATGTTATTATGCATTTTATTGTCACAACAAAAGAAACTAGGACAGGGTTGCCCAGAAGGTTGGAAGCAATAAGGAGAGGAGCAAACTTTGGCTGGATTGGAAAGGAGAGAGTTAGCCAGGTAAGCCACAAAAGGTCAAGTCGGGGAAAATTAGTTAAGGACACTAGCTAACATTTGTGAAAGTGTTGACAGTGTGCCAGACGTTGCTCTCAGTGCTTTGTCTGTATTATGTATTTACTCATCATAACAGCCCTACAAGATGAGTACGACTGTTCCCCCTGTGTTATGGAGGAGTGAACTGAGACACACAGAGGGTAAATAAGTTGCCTAAGATCATGCAGCTAGAAAAGAGAACCAGGACTTGAATGGGATCTGAGACTCCAGAACTGTGATTTAGCTAGTCTATCAGGCTGTGTCCAGAACAAGAAGGCATAGTTCTAGAAGTAAGAGAGAGCGCTGCTCTTAACTTGAGGCTGCGACTATAGGACCTCTGGCCAGGAGAGTGTTGGGAACAAGATGTCGGGCTATCCAGGGGGTCAGGGGGTGGAGAGAGGCTGCAGAGCCCACGCCTGCAGCATGAAGGGACTGTGGCTTTCCTCTCACCCCATCTGGCTTTGTCCGAAGCCACCCTTGTTTACTCTTTCTTTTGACAGAGAACTCCCTTCAGGGCAAGAACTGGTCTCAGCCTGTGGCGGTGCTGAGCGGTAAGCCTGCTGATGTGGACAAGTGGGAAATGCTTGGTCAGTGGCCTGGAGGAAGAGGTTGGCTGGCTAAACAATGGCAAGGATGAGTCACCCTCTCTGTAGTCAAACTCAAAGAATCCATCTTATCAGGCTCCGAATGATCAACAGCAGAATGCTGCCCACTGGGAAGAGAGATGCTGCTCAGATAGTCTTCCCACCATGGAAAAGGACAAAAAGGAGCCCCTGCTCCGCGGAAGCCTGGAAATAAACTCTACCTCTCTGTGTAGTCAAACTCTTTGTTTTCAGTATTGATTTGAAATAGGGATTTTCTTCTAGTTTGTATGTATTTTTTCTCATATTTTATTTTGTTTATCGGGATATTGTCAACTGCTCCAGAATGAAAAGTAGCCAGCGGCAGCTGGGAAGTGAAGGGGGTTGTAGCTGAAAACAAACCTTGCCGGAGTGAAGGGGGGAAAAATAATTAATGAAAGATGGTGTGGAGGCCGCCAGTTAGTATTGGCTGAGGCAGTGTGAGAAACTTCCTTGTGCTGGGGTGTGTTGTCGAGGAGAGAGTGCTGTCATCTGAATTAATTTGCATGACAATAGCCAGAAGCCTTATTATGCATAGGGATGCTAATGGGCACCAGCCAGAGTGCATTTCCATGGGAAAAGGATCTTCCTTTGAGGAGGCAACCTCTTCCTCCTCCCACTTCTCCGTCTCCCCTCCCCCTCTTCTCCTCCCCTTCCTCTACCTTCTCCTCTCTCCCCCTCCTCCCTCCCCTCTCCTTCTGGCCTTTCCCCCTCTTCCTCCCTCTACCTCCTCTCTTTCTCCTCCTCCCCTCCCCTCCTTCTCCTTCCCCCTTCCCCCTCTCTTTTTCACCTGCCCCCTCCTCCTCCTCACAGTGGAAAGCCCTTTCTCCTAGGGGAGGACACTCCTAGTGGGGAGGAAAGGGTGCTATAAGGTGGAGGGAATGCTTTTCAAGACCTCCCGGACCCACACTTCTCCCTGCCACGTCTTAGGAAAGAACCCAGAAGGAGGTGTGAGTGTGTGTAGCATAATCGAAAACAAATGGATCCTCAATACAGCCAACCTCGCTGTAATTGGTGATATTGGGGGAGAAGCCGCCGTGGGAGCAGGTGGGGCAGAAGATACCAAGGTTTAGGGTGGGATTGGGGTCCGGGGGAAACGATAGAGACGAAAGTGGCATGGACTTGGTTCAAGGACCTTGAAATCTATTTTGCAGGGAGCTGTTCTTTTGTAGCTTTCCCATCAGTGCTCCCTTGAAGAAGGACTGAAAACTTGGCATGATGTGGCTCTGCTGTGTCTTGCTTCCCTCGCTGCAGTCTAGGAGGCTGTAGTATTCAAGGTGGGGGGGGGGGGCGCGCACTTGGGGCCAGATTATCTGAGTTCAAGTCCTGTCTTGTGCTGTTTGCCAGCCATCTGACTGTAGTCCTGCGACTTCACACTTTATTGCCTCGGTGTCCTCACAGGTAAAATTGGGATAGTGCCTTTCTACATTAAGCAAAGTGCCTGGGACACACCTGGCACATCGTAAGCATCCAATAAATGTCAGATGTCACCATCCTTCTTTTCTTCTCTACTTAGTTCTCCTTCCATTCAATGGTCTCCATTATCTTCACTTCCCTTTATAAATAACCCAAGTGGTCTCTTAGACTGTTAGATGACCGATTGTAGTGACCACCCCACTTCCACTCCTCTATCCATCTCCCACCACTGAGAACGAACAACTCATGATCGAATACTGTTCTTGAGAAGGGAGTGTCCCTATTTTGTCACATCGTATGTAATAGGTCAGCTGAGGAGCCCAACTCGTTTTACTGTGGTTGCTGCAAGTTCTAGAAAGCTTATCCACAAATGTGTCACGGTATGAAGTGTTCTCTGGTCCTCAGAAGCAGGTTTGATCACCAGAGTTGAAATTCCTGCATCTAAAGGTAATTTCGAGTTTCTCAGCTTTGCCCCACAGTGTCCCTGAGGAGGAGAAACAGGACATCTCACTGATGGAGCTGGTGACTCACCCACCTGCTTAGAGAATGAGACCTGGTGCGTCAGCAGCATTTCTCACACATTCTTTTCAAACTCCAGGTCAGTATTGAAAAATGTAAATGTTTGCTTTCCTACTGGTATTTAATATTTCAAAACATATTTTCACTAATTGTAAATCAAACAGGTGGTCATTTAAATATACTTTTAGTGAGTTCTTTATTGAAGAGAGTGATGGAAGTAACAACCAGTTGTCTAGTCTCAATTCACAAAGCTCTACCACCGTATCTGGGTTGTACCCATGGCAGAATGGCATCAGAGAATGGAGGGATTTGAGACAGAAATGAAGCCTGCTTGTCCTTGTGCACAAGGTGTCCATAACTCATAAACATGTGTCAGCTGTTCAATACTAAATTGGAGTTAACATGACAAAAAAATCTCCAGAGGAGGACCATTTGGGTTCTACTCTGCCATGGTCTTGCTCAACATTTGATCAGTAAAAATTAGATGAAGTCATAAAAGAAATGTTTCTGAAATGTGTTTGTGATCAATAATTGGAAGGGGTAACTAATATTCATAGCTTTGCCAATCAAAATCCAGAATGATCTGAGAGTTGGTAGCAGTGGGTCCAAATAAGCCAAATGAAATTCAATAGGGTCAAAAGTAAAGTCCTGAAAATTTTAGTGTCAGAAAGCAACTGGTGATGGTTTTTATGGGAATAAAACGAGATATTTGGGTTAATGACAATCTCAGTAAGAATTAAGAGTATGGAGAAAGCAGCTAAAACTATGGACTCCAATTGTATGGTCTATTAATAAAGATACATGAAATTTCCAATATTAAACTTCAGAATAGACTCTTTTCTAAGCCTTCATTTGTAACCTTCTTTGGAATTCAAAATTTATCTTTTCCCCTAGAAACACTGTTATCAATTAACCAGGCTTTGATATGGCATCAGTTAAAATCTAGCTGAACAACAGTATTAGTAATGACTTTGATTCCCATTTGCAGACAGAAAGACAACGCTGGCTTAACTTATTCCAGACGTTCCACATGTTTGTTCTTCTTCATCCTCCCCAGACCCTGTTCTTCACCTCCTCACACTCCTGTCAGGCAACGCGTCCCACTTGTTTCCCAATAGCTGAGCTGCAGGCTGGAGGAAAGGTGGCTGCTAGAGCAGCCGTCGTGAAGAAAGATGCAGAAAGTGAAGCAAAAGACATGGGTGACGAAATTCGAAGGCAGCCCAGCCTCCATTTTGGGAAGAGTCTTTCTTATTTAATTTGGCTGCAAAACAGATTAGTAACTCTAGGTAGTAATCTGCATTTAAATAGATTTCCCATAAAAGGTACACATTTAAGGCCCAGACTTCATTCTACTATAATTTCAGAACTTAGCAATTTTTACTTTTTCCCTTGGAGATCTTTGAACTGTTAGATCTTGCTGTTAATACTGTCTTTTCCAGGCAAAGCGAGAGAAATCACAGCAACTACACGTTGGTTTCCAGTTTTCAGAGGTTGAAAATTCTTAAGCAGAGGAAATCTCGATGTGGTTTATTTTATTTTACTATTTTATGATTTTTTTACTTTCTAATTCTTGACACACCTAAGTTTTGAATATGGTTAAAATAATGATATGTCACTAATGAAGCCATCTCGTAATAAGATCTTCTGGCCTGCGTGCATGGAAGTTGATGTGTTTCTGTTATGGACTGAATGTTTGTGTCTTTCCCAAATTCGTATGTTGAAATCCTAACCCCCAATGGGATGGTATTAGTAGGAGGGGTCTTTGGGAAGTGATTAGGTCATGAGGATGGAGCCCTCACGAATGGGATTGGTGCCCTTATAAAAGAAATCCCAGAGAGCTCCTAGCCCCCTTCTGCTACGTGAGGACATAGCGAGAGGATGAGGGTCTGTGAACCACAAAGTGGACTCTCACCAGACACAGAGTCTACTGGAGCCTTGACTTGGACTTTCCAGCCTCAAGAACTATGAGGAATAAATTTCTGTCGTTTGCGAGCCACCCAGTCTATGGTATCCTATTACAGCAGCCCGAACGGATGAAGACAGTTTCCCTCAACCATCCCAATTATGCCAGGATGAACCAGAGGCAAGGATAGTTACCAGTCGGGCCAAAACTCTGACTGCTCTTGAAGCATTGTTTTCCTTCCAAATCTTTCGAAGGAATGGGAGTCTCAGTGATTAGGAAATAAAGCATTCCACCAAGTTTCATATTGTCCCAATTACATTCACAGCAGTGACTCAAAAAAGAAAAAAAAGTGGCTACTAAGCTCTGGTAGGTATTGGGTTGTAAGTGTAAATAAAACACTGAAATCATCTTCACAGAAGGCTCAGTCTCATGGGAGAGACAGGTACGCAAACAGGTTATTGCAATACAGTGTGGTAAATGCTAGATCGTAAGGTGCTCTGCGAGTACAGAGGAGAGACTGAACCAGCTGAGGGGGAGGGGAGGCTTCCTGAAGGCAGTGACTCACCGTTAAAGCCGGAGGAGGAATCACGCAGGTGAAGGGGTCAAGAGATCAGCTGAGAGAACCCAGCCATCACTAGGAGAAACAGCAAGGAGTGACAGGTAGTATGGCATTTCTTTCACCTTACAGAGCAAAGCAAAGAGAGGCAAGAGATAAAGCTGTTCAGAGTAGAGAGAGGCCAGGCCACAAAGAGCTTTCCAGTCTCGATGAAAGAGATTGGATTTTATTCCATAAACAAGGGGGAGGTTTTGAAATATTTTGACATAGAGTTTGGTACAGTCAAATCTTTTTTTAGAATGATCACTCCTTAGGCAAGAGCATGACTCCAAGTTCTAATTTCCATAAAATAGCATTCAGGAGCAAATAACAGAAGGCTTCATAAAGGAGGAAACATTTGAGATGAGTCTTGAAATCCAGGTAGAATTTGAATATATAGAGATGGGGGAAGACATTCCAGATGGAGGGAGGAATACAAGCAAAAGCAAACACAAGAGATTTGGGGAAGAGGAGGAGGAGGAGAAGGAGGAGAAAGGATAGGTCATTAAGTATGAATGGCACACAGAGTGGTTGAAGAGGAGAAAAGTAAGAAACCAGATCAACAATGTAAATTGAGTCAAGATGACAGAAGGCTTCCTTGTCTGTCTTTTATCTGTGTTAGTTCCCCACCATCTTGACTCATGAAGCCCTCTGAGCAATAATCAGTCCTGCCCCATCCATTCCTTGACATGACACATGCATTTGCTCTTGGCAGCCCTGCTCATGGTGCTTGGTTATGATGCCTCTCTCTGACTCAATGGCCAGCGCCGCAATGCCAAGGGTGAGAGACTTGCTCTGTGCACCAGTATTTCCTCTGCTTCACTACAGGAATGATCTGTAGACTCTGTCATCCATGCTGGTGCCCCTAGCCACTGACAAACATGTCCATTTGGCCACTTTGCTATTTGCTCCAGCTACGTACACACTTGCATGTAAATTGCCGGGGACAGAGCAGACTGGTAAAAAATATACAGGCTGGTATCTTGTAGGACTTACTTGCACAGTTACTCCAATAAAGTAATTTGGGTAAAAAGAACAACTGGTAGCCAATGTGATTGACTTATAACCCACATACACATATGACATTTGCACAACCCTTCCTCCTCATGGCTGGCTCCCATTTTGAACTTCTTGTCTCCATAGCTTCAGAGAGATTCTAGTTGTGAGACTCGAGAAAGCTTTCTAAGTCTTCCTTAATGTAAAGGAGTTTAGACATGAACTTGAATGGCTATTGAGCTGATTTTCCAGCTGACGGGAGATGGTTAATTGTATGCTGTCTATAGGATTCTTAAAAATCTGTCAGGCCACATTAATAGGGGCTTGAAATTTATGAATCGAGACCACTGGGGATGGTAAGGAACTCAGGGTCCCTGCAACTCAGGTTAATAATCCCTTAGGTGGAAAATAAAGCTCAGTATAGAACTCACAGCCCTATAAACAGAGATGATCAAAAGCAAACATGATCCAAGTTTAGGATCTTGGTGGTATGATTTTTTTTCCTGTGGGATAGCATCTGTTTGTTCAAAAGCATATACAGTCAGTTGAGATTAAGACCATGGGTCAGTCAAGGGTTATCGAACGGCCTGCATGTAGCCGTAGGGATGGCCGCTCTGCATCATTTTCAGGAATCAACTTTCCTGATATGGAATTCTATTCTAACAACTGAAAGGTAGGACAGACAATTTATTATGAGGGGACGAATGGATAGATCTTTCTTCTCCCTTGAATCCTGAGTTGAAATGCAGTCTTGACACTCCCGGAAGGAAGATGCCCAATCTGTCTCCCAGGGAGAGTGTGGAAACCTTTCCCAGAGTTTCTGTAGGATATCTCATTGAGGGGTAAATTCCAGCACACTCTTTGGGAGAGAGGACAGGATCAGCAGTGGTGTAAGCTGCAGCCTCTCTGCCCAGAAGCTTAGAGTCATAAGTGAGGATCTGGTCAGTGGTCCTCTGCTGGTGGCTCCTTGCTTTATGGCCCTGGTTTAGCTCTCAGTCTGCCTGACTCTCAGTGTCTCATTGGTTCCTCTAACTGCTACTTCCTCACCCCAATACCTGGAAAGTGGGACTAATGGGCCCTATTTACTTCATGGGGTCATCGGGGGGTCAAATGAGACAGATGCTCAGCCCAAGGTGCTAAATAGATAGAAGTCCAGTAAATCATGCTGCCCTACTTCTCATTCTTGCACTTAGAAGGCACACGTGCATGGAGTTTCCACTGGGACCAGGAGTGTGTGGGTTCTCTGTTTCTTATTTCTATGTGTCCGCAATTAGTTAATTGTTCACAACGTGCATGATATTTTTACAGTTAAAAAGAAAAGCTTAAATGCCATACTATGGCATTGAGGATCTTTTATTGTACCCAACACATAGTGAAGTGACTCAGGGGAAACCACGTCGTCCAGTGTGAATAGCGATTACTTGGACTCATAGAGCAGACGAGGAAAGGCAGCGGCTGTGACTAGGATTGTTAAGGGTGTCTGAGCTCATGGGCTGAGCCAGTCTCATCCCTTTCTTCAACAGCCGTGCAATTTCAACACACATGTACACAATCTACTTTAATTTAGTTGAGCATCCCCCTTCCTCACCTCCCATGAGAGTGCACCTCCACCTGCAAGGAGCGGGGTGGACCAAAGGCCTCAGCAGCTGCTCTGTGAAACCCAATGCCGTGTTAGTACAGAAGTCACACCTCCGACACGCTGTTCCCAGCCAGGCGCTGAGGGCAACAAGGGTGCCAAGCTAAGGGAGACCTGCTTTTCGGAGACCTCACATTTCCGTGAAGGCTGACTTTGGCTGCATAATTCCCTTATGGCCTTGCCTAGCAGTCTAGGATGCTTTCACCTCTCCTCCGTTCATAGTCAGCCTTGCATTGTGGTCGGATGGCTCTTCTAACTTTTCTGGTTCCCTTCCTATTTTCCCTCACACAGGCATTTCCTCTAATAAAGTCTTGCACATTTAATCCCATCTCGGCATCAGCTTCTCAGAAGACCCAAGCTAACACATTTTGGGTTTTTGTTTGCTTTTTAATTTGTTTTTGCTTGTTTGTTTTTGTTTTCCCATCTGAAACCTCCAGGGTGCCAAATGGGAAGATCCTTGCTGGTTGCTCCCTCTGAGGAGGGAGGAAAATTCCAGGATTCCCTGCATGGCCTCGCATGGCCTCCCTTGGAACCAAATCCTGAGGTGTCCTGATTCCTTCCTCGAGCGGCAGCAGAGTAGCTGCAGGCTTGGCAGTGAAATTTGCTCGTTTCTAGGAGAGTGAATACATTTTTGCTGCTTTAATGAGAGAACTACACTAGACATCCTTTAGAAATTCTTGAGCCCAGACTTTGATGTAAAGATAACGTGGATTCAGGTTCTGTCTCAGCCACTTCCAAGTTGGGACCTGAGGCTGGACAGATGACCGTATGGGTGCTCATCTATAAAGTGGAGATCATAGTGCCCATGTCATAGGGCTGTTGTGAGAATTAAGACAAAAATGCATCTGTCGGGTGGGTTGTAGAGTTTCCGCGCTTAGTAGGTGCAATGTGTTTTGGCAGTTTCTGATTTTTATGCTCTTCCTCATTAATTTGTATAAATGTCTATATTTTTCAATATAAGCTAATATTTTGACATGTATGAGGTAGGCTTTTAAAAGTATATACGTATACATTTTTAAGTACAAAACCAAATGAATTGAATATCTGTACAGGGATTCCTGAAGCCGGGAGTGCTTCTTCATTCTTAGTGGCAATTTTTCATGAACACATGAGTCTGTCTTTATATGTGTATAAAATAAAGTCTTGGCGCTGTGCTAGGTTTGATGAGGAGCACAAAAGTCGATCAGCTGGAGACCATGCTTCTGGGAAGACTGCACTTCAGAAAGGGAGAGAAACACATACGCAGTAATACAATATGGGTCAAATGTATAGATAAGATTAGGTATAAGAACACATATTTTTTTCATTGCTTTTCTTTTGTTTTTTTTGATGAGGAAGATTGTCCCTGAGCTAACATCTGTGCCACTCTTCCTCTAGTTTTGTATGTGGGATGCTGCCACACCATGGCTTGATTAGCAGTATGTAAGTCTGTGCCCAGGATCCAAACTGGCGAACCCCAGGCCGCTAAAGCAGAGCATGTGAACTTTACCACTATGCCACCAGGCTTGCCCCTTTCATTGTTTTTAAAGATGCATATTTTGTCTTTCAATCAATGGCGTCTTTGATTTGATCAGATGCAGCAATCCCTTCCACGTGCTTGGGTGTTTTAGAGGACGGAGAGATTCTTTTAGCTTGAGTGAGAGAGCGGAGGCAGGCAAGGCTCTGGAAAGGATAAGCGAGTGAGACAGACAGATGTGGATGGAAGGCAGTGGAGAAAAGGCATTTTGAGGGAAAAAATACCATGAACAAAACACAGAGACAAGGAAGGGAAGCAGCAAGAAATTGAGGTTGATGAAAACATAGGGGTGATGGGAAGGAGTAGTGGGAACGGAAGACGGGTGACAAAGGCAAGGTGAGACAGGGGCTGGCCCCGTGGCCGAGTGGTTAAGTTCGTGCGCTCCGCTGCAGGCGGCCCAGTGTTTCGACGGTTCGAATCCTGGGCGCGGACATGGCACTGCTCGTCAGACCACGCTGAGGCAGCGTCCCACATGCCACAACTAGAGGAACCCACAACGAAGAATACACAACTATGTACCAGGGGGCTTTGGGGAGAAAAAGGAAAAAATAAAATCTTAAAAAAAAAAAAAAAAAAGGCAAGGTGAGACAGAGGAAAGCTCAGGAGCCCATGAAACTACTGGCATGAGTGAGGTGGGATAACTGTGTGTGAGTATTAGGGCGGTGCTCCAGGATTATTGACTTGAAAGCAGCGTAGAAAATGAATGGGAGTTAGGGTGTGAGATGACTGCAAAGGCCATTATGACAGCCTGTGGAGAAGTAATGAAGACAGATGGAAGCCCATTTCTCGGCCCCATACAACGTGCCAGGCATTATCTCCTGTGCTCTTTGAAATGACCTTGGAAGTTATTGCGAAAATCCAATGAGTTGACTCTGTCTTCCACTCTCTGGCCTCAGTTACTGCCTTCAGACTGACTTCAAGCTTGGCTAGACCTTGCCCCAACCCTAATCCACATGAATGTGTCTCGTCTGAGACATGGGCAATGGGTGTCCATTTTGGTTGCTTGGTTTTTGAGCATTTGCTTGTCTTCCCTATCTTCACCACTGATCTGCCATCTGGATGTGGTCTCAATTCTTCAGAGTTTGTGTTGATGACACCCAAGATCTAGACCCTACTTGTAGCAGCTCCTAAGTGCACTCAAAATGCAAAAGAAAAAAAAAAACCCAAAAACCCACAATTAAAACCACAGATGCCAGAGCTTTTGGTTTAAGACTGTTGCATTTGGGGAGGTTTTCAAATTGGAAATTGCCGTTTATCATAAAACAGGGTCCTATTTGCATCCAATTCCCAAACCAGGGTCACCCAGACTTCAGCTTTCTTGATGATGATTTTGGTGATTCAGGAAGCAGCTAAAAGTAAGGGGACAGAGGAATACCTGGGCAAAGACAGAGATAATTAAGGAAAACTGCTCATTCTCGTATTCCGTAAGAAGCTACGAAATATCTTTCCTCCCTCTCTCCTTCCCTGCCTCCTTCCCTTCCTCCCTCCCCCTCCTTCCATCCTTCTGCTCTTCCTCCCTTTCAGTGATATTTATTGAGGGCTTACTATGTGCCAGGTCTTCTGTGATGAGTGGAATGCTGTATTAACTGTTAAGTGCTATGGGAGATACATAAAAAAAAAAAAAAGAGTTAAGGCATAACTCTGTTGGGCTAGAACTTTGAAAGCAATTGCGGTGAAAGAGACAAACCCATACAAAATAGTTGGGAAACAATGACAAAGTAAAATTCAAGTAAATACCTGGGGGTTATCTAGGTAGCGTGGGAAAAGGCATAGGCTATCCCAGCTCAGGAGTGACTCGCTCAAGGTTTTGGGAGGAGATGATTCAAGTTTTCCAAGTTCTGAATAAGGAGAGGTAGTAGGAGTGTGCCCCAGACCAAGAATCACGTAACAGAGACTCATCGCAATCGTTCTCAACCAGGGCAATTTGGCGTCTCAGGGGCGTTTGGCAATATGTAGAGATGATTTGGGGTTGTCACAACTGGGGACAGATGCTACTGGCATTGAGTGGATTAGAGGCAGGGATGCTACTAAACACCCTACAATACACAGGACAGCCCCCACAACAAAATGTCAATAGTGCCGAGGAAAAGAAATGCTGATCTACAAGGACAAATGATCCAGCAGTGTGATGGGGGCGTGGGACAGATGATCCAGAGAGATGGCTGGAGATGGATCCGTGGTGGGAGGCGGGGGTAAGGGGAGTGGGGCTTGAAAAAGAACCTAAAGTTTCGCTTGGCTCTTTAGAATCCAGTGCCATAGGTTCTTGACCAATCCAGAAACATGAGAAAATTGGTGCTCCAGAAAACTCTGATGACAGCAGAAGCAAGGAGACTATCGTACCATTGCCAGCACGGGCTGCAACAGTTCCCTCCAGCCGGGTGGCTCTGGAGATACACGCTGGAGAGAAAGAATTGGCAGGATGTGAAGACTTACTCCTGCCCCACAATGAAGGAAAAAATAGTCATAAAAAGTCCAGTTTTGGTACGTCAACGTGACAATGTCCTCCAAGACCTAGCTTTGTCCTTGGGGTCTTAGGGACTTTGGCTGGCTTTTACAGTGTCGTTCTTTTTAGGAATGATACTATTTCATTCCATTCTGAGGGGAAAGTGATCTTTTTAATTAGTTTCTGACTTTCCTTAAGCCTGCTAGAATCATTTCTCTTAGGCTTTCTGGGCTTGAGTGAATTTGCAGTGTGGCCTGTTTCTTTTAATACTAAAGTTTAAGGAAAAACAAAAACAAAACAGAAGGTCCTCCCAGGAAGCAAACCTGTTGTTTTAGTGAGAAGGTTTTGCTCCTGCATCTGATGCTCCTCTGACCCTACACGTTTCCTTTAAAGCTTTCTCAGCACGCCACCTCCTCTCCCCACGACTGCCTCTCGTGTCAGGACTCTGGCGCGTTGGTGGGTGGGTAACGTCTACTTCTGGCTCCTGTTCTTCATTGTCCTAAGAGGAGTTTGTGGTGGCCTGGTGTGGAGTGTGTGTGCACGCGTGCATGTGTGTGCTTTGCTTCTGGGAACAGGAAAGGGCAAGAGAGAAACAGATGGGCCCCCTGAGCTTCTCCTTGGCCTGAAAAATGAAAGGCGGAGAAAATCGTAATAAAAAACGGAAACAGCTGTGGCGGGGCCACAGCAGCTTGTGGGGTGGGTCCCAGCCCGAGGGGGGTTGCAGCCTGTCAAGATTCTGCTGCTAGGCGGGGTGGGCATCACCAAAAATAGTGTTCTCGGCGCAGACGTTGGCCACTCCGTAGGGCATTATATCTACCCTACGTCCTTCCTGCCCTCTTCACTCTCCAGGCCGGACAGTAAGATGGAAACTGAATGGTCTTTTAATATATTCTACCAGGAGACTGGTAGGTAGGTCCTGTGGCCTCTGCTGGTAGTTAACTGTCCATGCAGTGTGGCTGTTCTTTCTTCAATCCCATAGCAATTCCCCCAACATTGTTTAAACCTGCTTTTTGTCGGGCTCTTGGCACATAAAGTCAACAGCAGGTCAGCGCACCACATCATTTTTGTCAACAGTTGACCGAGATGATACACTGAATAAGCAGAAAAGACATTTAGTCATAATCGTTGGCTCCCTTTCAAAAGCTATTGGACTCTTTCTCCAGAGGGACTTTTTGGCTGGGTACCTCTGAGAAATCAAGATGAAAATGTGGCAACTTGGGGGAAGAGTGTAGATATTCTATCAGAATAGACAGAGTTTCTGGGAAAGTAAGGACTTTGCCAACCCTTACCCACCGCCCCCCCCCCCCCCCGCCCCCGCCATCAATAACGAACAGTAATTATAGTTTCAGTTAAATCACTAAAGTTGTAAGAAAGTATAACCTTGCCCTGTAGGGTAATATAAATGCTAATCAAATGGAAGATGGCTCGACAAATCAAGATATTGATTTTTTTCCAAGTAATCAATTTATTAAGTAGTCTTTGATTTTTCATTTGGCATTTAAAAGCAATACGCATTCAGATGATGAATTTTAGAAACTAAGGAACTCCTGTCTATAAGCTCTTTATTCATTTAACTCCCTTGACTATATTTAATCCAGGAACATAACTCCCCATAATTTATTAAAATTGCTTGTTTAATGTGGATCTCTCCCCACTAGGTGAGGGGTCTCTCTTTACCACAAGCTTCTAGCATTGAGCCTGTCAGGTGGCAGATGAGAAGTATTTGTTGTTTCGATGATTTTGACCTCCGGAGCAACGTGGCTGAACAGACCAGAGCAAGACAGTTCTTTCCAGATGATATGCCATGAGGACCATTTTGATTAATAGCTATGGGTGCTGGCCTCTAGCTGGACAGCTGAATTTCATTTGGCCTCATGTCCATTGATAAGCTACTAATCATCGCTGATTTCTGATACTCTTTTGGCTCAAATTACTTTCCTGCCATCTTGATTTTAGTGTCTGGCATGAGGTACAGGCTTGGTTTGGATAGTTAACCACTGAATCGAAATTACCAATAAGACAGATGAAAATTGGGCATAAAAGAGTCTTGGTGGAAATAGGCGATCGAGGGGCAGGGGCATGGGGGAGACTTATAAACTCCATATCACTTTTTTTCGAGTCCCAGAAAACAGCTGCAGGTGGAGAATAGGATGGATTTCAAGAATTCTCCATGGAGGCAGGGGTTCAGACAGGGGCCAGCTGGGTGATGAAATCAGCTCAGAGGTCAGATGTGCGCTCATGTTCGGTGGAGGCTTCAGAAATTTCAGGGACTTTCAAAATTGGCTCTGGAGAGAGGCAGATCTGTTGACTAGGGACACGGGGACTACGGCATGATCATTCTGGGATTCAGGGGCCTCAAGTGTTAGGGGGAACAAGGCTCCAGACTCCTTCTCCTGTCTCTGTTTTGGGGAACCCTAGAAGAGAAACACCTCTTTTGTTCCTGAACCTACAGAGATGAAGGACACTCAGAAGAGGAGCAAATCTTACCCTTTCTAGGGGCTTTCAGCTATAAAGTGCGAAAGCCTCACAAATGTCATCTTTCCATAAGGTCCTTTATCTGCCTGGATGCGGGTCAGCTCCCCACAGGTCAGACAATTTGAATAAGCACCACCCAGAAGTTCAGATGTTTATTTGGGCTTTAACATTTCTCTCCCTTATCCTGACTTCCTCCACCTCCCAA
Source organism: Equus asinus (assembly GCF_041296235.1). Lineage (NCBI taxonomy): Eukaryota > Metazoa > Chordata > Mammalia > Perissodactyla > Equidae > Equus > Equus asinus. The sequence continues at coordinate 53,112,831 of NC_091802.1, read as the reverse complement.
GCTGCCTGTGAGGGAGTGGAGGCTCCTGTTTGATGCTCCTGGCTTCCCACCCCTGTTTGCCTCCAGCTGGACCTGGAGGGCCAGTACAATCGGCTCCCTCACAGTGCTTGGCACGCCCTATATGGGTCTAGCTGGATTCATACAGTGCCGAGGCAGCTGCAAAAATGAAAAGTCATAAGAAAAATGGATATCAAAGCTATTTCCTTCCAAAGAAAGGAAAGAACATCTGGGTTCCAAAAGATTGTAGGGGGTCGTGAGATCTGATGTCACATTAATTCTGTAATGCAAAACAGTGTGCGAGGGAATTACACAGGGCATTGAGGGAGGGGGCCATTGGAAATGCAAATTGAAAGCAAGAGATGCCATTTCACACCCACAAAAACGTGTCAAGATTTTAAAATCTGACAGCAAATGTTGTTGGTATTGATGTAGAGGAACTGGAACTCTCTTACATTGCATAAAATTATTTATGCATTTGGAAAATGGTTTGGAAGTTTCTTACAAAGTTGAGTATTTATCTATTCTATGACCCAGCCATAACATTTCTAGGTATTTGCCCAAGAGAGATTTATATCATCTTTGTTCACAATAGTCTCAAACTAGAAAAAAATCCAAATGTCCATCAGCGGGAAATATGGATAAACACATTGTTGTATATTTACACAAGGGAATACTAGAGAGCAAGAGAAAAGAATGAATGAATGATCCACGCAACATTGGTGAATTTCACAGAAATTATGTTGAGCAAAAGAAGCCAGACATAAATGGGTGCAGAGTGTAAAATTCCATTTATATGAAGTTCAAGAACAGGCAAATCTAATGTGTGATGATAGAAATCAGACCAATGATTATCTATGGGAGATGGAGATTAAAGAAAGAGGGAATGAGAGAACTTCCCGGGGTGATGGGTTTTTTCTCTAATTTGATTAGGGTGGTGGTTGCTCAGATGAATATATTTATCAAAAACTATAGTCAAATACACTTAGGATCTGTGTATTTCACTTTTTTTTTTTTTTTTTGGTAACTTTTGGCAATAAAATAGGAGAGGGGCAGAGTCAAAAAGGGAAAGGAAACCTGTGAAGGATCCTTTTTAGAGAGTTCTTGGCACGCAACTCATTCTCTCTTCACTGGGGAGGTGTGGTGGCGTTATTCACTAACCTCAGGTTTAGCAAATGGGGCTTTAAAAAGAGGTGGCTCAAGAAGCTTTGAAATGAGTTCTTAGAGTTGAGGAACAGAGACCTGGTGCCTGACAGTCTAGGGAACTTGGGTGAGATGGGAGAGGTGGTGACTTCTCTCGGGTAAGTGATGTGCTTCCACTAACCCAACGTGGTTCCTCTTCTAGGGTTCCCCAAAACAGAGAGAGCGAGCCTGGGATCATCCTGGGTGCTGTGTAGCGGAGTTCCCTGCGGGGGCAAGGAGACCTCACAGGAAGAGGCTGGAGGTGTTCTGAGCATGCTCAGCAGTGGGGTAGGAGTTGAAAACTACCAGTCTGAATAGGAATGTATCTGCCTGAGCCAAGCACAGAAGAGGAGTCATGAAAGTGCCCCAGAGGATAAAGGGTCAGCTCTGATGGAGTGCTTGGCCCGCCAGGGATACCAGCTTGAACCACCTCCTAGGACCTGACAGTGTGACTGCCATCCAGATAAATGTCCCTTTTGCTTTCCTCTCCTCTCCTCCCCTGCTTGTCCCATCCCCTTGGCCTCTGTTGAGGAGAGAGGAAACAGAACTAGTTAGTGGGAGAGGGGACAGATAGGGGACATGCAGAGGAGGGCAGGACTACCCCTCTTCCCCACTACAGGATTCCATCGGGAAGCAATCACGAGTTAAAGAGACGAGAAGATTTACTATGAAGCCATCTTGTGTATTTCCTGGGATGAAACTTTTCAATTACTGAAATGAGACTTTTTAAAATTTTACATAACCAGAGGACTTTTTCTTTTCTGAGAATGTTGGGAAAAGTCATGTTTTCATCCCCCTAAGTCCACATCCTGCCCCCAGAAATCCCTCAGGGCCAAGGGAGGGTCCCAGCCCCAAAATGAAGTGTAGAGAGACAGCAAGGGCCAAAATAGAGCTGCATTTGGATCACAGTCCACGTGATATGCTTCTTGACTATTATGGGTTCCATGTCTATGCAAGCCCCCACTAAGCATTTCCAACTACGTTCCTAAATGCCACAACTTGTGAAATGGGACCACCTCTCACCTTGTCATCAAAGACAGGGCACAGAGGTTATCCTTTCAGTCCAACTTCTTGGTCTACATCCCACCAGTTCTCAACTCCTGCCACTTCTCCCCCTCGAGTCTCCTCATAGCCACCCTCTTCTCTCCACTTTTATTGCCACTGCTTTGACCTTAACTCAGGCTTCTGTCTCCTCCACAATGGACTAAACAAGAGACTCCTAAGTGGCTCCATTTTCCAAGATTTTGACATTTTGACATTTACCTACCTCTCTCCAATCCTAGTCACACTGAACCAACTTGTAGTTGCCCCGAAGGGTGCACCTGTCTCATATCTCCATTTTCTTGCACAGTCCCTTCTCTGGATCTGAAATATCCTCCATCAGCTAGCCAACCTCCTCTTCCTCCAGGAGGCTCTCTCTGCCTTCCATCTTCTTTATTTTTAAAGCATTCAGTGCATACCTCTAACTCAATACTCAACTGTTATTGGTTTAATTACTTTACTTCCATCCTTTTTCTTGTGAACTCTTTATCTTGTCAGTTTTGGAGTCTCCAACTCCTATATGGCAATATTGTACACTCATCAAACATTCGCTTAATTGGTATTTAATTACCGAGTAATTGACTACTTTTTGTGTTTTCTCCCCTAATACTCAATTCCCACCTGAGGATCTGGGGGAGTAAAAATGGCTTAATATATCAGTGGATTCATGAATAAATAGTTATTGAGTTCCTGTTGTGTATAAAACACTTTTCTAGGTACTGGAGATAAGTTGGGAGTAAGACCAAGTTCAGAGCTTTAGTCAGAGGAGATGAACACATAAATGAGAAAGATAATTTCAGGACGTGATGGTGTTACAAAAACAGACAGGATAATGGGAGAGTGACTGGGGTGATAGCAGTCTGGACCACTCGATCTAAGACGATCGGGTCAGGTCCCTTGGAAGAGATGACATTTGAGCTGAGATCTGAAAGATGGAAAGGAGACAACAGGGAAAATTCTGAAGAAAGAGTGCTTTAGGCCAAGGAAGTAGCAAGTGCAAACGCCCTTACATGGCAAAGAGCTTGACAGATTTGAGAATGAGAAGGAAGGCAGAGGGGTGGGGGCATAGGGAATAAGGAGGATAATGGCAGGAGATGAGGTCACGGAACTAGGCAGTCTCTGGATTGTGTGGAGAAGGAGTCAGCAAACCTTCTGTAAAGGGCGAGCTAGCAAATATTTTAGGCTTTGCAGGCCATGATGCCTGTTCCAACTGCTCAATTCTGCTATCATAGCAGGAAAGCAGCATACGTGATATGTAAGCTAATGGGCATGACTGCGTTCTGATAAAACTTTATTTACAACAATAGGTGGTGGGCCAGATTTGGTCCATGGGCTATAGTTTACAAACCCCTGGAGTCAGGCATAGTATCCCATCATAAAGAATTTGGATTTTATTCCAAGTGACTAGGTAGCCATTGGAAGATTTTTAATGTGGGGGGGGGGTTGTCAGACGATCAGATTTTACTTTAAAGAGATTCCCTGTAACATAATTTACAACATAAGAATTTACTCTCCCTTCCTCATTATGAAACTCTATTTCAAATTCTCTTTTGAAAACTGAGGACTCAGTTGGAGGGAGCAGGTAACGGGGCAGGGGGTGTCCATGGTAATTATCTATGCTGTGTATTAGTTATGTGACTTTAGGTTAATTGCTTAATCTCTCTGAGCCTCAGTTTCCTTCTTAATAAAATTGTAATAGCAACACCTGTCTCTAAGGGTTATTAAATGGATTAAATGAGATCATGTATATAAAACATCTGTCACAGTGCCTGGCAAAGTAAGGGCTCAATGATGTAAATCCCTTTTCCTCTTTTTCCTTTCATTGAGCCTGTATATGTCACGCTCCAGTCAAGAGAGAGGTAAATGTAAAACTTGGTCATTAAGTTTAAAAAATTAATGACACGATTACAGGACAGGTGAGAAATTTCTCACCATAACAACTGGGTGATTTGGCTACTACTGTAACAAACACAATTTTAATTTAAATTAACAGAAGCACAATTTCTGATTACAAACGGGATGGATCTATTTCTATTCCATATTATTCAAACCATATTTAGATCCTGGAAATGCTTCTGGGCACGCTAATTTGAGAGGAATGCTAGTAAGTGAAGTATATTCAAAGAAGAAGAAGTTATGGAAGGGTTTGGAAACCACATAATATGTAAAATGTATGTAATGGAAATGTGTAACACGGGGGAAAGAAAACCTGAAAACTTTACAAATAGCTGAATGGCTGTCATTTGGAAGAAAGACGAGACACATTATATTGATGTAGAGGTTGGTCTCCTTGGACCGTTGGGTGGAAACTGCAGAGATAAGATTTTTCTGCAATTAAGGATCTCTGTGATAGGAGAAGTGAGCTCTCAATCAACGTAAGCATTCTGGAAGAGAGTGAAGAATATTCAACCGGTGAGATATTGTGTAAAGGATTTTTGCAACGAGAACACAAGCAAGCTAAACGACCTCCCATCCTATCTTCCGAATTTCTGATTCCATAAAACTGTGGAGTACATTAACAAAATCTCTGGAGATCAAGAGGCCCTTTTAGGTACCAGGGACTGGATCCTTGTCTTGAGGTCTCTGGTAACAAGAGGATTGTGAGATACGCGGATCTGTGGTTCGTCAGGAGGTAGAGAGACCAACAGAAGGTTATTGTGGGGGGGCAGGAGGAAATGACTAAGATAAAAAGAGAGAGGCTCACTTTTATGTAAATTGGGTCAGAGTAAATTTCATGGCACTGAAAAATGGATGGAGATGAGGAGAGAAAAAAAGAAGTCAGGAAGTTCTCACTAAAATCCTCCCAAAACCCATCAACGCCCTGTCCCTCTACCATCTTAGACTGGGCCACCATCATTTCTCACCTGGGTGGTTACGATAGCCTCCCAACTGTCCCTGAGCAGTGCATTGTTTTTCATAGCATGTGAACAAGAAAATGTCCGGGGGTACTATTTGTTTTTGCCTGCCTTCTCTACCCTGAAAGGTAAGCCCTGTGAGGACAGGGACGTCATCTGTCTTGTTTACTGCTGAATCCCAATGCACAGGGGATGCTCCACGAATGTTTATGGGGAGAATGAGGAGTAGAAATCTTCCTCAAGTGAAATGTGGCAGCGTGAAATCATGGTAATTGGATTAAGTTCAAAATAAAATCCTGAAATTTCAAGGGATGTGTCAAGCAGCGGCTTCAAGGTAATGTACATATTGCCCCGAATTTTGCCTGGTTGTCTTGAATGAATGCGAATCTGACATGGCCTGCCCCATGTTGTATTTGGTCTAAAAATAATTCTTCTCCAGATATCCAGAGTAAGCGAGTTCTAGACTGTGAATGATTGAAAGGAATAGCCCAAGCAGGGCCCAGCAAACTTTTTTCAGCTGCAAGAGTCAATGGGGGACCCTAAAGAAATGCAGAGGACAGATGGCATAGAAAGGAAAAAAAGAAAGGAGTAGGAAGAAGGAAATGAAGGAATGAGGAAGGACAAGTAATTAACATTTCATTCACCCTCTGTTATGCCCATGAGATAATAATGCCTGTGAGCTTGAGAAATGAAAATCATTTGCGTCTCAGAGGGATGAGAAAATTGTGTAAGGTAAGCGGTGGAATATTGTGGTAGCAATTCCCAATAACGTGTTCGTGATATTACCACCAGGTCCATGGATGCAACGAAAGGTCGGTATTTATAAAGCACCTGCTATGTGTCAGGCACTGTTGACAGCAGAAAGAAAAGCATCTTACGTGCAGCCTCTGATGTCATGGTTAGCTGTCCAACAGCTATGGTCATGGGCAGGCTCAGGTTTTGTGGGGCCTGAAACTTACACAGTTTTTGGGGGGGGCGAGGGGCTCTTTAAGAAAAATAATATAAATTTTAAAAATATGAGATTAAGCATAGGGCTTTAATAGGTGCCTGTGCAAGAGTCCTAACGCTTAAGCTCCTTTAGCGTCACAGTAAGTCCAGTTCTGGCTATAGCAATAGTGCATCAACTAATTTAATTTAAAAAGTGCCACAGCGAAGCCTCAAAAATGTTCATTTTGGAAATCAGGGGAAGGGATGGGATGGGGTGGAGTTTGGCTTGGGAAAGTCAAACACATGGCTTAAATTAATCCATAATTTTCATTTTAATAATAGCCCAAAAAAGACTGATTCTAAGTGAGTTTTTAAATTCCCTTTTGGTAAAAAATTCCCTTTTTGTTAAAATAATAATAATAAAAAAGATTTTATTTTGTGCAAATAAGCAAATAACCCTGGATCTAAACACAAGCTTTTTCTGGTCTGGATGACTCTTTCCTAGGTTTCCACTCATGTCTTGTTGTCAGGGTGATAAGCTCTGTGTTTCTGGATTTAGAATAAAAATTCCTCTAAAATATTTTCTAAGCTGGTGATATCGGGCTTTGACGAGAGCTGGAGGACTGGGTGAGCGGATTCAGAGGCATGCGTTCCCCGTGGGAATCCTGTACAGGGCATCTGGATGCAGTCAATTCCCACTGCTCCTTGCTAAAACTGCTCTATTAACAATCCTGTTACATGACAGAGGGATTATAAACGTTCTCAACCAAAGGGGAAACTGAGGCACAGGACAATAAGCAACTCGCCCTAGGCGACCTAGCAAGTTTATATCCGAACAGAACTTTCTGGCTCTAAGAAGGTCTGTCAAAGTCACATATTGAGGAAAAAAGAATATTTCTAGGAGAAGAGAGAACCATCGAGCAAACTATAGATTTGATAGGGAAAGGGGTGATCATGATAGTGTGGTATCTGTTGATTTTAATACACAAAGGATTTGGGCAAATAAGGGTGGACAAGAATTAGTGAACAACGCGGAGACTTTTAAAAAGGACTTTGTGAGTGTTGGCAAGGAGAAAAAAAACTGAGATTTTTTTTAAGAGTGGAAGATAAACTCGGGGCCTAAGTGAATGGGACGCTATGGCATAAACAAGGAACAGAATCTGATGTCTAGGGGGCCGGGGTTGGGGGAGGATTTGCACAGCACTCGGCAGATCACAGGCGCTCAATCAATGTTTGTAGAAGGAATTTGCAGAGGAGGCCAGGTACTAAAGTTGCCTCGATTTGATAACTACCATTTTCCTGGTTGCCATGATCCTGGCATGGGACGCAAGCCAGGAATCCAATAAGCAAAAACAGACAATGTGAGGTAATACCAGAGAGTTTGGACGCAGGTTAAGACTCAGAGACGGGGCGCAGTAGTCAAACCAGCTTGAGGTGAGAGAGGAGACTTGCCTCCTTAAAGACACTTCCCCAGTCAGCTGGGGGGTGGGGTGTCTCTGTGTGGGGGTGGGGGGGGGGGAGGAGTGATTTCATCTGTTTAATGAAAAATGACCTGAACGGTTCTCTGATCCTGGAAACTCCCCATGTAACTGAGGCCAAGGAAAACAGGATTAGGTCTTATTACTTCTGTGATGGCTTTGCATCTTCTCAGAATGAGTTAAACTGGAGGGAACAGAAAAAGAAGGGAAACTCCTTCCAATGGGTTAATAGGACTGACTTCCCTCTGGTCCTCTTCGGATCCCGTTTTACTTTGGCTTTTTTTGCGTTTTAAATGGACACCTATTTTTTGGTATGTGTTGACGACAACAGAGTGTTTCCTCTATTATATTCAGACAACCAAGTCGCCCCCTTTGGCATTCTGTCTACTTGACAAGCTACTGATTTCAGGGCTAGCATTCCCTTCTGAAGTCCACAGGGCAACAGCTTTTGCCCTGAAGCATGCGGGTGTTAGAACCACAACAAACATTTCGCCGGAGACGGCAACTGCTGAGATGTAATTCTCTATGTGACCAAATGGGGTGGCACTTTTCAAGATTTTTCTGCTTTGATTTTTGGGGGACACACAGTCTTTTCCTCAGTGCCTATTTTAAGATTGCCAAAAATGTACATAAAAAATGAAAACGCAGTGATCAGCAGGTAACAATCTCCTTTGTGCCCAATACTTCAAATCGTCCTTTTAACAGGAGAACAGGGTGAATAAGTCCATAGGCCGTTTTCTTTTTAATGCAACGTATATTTATTGTAAACAATAATATACAAAAAAAAAAAGAAGGAAAGAAAAAAAGGAAAGGTAAGTTTCACAGAGAGAACAGAAGGTTTGGAGGGAAGCGAGCGAAACAAACAAAACACAAACACAAACCAAACCTTACCTAAAGACAAAATATGACTTAAATGTCAGGTTTCTTAAGTTACAGAAATATTTTTTTTTAAAGATCTGCTTTTATACAGAAATTGAAAGATGCCATATTATAAGAGTGCTTTAAGATTTTATTCTACTGACTTCTAAAACTGTTAATATATCTTTTTTTAAATAAAAAAAAAAGTTTGCTGTCTTTTTTAAAAAGCAACCCTCAAACTCTCCAGCCACAGAAGTAATTAAGAACTAAGGTCTGTCAGTGGGCTGATTCCCTCCCCCTTCCTCCCTCCCTGGAGAATATGCAGGGGAATATTGATGACACAGGCTTGCGTTGTTTTGTGTCACAACACACACACACACAACTTAGGCAGCCCAAAGATCTGTGGCAGAAAACACTGCAGATGACTCAGTGACACACTACATTTGCAACCTCTCATTTGTACAAAAAAGAAATAAGCTTCCAGTTTGTTTTCAACAAAAACAAAAAAAGGACAGACAAAAAGGTGTTTATACAAATCTAGGACAAGGAATCCAAAGAAACTTGCTTTTAATAATAAAAAAAAAGATTAAAGAGATAAATAAAAAAAAAACTGGTTACAGTTAAGAACATAATTTAACAGATGACCATACCCTTTGAGGAAGGCTCCAACAACCTATTTTAAAGAAGGTAAATTAGAGGAAAAAAAAAAAGGAATTTTTTTCTTTACTTAAAACCTCTCCTTGCAAAATAAATAATTTTAGCACGTGGAATGTCTTGAAGGTTAACTGCTGGTGTTCAGAGAGGCACAGGTGACAGTGTAAGTGAGAGGACTCTAGCATCTGTGTCCCACATGGGGCCCAGGCAGGCAACCAGGGGGCAGTGTGCTGGGGCACCTATTGGCTGCTGAAACATTCTCAAAACACGTCTCTTCTCCTTTGCTTGCCTTTTGCTGCTTTCTTAAGATTGCAGCGAACACGCAAATGCAGGAGGAAATACACTAAAAGAGAGCACAAGTATTTTCCAGCAGCATGGTTTTAAGGTTCAAGGTGTTTTTCTCTTGTTTAAAAAATATATATATGATAAAGCTTACCAAATGCTTCTCTAGACTATTTTGACTTCCATAGTTGCGAAATAAGGCCTTTACTTTTCTTTCTAAGGCAGCTCCTCCTTGAATCAGAATGCCTGAGGAATTAAGCAAAAGCTAACCCCCCAAACTGATCACATAACACAAATCTGTGCTTTTTTTTAGGTTAATACAACACACACACTTTTTTTTTTGTTTTTTGTTTTGTAAGAGAAAGCAAATCTGTACAAAAATACTCTGGTTGCAAGAAAAGCTAGGGCACACTGTTCAACTAAGTAGTTTAGCTGTTGGAAAAATAAGAGCATTTAATTTTTTTATCTAAAAATATGTATAAATCCCCTCAAAATGGTAATGAATCATACACAGTACATACTAAAAATATTTAAAATAGAGAATATTCCTCACAGAGGACTCTTTTCTTTAATTACTGCTAAAAAATAATTACAAAGTCCAAACAGGCAGAGAGATTGAGCAAATTGGTCACACGGTTCTCCATCATCCTCCACGCTTGCTCTGAAGAAGGTTTTCAAGTCCAGTTTTTTGCCGATGCTGCTGGTCCATCTCGCCAAGAGTGGCCTGGCCACTGATTCGCAACAAGGTGGTAATGCGTTTGGATAGCGAATGTTGCTGTCTTGGAATTCGGTACGAGTTGCCTTTAGCTTAAATGTCTTTAAGGAATACGAAAAAAAATGTCCAAAGGAAATTCTGGCTGGTTGTTTCTTTCTTCGGTTATTTTTATGATCATCACGGCCATCGTCGCCCTTTGTCTACGGTCTTCTCAAGGTCTGGTGAGCTGTGTGTAGACGGGCTGTTCCCAGTGCTGGGGGCTGTGGGTCTGCGGGATGGAAGGGACCCCAGAGGTGTCGGCAATGGGGGTGTACATGGGCCGCTGCGCGGGGTTCATGTAGGTGAAGGTGGAGTAGAGGCCGGAGCCCTGGCCCGCCGCGTGGCTGTAGTAGGAGCCGGAGTTCTGGTGGTCTGTGTAGTCGTACTGCGAGCGGGTGATGGGCGGGTAGGAGGGGCTGTAGTGCGGGAGGTTGAAGGGGCTGTACGCGATCTGCTGCGGCGAGTGCTGCTGCTGCTCGCTGTAGTGGCTGGGGCTCAGCTGCTCCGTCTTGATGTGCGTTCGCTGGGACTGGCCCGGCTCGCTGCTCAGCGTGGTCAGCGTGTGCGCCTGCTGCTGCTGCGGGGGCGCCTGCGGCTGGGGCTGCGGCGCCTGCTGCTGCTGCGGGGGCGCCTGCGGGGCCTGCGGGGCCTGCGGGGGCTGCTGCGGGGGCGGCGGCGGCGCCTGCTGCTTGGACATCCACACGTGGCCCGCGCCCGCGGGGGTCGCCGCTGTGCTGCTGATGCCATAGCTGCCCGTGTAGGTGACCTGGCCGTGCGTGGCCGGCACCCCCGGGTGGCCATTGGGAGGCAGGTACTGGTCAAATTCGTTGACGTCGAAGGTCTCGATGTTGGAGATGACGTCGCTGCTCAGCTCGCCGATGTCCACGTCGCGGAAGTCGATGGGGGGCTGTCTGCCCCCCTCTGGCAGGGGGCGCCCCTCTCGCTTCAGGTCAGCCTTGCCCGGCTGCACGTCGGTTTTGGGGGTGGTGGGTGGCGTCGGCGGGCCCTGGGATTGCCCTGCAGGCAATAAAAGAGGAAGAAGCACAGGAAAATCAACAAGGGCTGTGCAAAGGCCCTCGACTTACAAACCCTCCTGGGACCCTCCCTCCCTGCGAAAGTGCCCGAAGGCCCCAGATCCGCGCTGGAGGCGCGCTGCGCCCGAGATAAACCGCGGAATGATTAACCCGCCGGTACACACTAGGCAGTCTCCTTTTATCAGGGGAGGGTCTGAGGCCCCGAGGGTCCGGAAGACAAAATTGCTACTTGTAGAAGAGCCCTGTGTGTGCTTTTGGGGTGGGGGAGCAAAGAGAAGAAGGGAGAAGCCCTGTAAAGCTGTAACGGCATTTTACCTCGCAATAAAAATTAATCTGCTAGGATTCAGGGATTGAGTTTGGGGGGTGTGTGGGCGCTCAGGGGCTGCGTGGGGCCCTGGGCAGGAGGGGAGGGGATTAGGCGTAGGGAGTAGTGTTTCCCTCCCCAGGGAACGCAAAGTCCCTAAGCTGAGCCTACAAGGTGGAGGCCTGGGGGTGTGTCAGGCGCGCCGCGGTGGCCTGGCTCGGGTGGGCGGGCGGGGGATGGCTTGGCCTGGGCTCCGTGGGGGGACTCACCCGAGTGCTCGCCGGGGGAGTGCACCTCACTCATGCCAGAGGAGGAGTGCGGCGAGTCGGCCTGCAGCGCCTTGAAGATGGCGTTGGGGGAGATGTGTGTCTGCTCCGTGGCCTCCTCGGCCTCCGCCTGGCCGTTCTTCACCGACTTCCTCCGCCGCGGCTGGTACTTGTAATCCGGGTGGTCCTTCTTGTGCTGCACGCGCAGCCGCTCCGCCTCCTCCACGAAGGGCCGCTTCTCGCTCTCGTTCAGCAGTCTGGGGGCGGGCGAGGGGGCGCAGAGAGAAAGAGAGAGCGGGTCTGTGAAACCGGCTGAGCTGTCAGGCCGGCGGGAGGGGGAGGTGACCCCGACCACTTGGCTTCTTCGCACACAACCACCTTCCACCCTCCTCCCTGCTTTCTAGCCACTGCCGCAGCTCAAAACTTAAAATAAATAAATAAATAAAGTAAAAAAAAAAAAATCTCGGTTCTTTCAGTACGACCTGAGCGGTCACTCTCCGCCCCGCCCTCTCCCCTTCCCTTCTATTTTGGAAATCCTGGAGATGAAAATAGCTCTCCGCTGCTCCCGCTCTAAATGCCTTTGCTACTGGAGTATAGCCCCACCGCCCACAACACCCTTTAAAATCTTTCCAGAAAACCACTTAATCTGCAAGGAGCTCCTCCTGCATCCCCCCTCCCCCCGCCCCATTGCGCCCACCTATTTCCAGTAGCCTTCCTCCTTCCCTCACCCCCACCCTCATTCCTCCTAGGGGGTCCTCTGGCCTCAGTTTCTCCCCCCCCCCCCCATCCCCACCCTCCATCCCATCTCCTTGGGTATGGGGCTGCACGAGAGCGCAGTTCCAGGGAGAGAGAGGCAAACTTCACTTCCCACCCCAGCCCCCCACTTGAGATTGAACTTCACAGCGACGGGAGGTCGATCCGGCTGGCACCCCCCTCCCACTGTATCTCCTATAAGTCTTCTCCTACCCTCTCACTATCTCTCCCCCCACCGGCCCCCACTTTCCCGGAGAACAATCCAAGAACTTTGTCAAACTCTGAGCCAAGTTACACCTCGTCCCCACTACCCCCCGCCCCACCCAGCCTGCTCTGGGACCGGCAACTCCCTCCTGCTGGGAGGCGGGGCGCGGAGAGACTGTCCCGGCCAGCACCCCCGCCGCCGCGGAGCCCACCCTGTCGCGCAGGCCCTACCTCCAGAGCTTGCCCAGCGTCTTGCTGAGCTCGGCGTTGTGCAGGTGCGGGTACTGGTCGGCGAGCTTCCTGCGCGCCGCCTGCGCCCACACCATGAAGGCGTTCATGGGCCGCTTGACGTGAGGCTTGTTCTTGCTTGAGCCGTTGACGCGCACCGGCATGGGTACCAGCGTCCAGTCGTAGCCCTTGAGCACCTGGCTGACGGCCTCGCGGATGCACACTGGGAACTTGTCCTCCTCGCTCTCCTTCTTCAGGTCCGGCTCGCCCTTGGGGAACGTGTTCTCCTGGGGCCGCGTGTTCTCGGTGTCGGAGCCGGAGCCCGAAGGGCAGGGCGAGCCCGCCGAGTCCTCGGACATGGTGGGGCTGGGAGCACCGGACAGGCCCTTCTCCTGCTCGTCGGTCATCTTCATGAAGGGGTCCAGGAGATTCATACGCGGGCCCGGGGCAGGGGGCGGGTGGCCGGGAAAGGCGAGAAGCCGCGGCGGCTCGGGGATTCGAGGCGCGGGCTCCTCTCCCCTCGGCTGCCCGGTCGCGGAGCGAGCGGCTCCCGGGGAGCCTGGCGCGTCACCCGGCTGCGGCGGCGAGCACTTAGGAGGGCGCGGGGTGGCCAGCTCGCAGCTGCTCGCTCCCAGTGGGGGAAGTCGAATTGGAGAGGGGGAGGAGGAGGGGAAGAAAGAGAGCAAAAGCGGGGGCGCTTGCACCCCTTCTCTTCTCCTCCTGCAACGAAAAGTTCCTGGGAGTGAAACTGGCAAGTCGCGGCGCCACTGAAGTTTCCAGTCAGTTTCAAGCTCCGCTCTCCGCTCTCCAACTCCAGCCCAGCGGCTCTTTAATAAATACTCCCCCTCACCTTAGAGACGTCCAGCCAATCACAGCACGGCATTTCAGGGTCTGGCAGGCAGCTGATTGGATCCGATTTCGGGGGGAGGAGGATGGTGGCGCAGGGCTGGGTGACGAGAGGGGAGGGGAGGAGCTGGGAGGCGAGCGCTGCCGCTGGACGGGTGGGGGTGGGGGGTGCTGCGGGGAAGGCGGGGGAGCCGGGACGTCCAAGTGTGTAAGTTTGCCGTACTCTCGTAATGTCAGAATTTTGGTGCCGTCTCCGCGGGAATCTTTGCGTGTGTGTGTGTGTGTGTGCGTGCGTGTGTGTGTGTCTAGACTAGGATCTACTCCCACTCCCGAGCAGTTCTTTCCACTGCTTTCTCCGCGGTACCGGAGACTTAGCTGGAGTTTGCAGTATTGGAAAAGCCGTCGCTCGTTAGTGCGTAGCCCAGTTTACGCGTCTGGAGCCTGCCTCCTCCGAAAGTGCTTAGAAATGGTCTTTTGAAGCAAATGTTTTGGTGACTCAACGCCCGCTGCTCCTCTGTAATAATCCATATAAATAGATTAACATGCTCTGGTTCGCCGGGGCTGGTGCGGCTGGTCGGGATTCTGCTGCGCTCTTGCAAAGGGAATCAATGAAAACCAAGCTAAGTCCCCGCGAAGGCTGGCGGCGGCGGCCGTGACGCCGCGGCCCCGCGCTTGCAGGAGCCGTCCCGCGCCACACCGACCTTGAACTCTGACAAGTCTTTCTCCAGTGCCCCGAGCCCCCACCCCGCCACGCTCCTCAGTGACAGGGCAACTGCTTTCGCGTTCTGCTCTTCACCTCCCCGCCGAGTCAGAACGTCAGCAGAGTTGCCGCTGGAAAGAGGCTGCAGCCTGCTCCGGCTTTGAGAGATCGCACTTTGCGAATGTGGCAGTCCCGGCCGCGAGGCTGAGGCAGGCCACTTGGTTTGTAAAGGGCCAAACCAATGGGCACCACCGCAGACAAAACACAGAACTTTGGCGGAGTCGTGCTCCTTGCCTGCTTTCGCCCTCCTCTACAAAATACCTGAAGAGGTGAAGCGCCTGTCGTCCTGAGTTTGATCGGGTCCTTTTCTGACTCGCAGACAGTTGGGAGTTCTGGGGGAGGGGGTGGGGGTGTCTCTGATGTATTTCAAGTGTGATTTGCGCACAACCTTTGTGTTTACACGAACTGCTTAGAGCCTTGTGAGGTATCTGTTCTGGGAGAGAAGAAAAATCTTAGTCGCCTGCGGGTTACATGTCTTCAGAATCACAAACAAACGCACAACTGCGGAAAACTCTTAAATTTTAAACTCCCCCTTTTCTGGCTTTCGCAGACGTTCGCCTCGAATTCTATTACTGTTATTGTAAATCGACCCGCATCCTATCAAAGACTTGTTTATTTCTAATTTGCAAAGTGTGGTCACTATTAGAAGATTTAAAAGAATGTTTTCCTTGAAGAATTTTTAAAAGTCTCGTTTTGTTCCTAAGAAGTTTATTCCTAAGACATTTTTTAGGGGAAATGGAACTCTTCGAAAGGTAGTAAGTTACAACCCTGGTAAACAGTATTTACTTTTTAAACGAATGTATCTCACAGTGATTGTCTTAGTACCCTACAGCTTGTTTATGAGTTAGAGACCTCATACAATAGCCTTGTAGTCATGGCTCCGCGAATACGCTCGGAAAGCGTAAGAACAGCTTTATCCTTTCTTGGGAGGAAAAGGTCCCGTGTAGTGTGGACTGATTTCTGTGTCCTCGGGAGGGGACATTTGTGAGTATAACTGTGATTGGAAGACACCTGACCTGGGACGAGACTCAGAGACCAAAACTTAGGGCAAAAGTTTTAACTAGGGCGTCTGCATTTAGTTGCATTTTATTGGAATTCCCATGTTTACTGACGGAAAGGCAGTGAAGACGACTGTGACCTTAAGATGTTTTGGAATATTTCACTAAATATTTGTCAAGATAAATGCGTACATATATAAATATATTTTAATATAATTATGTAACCCGAGATACGCAGTATATGACATTTTTAAATCATAAGCTACGGTGCTTTATACATTTTCTGTTCGTTTGATGCAAGCATTTTGTATTGTATCTTTTTGAAAACAACGATAAACAATCAGTAGACTTAAAAAATGGACTGCAATTTTCAGCTGAATCCGGAGGGGGCGCCAAAAGCCCAGAAACTGTCTAACACAGACACTGCAGAAAAACTTTGATGGTGGTGCTGGGGGAGAGCGTGTTTCACTCAGCCAGGACTGCTTTGCTGCTGAGATTTCTCTCTATAGGAATTCCTACGCGGTATTCCCTCCTGTGCGGATCCATCTCTGTGCAGCCCAGTTAGGGGAACTTGGGAGGTGTGTGTCTCTAGGGCACCGGGCAAAAAAAGAGAACGTTTGAAATGCCTAACGTTTCTATTCTGCACAGAACGGGGAGACGGAGACCACGAGAAAGGACCCCCATCTCCCAGGTGCCAAGCGTTGCCCTTTGCTCGGCGTGCCAGGACCAGGTCAAGTCTGATGCGTGGGCACCGTCGATTAGCCGGTGGCGCAGTCCTACATTTCTGCAGGGGCCTCCCGGTCCCAACTCCCCTAACCCTTTTCAGGGGCTCGGTTCGCTCTGCTGTGACTTTTCCAGGTCGCCCCTGACTTCTCCTCCCCTCCCCGGGAAGATGCTCGCAGTCCCCGACCACAGGACCTGAGTCAGAGAGAGCTAGAGGGAAAGGAACCTGTTCCCACTGTTGGGTTACAGGTGGGGAAACTGAGGCTGTTGGCTCAGTTTTAGCCAGAGCTTTCTGCCAAAAGTTAAACGCGCAGGGATCCTCAGTCTGGTGAGGCTGAGGTAGAGAAAGGGCGCAAGTCAAGAAAAGGGGCAGGCCACGGAAGGCACTTCACACGTATGCACCGCGCATTCTGGCTCCGCGTTCTTGAGAAGCGCTGCAAGGTCTGCCGCCTGGAGCGGAGACACGGAGGTGCGAGCGGATCCCAAGGGGCACCTCGGGAAGCCGAAGTCTGGGATCCCCCCTTCTCTCTCTTTCCGCGTCCGGGGCCGGCGCCAGGCTCAATTTCCCCAGCCGGGGCCGCCAATCTCCCTCCGCGTCTACATGGGAGCGGAGGCAGGAGCCCTGAGCTGCTGGCGCAAAGCGAGTTTCGTGGGCTCTGTGGGGCGGCGCAAACACTCAGTGCGCGGGGTTTTCCGTCTCGGGATGGGGGTGGCGGTGTGGGCAGATGGGGTTCCCTTTACCTGAGGGATTAAGGACCACAGCCTTCCTCTGCAACAATTCCTTGCCAAACGTGGACACCGCGTCTAAATTCGTTTTCGGCAGGGATGCGTGTCCTAGAAAAGTTTGGTTGGGGCGAGCAGCAGCGTTTCCCAAAGATCTCAGCCCTGGGCAAGGTTTTCTATCCAGGCGCTCAAGGATGGGGATACCCCTTCTCTCTTCCAATCCCCCGGGGCCGATCCCCTTGAGGTAAAAGACCCCCATCCCTGGGGAACCTCAGCTCCCCGCGCCGTCCGCTCCCAGCCGCTCCTCGGTAATTAGCACTTTTCACCGGGCCGGGAGCGCGTTCGCTGGTCGCTCTTTACACCGGACACCAGTTCTCCCGGGAAAGGAGCGGCAGGTAAGCCCGACTCCGGACAGGCGTTGGGCTGGACAGCAACCTCAGAAGGAAGAGGGAAAGTACCTGATAGCTTCGTAGGTGCGCAATAAATATCTGATGACCGGCCGAATAAATGTGACCTTTGGACAGGTCGCTCGACAGTGTGTATGCCCCATCACAGGCCTCCAGACCTCCCAGCCACACATTCCCTAAGCGCAAGCGACTGCATAGCCCTACGTGTATATTTCTCCCCAAACGGGCGCCCTACTTTGGGCGATTATCTGACATGTGTCACCCAGGACTCTAATCCCCGCGGCCCCTAAAACTGCAGGCCAAGAGGGGCCATTTCAGGCTTCCTCCCTTTTTTTGTTTTCGAAGAGAAAGAGGGATGAGGTGGACAGGAGGTGTGGGGTGAGAGAGGCGTGAAGCGTCAATGCGCTCCCGGGTGACCCGGCCGGCCGGCCGGCCAGGTCGTGGGGCAGCGGGCGGCTGTCACCCAGCGGGGCGCCCGGGGGTGCGGCCCTCGGCCAAAGCGAGAGACTGGACGCGCTGGCTTGTCCTGGACTGGCTGGCTGGCTGATGCAAAAAGAAGAGGTGAGAGTGGGAAGTCCCAGCCCAAGGGGACTGTGTTTCCAAAGGGAGTGTGCTTTTTTTTTTTTAATCCTTCTTTTTTCGAAAATACCTGTCTTTAGTCAAGATACAAGGGAGCCACGCGTCATTCGGATTCCCTCACTTCATCCCTCGAACGGCCTGCGGGAAATTTCCTAGGTCGTTTTCTTTTTTGTTTTTCCCTCCCCGATTTTCCTCAACTAAAAATCTTTCAGGCATTTTCGCTGAAGGTGCTTTTGCCTTGCTGATTTAAAAATACAAACAAAATCAGCGCTCCACGCAGCGGCGCCTCCCTGGCAGCTGACTCCGCAGGGCCGGGGGGCTCGCACCAGCGGGCAGAGCTTCCTCCGCAGATCGCGGATTCGCACCTGCGCTTCCTCCCCGCATCCCAGCGCCTTTCGGTTTCGGGGTGTTCAGTCCCAGGGAGGGCACCGACGAGAAAGAGTTGAGGTTCCCAGGGCGGCTTTGTAGGATTCCCCGAGGGGAGGGTGGGCACTATAGCGATGACTTCATCTCAGCCTGAAGGGACTCCAGCAGCTACTGCCTCTAAGATGTTCTATGGGGTGGGTGATTATTTCTGATCTGTATTAATCGGGGGAAATGTCTCCATCAAACTGTGGAAAAGGAGAAATGTTATTAATATACAATCCCGAAGGTAACTGTTTGAATTAAAGACGGATTCTCTTGTTTCTTTCTTGCACTCCTTTTCTATCTCAGCGGGACCCGGGAGGCCCCGGGGCAGAGAGCATCTCCTGATTCCTAGAACCTGTAGATTCTTGGGGCCACATCGGGCGTCCTTTCTGCTGCGGGTTGGGCTCCGCTGTGGAGCGCCGTGAGCGAGGCGCGAGGGCAGACGCGCGCAGCCTGGTCGCCTGCCCTCTGGTCGCTGCTCCCGCGGCAGCACCTTCTGCCCGGAGGGCCCCAGGAGGACCAAGCTCCTGGGGTCAGCCTAGTCCGCGAGACTGACGTCTTAAGGCTGGGGGCTTTGGCCATAGAGGGTTCTCGGAGCTGTGACGTCACAAAGACTGCAGCGGGTAGACGGACACGGAGCCTTGACAGCCCCGGGGTTTCGAGAAGTGAGGGGTCACGAGGAACCCGGGGATCGCTGGGCTTCCGGCTTTGTCATTGTTTATTTCGAATTAATTTCGTGGTGTGCGTCTCTGTTTGCAAGCCCGCAGGAGAGACGCAGCGAATACCCGATTGATTCCATCCCCGGTTTGTTTGAAGGGAGAAGCAAGGGGCGCCTCTGGTGCTCTCACAGCCTTCAATAGCTCCAATAGACAGATCACGGATTTTGAGAAGGCACTTTTTTCCTTTTCTTTTCTTTCCTTTTTTTTACCTTCTCTCTTTGACGTTTTTCTTCCAAGGCCCTTTCACTGATGTAAAAGGACTAAGTGGACTCTTACGTCTCTTTTTTTACCTGTCCCCAACTCCTGTTTTCTTTTTTTTTCTTGATGAGTGTGAAATTTGGCCTGGCATAGGTGAAAGGGACCCTTTTTTTGGTCCCTCTCTTAAATCATTAAGACCCAGAAAATTTCACAGTGTCTCTATCACTATCTTTAGGACAAAATGTGTTTACATCCAGTGGAAAAGGTGCATTGTTTTCTTTCACGCTGAGCCCTAGGACTGGAACCTGCTTCTCCACCAGTTTCCAGGTTGGCTGAAAGGTGAGGAAGGGCCCAGCGGCACAGCGCAGACAAGGCCAGACTGGTGGCAGAAACTGCTTCCCTTTGGGGTGTCCCTAAAACTCACAAACTGTCAGCTTGGGTTAGCAGAATAGAAGTCTTTTTAGCCTCATCTGCCTTAATATCGAAGTGCAAAGCAGTGACAAATAAGCAGTTACTCATATAATTTAGGGGGAGAGTTACTAGAGATCCAAATATCAGGGCATTTATTATTGCTCAAAAAGGAGACAGAGTCTTAGAGGGCCCTAAATGTAGGCATCTTCCCCTTAAATACTCACTTCCTTGGAGCGGTGGAGACATCTCGCAGGTGGAGACGTTTTCCTCGGCAACTAGGAGAAAAGCTGTCTGACTGAGGGTTGGTATCTCCAGTAGGAAAGGAAGGCAGGGTGGGTGGTCTTGGCTCAGACACTCTATCCGGGCATTCACCCCACGCCTCCAGGGTCCACTTCCTCCTAGGGGCCTGGCTCCAGCGTCTCCTGAAGGAGCCCAAACTCAGCTTTTGTTTGACCTCAACTGTATTAAACACAGGAGGCATCCTGGGGAGTAAACAAGGTGCTTGGAAATTTGCAAGACATAGACAATCACAGAGGGCTGTGAGGGAACTGGGGAGCGAGGTCCGTGGGTCTGAGTGTTGGCTCTAGGGCCCTAGATGATGGAGCAGAGTTCTGGGCTGGGGAAAGTGCCACAGGGTGGAGAAGTCTTGTCCCCTCCATCCTATATCATTGCCTGACATTCTTTCACTTGTCATCTCTCTCCTTGTTAGCCCAACATTAATCATTGTCAGCCCCCACGTAAATCAATTCAGCAAATATCACTTTAGGGTTTACTGTGTGCCTGAACATCCAGTGGGGATAAGATTGGATCCCTGCTGTTATTGTCTCCGTGTCCGGTTCTCGGCAGAATTCTGTGTCTGTCCACCCATACCCTGCTTTGCCCGCTGGGCTCACTGTGTCCTGAGACCCTCCTGCTCTGCCTTGATCTTGGCTTTTCTCTTTCCTTACTCTGAAAGGACACCTGAGTCACAGAGAGCTGCCTCTCATCCTTGCCGCTCCATCCATGTGCTGAGGGGAAGGGAAAGAATGGGGAGAAGTGGTCCTGAGCTCTGGGCTCAGTGTCAGATTCCTTTCCATCTCTTTCCTCTTGGCCCCAGAAGTCACCTCGTCTTCTATCCCTGATGATGCTGTACTGCTCTTTGCCTGAGCCGTCAGCCCCCCCCCACCCCCGCCTTGCTCCAAGCCCAGAAATGCCTTGTAGTGTGTGGTACACTTCACTCTCTCTTTAGGGGACATCTGCCAACCGGTGCAGTGGTGATGACAGTTTCCAGATGATTTTCCAGGAGCAAAGAAATCTTCTGGGGGAGGAGAGCATGGCATTGGCCAAACGCTGAGTGGGCTGAACATTGTGGTTCCGGAAGAGGCCCAGGGAGGTGGAGCTTTGTGGGGCTCCAAGATTGCTTTTTCCCCTTTAGATTCTGCCTCAAGCAAAAGTCACTAATTGCTTTTTATTTTCCTGGCATTCAGGAGCTGTCTTGATTCTGACTCTCCTCCAGGAATTTAGGTCTGAGGAAAGCGGGGTTTCAGGGTGACACTGGTGGGGGCATTTGCCTCCAAGCTCACCTTCCTCAGGTGAGCTGGCCTGACTCCTGCTCCAGCTGACTCTGGGGTTACTGTGATTGGCCCAGAGGACTGGACAGGTTAGGATGGGGTGAGCGTTCATCGACCCTCTCTCCTTCTGTCCCTGGTCTTCCCCCGCCCAACTTCACTTCTGCCAGGGGCTCTTTGAGTTTTAGTCAAGCAAACCAGGAAGTGGGAGTGAGGTTGCCTTTGAGCCTTAAGGATGGGTTCAGAGAAAAGCTTAGATTCTCTTTTGAATCCAAAAAATGCCAAGCAATGCTTTCTTACAGAGGAGGAATGATTGATTTGCCTTCATTTGCTCATTCTCAAGAGCAGCCCTAAATCCTCAAGTCTCTTCCATGTCCTTTGGTTGTTTCTTAATGACTCACAAGCAGAAATAGCCTAGTCCTCCTGGATTTATTATTTATTATTATTCCCCACCTTCGAGATTTTCCTTCCTCATGGACTGAGGAGCCTTCCTCACAACCCTTTCTTGCAGCACTCCTCTCTCTTTTGAGGGAAGAGTGTCTCTCCCAGATAAAAGCTGCCCTCATCTACTGTTCTCTGGGGAAAGATGAAGACACTCATTCAGACTATGGAGTAAATGACTATATACTTAGTCTAAGAGGCAGCCAGACTTTAATAGTGAATAGAGATCCAGTTCAAATGCTCAGTGAAGACTTGAGATCTCCCCAGGAATTGATACTTGCTCTCATCTCTGTTCTTATAATATTTTGTTCACGCCTCTTTGTGCTGTCACTTGTCCTCTGTGTGTGTGTATGCTTACCATTTAACTGTGATCTCCTTGAGGGCAAGGACAGAGAGTTATCTTTGTATTTCCAGACTGTGTGCCACATAGACTCTGCTGCATTGAGCAAATGTGTGACCAAAATTTAGCCAAAGCAATGAATACCTAATGGTAGATTTCAGCTACCAAGCACATATTGGGACCCTGTGACCAGCTAAATGGGATGTCTTTATGGTTCCCCTCAAAATGTGTTCTGTAGATGGCTGCCTATGTCACTCACAAGGAAATCTCTCCATGTCCTGGAACCCTCTTTTAACTTTCCTACCGTCTGACTTTTTTCTCTAAGAAAGGGTGTTGGAGACATGCCTTTGGAGAATATTTGGAGTGATGGATAGAAAGCTTTCAGATCGCAATCTTTATGCTTTTCTGGCCTGGATTTACAAGTTTTGAGAAAACAATCAAACCACAACCTGAAATCATTATTAACATATCAGAGCCTCTGAACCCCCCCAGACCTTGCTACCCAAATATACAGTGATCATAAACATTTTTTTCTTCCTGGTTTTCTTGCTTGCTTTTCTAAGCGCCCGGCACAGTCCTTTCATGGGTGAGCCTCTGTGTGGCTGACTGCTGAATGCATGGGGGGCGGGGAGGGCTGTGGGCAGGCGGCTCGGGGTGCAGAGGAGACAATGGTGACCGGCTTTCCTCGGCAGCTCCTCTGAGGAGGCATTTTGTCTTCTCTGCAAACGGTGCTGCTGTTTGTTTGGAGGAAGAGAGCCATGGGTATGGAATTAGGGGGTGTCATGTGGGCCGCACGTGTGGCTGGAGCTACCTGAAGTCTGCAGCCTAATCACTCCCAGATGGCCCCAGGGACCATGGTCCCGGGAGCCCCAGAAGCCCAGATCCGCCCCCCAGCGCCTCCTGGAGGGGGAATTTAAAGGGAAAGAGAAAATGGAAGTGTGTGTATGGGGATGTGTGGTGTCGAAGAACTTTTGGGACTTGCCATATGGTTTGGACCTTACATCCTGCATCTTCCCCAACCAGAGGCATTCCAAACACGAATGACCCGTCTCCACCTCTGCCCCTAGTTCCAAACCTGCTTTATTTGGAAGGAGAGGTAGAAGAAAATGAAAAACATGAGGAGGAGAGAAGCCTCGCTCCGGGAACTATTGCATTGGCCTTAGGGTGGGGTGGGGTGGGGTGGGCGGAGTTAATTTCAACAGGTATTTATTTAGTTATTAAATGTCAAAAAGGCCACAGCTTTTTGCTTGTCCTGGGTGAAACTTGTTGCTCAGATGGGTGGGGTGTTGCAGTGTGAGGGGTCAAGGGTGGGCATTCTCTTCCAGCCAATGGGCAGCCACTCCATGCAGGAAACGTGGGGGGCTGGCTTGGGGAAGAGAAGCTTCCGGCTTGGCCTCAGTCTGTTTAGAGCCTGTGTTCTCCCTGCTCTGTCCAAGGCGCTGTGTCCACTTCTAGCCACACCGTGGTCTCTGTCCCTCTGCCCCCAGAACCCCCCTTTGCCTGCGCTCACACAACTGTACACAGTACCCACCGAACACCTGTTTACTCACTGCAGAATCACTCATTCACATAAAGGAGTCCTGGGGGCATGCACCCTACCCTCTCTCTCTCCCTCACATACATGCACACACACGTGTGTCGCTCTGAAGCCTGTATTCATCTGCTCTTGTGTCTTCTCACCTATTGCTGAAAAAATAATTTCATTGCTAATGAATATTCCTTGCTGCTGCTTCCTGCTTCTGCTTTTGAAGTGCCCTACGTCCACTCGTCAGCTCTATTCCCTGGACATGTCTTGGAGGCTGTGAGGGGAAGAAATTACTCTCGTTGCTTTTCCTGTGAAGAAACAGAAGCCCTGAAAATAGCGTGCGGCTTGCTCAAGGTCACGCAGTTAATGGGAGAGGCAGATCCCTGGATCCCGAGTTGCGGGTGCCACGTCTGCCTCCCCCATGAGCCCGTGTGCACACGGAATTCCACACGCCGCTGTGACCACGGAACTCTGGCTCCCAGGCGCGCAGGCCAGCCGGCCAATGGGCCCACTCCTCCACACTCTTGTTGTTCCGCCTGCCTCTCCCTTGGGCTCCGGCTCTTTTTTGGGTCACGCGGAGAGACCAGGGCTCCGCTCTTTGGTGAAGTGCATCTCTGATCCTATCTCCTCCCTTCTCCCCTAATCAGGGTTTGGCTGCCTTTGTCTCGGAGGAGCAGAGAACAAAGTGTGACTTGAACCATGCACATCGAACGTATCTTCCCTTCTTTTAATTTCCTCTTCGTGAGAACGTCTGTGAGCTTGCAGGACTGACGTGCTGGTTGATTTTGTTTCACAGCAATCATTTTACTTCATTTTACTCTGATGAGTGTTGGGATTTCTTCTTCTCTGGGTTGCGTGGCAGCCTGTTTACATCTTGATCCAGGCTTGTCCAGATTTTCAAAACCATTTTGTTCTATAAAGCAGAAATGGGGTGTCACCATTCCCTGAAACCTGGAAGAGTCCTCATAGTTTTAGGAGTGCAGGACCCTTCACCCTGCCCCTTTTCTTTTCTGCCCCATTTGTTCATAAGAGGAAATATTTGCAGAGCCCTGATTATGTGCTCGGCAACCTGTGAAGGGCTGTACCTGCTTATATGACCTGGATCCCCCAGAAAACCTTTCCTTGTAGTTCTTATTATTTTCCCCATTCAACGGATGAGAAAGCTGAGGTTTGGAATGGTTAATTCTCTTGTCCAAAATCTCATGGCTTTAAGCGTTAAGGGGTAAAAATGCACACTAACAACAAAAACAAAGAAACAAGAAAGCAATGGCTACCAACTCTCAGATGCTTACTGTGTAAAAACTTATTAATACCAAGATCAGACGGGCTATGCCATCATCATCTCTGTTCTCCAGTAGGGGAAACTGTTAACTCTCGTTTCTTATTGGCCTTGCCTTATTTCCTTTGGACTCTGTTTTGTGGGGGCAATGGTGTCCCCAAACAAGGTTGTCATGGAAGAGGATGAGTTGAGAGGGAAGAGGGGCTGCTGAGATGCCTGAATCTCAATGGCTGTCTTGCATTTTGCACGGGCCATGGCAGAGACGGTAACTGATGATGTCGCTGGTTCTCTGCACTTCCTATTGGTCCTCGCTGTTTGCTCTTCTAGCTGTTCTCCGCCTTAGCTTAGACATCTATTCGTCCCCTGATGCTGAAGGACCACGTAGGGGAAGGACAATTCTCTTTGGGAGGAATCAAGATTAGAATCTTTTGGTTCAAACCTGGTCTGAATGATAACACATTTCATTTGTACAGCAAAGACTGGTGTTTAAAACTTGATTGCGTATAACACTTGGGGAGAGAGTTGTGGTCCCGGTTTAAGGAAAAAGGAAGCTGAAGCCAGGAACGGTAGGGCAGATAGATGGCTGGGAGGCTCAGAACTCAGATTCCCTGAGGATCTTGTTGAGCTTTCCACCATCCTTTGGCTGTTTTCTCCATGGAAGAGCTAGATTAGAATTCAACTAACTTCAGTCTTAATTTCTTTTTTTAAGATTTTATTTTTTTCCTTTTTCTCCCCAAAGCCCCCTGGTACACAGTTGTATCTTCTTTGTTGTGGGTCCTTCTAATTGCGGCATGTGGGACGCTGCCTCAGCGTGGTTTGATGAGCAGTGCCATGTCTGTGCCCAGGATTCGAACCAACGAAACACTGGGCCGCCTGCAGCGGGGCGTGCGAACTTAACCACTCGGCCACGGGGCCAGACCCTTAATTTCTTTTTTTTTTTAAATTGGCACCAGAGCTAACATCTGTTGCCAATGTTTTTTTTTTTTCCTTCTTCTCCCCAAAGCCCCCTCAGTACATAGTTGTATATTCTAGTTACAGGTCCTTCTAGTTGTGGCATGTGGGACGCTGCCTCAGCATGGCCTGATGAGCGGTGCCATGTCCGCACCTGGGATCCAAACCAGCAAAACCCTGGGCCACCCAAGCAGAGCACGTGAACTTAACTACTTGGCCATGAGGCCGGTCCCCAGTCTTAATTTTTGACAACTAGTCCTGTATAATTGGTAGGAAAAATGGAAAGGTGGGGTAAAGGCAATTGCTAAGGACCGTCTCCAGAGAATATATAGAACGGGGACAGAAGATTTCAAGAGAAGGATGAAGATCAGATAGTTTAGTAACACATTTTATTGATGTTCCCTGAGTGCAGATCCCTCTCAGGGGATCCAGGGAGTCTAGTGGGGATGAGATTCAAATGCTAGGACTCCTCCTTCTGGGAAGCATCCAGTTTGTTCTAACAATGACGAGGAGCTCTTCAAAAAAGCAGCGCACATTCATTCCACAAACATTTCATGAATGCAAGAAGGCTGGCTCAGTGCTATACAGCTGCCCAAATTGACCAACTGCAAGGCAGCTTAGTTTCTGAATCCATCATGTCACACTGTGCTGCTTTCTTAGCTAAGGCCTCGTCAGTCTGGCCTTTTGCAAAGAAACTTTGGGGACCTGATTAGAAAAAAAGAAAGCAACACATCCGTGCCACATAACTGGACACTCCCCTATGCCTTCCCTGTGTGGGTCTGACACTCGGTCACAGACTTTTTCTAAGTCTGTGGCCACAAAGGTTTCCATGGACGAAATAAGTGCTTTGTGTATTGGAAACTGTGAATAAAAAGTTAGAGGGAGGGGGGAAAAAAAAAAGGGCTAACCATCGAGCTCACCCAAACCCTAAACCTCAGACTCTTGGAAGGGCCAGCAGCATAAAACTGTCCCAGACTGCAAACATACCGTCAGCGGGGAGGCGAGGGAGACGTTCTGGAGAGACTGGTGGTTCCGCCACTGCGGAGTCCACACTGAGCAGTGGAGGTCCTTTTTAAGTTCCTGAAAGCAAGACCCTTTCTTCCTGCCGCCCCTCACCTCGCTCCCTCTGACAAGGCTGGCCCTCTCTGGCGGGGGGCTCCTGGCTGACCCCTGAGAGCTAACATCGGCCTCCCCCTTGATAGCAACCACCTCTCTTGCCAGCGCTTCTCTGGTTGAGCAGGAGCCGTCCTTTCAGATTCCCCATGGTTTCTGAAAGAAGGTATTGTTATTTTCTCGAAACTGCCCAGGTTAGGAACAAAGGCAGACTCTGGATCTTCCTTAAGCAGGATAGAATTGAATTGGCATTCCTTTAAAATGGCTTGTTATTACAGCCGATTTCTGCTAACAATTACCTGACAATATAGAAAGGGGACTGACTCCTTTAGGGTCTTGTTGAGTTCTCCTTTTCTCTTTTTCTTTTTGTGGAGCCTTAAAAAAAATCGGAGTTTAGATTTGGATGGGTCTAGTCTGTTTACATCCATGACGTATGTGTAAATCTTTCTAGACAAACAATTATTTTACACAACGTGTGTGTGTGTGTGTGTCTGTGTGTTCTGGAGAAAAGAAAATAGGGATCATTTCTTTCGTCTTATAATCATGTTGTCTTTTCTTGAGAACAGGATTGTAGAAAAAAGAGAAGAGTGAGTTGCTGGATTTTGGAAACGTGTATAGAGACTGATATGATGGTTTGTTTCACAAGCGGGATTTAGTATTTTTTTAAAATTATCTCATGTAAGTGAATGTCTTGCATGGAGTTGGCGCTCAACAAATATTTGTTGAAAAGAATTGCACCTGCTACGCTTGATATTTTCAAGCAGGAGGAAGTCCAGGCTCTGTGCTGGAATTGGTTAGGTGGAATAAAATGTTTTCCTGTTGGTTTGGGACATATGAGAGTTCTGAAAACTCTACTGCAACAAAGCTTAAGCAGATGGTCAGGACATTTGGTTAAACCTAAAAGTGAATTTTTGTTAACACCATGCAACCTCCATATATCTTTCAGGTAATAACCCTCAATCGGGAGTTCCTTAGAACAAAAATGTGACCTCTGTGTCCTTGTAAATATTTTGCATGACCTTCTGTAAGGCACTTTGCTTCTCAACAAGCCAGTTTTCTCATATTAAAAATGAGAAGTTGTCTTGTCTGAGTTTGCATAGATACTTAAGCGGCACTGCCTCAGGCTTACTGGGGATTTTGACCTCTGAGATAAGAGCTGGATTTAAAAAGCCAGTCCAAACCAAACACCTGGCATTATTAGCACTGGTATTCCATTACATCTGTTCACTTGATAGAGAAGCTGGGAGCAGAATTGGGGGGTGCCCTAATGGCCCAGCCTGGTGAGAGGTAGGATACTCCGTAAATATCCCTTATAGACTGACATACCTCTGGAGCTCAGGAGCCAGCTAAACAGAAAATTCCCCAAATACCAGGAGATTTGGTTGTCTGGGCCTGGATGGAAGCTCCTTGAGACTTCAGACATGTGCTGGTCCTTTCAGAAGTAATTTGTGTCAAGAGGGGGTCGTGTCCATGTGACAGTCTTTGTAATGTGAGCCGCGTACCAATAAGCAGAATCCTCTTTGATGAGGATGAATTTGATAGCAGAGAGATAGGTTTGTGTTTGTTTGTTTCCACCAAAACCGAGGTGTCACCTTCCCCTTTCGCCCCTCTGTTCCCACCTTCCTGGCTCCCTCTTACCGGCCCCACACATTGATTTTAATTTTCAACACTTAGCGCCTGACTTAGTGATCTAACACCACTGACTCAGAGAACGGGAAAGGTCAGTCTGACTAACACCTCACCCAGCGTCCTGGGATTAGCATCCAAAACAAACAGATCAGAGATGGGCTGTGGACTCCCAAGAGACGATTCCCATGTGTGAGAAAGCCCAGGAGAAACGGATGGCGTTTCTCAAGCTCACTGATGTCACTCAGGTTCATGATCCAAGGCTTTACCTTACTGAGGTTGGGGGTTGGAATGCTACCGGAAGAGCAGAAGAGCTGGGCTGGTGGATTAAAAAAAAAGCAGAGGGAGGGAGGGAGAGGAGCTCTTTCTGCTAATCAAAGGAGAAACCAAATTAAACGAATGAAGTCCAAGAAAAATACAACTCTATTGTTTTGGGGGCATAAGATGCTGGCTTGGAGGCTTTGTTGAGTAATCTCAGTCACACCCTTTCTCTGTGGGACTGAAGGAATGTTGGCTGTTTTTCTGGAGGCCAGGTGGGAGGTGGGTAGACAGGTCTATGGAGATGAGAATTTCTTGGAGCTAGAACTCTCTGAACATCCCTGTGGCCTTGCAGCTGGGAGGCTGGGACAAAAAGAAGCAGGAATGTGGTGCCGAATTAGAGCCAGGACGCAGCGACCCCAGTAAAGGATCTGGGAGCAGAAAAAGGTGGAAGAAAACTAGGAAACACAGAGAGAAATGACCCTGTTCTTTTTGGCCACATCTGAACAGGGGCTTCTGTGTCCTCAAGAACCCCTTGGCTCCCTTTCATTAAACCTTAGGGCGGATGCCCAGGGAGAGGTGGCGTGTCTGAGTCTGGGGTGCGACGGGAAGCAGGAAGTACCAGTCATTTCACAAGAAGCCTTGACACTGGAGAGAGAGCCAGTGAAAACTGGCAGACCCCCAAGGTGGGGTAGGAAAGTCTGGCCCAGTGTAAAGAACACTTGGCTTCACATAATTCTGTGGGTATATTAAAAAACAGGGCAGTCCACAAAGTTGTTCTGCCAGCCCACCTAAAACATCACTTTCTCTTCCCCATCCCTGATTGTTTCTCTACGATGACATGTCAGCTGCTGGTGGTAAACTTCCATGGCTCAAGGAAGGATTAACGTGACCAGATGTCTTGGCAGGATAGTCCTTCCCAATAGCAAGTTCTTGAATATAATTCTCATGAATGTATGTAGGCTTTTGGTGGACTCTGCTGCCTTATTTCATCCCTCCTTCCACCCCACTCTTTCTCCTTCTCTTTAGATTTTAGCAAGAATCCTAATTGTGTAGATACAGCTCTGGAATCATCTGCAGCTCTACTTTTGGGAGAGCTATACTGTTCAATCAGCCGGTGGTCCGTTTCCTTCTGAACATGTCCATTACTTTTCTAGATCCTTGTCTCTTTCCTGGGCTGGGGACCCCTCACCCAAACTCCAGCTCCAGCTCACTAAACTCTAACTTATCTTCTTCAACTACTAATGGCAAAGATTCAGAATATGCTCCTTCTTTTTCATCTTGGATGTAAAATTTACCAGATTTATCAACGATGTCCTATCTTGGTGTGTCTGAAACTGTATCCCTTTGAAAAAGACAATTTCATTGGGGTGCTTTCAATTTTTTGCAAAACACTTGTTCACAGTTGGGTTTGTTTCAGTCCTCACATCTCTGGATTTCTGCCAATGGGTATTATTACTTATCTTCTGCACAACAGCCCTCTGGTTTGAGAACTCTTGGGTTCTCTCTCTTTTTTTGATCAACTTGCTATGTGACTTTAGAAAAGCTATATCACATCTCTGGGCCTTAGTTGTACCTCTTACTCAAAGGTATTTCTTCAGCAAAAATTAATGTCTACTCACTCTTTCTTTTGCCTTTCCCAAGGCTGGGAGGCTTACCCTGGAACTCTCTGACATCATCCCTGATGGAGGAGTCTGGGTAGAGTGAGTTTGAAGGCACTTAGGATGAAGCAAGAGTTGGAAGCAGTCACGAGTGTTTTGGGCTGAAAGATGGCAGTCTGTTTGCCTTTAAGGAATCCCATGCCTTACCTAGAATCAAAGAAGAGCTAATCATCGATGGGGCTCTAGCCCCAGAACTTTCAGGGTTTGAATTTGTATGGCAGCCACCATGGAAAATATCTTTGAGCTAAACAGATGAGGGATGAACCAGTCTGGAAATATTTCCACAATGTCAATAGCCATGTTTACAGTAGAGCATATGGACAGAGTTTAGATTTGATAAATTTCCATCTCTTTTTAAAAAAAGATGATCCAGCCAACAAAAGGTATACCTTGACAAGTGCTCTTTTCTGAATTCTATTTGTCTGATATGGCATAGAAGTACCCAACTATGGCATTTTAACATTTTCCAGTTCCTTATCACAACCATACCATCCCGTGCTCTCAATTAAAAATCTGAGCACTCAAAGTAGTGCTTTGCAGAGGAGTCTTTGCCAGCTATCCAGAAAACAATTCAGCTATCCAGAAAACTGTCAGTTTGAGGGTGACACTCTTAGTATTGGGGTACAGTAATGGCCTCAACTAAGAATGGAGCATAGGAAGCCAGGGCGGTGAGAAGGACTTATTGTTGGCTATGATCTTAGCTATAATTGGGAGCTAATTGGATGCCTTCTCTAAAAATACTACTACTGCTAATAATAATAATAATAATCCTTGAATTATTTGCTGAAAAGCCACTGCAAGTAAAAGCTTTTCACTAAACGTGCCATGTTCACTGTTGCTCATTTCACAATGGCATCACAAGGTGGCCAACCTGCGTTTCCAGCCCGATTCTCTACAATGGGAGATAACAGTAGGGCCCCTCTCAGGAGGGCACTGTGAGCATTTGAGCTAGTGGGTGTCATGTGGAAGAGTTCCTGGTGTCCAATAAATACTCAGCGTAGGTTAATTGAGTAAGCTCTATGCCCACAATAAGTAGAGGGCAAGCTGAGGCTCAGAACAATAAAATAACACATCCAAGGTCACATAGTGGTAAGTGAAAGAATTGAGATTGAAACCCAGGTTTGTCTGTAACTGTAACCTGGCTCTTCTCATTTCCGAAAGACGATGGTGAGAAGCCCTGGAGAGCAACTTGAATGACCACCGAGTCCTGATTTCCCATGTCACAGGTTTCCCGTGACAAGTCTCTTGAAAAATGTGGCTTGGAGAAAAGGATAAGAATACAAGAGCCATGCAGGAGAGAGTAATAACTTACAAATATGTCTCATGATTGGTTACTGTATGATCTTTTCAAATTTTCTGGATATTTGAAATGTTCATAAGAAATTGTTGGAAAAAAATATGGCACAATGGAAGGAAAATGAGGCTTATGCTGAAGACAAGAGGGCCTTTGCTCAGCAACCCAAACTGTAATCTCAGCATTTTCTAGAGGTGAGAAGGGTAGTGGCCTGAAGCTCTGAGCACCTTTTCGGGGGGCCTGGTCTCTGAGAGTTTCTCAGCGTGATTCAGAGGATATCTGCCGTAGGTGGAAGATAGGTTCTCAGGAACAAAAAGCTTCTTTTCCCAAAACATTGCTGATCTGTAGATTACATAATGTAGAGTTATGTGTCTGCTGGGAGGTTGGCAGGAGCCTGAACATGATATGTTGATAATACATGGAGTCTTGCATGCAAACTTTGTTTATGTGCTGGGCCCTCCCTCCGAGTCTGGGGCAGGTAGCTGGCTGCACAGCCTCCATCAGAGCCTGGAAGAGTCAGTATTTTATGGACACTCATGTTTATTTTGCTGTCTAACTATGCTAGCCAATGTGAGTTTGGTTAAAGCAAAGCACTGTAGAGAGATGGAGAAAGCATCCTTTGATACAGAGGCAACTGCACTTCCATATGTATCTTCCTTGTCAGATGGCATCCCTGTGCGTGGAGGAGGGCCCACCCATGGTCCGAAAGGAGACGAGAGCCCTACTTTGATGCTTTATCTAGTTGCCTAAAAACTTTGTTTTTATGTGAATGCTCATAAATATTTAACCAAGTTTTGTGTCAAAGTTGGCTGTTGTCTTCTGAGAACTGAGAACTGGCATTCCATCTTTGAAGGGATAGCAGAAAGACACAGCGGCAGAAAGTCTGCCACTTCCAAGCCATCAGATCTGAGTGGGAAAAGAGACCAGCCCTTCTCAAGAAGCCTTCGCCATCGCAGCCAAAAGGGAGCTCAGGCCTCAGGTTGAGGCAGGTTCCCATGAAGCAGCCACATGTTTGCAAAACAAGCACCAGGATGAAGAAGCTCAGTCTGCAGAGACATCCCAAGGTTGCGACAGTCTTGGAAGATGTGAGAGTGAGCTGATGGAAGAGCCCTGGGGAGCCAAGGCTGGGAGGCAGACCTGCCTGGGAAAAGCATGGTCCCCCGTGCTCCCTGCCTGGGACGCAGTGTGCTGAGCAAGGAAGGGCTAACTGGCTGAGATAATTGTCCAGTGTTTATATTTGAAAAGGGATACTACACTTCCAGGATAATTCCCTCCAGCCTCCTCGTGAGCTAAGATTTCCAATTGGTCTAGAATCCTGAAGAGAAATCAGGGGCTGATTACCTGGCCGGCTGGGCTGCAATCACACCTTTCAATACTAATTATCTGCTCTTTGAGTTCAATGACATTGAGCATCCAGGCTCTGGCTGGGGTGAACCTTGCTCAGTGGTTTGCATCATTGGCTTAAGACAATGATTTGAATGGACAAAGTACCCGCGCTGTGCCTTGATAAGCAGGAAATGAACGCTTGTTTGCAAATAAGATTGGGAAATGTGATCAGCTTCTTGTTCGGCATCTGTCTTTGGGTAACTAGCCTGATAATACTAATGTAAAAATAATATGTTAGAAGACACCAGCAAGGGAACCTTTTTTTATGACCCTCCCTCCCAACTTTCTGTACCTGAAGCAAAGGCAGAAGTAAATGAAATGTTGTTTTGTGTGTGTTTCATCCCACTGAAAGTATTCTAGCTTGAATGTTTCTTCGTGGGGATTCAGGGAAATGGATAATGATCTGATATAATGCTTTTTCAGTGTTGGGATTTATTCATATACATGGCTTTTTCTAGATGCCTGTCTCTGTTCTCAGCCTTCTGTGACCCCTTCCCCCGGGAAGCCTTCCTTCACGGCATAGAATAAAAATTTTACTTCTACTTTGATGCAGTTTAATCAGGATTCATCTTACATAAACAGCTTTGGTGTGGATTTGTTCAAGTAGCATATTGCTTGGTGACTGGAATGCATTATCGGGCAGCTCATGGAGGATTAAGATATGGGTTGGGTGAAGAAGGGAGAGAGATTATAGGCCAGTTATCTGTTGGAGCTGCCTGCATTGGTGTCCATCTTAATGTATCATTTCTGATGCAGGAGTACTGGGGACAAGGAGTAAATGTTCAAGAATGTTACTTTCAAATCCTGACCTCTTGATCATAAATTAGAGAAAGCTAGTGTCATGAATTTTGTCCCCCTAAAAGCTGTTGAAGTCCTAACCCCGAGTACCTCAGAATGTGACCTTCTTTGGAAATAGGGTGGTTGCAGATGTAATTACTTAAGATGAGGTCATACTGGACTAGGGTGGGCCCCCAATCCAATAGGATTGGTATCCTTTTTTTTTTCTTTCCAAAGCCCCAGTACATAGTTGTATATCGTAGTTGTAAGGTCTTCTAGTTCTCCATGTGGGACACCGCCACAGCATGGCTTGATGAGTGATGTGTGGGACCACACCCAGGACCCGAGCTGGCGAACCCCCGGCCACCAAGGCAGAGCATGTGAACTTAACCACTACACCACCAGGCCAGCCCCATGGTGGCCTTTTAAAAAGGACACAGACACATATGGAAGGAAGATACAGGGAGGACACCATGAGACACAGGATTGGATTGATGCATCTCAAGCCAAGGACACCCGAGGCTACCAGAAGCTAGGAGAATGACGTGGGACAGATCCTTTCCTAGTGCACTCAGAGAGAGCAGGGCCCTGCTGAGACCATGGTTTCAGACTTCTAGCCTCCAGAGCGGTGAGACAATACATTTTGTTGTTTTAATCCACCCAGTGTGTGATACTTTGTTACGGCAGCTCCAGGAGACTAATACACCTAACTTCTACAGATCCAAATAATTTAGATGAGAATAGCAGTGTCAGCCTACCCAAGCCAAAGAACACGTATGTCCTTTCATTTTCCAACTTGGGCAGTGGGAGGTTCCCAGGCTCCTTGGTCTGTTGCCGCTGGAGTCTCCGCAGTTCCTGGCCTGTCTTGGAGGCGTTTAAGTTTCAGGGGACTAAATCAACTCTAAGGGTGCCTTGGGCCACATTACTAACAGAGGTCAGGATGCAACTGAGACAGCTGTTTGGTATGATGGACTTCCACTTGGGATTCCTGCTTCGTCCTCTTAGCTTCACTCCCCTCACCCTGGAAGGGCAGCCAAGAGAAAAACATTTAGGAACAGGGGCTCACTTAATAGTCAAGCATGGTTAAAGCCACAGGTGGTTTTGCTGGATTTTCTTACATACTTGACCAATCTCAGGGCCCTTTGAAATAGGTTAGTGTGTCCTCCTTAGCTTTCTTCCCATGAGACTTCCTCCAAATATAACTGGGACCCAGGGCGAAGTGGAGACCCTCTGGGAGGAAGATAGCGTACGTGCTTCATGTTCATCTGTTTGTTACTATCCTGAGAAGCTTTAGATCTATGAGGTCCTGATGTATTTCTTTGTCTACTTTCTTCTACTCTACGATGGGAAGGACAGCCAGGGAGGAGATTTCTCTTGCCCTGGCCCTTACTTTTTGCCATGGTAGTGTTTAAAACCATTGAACGATAGAGTTATAAGGACCTCCAGAGATCAGTATTAAAACTTTATTTTTTCCTGCTTGAGATGCTAAAGTCCGAAGAGGGAATCAAACTTTCCCAAGATGCTCTTGCTTTAAAGCGGACTTTGAATCCACGTATTCTAAAACTTGCTCTTCGTGTCACACCATGGCCACATTCCTCCCTCTTCTCTGGAAGCTTCAAGGCTGGCCCCATGATTTGACAATGCTCAGTACTCTATCTTCCTCACACGCCCATCCTCCTGCCACCAGACCACCTAAGGTCTATTTCTTTGTGTGGCTTATCCTCTCTCCTTGGGCTACTTTTATCGGGAAGGAAAGGAGAAAATTAATATTTGCTGGATGCCTGCTCTTTGCCATGCATCGTGCTGAGTACTTTACCTGTGTTATCAGAGGAGGGGACTGTGGCTCAAGGACATAAAAGTCATGCCCCAGATCATACAGCTATTAAAAGGTAGAGCTCAAATCCACATTTCTTTGGGAAGGCTCTTTCTCCAGCTAGAGAAAGGGGACCACACCCGTGTTGCCATGCTTGGGCAGAGGAATCAGCAAAGAGAGGGTGAAAATGGTCCCTCCTTGCTGCATTTCCATTCTCTGCCACGTTCTTCCAGCTTGACTGTTTCTTGTTTCCATGTCAACAAGAGCATTTAGATTCAGGAGCAGCAATGCCTGCTATCTGTAAATGAGGTGATTTATTTTTTCCTGCTCCGAACCTTCCCAAGATAAACAGAACACTCTATGGTGGTGGCACACGCAGATTCCTCCATTGCACACTTATAGGTCCAGCATCAGAGTCAAAGCAAATCAACAAGTATTTAGTGGGCACCCACGATGACCAAGGCAAAAGGCGTGATGTGTGAGCTCCTCTATTTGAGTTGGTTACTAGCCTCAAGAGGGATGACTCAGGTGCCGCTCGGCAAGTCAACATGCCCAAAATAAGGATGTTCTATGAAGAAACCAGCCCCTGGCCACCCCTCAATTCACCTCCAAGCCTTTCCTGTCACGTCTCTCCACTCCCAGCCTAGTCCTGTTGCTACAGCCACATCCTGCTCACTCCTTTTCATGCTGTGGCCCAGGATTTGCCTCACCTCCTCCTAAAATGGCCTGCATGATGTAGTGGAAAGACTGGGTGCCTGGACTCCTGACTCCCTGACCCTCCTCTGTAACAGGAACCAGATAGGGGAAAAAACCCTCCGGGACCTCATTTTCTGTACTTGTAAATAAAGGGGTTCTCCCAAAGGAAACGAAAACAGAGTATTGAGGAGATATCTGCTCTCCTATGTTTACTGCAGTATTATTCACAATAGCCAAGATATAGAAACAACCTAAGTGTCAGCCAATGGACGAATGACTAAAGAAGGCGTGGTGTATACATACAATGGAATATTATTCAGCCATGAGAAAGAAGGAAATCCTGCCATGCCTGACAACGCGGATGGACCTGGAGGCATTAGGCTAATTGAAAGACCTATACTGTAGGCTATCACTTACAAGCAGAATCTAAGAAAGCCAAACCTGTAAAAACAAAGTAAAATGGTGGTTACCAGGGTCGGGGAGAGGAGAGGGAAGTTTAAAGGCACAAACTCTCAATGAGTAGTAAATAAGTCCTAGAGATCTAATCCACAGTATAGTGAGTATAGAGTAGATTGTATTATAATCATCAAACTTGCTAAGAGACTAGATCTTAATTATTCCCACCATAAAAAAAAAATGATAGTCATGTGACATGATAGAGGTGCTAACATTTGCTACCCTGGCCATCATATTACAATATGTAAATATATCAAATCAATATGCTGCATACCTTAAACTCACACAGTGTTATATGTCAAATATATTTTAATTAAAAAAAACACATGTAATAATGGGGTACTACTTAATAATAAAACAAATCTTTCTTCCTGTTCTAAATCTTTATCATTTTTCTGTGCCAATCGCTGTTCGATCAAGACTTTAGCTAAAACTCTTTCTTTTAATTTTTCCTAGGTCTGGTTCACTCTGATCTTCAAAACTCTTGACTAAATAGTTTTTGGACACTATTTTATGCTTTTTAATAGGTTCCTAGAATGGTTTCGTAATTGTCCATTTTGTTTTCTGAGCAAGACTGTTAGCGATCGAGTGTAGAGTTGTGTCATTTATCTTTTCATAATCCCACACACTCCACAAATCTGTATTGTACGAATAGAGCTTAATTGTGAATTCCTGTGTATTAGCTTATTGTTAATAATATTTTTAGATTCAGTCTGCTGTTAAATTCTTCAGTGATTTAGGTACTTTTATAAACACAGTCACACATTTGTGCAGGTAAAGAAGATCCCCAAGCAGATGTGGGGAAAGTGTTATATAATTGGTGTGGGATGCTGGCCCCAAATGATAGACTATACAATGAAGAGTTTGTGATGTCTTTTCTGGCAACAGGACCATTAGTTTCCTTGGCTTTTTGCACTTGGATGACACATCTTTCTGCCACTGATGTTTATTGTTGACATGAGCTCAGTTGATGATAAAATTGCCCACAGGGTCAGGGATTCTGTGTTCTGCTGGCTGTTACTGATCTCTCTCTTGAGCTAATTAAGCATGGACAAAGCAAGGACAGTTATTCATTAGTTAAACAGATATTGATTGAGTCCTCATCAAATCCCAGGCACTGTGCTGACACGGTAAAGAGCAGCCCTCAAGGAGCTTCAAGTTTGAACAGGAAGACAAAGCCAATAAGAATTATTAGAAATTGTGACAAATATTTGAAGAAGGCAAATGAATGCCCAAGATAGAGAATAATGGCAGCTGGGTGGTTGGAGGATGACCTCATTTCATAGGGTGGTTGGGGAAAGGCTCTTTAGGAAGATGACATTTAAGCTGACGCCTGAAGGATGAGGAGCACCACTCATGAGAAAGACAGAGTGAAGAAAAGGGGAAGGAGGGAGAGCACATTCAAAGGCCCTGAGGTGGGGAAGACCTTGGTATGTTGGAGGAACCAAAAAAATGTTGACAAGTTTTCAAATGTGGAGCCTGTGGCACGAGGCTAAGTAACTTTTTCAAGCCCACCCTGCTAGCAAGCGGAGAATTCAAGTTTCTGCTCTTTCCCGCCCGCCATGCTTCAAAGCTTGCAGTCTGCTGGGTATGTGTCTCTGTGAGGAAGTCAGAATGGATCACCTGTCAGGCTGGGGAGGCTGGGGCTTGGCTGGCAGGATGTGGAGTGTGTGTGTTTTCTGTTTATTCTTCAAGTTTACTTCCCTGCAAATACATGCCTAACTGCCATGCACCTTTCACAAGGAAGCCAACGCCAGCACTCCATCGCTCATGAGCAGTCCTGCAAAAACAAATCCGTATCCTCCATGCAACCCGAGGTGCCAGCTAGTCAGGCCTGCACTGGCCGGGCAGCTCGGAGCTGAGGAACGGTCTGGTCCTCAGGCAGGGAGGGAAGAAAAACAATTTCAAATTCCAGGCGCCGAGGGCCTCTTACAGACGGCCATTGTCGGGAGAAGGGAAAACTAAACCACGCATAGGAGCTGGTGGCGCCGCTGGGAAGGGGAGAGGATGTTGAGGTTAGGGGCTGCTGCGCGGGGCGCATGAGCGGTGGGAAGGTGGATGGGTGATCTGAAGACAGGGCACAACGGTTTACTCATGTGAGCGTGGGCAGCTCCCCTTTAAGAGCCTCACTTTCCTTGTATTTCCGATTATGAGGAGAGTAACATCTGCCCTGCCTCCCTCAGGTTGGACACAGGAATGAGGACAGGCTTAGGAAAGGGCAAAGTACTCTAGAGGTCAGGCATTGCGAAAGGGGCTGCCTCCTCCTTTAACTGTGCTGTTGGTCAGACCCCAAGAATGTCTTGGTGACTTTCAGCCTCCTGGGCATGACCATGTGAGAAGAGCCCTGGAGTTTCCTACTTCCGAAGATGAGGATGGTGGGTAGATGCTCTTAGGAGTGATCTAGGCTAGGTTAACCACCGCCTCCCCCCACCCCCCACCAGCGGCTTTGGTCACTGCAAAATGCTACCAACTCATCAAGTTTTAAAGCAGCAGCAGCGACCATAGAGAGTGAAACAGGGTTATTTTAACATTTTGATGATGATAATGATGATCATGATGATGATGGTGGTGACAGTTGTTGTGTATTGAGTTGATTGACTACTACTGCATGCCTGGTGTCTTAGCTTGGGCTACTGTAACAAAATACCGTAGACTGGGTAGCTTGTAAACAACAGAAATTTCTTTCTTACAGTTCTGAAGGCTGGAAGTTCAAGATCAAGGCACGGGCAGGTTCAGTGTCTGATGAGGGCCGGCTTCCTCATAGACGGCTCTCTTCTCATGGTAACCTCATGTGGTGGAAGGGGTGAGCTAGCCCTCTGGGTGTCTTTTATAAGAGCATGAATCCCATTCATGAAGGCCCTGCCTTCATGACCTAATACCTCCCAAATGCCCCACTATCACATTGGGGGTTAGGATTCCAACATATGAATTTTGGGGAGGTATGAACACTCCATCCATTGCACCTTGCATTGTAAATAGCACTAACACTTCATTCTTATTATCTCATTTGATCCTCACAACAACTCTGAGGCAGGAGCCGGAGTAGTCCCCACTTTACAGATGAGGAGACTGAGGCATGAGGAGTTGATCATTTGCCCAAGGTCATACTGCTAGGAAATGGCAGAGCTGATGCTCAAAACCATGTATATCTGACTTCGAAAATGATGCTCTACCAATTATAAATGGGTCATTTTTAAGAAATAAATCTTAAAATTTGAGTTATCAGTGGTCATCTTTTTGATAAACTTTATAAGCGCATATAAACTATATTTAACATTTATTGGTTAAAAATTATTTACCATATGGGGTTGCTTGATTTGTTGCTTTGCACATTCTTTGGTCCTTGGAGCTTTTGGAGGAATAAGGTATTAATATAATGCAAAAAGTCAGCTGAGGGCTGGTATTATTTATTTTCTGTCCTATGCTTTTTAGTCCAGGAAGAATTTGGCAGAGAAAGGAAAGGTGGGGAAAGTAAATTCCAAACAGAGGAAACAGAATGGGCAAAACCCAAAGATCAAGAGAAGACATGGCTGGTTCTGGGAACTGCTAATCAGTGAAGTGGCTGGACTTGGAGAAGGCTGGTGGGACCGTGGGTCGGGGGAGAGAGAAAGCTGGGAAAACAGGCTGGTGCCAAGTCAGAAAAGGCCTGATACGCAATGTTAAGGACTTTGGAATTTCTCTAAAACCAATGAAGGCTATGAACTGGAGACAGACATGATCCGATTTGCATTTTAGACTGAAATGCTTGCTGTGACAGATCACTTCCCGTGCCGCAAACCTAGTGGTTTCATACTCCAGGGGCTTCCTCTGAAGGGTTATGCCATTTTCCTCTTTGGTGTCAGGGAATCAAGCTAACCACAGCCTTGGTGCAGCTCTGCCCCAACCCCATGAGAACACGTGCTCCCTTCCGGGCTTTCAGTCCAGGGGTGTGCTCCCTCCTGTTGTTCATTTACGGGATGCTGAGGACAGGGGCTGAGTTTCAGGGCTTTCAGCCTCTTGGCTGTTAGTTAGCCTGTATGCTGTGTTCTGAAGTATGTTTAGCTGAAGCCACTTGGGCGCAGACACTGATGAGAGGCCCTGAGTGATTTTTCAGCTTAGCTATGCCATCCTGCACATCAGGAAGGAGAAGGTTGAAAGGACCATGGCATCTCAGTACTTAATGACAAAATAGAAATGCTGTTTCTTCATCTCTTGCTGGTGCTTAGATCCTTAAATGTAGTCTCCACCCCCAGCTGGGTGACAGGTGAACGGAGGTTTAAAAACTGGGCACGTTGGCCTTGAAGTGTGTCAAGTCGGCTGACCTCTCTCCTTGACTTTGCTTTTCCTTGAAGTCAACGATACCAGCTCCTTTTTGTTCAGTCCACTCCATAGACTGCAGGGCAGTGTGGGAGACTGGAAGGGGGGTTTGTAGACCTGGGCTGGTTTTGACATTGGGAGTGCTTGTTGCTTTTTCTGATTCAATTGTCCAATTCATTCAGATCGCTAAGTACAGATTTCTTGAGGCTCAGTAGTGAAGGCCAACCAGTTGGAATAGAACATCCTAAGTAACGACTGTGCCAGGAAGCAGAGCCAGAAAATGCCTTCCTAGCTGCTTCATAGGTGTCAGGTCTTCAGAAGGTGAAGGACTGTTGTTTGCAGGGTGGACCTTTGTCACCTGAATGAAGCTTGGGAAACTTCACAGCTCTGTTTTGAACTCCCCTGTAAGAAGTCAGAGCAAACAGTGGAGGTCAATGACTGAGCCATGTCTTCAGTCCTTTCCATGGGAGTCAAATTCCACTGCCAGCTGTTTAACCAGGACCTGAGAAACGTGGATGTGAACATTTTGACATCCATTTTTGAAGGGTTAGCCCATTGGATGACCTACCACCACCTTTTGGCCAAAGGAAGAAGAGGAAGAAATATAAATGGCAGAATATGTTGTGCTGTCTTTGATCTAGTTAAATGGCTTAACAGCCTCAGTGGCATATTTGAAAATTGGTCACTAAATAGTTCCATATTTCTCTTCCATTTTATTTTCTCACTTTGAACTTATTTCTAGATCTAAATCTTATCTGTGTTAGAAGTCACGATTAATTTAGGGTGAGAGCAGTACGTTGTGATTAAGCAAAGCTACGAAGGTGCAGTTCTGTAGAGCAACAAATACATTTCATACCTCTGGGCTTCAGTTCAATGGAGAAACGGTTAAAAATTTGAAGACCTTGTGAATATCACTGTGGATATCATCATTCACACCTTAAACATCAGTAATCTGTATTGGAAGGACATGATGACAGACAGACGCATTTGTTCTTGTTATTTCAGACTTTTCCTCACCTTTAGTTTGGTAGTTCTATCATTACTAAAATGTGTTAAAACATTTGGAGATGTTGTATGAGGCTGTGCGTCAGGTTCTGCAAAGACTCTCGCGTAGGTGATCTTCAGTAATGGGGATGTATTGCGAGGATTGGTGTGGATCTGGGGGAGCAAGGGATATTATCTCTTCCATCACAGCGTCTGCCTGGATCGTGGTAGCCCCAGGACTGTGAGGCATATCAATCCTCGTGGAGAACTGCACTTCACAGACCTGCCTACTCTTTGTCTGCCTAGTAGTTGTACTTCCTGAAAGAAAGGATTGGATTAGGCTGACATGCCGTCATCCTACAAGGACAGTCTTATTGGGCAGACTTTAGGAACAAGGTGCCCCAGAGACATAAAGCTTTCTGCGTGTCCAGTCCATATGTGGCTCTCTTTGACTTATCGATCATCCCTGGGACGATCAGATGTGGTTAGAGAGCAGGGTTAGTTTATCCACACAACACGGCAGGCATTATATCATGATATGCAGGAATGAACAATTTTAGCCATTTTCCTTAAATGTGTGCAGACAATTGGAGCACCCAGTGATTTGGTGCTCCTCTAGAAGTCCCTTCCTCATATTGTTCTCATCTTGTCCAAAGTCTTGGAGTATAATGTCATTGGTATTTACCATTACACTTTGTTCCAGTGATAAACTTTGGCCTTTATGGGTATATCTAAAAGACCTCTCTTTGTATAACTTGTGTCTGGACAAACCTGCAGATAGACCAGGTGGAAGCCCAAGGAACACCAGTAAGTCTGAAGATTAGCTCTGAGAACCCCTGGTCTTGCTGTCACTGCAGATTTTGTCCAGAGACCTGTGGGAATCCCCACATTTGCTAAAATGTGAACGTTAATCCTGCTGTTATATTGGCTCTGCTCTTCTCTTGCATCACATTTCCCTCGAGAGTTATGTTTTCTGGAAACTTCAATACACCATAATGCATTTAAAAATTTTTTACACTAGTTTTACTTCTTGTTTGTCCACTTCTTGCAGAGCCAGGACTTGGGTGAGGTGAGCGATGCTGCCAGAGCGCAAAATGTCAGGAGACGCTCAGTCTCAGGGTCATATGGGTGCACGGTTGATACCCGAGGGTGAACACGTTGTTACATTTTGTACCCTAGGTGCTTCCCTGCCTCACCCAAGCACTGGCCCTCAATGAAATAATAAGTTTTCATTAATTTTTAAAAATAACAATATTAACAATAACTAGTACCTATTGAGTGTTCCCCATGTGGAGGAAGTGCTACTTACATATATTTGTAAACTTTTGAAGCAGATCCCAGTTGCATCACCCCTGTTTTACAGACAAGGGAACTAAAATGTGGAGATGTTACAGTAAATGTCCTGAGGCTCCTCATCCAGGAGGTGCCAGATCCAGGAGGTGAATCTGGGTAATCCGCTTTTCAACTCTTGATCTCACAATTTCTGCTCTCTATGTCTTCAAGGATGCTTCTCTCTATGTGACAAGTAGAAGAGTTCCACGGCTGGTTTTCTAACCAGCCAAGTCATCGATACTCCCTAATGCCAGTCTAATCATAGCA
This sequence comes from Equus asinus, assembly GCF_041296235.1. Lineage (NCBI taxonomy): Eukaryota > Metazoa > Chordata > Mammalia > Perissodactyla > Equidae > Equus > Equus asinus. Next base: position 53,069,200 of record NC_091802.1, on the reverse strand, counting down.
TGTGGGATTTGAAATTGTGAATCGCTGAAGGTCAAGAGTTTCCAGGGTAGCTCTCCATAAGAGAAATTTCACATATCAAACCCCAGGACTGCTCATTCTCGGCACGGTCTTTTAAGTGACTGATCCTTGGACCAATCCATTGATTGATTCATTCAACAAATATTTATGAAGTCCCTCCTATGTGTGGATTCTGTTCTAGGTGCTGGGAACATAGCTATGATTACAGATTAATGTCTTTGTCCTCATAGAGCTTACGTTCTAGCAGAGGAGGCAGATCGTAAGGAAATAAACAAATACATGGTACAATGCAGGAAGAAAAATAAAGCAGATCTGGAGGGTAGCGAGTGTTGGGTGGTGGAGGGTACAATTTTAGAGTGGGCGGCCGGGAATGCTCTCTCTGAGAAAGTGGCATTCGAGTAGGATCTTGGGTGACATGAAGGAGAGAGGCAAAATGCAAGCCTCACATAGAAGCAGCGTAGTTATTTTGTGAAATAAATTCTTCCTACTGTGCGTTTGACTTTACATTTAAAAAGCACAAGGTCAACATGGACAACGGTGTAATGACGAGAACATCACTCACCAAGGCCAGGCATTATGAGCTACTTTGTCTACTTGCCGTGGTTAAGAGGGAGGAGGTGGGGTAGATGGTTCGTATAACTATTGGCTCCCTGGGCATAATCTTCCCACCAGGGATTTGAGGTCTGTTGAGTGATTCCTTCTTTGTTCCTCTGAATTAGATTAGAATTGGGCAGTCTCCATTTCATGGTTTTGTTTTTCAGTCTCTGGTGGACCAGAGCATCAGCCAATTTTCGTTTGTGTTGATTCACTTGGAGAAAAAAGCTGTGACAGAAGCAGCCTGATGTGTGTGAAATATAACCATTCCTGGTCAGTTGGTGCACACTCTGTTTCCATCAGCCTTTCCGTAGAGCAGCGTTTTCAGGTCTCTGATTTTGAAAGTTGCCCAACACAGTAGTACTCACACAGTGGATTTGTAGGTCCTCCATAGGGCTGGGTGAGGACCAGAGCTGCCAAGACAGTCTTACGTGTAATTGACCGGGCAGGCAGATATGTATTAGGTGAGGCTCCAACTCTGTGAAGATCTAGAAGGTAATGGGCACTTTTGCTTGAAGACAGGGACTGATGTGGGCAGCATCTTTGGTCTCTTCCAGCCGGAGACTCAGAAGAAGTTTACATACAAAAGTGTGGTCTGGGTGAGTGTGACCGTGAGTGACGGTAGATGCGCCCAGGACAACTTTGGCTGGAGGCAACATCTGAACTCTGCTCGGAGCCAAATTTTAAGTTTTGGCAAAAACACATTTTGTAACCCAAAACTTCTCTTCCTGCTTTACCCTGATTAGTTGTTAGTTGAAAATCCTCAGCACCTCGGCTCTGCCTGCCCTCCCTCACATTCCCTTCCTCCCACAACCGCCAACTGCCAAGCCCAAGGCTGTGCCCAGAGCAGACGTGTCTAAGTTGTAGGAAGGTAGATGCGAGGAAAGCAGAGGCAGGAGGGAAGGAAGAAAGAAGACATTCCTAGCCCATTCCAGTTCTAGGCTTGGAGGTGCTGTTCTACAGCACGCGGTGCAAGCTTCAGGTGTTAGAACGGTCACGTGCAAATTTGATCTTCCACGGAAAGCACTGTGTAAGCTCGGACAAATGACTTAAGCTTTCTGAGTCTCGCATTTTCCTCATCTATAAAGAAATAATGTGAGGGTTCATTTCAGTGAAGTAACTTCAGTCAAATGATGCGGCTAAACTGTTTCGCAACTTGCCTAACACGTCATGAGCAAGCAAGTGGAGAGTCATTTCATTATTGCTTTATTTAGACACTGGGCCCCCCTTTTCAGGGGTGGCATTGCCCAGCTTGGGGCAAAGTTGCGCCCGCGTATCCCAGGTCCGCAAAGTCTGTGACTTTACGTAGCTAAGAGGTTTGAACAACCCTAACACTTCTCAGGATACGAGAACTTCACGGAGGTTCAGATGCCAACAAAGCCATTGGAAGCTGTGATGGCTAACTTTGTGTGTCACCTTGGCAAAGCTATAGCATTTCATCAAACATTTCATCAAACATTAGCTATTTCATCAAACATTAATCTAAATATTGCTGAGAAGATATTTTCTAGGTGTGGTTGACATTTACAACTTGTTGGCTTTAAGTAAAGGAGATTACCTCAATAATGTGGGTGGGCCTCATTCAATCAGTTGAAGGACTTGGGAACAAAAACTAAGGTTTCCTAGAAAAGAAGAACTTCTGCTTCTAGACTGCAGAATCAATCCACACCTGAGTTTCTAGCTTGCTGGCCTGCCCTATGGATTTTGGATTTTCTAGTCCCCGTAATCACATGAGGCAATTTCTGAAAATAAATAAATTTCTTTGTATATATGTATATGTGTGTGTCTATACACATATGTATATGTATTATAAAGCCATATATTTATACATTTTCATATAAAATATATTAAAACATATATTTAAAAATCTATATAAAATGTATAAAAATATAAACTTTAAATATATAAAATTTATTTATACATAAAATGTCCTATTCGTTCTGTTTCTCTACAGAACCCTGACTGACATAGAAACCCAAGAATTAAACACGTATTTAGACAATTTTTAGCAAGAATCTTTTTTCAGCTCATCTATTATAGGAATCCAGACTTGAGTTCTTAATGAAAACAAAAAAAAGGCTGAAGGCAGGAGCTTCTGGCTCGGTGGGGACCCGTGTGGGAAAGGATTTCCTAATCTTAACCTGAAAAGGGAATTTCAGGGTGGAATGGACAGCATCCCAAACCCCAGCCCCGTGCTCCGTCCCGGCCCCAAAAGCCTCAGGGAGAAGTAAACAATTTGGGTGGGGCTTTGTCGGCTTCACGGCTTAGCGTTCTGGGCCTTTCCCCCAAGCTCGGTCATGGTGGTTTGTTTAAAATTAGTTCTTGTTTGCCCTGTGGGGAAGAGAGAATTGCAAAGTCTGGGATTTACTCGGAGCCTTTTGCATTTCAGGTTCTGAGGCTGGATCCCTTGTCTATTTTAAAAGTGGAGAGACGTGGGCCCAAGACTGCCATGTGACCAAACCTCCATCCTCATGCTCAGAACTGGCTAGAAGCCTAAACTGAGTCAGAGGCTGTCACCCTGGTCCAATCTGGGAAGAATCTCCCCTGTCCCAAATAGAGCTCCCTACGTCCCCTGCTGAGATGCTCCAATCTTTCGGGAGAGTTGTCCCTTTCAAGAATGACCTGTAAGCAGCTGCCCCATTGCAAAAGTGTCATCTCAATGCCGTCATCGACCATGAGCACACACTGCCATTTAATTTCACCTTTAGGATTACCTGGCACTTCCTCAGGCGAAGTCACCTTGGAACAAGACACGGGAGGGGTAAGCTTTCCCGTGGGGAAAATGGGGACGGGGAGGGACGATTGAGCTATTAATTGCATATTTGGAAAAGAAGTTCCGGCTCTTTGGGAGTCAACATTCAATCACTGGGGCTGGAGAGTGGAGGGTGCTGATAGAGAGAATTCTGTTGAGGGACAAAGGAGCGTAAAACTGGCATTCATTCACTTCACAAGTGTGTTTTCAGCTGGCATGAAACTTTCTTCGACTCTCGAGTTATTTTCTCTAAATATATTTGCTTTCCCCTTTTCTGTAAAGTTGCTTTTGATTCCAATGTCAGAGTAAGGCTACACCCGGCTGACTAGACACATTGCCTGGTCCCTGTGAAAATATCTAAACTATTCTTGAGTTCAGGGGTCCTGCTGATGGCTGTCCTAAGTGGTCTTGCATTGTGCAGCTTTATTTAAATCAAGAACCATATACCAGGGCCGACTCTGTGGCTGAGTGGTTAAGTTCGCACACTCTGCTTTGGTGTCCCAGGATTCACCCGTTTGGATCCACCACCAGGTCCACCCAGGTGTGGACCTATGCACTGCTCATCAAGCCATGCTGTGGTGGCATTCCACATAGAAGAGCTAGAATGACGTACAACTAGGATATACAACTATACTGGGGCTTTGGGGAGGAAAAAAAAGAGGAAGATTGGCAACAGATGTTAGCTCAGGGCAATCTTCCTCACCAAAAAGCCTAGCTTTAAGAAAAAAATAAAAGAACCATGTCGACAAACCATATTGCAAATATGTGTTGTTGGCTTGGGTAGTTTAAACTCTCGTATGCACTTGCTCACACACAGACAAGCACAGAAACAAAACACTTTGCTACATTATAAACTGAGTTTAGTTACATTCATTTCAATCTCAGCGATGCTTGATTTCTTTGCCAGATATCAATGGTAAGAGCAAAAATGATGAAAAGTGATTGGGCTTTTAGTCACTTGATGATATATATTTAAATCTTTGGTGGGCAATTCAGTCTCATGGACACCAAAAAAGAATGATCCTTGGGGTAAAAATCAGCTTGGAAAGAATGTTAGGATTTTAATACCCCAGATATAGCAAAACAGAAAAAGAAGTTAGAAATAATTAGGAATTTTGCTGTAAGTTTATATTGTTAGAATAAAAGGCCTCCACACAACTGGCATATAGACAGTAGATTTCTGTTCCAATTACAGATAACTATGTAATCTGTTACTCAGTTAAGAAAGTTTATATAGTTTGTGTTCAAACAGATGAATTTGAGCAATGAAAAAATATTGTAACTAGGCATTGATTGGTTACCTACCCAGTGGCCGGTCCCTTCTATGTCTTCCTAACAGAACCCTGATATGCTTGGGGTTTAGGGAAGCAATGAGTCAGGGAAGGTGGGCTAGGAGGATGTAAGGGAGGGAACTTGATTGATCTAAGCCAATCATGAGACTCTTGCACTTCCCTTTGCCAGTGATTGGCTTAGACGTGGGCATTCTAAACTTGGCATATGAAAGATGATGGGAATCTTCTGGAGGCTCTTGGAAAATATTGCACAAAAGGATTCACTGAAATAGCCCTTTCCTTTTTGCCTCGAATGTCACCATGTAGGAAGTAATGATTGAAGCTGCTATGGACAAATTGCAAGCATTAGGAAAAGCCAAGAGACTCTGAGAGAGCCCAATTATTGAGCTGCTCAATTAACCCTTCCTGGAGCCGCCTACTGCATGACTTATTGAGTGTCCTTAGCATTTAACCCACTTTTAATTGGGTGTTTTGTTACTTGCAGCCAAAAACATTCCATTGATACAGTTTGCAATATTAATTGAGAAGAAAAATAAATATGGGTGAAATTTAGTTTTTATATCTTTTTTGGTCCTGAGTAAAAGGTAATGGAGTGACAAAAAGTGGATTGTACTTTTTGTAGCTCTAGTAGCCGCCATGTAGGAATAAAGCAATCTGGAAACCACACATGCATGCATGTGCGTGCTCACACACACACACACGTGCGCCCCCAATCTTTTCTTGAGGTTGATATATTGGAGTTTCCAAGTATTGGTTGTTTCACCATTTACATAAGTAGAAAATTCATGAAGGATCCGAGAGACCCAGATCTAGAATTTTTATAGCTCCTCATATGCAAATATGGTAAGTTGGCAATGCGTAAATGGGTAGGGAAAGGAAGCAAGTGACACTGGGAGCAGTGAGGATGGATAATCGCCAGGGGGAGATCAATGTTCAGCCTTGTTAGGGCTCTCCTATGGCCATATCACTTCCCAAGCTCAGAAATCACATTTTCTAGGTGTGCTTTACAGATGGAAAATTCAAGGCGTAGAGAAGTCAGAACCCGCTCATAGGAACTGAGTGATCCAAGTTCTCAGTGCCCCCAGAGGATTGCCATTCCTGCATGTTACCTCTGGTTTATTTCCTCTCATGAACAAGGAAATGCACACATTCTCAGTCCTCTGAAGACCTGTTGCCTCTTTATGAGCTTGAGTAGAAAAGAAGTCAGGCCATTGCTGGGTCCACTCGACTTGAAACTATGAGTTGGTCACAAGAAAAATGGTTTTCATTTCAATTAACTCAGCCATCTGGACTGCTCAAGGCCTGATAGCCAAATGTAAGGAACCGCATTTGGAAGAGATTAATTTACTTTTGTAGTTTAGTGAAGGGGTCACACGGGTCACTCTCAGGCCCTTGCCAACAGCAGACCAGCCACTGATGGAGATTCTAACTAGATGTGACAGGTCTGGACGTCATGCTTCCAGGTTGCTGCAGGGACACACTTCCTGAAAATCACCTCTGATTTCAAACTTTCTCCTGACAGTCCAGCCTTGAAGGCATTGTATCCATGACATCCACCGGAGGAGCTAAAGAAAACATCCACAGGTTGTGGTGAACAGTTCCAGTCCACCAGTATCCAGTGACTCCTTAAGGACAAGGAAGTGTATGAAAAAGAGTGTCACTGAGCGACCAAGATGGCTCAGGCCCCGCTGCATGGGAGCTGGGCATTTCTGTGGAGTGAGAACACCGCAGGGTTGGGAACCATCTTAAACAACCCCCTCTAAATTGACTAGGGACAAGAAATAAAAAGGCTAGACAGATACAAGTGTAGAGGGAAGGAGACAGCAATGTCAAGGGCCTCCAACTTTCTATCACTTACATTCCACCTCTCTCTTGGTGACACTGCTGAGGTGGTCACACTTAGTCCATGGTGATGCTGTTTCCTCTTCCTTATGGGAGCTGGGGAGTGTGGAAAGAGAATTTTTTTCCGTCTTTCTTTAGACCAAGACAGTCTAAAGTTTTTAAAAATAGATTTTTATAAGAAGAAAAATAAAAAACATATAAACAACATGAAATGGTTGAGTTTCCAAAAGTAATTCCTAGAAAATTAAAATATCACCATAGACTAGCTGATAGGACCAACAAGCTTTTGTCCTCATTTCTCTGGTTCTTGTTTCTGTCCCATCTGGTCTGGGACTTTTTTACTCCTTAGAAACTGATTGGCCTAAGCTGATTAAAGTTACACACGACTGGCATTTTCTCGTTTCTAAGATGTGTATTCTTTGGTGTATATTCTTTGTATATGTATGCAGCATATATGATTAATACACCTTGTGCCCAATAAGGGCACAAACTCCTCCTATGTTGGCTTCTCACTTCCACTGCTCTCCAGATAAATCTGTCCCCTCCTGCTGGGAATTTGTTATTTAGAGTCTAAAGGAATTTGGTGACTGCTGCCATGGAGCAAAATATTGTCTCCCCAGATGGGTTCCATGGAACATTGATCCTCTTTGAACTGGTATTTCATGTTCCACCTAATAACACCTTCCAAAAGTACTGTTCTTAGAGTACTTTGAGAAATGTTGGAGTGATGCAATCTTCTGGTGAGACACAGAGGTAGCATTACTAAAATTGCCTTGGAATATTGGAGAAAGTTTTCGAGAGGAGGTGGCATTTGATCTTGATCCTGAATACTTAGTAAGTACTCAACCAAGAACTTAACTAGAGAAAGAGGCTGATGGCATACTACTCCAGACTATGTTCAAGTATGTGCAAGTCAAAGAACTTGAAATATTGGGGAAGCTTTGGAATGTCCATTGGGGAGGGTACTGGTGAGTGAGGGGTGAAAGAGAAGAAGGGAGGAAGAGTTTGAACCAAAACTTGAAATGTCTTCAATACTGTGCTGGATTTCTTCTGTCTGTCTCTCCAGATCACTCTCTGCCCTTGTCCACTTTGTTCTTGGAAGGACATCAGTGGGTTCCCTTGCCCTCTGGCTTCTGGTTGGATTCACCCAATGGAGAGCCCTGGCAGGAGATTGGAAGAAGAGAGGATAGTAAGGTCAGAGTATTTGCTCCATTGGCTCCTTCTATGAGAACTCATCTTGGGTTGGCTGCTTCCCCCAACGGAAGGTCATTGGCCTTCTAAAGCTGGACAATTCAACTTTTCCTTTAAGGATTAGCTAACTTCTGCCTCTCCTCATCTCTTTGGGTTTAGAAGTGGTAAGCCCTAGGCTACTGCACTGTGTCTTGTGCTTCTCCTATACCCACACCTTTGTAAATAGTCCCTGTGTAGACAAACTCTTCTCAAATTATCCTTTTAAAAATATACCATCTACTTTCTGTTATGGCTCTGACTTATATAAATATGATGCTAATGACTTAGAACATAATATAGACAAAAAAGAGAGCCAGTGAGAACTTTTTGTAAAGGTGTGGTATTACCTGATTTACATTAGCAAGAAACCATTTATTTAGGATGGCTAGAGTAAATCCTTTGGAGAAATAGGAAACAGGATTATTTCGATTTGGGCGCAGATTCTTACTGTCCATGGACCCCCGTGAGATCCATAGATAGAATTCAGGGAGTCCATGAATTAGGATGCGAAAAAAATTACATTTTTATTTTTTCTAACTTTTAATGAAATTTAGCATTTCTTCCGATTATGAATATATGCAATAGTATTGGCCATACCTGGGACATTGTCACCCATAGAAATAGCAGATATTTTCATATCATGCTGCAGTATTGTAAAGATCTCAAAATATTATCTATACTCATCATTACTTCAAAATTTTGATAGTTAATAGACCCACAGCCTATTTGTTATCAGATGTGTTGATAAAGAAGCATATATATCATACATGACAATTTTGTTTTCTAAATATTTGGATAAATTCATTTCAATATAATTTATCTTTTTCATAATTCTACATATTTCAAGTTATGCACTTAAATGTACAATTCTGAGAAGGAGTCCATAGGCTTCAACAAATTTCCAAAAGGGTTCACGGTACTCAAATTGTTAAGAAACTCTGTTCATTCACAGATACTCATTCAAGAAAATATAGCAATGGCTGGGTTTCAGGGATCTCTCTTTCCTAAAAAAAATTACCCTCCACTGCTGAAGGCCTGGATAGTTTCTACATGCAGAGTTTCTGGACTAAATTCTTTAAGGTCAATACATTGATTATATCTAAATCATCTTAAATATTTGACCTGATTCTACTTTTTTCCTCCAATTATTTATGTGTTTCATAAATGAATTTCCCGTTTAGTGTTTGACTCTCAAATGTTGAGAGCCAAACTTGTCAATGTTGGCCTTAATTTTCATTATGTCAACTTAGAAGAAATAACTCACAACTTGGTGTCTCATAACTCACTTCTGAAATATCCAATGAGAAACTGCCAAGCTCTTCACTGCTGTTTATCTTGGTCCCAAGACACTGTCCATGCCCTGGTTGAAGATCTCGCCAAATTTCCTCCAATTTATTGCAAAACCAATTGGCAGAACAATGAGGAAACCTGTTTGGGGCCAGTTTTAGGCAATTGATGGTGCCGCCTCTTTCCCCCGCCCCCACTTTCCACTAATCCCTCAAGTTTCTTCCAGACCTAGCCATTCTTAATAAGAATATAACACCTTGGCATGACTCCAAACATGAAAGAAATACATTCTTCCTATCCTTACCCACTTCTCCCCTCCCCTCTGCTTCCTATCCTTTCCTCAAAACAGATACCCTCCAACACTTACTCCTCTCAGCACAGAGAATAGTCAACCTGGCATTGCAACACTCAGAATAAATCTTATTTTGAAAATGGGTGATTGTGCTCTTATCAAAAAAGGAAATGAGAGATTTCAACCTCTTCCCGACAAGGTGTGAGTCTTTCATAAAGCAGCGAATCTGGAGTATTTCCTGTGTGGTAGATATAAGTGGGAGGGGCTGTCTTGCAAAGCCTATTGAGATCAAAACTAGGAGGTGTCTTTACAGCCTGTTGATATTATAAGTAGTTTTGTACAGATGATGGTGCCTTTCTAATACAGGCCTTGAAGCTCTTTCACATAGACTTTCTATAGTTCTGCTGCATTTTTTTTTTTTGAGGAAGATTAGCCCTGAGCTAACATCAGCCACCAATCCTCCTCTTTTTTCTGAGAAAGACTGGCCCTCAGCTAACATCTTTGCCCATCTTCCTCTATTTTATATGTGGAGCGCCTGCAGCAGCATGGCTTGATAAGCGGTGCGTAGGTCCACACCCAAGATTCGAACCAGTGAACCCTGGGCTGCTGAAGCAGAACGTTTGAACTTAACTGCTATGCCACCAGGCCAGCTCCTAGTTCTGCTGCATTTTTAAGACATAGGAAGGGGTTGAGATTATCTGCTCCCATTTACGGTCTGAAGACTAGAGACTCAAGAAGGTTATGTGACTTGAGGTTATTCAGACAACTAGCAGCAAACCCACAGTGAAATTATTTCCTCTGTTAGACTCTGCTGCCATTTTAAGCTAAGAATATGTTGGACTGGTTCTCAGACTTATCCTTAGGCAGAAAGTAGAAAGACTCTTTGGATATAGTATCTGTTAGGGACACAGGCGGGAAAATAGAAACCACATTAGGTATTTCAACAGAGGGCATTTAATATAGGGGATTGGTTATATAGCTGTTGGAAGACTGAAAAAATTAAATGAGAACAAACAAGGTAACATAGAGATAGCATGTGGTAGAAAAAGCTACCCCCCTAAGACTAGGGGAACACAGGAAGAGATTAGGGCTGTGGAACTTAAGAGATCAGAGAAGGGCCCAGAGGAACTTGGGCACAAACCTCTGAGAAAGAGGTTCTGTATGGCTGCTGATGGCACCTGAGGGGCTTTGAGGAGGGCCTTATGGAGCTGGAATTCAGATCTCTGAGGAGGGAGTAATGTACCCTTGCTGGGGTTTATACCTCTGAGGAAGCTCTTTGAGGCTGGCTCTAGATGGTGGAGGCTGCGTCCACCTGCTGCTATTGGGATGGAGGAAGTGCTGCTGCTAGGCAGCATTAAGAGGAACAGCAAGTAAAAAGGAAGAGGGGGATGCATTCTCCCTTCTCCTGCTTTTGGTCTTTCTCTAGTGCCTCCTAATGACAGAACCTATTAAGAAGCAGCTAGCAAAGATGAAATGTCATTTGCAGAGTATCCCCTAGCACATAGGCAGGGTTTAGGAGATTTTAGAGCTGGCGTACAATAGCTTACTAACTCACACAGGTGTGTAGGACACTTTCAGATTACCAGAAGCTGCACCAGTCACCTGTAGGGACATTTGGTATCAGGAAGAGGCTGATTTAATATGAAGACTCCAGGTCATGTAGGTATGGCCTAGAGCTGGCAGGTGAGTCAATGGGACTTCAGATTTCCTAGGCCTCCTCTCTTGTTTTCATAGTCCTGTTGCTTGGGGCAGAGAGAGTGGGGTTGGTGTGGGAGGAAGGAGATTGCGGCATGCAGAGCTGTGGGCAGTGGCACCAGTGCCCCTTGTCTAGTCACGCAGGTACTAGAAATTTCATAGCAGTCAGCACTAGGCTGACGGAGCTGAGCTGCAATCAGGGGTTAGGCAGAGAGGAAACTGACAGAATATCTGAATGACCACACCAACATCATTTTCATGCAGAGCAATCAGCATACTGGTTGAGAGAAGCACCTGTACCCACTTATGGCTCAGGTTTCTGGAAATATGAGGAGTAGAGAGAATCTTGATAATATAAATCTACAGATTCATGTGCTCATCAAATAATTATGGAGTGTCTAGTATATGCTACCCACCATGCTAAGGCCTGGGGCGGTGAAGATGAATCAGGTAAAGAGGAATCTGTCTCCAGGGGAGCTCAAATATTAGTAATTGTGAGCAATAGAGCATTATAGTCACTTTTTTTTTCTGTCAGAGTGGGAATGGAGTTGAGGGACAGGTGCCTTAACTAGGGCACATCAGAGACAGCTTCAGAGGGCAGATGGCACCTGAGTGCTGACGTAAGGAGGGGCGCTCAGTGGGTGTCAAGGGGAGAAAGAGGAAGCAACACGAACAGAGGTCTAGAGGTATGAACAGCCTGGTGCACAGGAGAAACTGGGAGGGATAGGGTGAGAAGCTGAGGGCCTCATTCAGGCAGCAGCTTCTACCTCCTCTGCTCAAACATGCTGCCAAGTAGCAGCCTGACTGGTTTGGGTTTCACCTGCTGCGCACCTCTGATGAGAGCAATAATCATCACTATACCAGAGAGCAACCAAAGGAAGAGAAAATGTGGAAGATTTGGACAACGCACCAGTGGGATAATCAGCTCTTGGATAATTGAGAGAAGGTGGCCGTGTAAACAGTCTTGATTTACGCGTGAAGGCGGGGCCCAATGCCCTTGGCACCTGCCTTTTTCTAGAACCAATGCATATTTCCTTGTGTTTTTCCGAGGTAGAGAGGGCATGTTGGGACCTTTGTTTGGGGTCTTTTTCACATGTTAGAGTGAAAGAAGGACCCTCAGCATCTGGATATGCAGAGTGTGATATGCAGGTCCCTCTAAATGTGCGGGCTATTAGAGTCAGCCGCTTCCAAGAAGCTGTCCTATGATTTAAGCCACAGCAGTAGCCTCTATCAGCCCCCCTTCCCCACAGAACCTTTGGCTTCCATCTGACCGGCCTTGACACTCAATGTCCAAACACTGATAAAATTGATTTGCCTAAGTGTGGGAAAGTCCTGGAGCATCGATTGTTTCCTCCTCTTCACCCGCCATGCCCTCATATTAGCACTCTCCCAGAATGTACCTTGCTTGTTTGGTTGGAGGAGGTCAAAGCCCTGATGAAGAATGAGTGGAATTCCACAGGATCAGGCCAGTCTTGATAAATGACAGCAGGGGATGGTGTGGGGAGGGGGAGGGGCGCAGGGAATCCGGGAGAACTGATTGGCTTAAAAACAATCAAGCGTCCCCTCCCCTTGTTCCACCAGTCTGTCTGGTGCTTTCAGGGTGACCGAAGGCTTGCCATTCTAAATATTTGGAGTTTCAAAAATCGATCTATGGAATATGTTTCTTCTTTCAAATTAAAAATATTTCAAAAAATACTTTTGAGAGTGTTATTGCTATGCCTCACAGCGCTAGAGCTGCCCAAGCAGGATTGGATGTCATTGTTTTGGGGCTTCTGTTTGTTTTGACACTTCTTTTTCCTTATTGCCATGAGCCTGATCAGTCCATTTTCGGCTGTGAAGAGCCCATTGTCCCCTGCCCTGGGTTCTAGTCTTGCTCTGCCGTGAAATAGCTTGTGACCCTCCCAAACTCACTGTAAAATGAGAGCTTGGTTGGTGGTCTATTATGTTCCTTCCAGCCTTGACTTTTATGATGAACTCCAAGGTACCTCATCAAGTCTGCAGGATAGACGTAGGCAGGTTCTAACTCCAGATGAGCCGTCTGCAAGGTGGTACCAGGATGGGATAGAGAGCCCTCACACTATCCTTTACATCTTCTCAAATCCAGCCAGGGATCACACCATGGAGAATCATGGGGATGATTTTAGTTATTCTGCCATGGGTAGACTGAGATGTCCTCTCTGAAGAAGATAACTCCCCACACTATCAGGCAGTTAGACAAAAACATAGATGCCTCTATTACAAATGCTACTCAGATCTCCTACTTAGGATCAAAGGCGCAGAGAACCTGATGGCTCTTGAACATATGGCCAATAGTCTTCTTGGGAAGGCCTCTCCTAGTTATGGGAAATGTCTTTTTATTGTTTAAGCTTCTGCATAGACCAAGAAGGGACATCCATCTCTGTTACTCCTGGGTTTAAAATCATGCCAAAAGTTTGGCATATAGGATAAATAGGATGGGATTATACTTGTGTACCCTCTATACCTCGAGGATGAAGATTTCTGTCCATTTAGTGCGGTGGTTCTTATCTGGGGACAATTTGCCTCCAGTGGACATTTGCAACGTCCATAGACACTTTTGAACATTATATTGTGAGGATGGCTGCTACTGGCACCTAGTGAATAGGGGCCAGGGTGCTACCGAACATCCTACAATGCACAGGGGAGCCCCATACAACAAAGAATCATCTGGTCCCGAATGTCAATGGTGCCTTGATTGAGAAATCCTGATTTAGTGCCTCTAGAGTAATGGGATGGTGGTGGCTGGCTGGGCTAAAGCTTTCCTGTTGTTTCATGGGTAGACTCAAATTCAATATTTATATTTGGTTTTGCTTAAGGCCGACAAGCCCGGCTGGCTGTGGAGTAGAGGGAAACACCTCTTTTATCAAAATTGGCTTCAAAAGATGTCTATCTCCCGTTTCTGGTGAGTCATCTGTCCATTCACAAGTGTTGGAAGTGGGAAGGAGGCCACTGAGAGACTCCCCAAGGATACGCTAATTGGATGAGGAAACTCTGGAACTGAAGGGAACTTTAATGTCCATTTCATTCATCCCTCTACTTTAAAGCACCAAACGAAGGCCCATCCAAGGTGAGACTGAATTATACAATTTTCAACATTGCTGTCTACAGTCCACACTTCCCCCCATCATTTGCACCCTTTTTGGTGCCTTTTCTTCTGGACACTTTCCCCTCTTCTCTAAGCTACATTCTGGCTACTTTGGATCCCTGCATCTATGGGAGATCACGATCAAATTGGTTATTTCGTGGCTGAATGTCAGCAACTCACTGTGTTATTACTAGCAACTCTGTTAGCCTTTTGAAATGGGGTTCTTGAGGAAAAAGTAATGCTTAGCCCACTTTTCCAATGGTGGAGCCCCAGGTGAATTAACACCTGAAGGAAGAAAACATTGTTGTCTCTGGGTGTCTTTCATCCCTCTTCAGATTTTTGTGTGCAGGTGATCATCTACTCTTTTTTTTTTTGAGGAAGATTAGCCTTGAGCTAACATCTGCTGCCAGTCCTCCTCTTTTTGCTGAGGAAGACTGGCCCTGAGCTAACATCTGTGCCCATCTTCCTCTACTTTATATGTGGGATGCCTGCCACAGCATGGCTTGCCAAACGGTGCCGTGTCTGCACCCAGGATCTGAATCGGTGAACCCCGGGCCTCTGAAGCGGAACATGTGCACTTAACTGCTGCACCACCGGGCCAGCCCCTGATCATCTACTCTTAATAGCTGCCTCATCAGAGGTAACATTCTGAGCACGATATGATATCATCTTCCTCAGAAAAACACCTGAATATTTAACAGGATGGAACCCTCTAGATAATATCACCATATTTGCCTAACTCTGAACTCTTGAATACAATGAAAAAGTATCCTATCTGGATTGTCTTGGAATATCCATGATTTATAGCTGCTAAACTGCAAACTAGTGTAAGTCGCCTGGCATTAAATATGATTTGCCTTTGTGTGTGCCTTATTAGCACTTCTCTAGCCCTCTCTGACATAGAATCCCAGGCTATAGATGAAGGCATGGGTGGGCTGCTCCTCTGGACCCCAAGGTTTGCAAAGGGAAGGAAGGTGGCATCTTCCTGATTAGAGAAAGGCAAGTCAAATGAAGCTCCAGCACCTCCGCCTCTCCCTCCCTCCAATTCCCTAAGGAAAGGCTGGGACTCGGCTCTTGGTTCTCGGTTCCCAGTGATGAACCACAGTCCATTGTCATCTCCCCAGGCCTCCCCACACCTTTTATGACTCTGTTTTAGAGAAAGAACCCCACCCTTCAAAGGCTTGGCTCTATCAATTTTCCCTGCCATATGTCCTTATTAACAAGTTTATGACACTCTTTATCTTAGGATTATGATGTTAGGACTGCCATCAATTAATAAAGCATGCTGCAAACAGTAACTTACCATTTAGATTTTTTTAAAATATGGGAATAACACATATATGGTATTAACCATTTTCTAAGCCAGTCCCAAGGTAGCCTCAATATCAATAAAGAACGTTAGCAGGTCATGTTGATTTCAGACTAGAAATAGACTTACTATGTATTTGTTGCTGTTGGGGTCACACTCCTTGTGATGCTGATTGTTATGAGAACGTATAAAGTAGATTCCAAGGCTGGTGGCAGTAGAGTAGTTACTGACATATTTTAGATGTTTTCCAATTGTCTGTAGTTTGTCATTGTTAGACAAATATGGCTGCTATAATTCCTTCGATGACGGTAATTTAGCAGAGGAACACTATGTATTCAGATATTAGCATTAAAAACATATGGTAAACAGCTAGTTCCATTAAATATTTTCACTGATTATTAAATTATGCTGATTGTAAAATTTTGAGAAATATTGGAAAGTGTAAAGAAGAAAACGAGTATCATTCATGATTCCACCACCCATTTATAATGCTAAATTTTTTATATTCATGTGGATACATTAATGTACAACTATATCACATACATACACACATATAAACAACTAACATACATAAATATTTTGGTAATTCTACGACACATACAATTTTGTATACTTCTATTAACATTAGGCTCTGAGCGTTGTCTCCCACCGGTACAGAATTCTTTATAAACGGTTTTTAAGGATGTCGTGGTAAAGCGTTCTGGGGGCACAGCATCATGTTTCTCACTCTGAGCACTTGCGCAAGTAGGCTGTTTTCAATCTTTCACTATTAACAGAAGAGGGCGGGGAGGAGGGTGCGCTCTGGAGTCAATTATCACTGAGTGGGAAGGCCTGTGAGCAGGTTGTCACATCAAATCCTTGCCCACTTCGGCTTTATCCAGCTGAAACCACTAGAGGATCAGCCCAGCTGGTGCCTGAAGCAGTCTTGACAAGACAGGAGGTATATTAGGCATTCCATCTGCTCTAGGGGTCTAGAATTTGGTTTGTTGAGGGTGGTGAGACCCGAACATCTTCCTGTCCACCAAACCTGTTTTATTCCACCATATTTATTTGCTCATAAGATTGGACCTTGCTTGCCAAATTCCTGACTTATACTCTACTTCCTCCTCCCACTGGAAACTCTGTCCTAAACATTAGTCCACTTGGCTGGGGCCTTGAGCTCCTGGCTGGTTCCTGCTGATCCATTCTCCCTGGGGAAATGCAGTCTATTTCCAACTGCATGGGTCACATGGAAGCACACTGCTGTCATTCTGTCACATTGACTTAGAAATTTTTGCTCCTCTCTCCCACCCACAAGAACCAACCTTCTTGAGCATTTACAGTATTCCAGATCAAGGTCAAATTTTCCATTCCTCTTTGGAGTTTTGGCCACTTCTCATCCCAAAGTACTGGCCCTGGGGCTGGACTGACCCATCCGTTTTGAGCCCACCATTCCTAGCATCCTTTCTTCATCATTGGCCAATGCCACTGAGTTCTTAGCCTGCTCACGTCCAAGCCAGCTCACAAAACAATACCCTCTGGTGTATTTCTGGCTATTTCATGGCTGTGAGGAGAAGCAGCAGCTGGCAGAAAACATATTAAATAGACCTGGGTCCTCTGGGAATCACAGAGTTAAGCATTCCCACCCCTTTAGCCACCTTTCACATTTGATTGATTTTTTTCGATTGGTTGTTTGCCTGACCTGATCAGAGAGTTTGGGCAGCAGTTTCTGTTGACACTTTATTTCACTTTGGGTAAAGTTTAAACATGACTTATCACAACTCTGACACATCTGGAAGGCCATGTTTAGCCCCGTTCCTGTTCTCTACCTCTTTCAGTTATGAGAACATAGGGTACGAAGGCATTTTTCATACATCGGAAGCAAGTTCATTGGTTTGGATCTTTTTGGAGAAAAGGCTTAGACATTCCAGGTTATAATCACTGCTAGACATTCCTTCTCTTCTGCTCTAGAGTTAAAAACTGTCATATTTATTTCATTTTCCACAGGTGAAAAGCATCCATTTCTTGGAGAAATGCCACTGTGAGATTGCAAGTCCCAGGACCAGGACTTATGTGTCTCTTTTTCCAGCGAAGTGGCTAAAGGTCTGGAGCTGAAGTTGCAAATGCCATAGTGTCCTTGAATCTCAAGTCTGGACTGAAAAAAGTTCTTAAAGGTCCCCTGGTTCAACCTTCTACTTAACGTGGAAATCCTTTCTACCACATCCCTGCATGGGAATCACAGGTCTCTGTACCTGTCTAGCATAGTCCACTTGGGGGGTTATTCTCCTAATTAAAACATCTTTCTCTTACTAAATGGGAAATTACCTCCAATTTCTATTCACCCCATATTTCTTCAGTTCCTACTATGTGCCAGGCATGCTGCTAGGCCCATGAGATATAAAGTTGGATAAATCCCAGGATTTACCTTTAAGGGGTTCAGAGTGGAGCAATGGAAATGGTCACAGAGTATGACGCACAAAGTTCCTGGGGGACATGGGGGAAGAATGCTGAGTTCTGCTAGTGGAGGTGGGAGAAGGCTTTGTAGATGATGGGACCTCAGAACCGAGCCTGGAGAAGTAGGGTTGGATTTCACTAGGAACATATGGACATTAGCAATATAACTCTCCAGCGAACCAGGAGAAGCAGGGCCTGGGCAGCGTTGAATTCAAGAAATATTGGGAGGTGGGACCACAGGCTTTAGTGATTGTTGTATCTGGAGGGTGACAGAGAACATTGTTGCAAATTCTGCAGTTCCCTGAACTCAGTTCCCCTGCTGCCCTAGGAGTCTTCTCTTCTCTGGCACTCAGTTAGTTTACCACAGACCACATGCTTTCCAGAACCTGCAACATTCTCATCACCTCTCTTAAAACACAGTGGTTTTTTGGGGCCTCTCTTAGATGTGGTCACCAGACTCAAACACATCTACCAAAAGATACATAACCAGGGGAGAATACAGTATCTTTTTAAGCGAACAGGACTTTTCTTCTCCTCTCAATTCCATGTCCCGTCATTCCCTTCCCTCATGCCCAGGGGAGGACCTTTCCCCTTCCTAAGTCTCAATTTGTTTATCAGCACCATCTAGTCAATAGAGCACACGATCACTTAAACGAAAAGTGAATAAAACTGGGTTTTGAACATTCATTTGTTCAGTCAGTAAGAATTTCTGATATTTATAACGCGCAAGGCATTATGAGCATTGTAATTAAATACCTCCTACGCACCAGACACACACGCTGTAATGATGGGTAAATTTCAGGATTTGCCTTTAACAAGTTCAGTCTAAATATCTAAATATCTAAAAAGATGTTTAAAACAAGTTTTTTACCAACAAATGACTTATAGTCTAGAAGGCAAGGACTGCCAGCCAGCCAGACTTTCATTCGTGTTGTAATAATACGTGACATGCATTGAATTCTTCTAAGCGCTTGACATGAATCAACTCACTCCATCCTCATAATAACACTATGAGGCTGGTAGATACTCTTACCAAGATTTTCATTTCACAGAGGAGGAAACTGAGGCACAGTAGCTCAAGGTCACACAACTAAAAATAAGGGAACCAGGATTCAAATGCAAGAATTTTGCCTCCCGAGTCTGCACCCTTTACCAGCATGTTGCATAATCTCTTACAAATAACTAAGATATAAATTAGAAAGAGAGAAATGTCACGAGAAAGAAAGCGAGGAGAAGGTGGCCCTTTTTGATTGCTTTGTAAATGATTCATCCCCACTGTGGGCTTCTCTCTGTGTGCTTCCTGGTATGGGGGAGGGAGGGCATAACCGCCTTTCCTTGTGCATCTCTTTGCTGCCATCTGTAATTTACAGCGGGGGCACAGAGGAGGGCCTCACATCCAACTGGACCTTGGTGTTAAAGTGATAATGTTTTATGCTTTTGCTTTTAGCAGGTGACAATAAAAAATCAATGGATTATAATTACAGGACCTTGAAGTTTAGCGTTGCCCCAGATGGTAATGAAAATTCATTTATGGTATGACAACCACAGATTAGCGATTTCTCTCTCCTCAAATAGCAGGGCGGTTTATGATGCTGCTGGTTTGCTACCTCTTACAGAAGGCACCAGATCGTGTGCCAGGTTGCCCCAGTGAGTAATAGTCTGGTTTTATTGTATGGGATAAATCAGTCACATAGACGTCTTGCGTTGGCTTAATGAGGCTAGACCAGCGAGCGCCAAGCTTGGGAAACACTTGTTGGTCAACAGCCTTGAGTGCTGACAGAGGGCCCTGGAAGGGCTGAATTTGGAGTGACTACTCAGCAGCTTGCTTGCAGGTGGGCGGGAAGAATCTGGGGTCTGGTTTGAGAACTGGCTTTCAAGAAGACCGAGTTCTAAAATACAGGGAGCTTTTGCGCATGACATCAGTAATAAATGAAACAAACCAAAACCAAAATCAAACTAAAAACAGTCTTTTTTTTTTTTTTCCAACTGGTAGTCCTTGTCATCTCCCCATGCAGTGATGGCTTTATCTGGGGATGGGGCAGGGCGTAAGGGGAATGGATTACAGAATACTACAATGGCCTTCCGGAGGAAAGCATTCTGCTTCTCTATGGCTAACATGGCTTTGCATGTGGGGAATTGTTTTGGCACACTATTTAGTGTCTCCCTGTCTTTTCAAGCTCCCAGATGCTGCCAGAGCCAGCCTTTATTGCTTGAGCTAGGGTCATGGCAGAGGAAATTCATTACAGTTTCCCTCTGCCCTTTGCACCCCGGCTTATCTCTAGATGAGTTAGAAGATTCCTCTGAATATCTCTTGAGCGTTTTCCAACAGGGACAAATTGAAGACCATCAGGAACGTCTTCTCTCTAGGGTGAACCCTCCTGCCTAAATGTACCATGAAGCTATTCCATTTGCATCCCTCTGTGTGTACAATTAATGAGACTACCGTGCAGTAAAGTAACCACAAGAGGCTGTGTCAAGGGTGCTGGGGCAGAGAGAAGTAGGGTCAGAGAGAAGGTTCAGGTGAGCTCCACTATTTGGATTCTCTATTTCAGAGTCAATCATGTCTTGCCTTTTGGAATGCAGCCATAATCTCTTAGGAAATTCTGGAAGAGGAAGCCTTGAAGACTTGCTGCCCCAGCTAACGCATTTCATGTTTCTACTTTGTTCTTTCCCTTCCAAGACTTAGACTTAACAGAAAAAAACAAAGGTTTCACTTCTTATGTCAGAAGACAGAAATTTATTGACATCCAAGCAGAAGGGGGCCCATGGAGATGTAAGAAAGCACTTCATCACAGGGACCGTGATGGTGTATCAGTCAGGGCTGTTATGGTGTGGTAACAAACAACACCCCAAACATTTTTTAAACTGTTTAGTATAAAATAAAACACAGAAACAGAAACCCACCTGAAACAAATATTTATGATATTTCTATAAAGCTAACATCCTTGTAACCAGCACTCAAGTTAGGAAATGGAGCTTAGACAGGTACCCAGAAGTCCTCTCACATACCCCTGCCCTCCTCTCCCTCTGAAACTAACCACCTTCCCCACTTTTATAGTAATAACCCCTGAATCTTACTGGATTAAAACAATTAAAATTTATTTCTTTTGTTTTTGGTGAGCGAGATAGGCCTTGAACTAACACCTGTGCCAATCTCCCTCTATTTCGTATGTGGGATGCTACCACAGCATGGCTTGATGAGCGGTATGCAGGTCTGCGCCTGGGATCTGAACCTGTGAGCCGCAGGCTGCCGAAGCAGAACATGCAAACTTAATCACTATGCCACCAGGCTGGCCCCTAAAATTTGCTTCTTATTCCTACTATGTATCTATCACCAGAAGCTGAGGGTTTGGCTCCCTTGTCATTGCATCCTTATTCTGGGACCCAGGCTGACAGAGCTTTCTGGAACATTGCCAGTGAGCATGGCAGAGGGAACAGTGTATCCTGGGGAGACACACACTGGCTCAGCCTGGAAGTGGTATACATTACCTCTGTTCATAACTCACTGGCCAGTGCAGGCCCCGAGGGCCCACCCAACGTCAAAGCCCAGGAAATGTCATTCCTCCATGTGCCCAGAAGGGGGAGCTGAGGACGGAGAAGGAATATTTGACAAACGCCACTGAAGTTGGCTGCAGTTCTGGATTTGGACTCTGGGTTCAGAAGTTCTACCAGTGGCTAGCTGTGTGCTTTGGACTAGTAACTTTTTAAATACTCAGTTACCTCATTTATAAAATTCATCGAGTTCTGGTGAGACTTAAAGTCATGCTTTAAAGCCTTAGGATAGTGCATGGCAATCACAATCTCTGCTCAGAGCTTATTGTGAAAACTGTTTCAACGTCCCCCGTTCAGGTAAGATGTTCAAGATGGAAAGAGAGTCCCTCCAAGCTCCATCTATGCCGGGGTGGGGGAGGGGCAGGTGACCCCACGTGTGAACACGAAGTGACAGAGCTAGGGGCCGTCTTGGAAGCACCTTGGAGTCCTTCTATTTTCCACTCCATGACCTATTAGTATGAGGTGGGGGATGGAGGGCGGTAAGGAAAGGAAAGACGAGACATCCCATTGCTAGGTCCCTTTGGGGTTTCTATTTTGTTGTTGTTATTGCTTCAGGATGTTGATCTTTCCCCCTTTTTTGGATGACAAGAAAGTGATTCATGTTCAGGGGAGGGATCCCATCCCCTCTTTCACTGACAGCGAAACTGTCAAAAAGCCCATCCCTATAAACACTAACCTGGCAAAGGAGACCGAGCCTCCATATGGAAAATCAAAGTAAGGGATCTGGCAGGGAGTTGCAAAGATGGTTTGAATCAGAGGCAGAGACAGCCTGTGGATATTGGGATGGGGGCTCGGGGGCTGTCTGCACCCTCGTGCCAAGATGGCTGGGAACCTGGGCCAGTGAGTTTCCATTCGCTGGGAAAGGCAGGCCCTGTCTGCGCTGGAAGCCAGATCGGAGCAGGTCTCTGGTTTAAATTCGGCTCATCGGAGGGTCCTCCGAGCTAATTGGGACGGAGCCGGACTGTGTTTTCTTTCCTGCTTAATAACAAGGAGAATTGCTTACAGCTCTGGACTTTATTAGGGGGAATTTGACATTGTTTTGTTGGACAGAGGCTCCGTCCAGGGAGCTAATCTCTCACACCTGTTTGGCTTTGTTAAAGAGCCAAGGGGCCCTGGCCTGTTTGCTATTGGTTAAGGCAGAGACTGATATAAGGGGAAGAGAGGAAGGGACAAGAGAGAGGATGGGGATTTCCCTCCTCGCTCCCAATTCTAAAAATCTAGTGCTGAAGATGATACAGATGCCAGTGACAGAGTTAATAAATATGATGTTTGCATCTGGATTAGATCCATCCAACAGCGTCAATTCTCTAAATATTTATTAAGCATCTACTATCTGCAAGGCACTGTCCTGTGCCAGCAGCAAGCAAGAGAGGCAGAGTTCCTGCTCTTTGGGAATTTATACGCTGGTCATCTCAAGAAAAAATTGGAACCTCTCTCATGATTCTAGGAAGCCGGGTTGCTGGGGGAAAGGGGTTCCTCTAGGAAACGTTGCTGGCTCCTTGCCTGTGACTTTTCTTTCTCTGGACTCACTTCCAACGTTACAGGCTATTTCACAAGCCTGGGGAACCTTGCCCTTTATCCTTTGGGGGAGGTTTATCCTCATTAGTGCCCCTAGAATAGTGGTAATTGGGACCTGAAGAGAGTATATGTGGGCATATAATATATACCTGTGGGAGAAGGGAAAGTCCCTCGTCCCGAGGAAGGAGCATAGGACAAACCCAGGGCCTTTTGGTTACTAGTCACACATTCCCTCTTCTGGCTACATGGCTGCTGGCAAAGCAGGAGTCTATCAATGCTGGAGCAAGAAGCTGGTTGAAGAGCTGAGAGAATAGCAAAAAGGTGCTGACTCTCTTGGTGGAGAAGGGAGGCATCCCGCACAGCCAGCTCTTGACTTGAGGTGTCTGGGTTTGAATCTTAGCCAGGTCCAGCTACGTAATGCATGGGGCCTACTGCACAATGAAAATTCGAGGGTTTGGCCAGGAAAGAAGTCATGGGCCCACAGTCCAGACCCACAGTGGACACATGACCTCAAAGAAACGGCAACGTCTGTTTCAGGACGTGCTCAGAATCTGGACTGGGGATGGGGGAGAGGCTCTCCTCCCTCCCCTGAGGTGGGAATGGCTGGGGCCCTCTCCTCTGCGGAAACCCAGGGCGTACACTGGACCCTATCTCTCTGTGTCCGGGCCCCCGCTGGGTACGGAAGATTATGACCCAACAGGAGCTTTTCCTTGTCTACAGGACCCAGGTGCTGCCCCCGGTGGTGCTCAGTGGTCAGGGGCAGGGATGGTGAAGGGGAGGACAGGCAGGCCCGGAGCAGCAGGGATGGGAGGCAGGTGGCCAAGAACCCCTCCCAGGAAGGCCGGCAGGCACCGAGAGGCAGGACCACATGTGAGCAGAGGCCCCAGGCCTCCAGGCATGCTCCATCTGACTTTACTTACAAAACACAAATGCAAAGATAAAATTATTAAGAATCTTAAGACAGTGCCTGCAGAGCATTAACCCCAAGCATGGGCCCTTAGGGTCCCCCTGGGCTATTGCACTGGCCACACGCCCAGGAAGGAGCCGTGATCTCAGCTTCACCTCTTATGAACAGTGAAACCTTGAGAATGTTACTTAACCTCCTTAAGCACAAATTTCATCATCTAGAAAGTTGAGACGATGAGAGTACCTATCTCAAGGGGATGTTGTAAAACAGTTAAGACGATAGTAGCTTTGAAGTGCTCAGAGCAGTGCCTGGCACTCAACACGCACTGTTAGCCACTACTGTGCTTCTAGATTCCCCTGCCTGCTTTTCTATGGTGCCATGGATGCTTAGAGCCTCATTTTCTACTACCCGGTTCTACTGAGGGGCCCCCACTCTTTCTTTTTGTCCTTTTGTGACCAGGGACAGGAGATTGCAAGGTATCTGGCCAAGCTTCAGGAGGAGACCCACAGTGTAGAACAGGGGCCCCTGTGCCCCCAATACACACACACTCACACAGGCACACACACCCCCCCAGCACTCACACAGGCACACACACACACCCAGTACTCACACAGACACACACACACCCCCAGCACTCACATGGACACACACACACACCCAGCACTCACACAGGCACACACACATCCCCAGCACTCACACACACCTAGCAGTCACACAGACACACACACATCCAGCAGTCACACAGACACACACATATACCCAGTACTCACACAGACACACACATGCACACCCAGTACTCACACAGACACACACATACACACACAGACAGCTGCGCATACAACACTCACACACAGACACACACACTCAGCACTCCCACAGACACACACATACACAGCACTCACACACAGACACGCATACCCAGCATTCACACAGACACGCACTCCGTACTCACACAGACGCAGACATACACACACACACACAGCACTCACACAGACACACCGAGACATACACTGACCTCATGAACATTAAATGCTAATGCAGATTTTTTGAAGCCCTTCAAGGAGACCAGAGTTCTTTGGTGGTGCTTTAAGGATCCCCGTGAGCAGACGGCCGTTGCAACCATACCTGGCCACCACGCGCTCACTATCCTCGTTCAACCACAGAATCTTTCCTCTTGGTCTGAATTATATTTTGCTGTTTCATAAAGGATTTTCCTTGAAAAAATAAAAAGGGTCTGCTTTTCTAAAAAAAAAAAGTATGGAACCCAGCACTTTAGTCAATGGAGCTGTGGGACCTGGGCTCCGCCACAGCTGTTTGTCTCTTGGGGTTGATCCTCTGGCCAGGTGGCTGCTGACCCTGGGGGCAGAGGCTATAAGTGGGCCGGCAGACAGACCAAAACCTGGACTCAGACATCGTCGGTTCCTTGCCCAAGGAGATACGGCCACAGACTGTGACTGAGGTTGACAACAATACTTTCAGATTCCCAAATGCCTGCTTTTCCCACTGCACTGCCTCCTTGCTTAAACTCAGGTCTGAGAGGGATGGAACTTTCCAGAAGAGCTGCTCCAAAAAGGGTATTTTGATCCTCCCTTGAGAAACACTGGGCTGGGAATCAGAAGACCTGTGTTCTAGTCTTACCTTAGTCACCCTCAACTGTGTGACTTTGCACAAACTACATAAGCTTTTTGAGCCTTAATAGGCTCCTTTGTAAAGTGGGAATTCTCTTTGTCTTGCCTTTATTATAAAGCTCTGATGAGGCTCATATGATATAGTTTGTGCAAAAGTCCTTTTGGAAACTGCAAAACACCACCCAGATGTATGAAAATTTTAAGGGCCGGCTCTTGCCTCCTTTACTTGTCCTCTCATAAGCTTTGTTCTTAGCAGCTCTGACGAAACAGCATGGCAGGTGGGAATAGCTCATACTGTGTCATTTTCCTACCAATAGGCTTCGTTCATTGTTTTGTGATCTGCTTCTATGAAACCAAAGCTAAATGATGAGCCAAACACATATACACATATTCATATACTTCTATTTAATTATCATCCTATAAATCATTAAAATCACCCCCTTTCTTTATATGCGATGATGGCATTTGACAGTGGTGTCCTGGTAAATGTTTAACAACCAGCTCTCTAAAAAGAATGTATTCATGTTTTTCCATACACAAGTTTATCATGAATTGATATAAAGGCTGTGTAGCACAAATTTGCCAATAATTATGAAATATGCAATACCTTTTACGGTGAATTCTGTATACCTAATTGGTCCTCGAAAAATATTTCACTGACTTTTCTTTTGCAGCTGATGAAAGAGTATAGTTCCAACATGAATGCTGGAATAAGATGTTTTTATTTTTGTTTTTGTTAAGGAATAAAATGAAAGAATGAAGACGTATGTTGGAACCTCACTTCTTAGTCAATGATGTAATTTCTTCACCGACTCAGAGAATAGTTTTTGATGCTGGAAGACTATTTCCTTCATATTTTTTTTTTGGCTACTCACAGTATAACAACTATAGACGTGATATACTGTTATGTGGATTATTAATATTTTCTTCATCATTCTCTTAAAACTACACAACTAGAAAACTGTAAATCAAACCTTGACTTGTAGCATTTGTAGATTTCCATGGTGTTGATGTTTCCACCATGGCCAACTTTAAGCTAAAATGTGAGATCATTGAACACAGAGTGGGGCAGAGCTAGGCATCAGTCACCATTATACAGTGTTTCCGCCATATAGACACGATAGACATAAATAACCCCGACAGCATAAATAATAGTAAAACATTGTCAAATAGTACGGAAGTGATAAGCTTATTTTCCTATGTTTTTAATGTAATTTATTTAATTGTAAGTTCATAGAATTTAACTTTTAATAGTGGCTGCCTTTACCAACTGGCTCACAAAATCATGTCAGTTTCGCAATCGGCCCCTATTAGTGCGTGTGAGCTGGCTCCAGCACACCACACGTTTGGTTTTCTCTTCCTTGTGAACCTGGAATGTTTCAACACTCAAAAAGAGTTATTTAGTCCTTATTTGTGCTAGATGCTGGGGACTCAGTGATACAATCCTTGTTGTCATGGAGCTTACAGCCTTCTTGAAAAACAAGTAAATAGAATAGCCATTTAGAAAACTCAGCCGTTTTCTGAGTGTGTATTTGTTTTTTAATTGCGAGAGAGAGAAAAACCCTGTTGGGTGTTCTAGTGTGTATTGGTCCCATTCTTATTTCCCAGTTACCTTGTATGACTGGCTCTCTCTGTCGTTGCTCGCCAGTTTTCTGGCTAAAACCTCTTTCTCATAATGAGGAACTTTGGCTAAGGAGCATGGAGGTAAGGACCACGAGGTTTGGTCTTCAGTTGGCCTTTGAAGTTTGACTATGACGGGCATGCGCCCCACCCGCCATCCAGAGCAGAGATCGTCCAACACCTCATGATTTGGCTGGACTATAGTAATGCCCCTTCCTTTGCCCCCAGGACTTACTCCTGGGACTTCCACCCTGTTCCATGGGCAAGTGCAAATTCTGGATCTCAAGCAGAAATAAACGCATGAATAACAATGATAAAATGCCCACTTACCCTTTGTTAAGAATAAAATAAGAGTTCACGTTGAGAGGGCTTCCTCATTTTGTAGATTCCCCTCAAATCAGGGACTTTCCAAGCAATGGTCGCACCTCTGCTTACGTGAAAAGGTGTAGGGCTCTGAGAGTATTGATCATTTTGTCCAGGAATGGATGGCTGTGTGTGCACACACACGCGTGTGCACGTGTACGCACACGCAAAGAGAGAAAGACTCTCTTCATGTACGAGCAGAGATTGTCCATCAAAAAGAGCTAGCAGTGAGCTCTCTGTCATCATTCGTAATAGCTCCTGAAATGAGTTGGGAAACTTTAATTATGTTAGTGCCTTATTTTCAGCTCCTGTTATCTTTTGAACTCCTGGAGGGTGGGGGAATGGCTTACCCCGCAGCCTGGGCTTTTTCTAAAGAGGCTTTGTCTCTCTGCCCAGGTATTAAGTTGGTGGCGCAACAATCATAGGTACGTTCGGGTCGCTTTTCTCCCTCCGCCCCCCGCAAGCGCCGTCCTGGGTCTGAATGTGGGCCTGTGTTCTCTGGTCCACCGTCCTCAGGCCTGCACAGGGGACTGAAAGAGAATGGGCCACAGGAATGCACCCAGAACAGAGCCAAATTGTTCAGGCTGCGTGAAGAAGAAAGAAAAACCGGGAGGGTAGGGGCAGGGAGAAGAAGAAAAGCTTTCCTTGTCGGTTCAATTTCTCCGGAGATATTTGGAGGATAACACAGCAATTTTTTTAGCGGGGGGGGGGGCACTGGGGGAGCGAAAAAGAGAGAGCCGAGTTTTATCGGCACAGTGGCCCATACAGAAAGGTGACATTTGAGAGAACAATTGCTAGGTTGTTTGGTCACATTCGCTGCTATGAATGAAGCTTAAGAAAAGCTGTCTTTGGATTGCTACTAATAGTCATCTTGATCATTCCTGCGCCCTCTCTCTCAGTTCCCTTATGAAATAAGGGCACACGGGTAATAAACAAAGCACTATAAAAGATCAGATGGAGGTGTTCTGTGGGCTCACTCCATGTCGGGAGCAAGCATTCTGCACACCACCGCGGGTGCTTTCTGCTCCCAAAGGTGGTTCAAGAGTGAGGACTAGTGGCCGAGTTAAGCTAGACCCCTTTCTCCCTTGATACAACCTCGCTGAATTTGTCAGGGCCGTGTCCTTGGTCAGCTAAACCACACCTGACGACCGAGGGACAGGAAAAGATGGCAGAGTAGAGACCCTTGGATTTGCTCTTTTGGATTTTGGATTTTGACCTGGCTTTATCAATCCTCAAGCCAGATCCAGGTGAGTGGCTGCCTGGGTTAAACAGCTGTTTGTCAGTAGAATCTGACTTTTTCCACAACTTTGACAGATGATTCCCTCATGGTTCTTATTTCTTCTTCTCTTGCCGTGGTTTAGTCTCTGGTGGTGACCTGCCATTTCCCGGCAGAGGCCTGTCTGGCTGTCCGCTGTGTGAGAAGCCGGCCAGCTCTGCCAAGGAATTGTACTGATGTGTAGGAATGAGCTGAGTGGGCTCCTTTGATTTGGGGGGATAATTAGCTATGGGTATACGGAAATGGGTATGAATGATTTTTCTCCCAACAGGCAAGCTTTCTTGCCATGAATCTTTTTATTTCTGGCCCAGCCTCTAGCTTCTGCCTTCGTCTCCTATATAATTCTCCCTGCTTTCAATTTGTGAGATTAACCATAAATGAACAGGGGACCTGTTGGCCTTGTCTGGTTTCAAAGACAAGAAGCTTAGGCAAGTCCACAGCGGGCACCAGCTATGGATCTGGTTTCCTCCTGTGAGTCGCTATGCGGTGCCCTCATCTAGAAAGTTCATCCACATGCAGGTGCTGGTGAGCTGGGTTCCTATAGGCCGCACCTCTGGGTTGACAAGTGACTAAAGATGAAAGGGGGGACCCCAGGGTTTTGGGCTCTGTGCTTCATCAGAGCTTAGCTATTCTTCGCTATGCTATTTTTTCTTCTTTTTCTGGATCACAATCACCATTACTGGGAATACAATCTAGTAACAGACCGGAAAGAAATCACATCAGTTTTGCAAAGGGGAGCATAAGGTTTGAACGAGTTTGTGCTGTGCTTGTGTGTGGACAGGCACAACTGAATGACTTGTGCATACTTTAAAGATTTGCTTTATGGAGCTTTGAAAATGCCTGCGTTGCTATGCACGGTGTAATTAGCTCAGGTGCTTTAGCTCTAAGCATCCTAAGGAGAAGATTGTTCTAGCAGCTATGTATTTGCCTCTATCTTTTCATTAGTAAATAATACCAATTAGTGGTTCAGTATATACATTTTGTAAGATTAGGCTTTCTTATGTTTGTACATTTAGCCTCGGGATTTCAGGTACTTTCCAAATGACCCATTTATTATTATTTATTTTTAGCCTCCATTTTGCGAATAGAGAAACGATTCATCAGGGATTTCGGTTATCTTCCAACTGTTACAAAGGAAGTCTTTCGGGAATTTAACGAAAGCCTTGAGGTTCCCAGATGAGAAAGACTGTGTGTGTGTGTGTGTCAGCACACTCACTCTGAAAGGATATATAGTAGAACATATGCTGTGAAAGCTGTGTACAAACAGTGGTATATTGCTTGTTCTGTTCAAGCGTGTGCGTATGAGAATAAAATATATTCTGGAGAATATTGAGTCATTGTGACTTGATAATTCAGGCTCAGGCTCTAGGTCTTTCAACAGAGACTTTTCTGATAGTCTGCTGTGTGAGAAATGAGGCTGCATGCTGCAAAGACAAGGTATTAATTCGTAGGAACGGGGTTATCTTTAATATCTCATAAAAATGTGTTTCACAGACATGCAAAGTTTAACATATCTAGATCTGCTCAATGATAAACAGGAGATGCTTGAAAGCTTCCCTGATTTGCCATTCCATAGAAAATGTCCTCTTTATTTGCTTTATTTATTGTGGCTTTTTTTCTGTGCCTGCGTTTTCCAAACGGCACTGATTTCTCTGGAAATAACAAGGCTTTTAATATGGCTGCTCTAACAGCAACCCACCAAGCATTAGGTTTTAAGTTTTGCCAGGAGCATGGTAGGAATTCAGTGACTGTTTGAAGAATAAAGTAATAATGGAATAATTCCCTGCCCTGTGGGTAATGTTCACCTTTATATTTATTTACACATGTGTGCACAATTGGGTGTAGAATATTCAGTTATTGGACTAGCTGTCTTTTGGCTCAACTGACAAATCATTTTAATGTCTCATTTATCAGTAACTTAAATTCAATCAATCAATTGCTTTGGAATTATATAAATGTGTCACTAACTTTTCTATCCTTTAACTTTTTTCTTTGTATATCTCCCATCATCATCCACATTTAATCAATGCAGCTGCGTGCTGCAAAGCGATGTTTTAGTCAATGACAGACCACACATATGATGAAGGTCCCATGAGATTAGTACGGTAGAGCCACGTTATGTAGTAAGCTGTACCATCTAGCTTAGTGTAAGTATACTCTACGATGTTCCCGTGATGACGACATCACCTATCAAGGCGTTTCTCAGAATGTATCCCTGTCAAGTGAGGCATGACTGTATATATCACTGATTTTATATACATTGAGTATAAAAACTTCATTTTCTCTGAGACTATGGTTTGAAATATGTATGCAGTGTAAGGATGTGTGTACAAAGTCTCGGAACAGAATTTAACTTCCTTTCTGAATGCACAGCCATAATTCCTGTTGGGAGACTAGAATGGGCAGCAGAGTATAACACGGGGGTCGATGATTGTTACTCATATAGGGTGAAACGGAGAGAAAGCACATCATTGCTGGAGAGTTCTACAATTAACATTGCGACCACAAGTCGCAATCTACAGCTGTGTTCTAGTAAGCATTTTGCCCAGACAACGTTGGGTGAAGCAGTAGCCAATGACGTCTGGTCCCGGACATCTGCCTTTTACATACTTATGGGGGCGTGGGGACCCCAGGGCTCAGACGCCTGCATTGTGTAGTTTCTTTCGCTGCTAGTTAGCCTTGTGGGTAAGGGCGGCGTTAAGCACTGGCTCAGTAGCCTTCACAAACAACGTGGCAAAATGCAGGAGAACACACAGTCTTGTGTTTGGGGCTTTAAGAGACTCTGAGGTGACTTCGTGCTCGGGAGGATTTGAGAGCAGATTGGCTTATAGCCATTACTGTTGGCTAATAATTGCACTAATCTTGTCGAGGGAGGGTCTTGTGTGCGCGCATGTTCCCCCTCCCTCAGTCCCCGAGTTGGAGAACAATAGGAGAATTGTGTTTCTGCGCTATTCCATGAGATAGGTCAGGGAACTGCAACTGGGTGGCTAAGGTCTGCAATGGATGACCCACCAGGCATTAGTCCCGAACTGTCATGAAGGAACCTGAGACCTGAGCGCTACAGCTTTGGCCAGATTATAGGGAAGCATTGGACTAGCTGAGCCATTTGTCAGAGCCAGTGTTCTTTGGTGGACTCAGGATCAAGTGCAGTGCTTGCTGGAGGAGAAAGAGAAGAGGACGGATGTGTGTGTGTGTGTGTGTGTGAGCATGCATGCGTGAGCGCAGGCATTCCTCCTCATGCGTGCGCTACATTTTATCCATTTTTCTATCTAAAGTTTGCTCGGCAAAACTGTTCTGTTTTCTTTAGAATGGATGATATTAAACCCAAACTTGCAGTAGACATGCCAAGTGGAGATGTTTCTATAGAATGAAACATTAGAGTATGCGTGTGTGTGTGTGTGTAAGAGGGGGTGGCAAATGTTTATCTTTAATGTTAAAGTCAAGTTGTCAGCTCTACAAGGAGTTAAAATAATCTACAAGATTAGTGTATGTTGAGGACATACCCTTTGAGGGCAAAAGTGTTAATTTAAATGTTCTGTTGTGACAAGTTTGCTCCTATAATTTAGAAAGTAAGTGCTCAAGTAAATATGACTGCCTAAAAGATCAGAACAAGAAGCTCAAGGGTTATAAGATCCAAAGGGCAGGTAAACCTCATGGTGCATCTGTCACTGTGTGCTAATTTCCTACATTCTCCCCGAAATGGGACACACGATCATGTTAAATATCCCGAGCCTACTGTTTCCTTTTGGTGAATTTCCACGGGCTAGTTGTTCACATGTTAGGCATTGTGAAAGCAGGGGCCTTGCCAATGTATCAATTGGGATAAGAGCAGGCTGTTTTAATTCTCCTCTGCCTCTCGGCCCCAGGTTCCCCTAGTGCGTGCTTTGGGGGTGTTGCACGTCTCTCTCCATCTGCTCCCTGTTAAGCAGCTGCTGGGTTTAGCAACAAGGAGGCTGGCGGATGGAGCACGCTGTTAGTGTAATTTGGCAGGAGGTTGCAGGCTGGCACTTAAGGGCAGTGAAAAGGAGAGGAGGTGAGGATGTTTCCACGGGGCAGGGGGCGGAGGAGAGGGAGGGTGGTGGCAGGCTAACCAACCTAACGGCCACCAGTGGCTGACGCCCTTGGGGAGCTGCTGATCCGAATTAGATTGAGATCCAAGCAGAGACAGAGTTTCTCCCCTCTCAGACCCCAGGAGTTCTCCAGCCTGCGTTTTCCAGCTCCCCACGAACGTTTCCAAATTAAAAAAAAATAAAAATATGTGTGGAAAAATACAGTAAAAGTGACAGCGCCTTCCCAGTTTCCGACAGTTCTGTTTTGACTTCACAATCAGCCAAACTGGAGCCCCTGAGTAGCTGGCTTAATTTGTCACCTTGAGTTATTAACCGTTTCCCTGCCTCTCGTGGTGGGTGTCCTTCTGGCTCCTCGCCCCTGGCTGGCTCAGTGACCTGTTAATCCTGTGCCCTTTCTCTCAGGCTGATGGCTCTGCCTGAAGAGCCCAGTTTCTCTCATGGAGTCAAATTTGAATTCACTTCACTGTCACCTCCCTGTTGGTTTTTGCCAGGTAGTGGCTGAGACAGAAAGGTGGTGGATGAGGGCAGGAAAGAATGACTCTGGAGTCAGCTCTCGCATGGGTCCAGAGTGTTCTTTAGAAGTCCAACAGACAGTATATTTCTCTTGGTTAGGAGTCAACAGGTAGAGAAAGGCTCATTTTATAACTGGGATGATATAGAATATAGTCTATTGGGAAGCAGAGGGAGAGCTAATCTCATATATATTTGGCATCAGCAAAGTTATCTTTGGGGCATCCAGTCACCCCCTCTGGGCATCTTATCTCTCCATTGGCCACCATCCCTCTGGTACCATGTACCTTCATTTTGTCACTTGAGTGCTTGGGATCTCTTTGGGCAATATCATACATCCAGACCTTTACCCAGTGCTTTCTTTTCCCTCAAAACCTCCACGC
Source organism: Equus asinus (assembly GCF_041296235.1). Taxonomy (NCBI): domain Eukaryota; kingdom Metazoa; phylum Chordata; class Mammalia; order Perissodactyla; family Equidae; genus Equus; species Equus asinus. The sequence continues at coordinate 53,035,526 of NC_091802.1, read as the reverse complement.
CCCTCGTACATTCTCCTTGGAGCCTTGCACTTTGGGGCTGTGCAACTTATTCATATGAGAAATTAATCCAAATTAATGAATTCTTTGGGGGCTGCTGGTTTCATGTGTCGCTCAGAAAGAGTGCATTTAAAAACTAAGGTGTTTTTTAAAAACAACAACTTGGATTAGAAATTCTGTTTTATTCCTGTAAAATGTAAATTTTATTATTTTAAAAAGAGGAAATAAATTTGCAGGATTCATGATTGAAAATATAAAAGTGCATACAGTGAAACCTACTCCTTCAGTTACTCGGATCCCCCTCTGCAGGCAACTGAAATTACTCGTTTATTGCCTCTTCTTCCGCGGATGTATCATGCACGTGGGAGCAATTATATAATCTCTACCCCTTTTTAATTTTTAATAAATGTTTTTTTAGAAAAGTTTTAAATTTAAAGAAAAGTTGCAAAGATATTATAGAGTTCCTATATATGCCGGTTCCTGTATACCCAGTTTCCCCTTTAGTTAACGTGCTCTATTATTGTGGTACATTTGTCAGAGCTAAGGAATCAATATTGCGCAATACTATTAACTAAATTCCGTAGTTTATCAGATTTTACTAGTTTTATCCCAATGTCCCTTCTCTGTTCCAGGATCTCATCCAGGACACCACCTTACATTTAGTTGTCATGTCTCCTTGGCTTTGTCTTGTTGTCCTGTCTGTGACAGTTTCGCAGACTTCTCTTGTTTTGATGACCTTGACAGTTTTGAGGAAAGCTGGTTGAGAATTTTGTAGAATGTTTCTCAATTTCAGTTTGACTGATGTTTTTGCCACAGTTAGGCAGGGGTTATGGGTCTTGGGGAAGATGACCACAGGGGTGAAGTGCCATTCTCTTCATGTTATCGTGGGTACGTGGTATCACCTGGCTTCTCACTGAAGCTGTGAACCTTGATCACCTGGCCCAGGTAGGATTTGCCAGGGTTCTCTGCTGTAGTTATTTCTCCTCTCTTTCCTTCCTGTACTCTTTGGAAGAAAGTCACCAAAGGCAGACCATACTCAATGGGTGGGGAGTTATGTTCCACCTCCTTGAAGCGCCTATAATTTTTAACAATATGGCAGCATACTTCACAGTCTTTACTTTGCCTTGTTATTTTCTTTTTTTAACAAAGTATTTTAGAAATTATTCCATATCGATATTTAAAGAACTTCCACATTCATTATTAATTTGCGTTTTTTTATGCATGTATTAATGCCATAACTGATTTTTAACTAATCCCCTTGTGATGGACATTTAGGTTGCTTCAGTGTTTTGGTCTTATAAATAATGCTGAAATAAATAACCTGGTACACATTCAAATATATCTGCAGGATAAATTCCTGAAAGTTGAATTGCTACTTAAAGAGAAAGTGACTTGTAACTTCTCAAGCTGTTGCCATATTGCCTTCCATAGACAGTGAACCAATTTATACTCTCCGAGTAATGCATAATCAAAATGATTCAGTGGATGGAATTTCAAGTTGGTGGAGGAAATATTTTTCAATGATGGATCAGTTGATACATTTGCAAATCTCCTTCAATGACAGCACAATAGGAAAAACTATAGGAAATCCAATTATTCAAGTGCAACCTGTCCTTTGAGCTAATTTAATAAGTCTAGAGTCCAGCCTACACGCTCTGAAGACCTCACTGGTCTCCCGCTTAGTTCCTTAACTAGGGTCCCGTTCATGCCCATTCCCTGGCATGCTTTTGAAACCTTCCTATCTTTGCATAGAACATTTTTTAAAATTCTTTCAAGACCCTCACCTTCTTTCCCAACTATCCAGGTACCTACTGGAAGCTCACATCTGGGTTAGGCCCATGTGGCTCATTCTCTATCATTTTAGCACAGATGAACTCCATCTGCTTTATATTTATTTGCACCTGGATGCTGCCATGCTCAGCCTCTTAAGCCATCACTGCATTGAAGAATGATTTTGCCTCCCAGGTGTACTGTGAATATTCTGAGGTAGAGGAGTGCATCTTTTTTTGTTGTTGTTGCATATTTCCTAAAGGCTCCTGAACCGAATGTAGAGTAAGTCCATATCCTTATTAGAGTTCCTGGCAGAACTTCCTCTCCTCCATCCTCCTCCGCCACCTGCTACAGGACAGAGCCATGTGGGAGGAAACCATTGCTGTGAGGGTCTCTGCCTATCCCTGGCCTCTTAGTGCCCACACTCCCCTCAGAATAACAGGAGAGGCACAAATATTTTCTTTGTGGCTAAGTGATAATTCACCAGAGGTGATGAGAAATAGCTATAAAGGTCACTAGTGAGATTTGAAATTATCTGGAAATGTTGCAAATCACAAAGGCTAACTCAGGGCCACAGAAATCTTCATGGATGGTGGGCCTGTGGTTTCTCCGATGAGTTGGCACTGTTCACTGTCATGAATTTATTTACCATAACTGGGCTGGCTGCCAACTGAGAAGGCTCTCCCACTCATCCTTACATGAGGCTCCTTTTGGTGCAAATTCAAGTCGAAGTTGAAATGCTCTGCTTTCATATCGATTGTCTTTTGACTAAGTCTCCAAAAACCCAAGCTTCCTAAGAACGGAGCCTGGGGAAAGCCAGAGCCTTGCATTTGGGGACAGGCTTTCTGATTTGTCTAGTGAAACATCCCACAGTGTGCTTCTACTTTCTACCCCCTTACACATTCTATTGACACGGTTTTTATTCCACTTGGTTCTCATCCTTTCCGTCTATTTAAAGTATGGGATTTTAGAATCAGAAGGAATCTTGGAACCCCAAGGAAAAGAAACTCAGAAAGGTAAAGTGTCTCTCAAGGTCCCAAAGCTGGTTGAAGAAGCCCAATGGTCAGCTCAGGCAGGTCTCTAACACCCATGAACTAGTTTCTTTCTATTACATTTCCTTATTTATCAAGTATCCAATAATAATAATAATAGTGATAAGAGTAGCTAACATTTGCTGAGGACTTCCCATGAGCCTAGGATACAGTAAATGCTTTACCTATATTGTTTCCTTATGACAGTTCTCTAAGGCAGGCGACTATCATTTTTCCCATTTAGCAGATGAGAAAATTGAGGAAACAGTGATTAAGTTACTCGCCCAAGATCACATGGCCAATAATAGGTGAAGCCGGGACAGTCAGATTGCGGAATGCACAGACTTATTCCAGTTAGTACGCCTTCTGTACATTACACAGCAAAGCAGCACATGGAATGGGCAGCATCAGGATTTGCAGAGAGGACAAGACAGAAAAGTCTGCCGTGAGGGTTTCCATTCCAGTTGTGGGAGCGAGACGTAGCAATGGGGTTGCTGATAAAATACCGAACACCCAGTTACATTTGAACCCTAGATCAGCACCGAATGATTTTTTATGATACTTATGTCTCAAATATTGCATGGGACATCATTATACAAAAATTATTTTTTGTTTATCTAAAACTCAAATTTAACTGGATGTTAAATTTACGATAAAAAGATGAATTTTTTAAAATACGTCTATCCAAAAAAATGTATTTGTTGTCGATCTGAAATTGAAATTTAATTGGATATCTTGCCTTTTTATTTGATAAATCTGGCAACTGTACATGGAGAACACTTAGAAAACATTGAAAAGCTGTGCTGATGTAGTGTATGCTGTATACTCTTCCTTATCCTCCCCTGGGTATCTTCCCCCCTCTTCCTTCTTCTCGTCTACCTCTCTTCCTGTGGGGCCCCTCTCTCCGCTGCATGCACTCTATTCAGCATACACAACCTTGCGACACAGCAGCAAGTCCTAAAGCCATGTCCCAGGCTGTCCAGCAGTCAGTGTGGAGACATTTTGCTTGCTGCCCAAGTGCCCAGCCCTGGGGTGTGTCCTGTAGCTCCCGAGCCCTCCACTCTCCTCCAGGAACAGTCTTCCTCTCGGCTCTCCCTGATGGCGCTGCCCAGCCCTCCACTCCACCCCAGACATACGTTTCACCAAAGTCCCCGCCCCACCCAGTGGCATGCACTGGTTTGCATCATGTCACTTTGTGTCCGTTAATATTCATCTAAGTCATAGGGTGGGGGGCTTGGGGGGGGGGTCAAAGAAAAAGAGGCAGGAAAGTCTGGCTACTTCTTTGTCCTCTCTCTGAGATAGGCTTTCACGGCATTGGGGTGAGCTACTGGGGTGGGGTGGGCGGGTGCTCTGAGCACACTAGTTAATAGTCAGCGCCTGTGTACTCTCTGGGATGGGGGCGTTCCACCGGCTATTTTAAGGCCAGACTGGTGAATGTTGGGTTCCCCTTCGTTTACCTAGGCTCTCAATATTTTCCCTGGCACACTCCGAGGTGGTCACAGAATGTGGGAAACCAGGCAAGGGAAAAAATTAATGCTCTGTGATGACGCCCCTGGTAGCTGCTGCTAAGTTCCATGGAAAAGATGGGGGTTGGGGGTGTGGGGGGCTCACTATCTGTGTCTATGGGTGTCTCCAAAAGCTTTTAGCTGTCTTGGCACCTACTCAACTCTAGAGATGGTGGAAAAAGAAAATTGGCTGCGAACTCAGTCCAAGGCCTGCCTGGTAGCCCCAACTCCACCCACTCCTCTGGAGTCCTTTGCCCACACTGAATGCCCCTTTATCGTCAGTGAGCGATACTGACTTTTTGAAAATACTGTGTAGGCCTTGTGTCTCAGATGCCTGTGGCATGTAGGCTCTGCTTCCCTTTCAAGGGTGTTGGCTTAAAAACCCACCCAGAAACCCGAGAAAAATATCTCCACTTGGCAGCTCAGGAGGCTGACACCAACCGCTTTCTGTTTCTTAGCCCACTGGCCACAAGCTACCTAGTGGACAGTTATTATAAGGGAAGGAAGCAATTTCAGTACTGGGAATTATGCAGCAGGCAAATCACGGTTATTTAAAAGTCTCACGGGGAGCATTCCCCACATCGCTTAGAATCACACGGCCAAGGTTGAGTTTGTCATCTTCCATGAGCTGTAGAGGGCTTTGCAGAAAAGTTCACATTGTCCTTCTGCTGGCTCAGTCCTCTTGGTTAGCACTGTTCCACCAGAATCAATAGTCAAATTGAATCCAAGTATAGGTCTGAAGTTGGGTTGGTCTTTCGCATGGGTCAAGCATTTGTTAAATGCTTACTGTGTAGCAGGCACTTGACCAGTCACTTTGTATACGTTGTGTCACTCAACCGTTACAACAATATCATGTGGTAGGTGTCATTGGACCTGCTTTACAGATGCCAGTTTAAGTGCCAGCTTGACTATGGTTACCAGACAAGGTCGGCATAGAATACCTTCTATGCTGTATCTTTCTTTACACTAAGTATCACTACCAGGAGAACTTTTCTCTTGAGTACTGGCACAACTAATTGCATCTTTGCTTCACTCTTTATGGAAAAGCTGATCATATCTGAAGTTGAAAGTTCCACCTGAAGATTTTTCAGTCGTTTATCACATATTTGTAATGGAGTTCTGTTCAGATACTACAACTCTTTAGTCAAATAGAGTAACAAATGCCTCACTCAAAAGCTGTTGTCTCTCATATCTGGTGGGGTTCTGTTGACTGGAGGACCACTTGGATCTTTAACTGGTCAGAAGATAGAGACTCTTAAACATGGTCTCCAGTTGACTCACATTTCACTTTAAGAGGTCATGAGCAAATTGCTTGAGACTATTAAGAGTGGGTCCAGAGGGTCCATGAAACAATGCTTTGTGTGACCCTTTGTTCCTGTAAAGGGAATATCCAGCATACAAACTCTAAGTGCTGCTTTCTAACTTCCTACCTGGATGTAAGCACTGGGAAAGTGCTCAAAGTCCTTGGTACTTGACCAAGTCTAGGCAAAGTAGTAATTCCAGCTTCTATTGATTACTTGAGCCCCATTGCAATCCCAGTTCCCACTATTTCTTCTATCAACTAGCACACTCTGTCCTCACTTGATCTTATCATTTCTAATTGTGGTGACTGCTGGCTTGTCCTCACTTTGAAAGTCCCGATAGCATCTATAAGTGAAAAAATCCACAGGCATTGGCCTGTGGCCACACTCATTATTAAGAAGTTATGATTTTTAACTAAGTTCTTGACAACCCAGAAGACCATGGCCTCCTTGCAACGGGCAGACCTCTCCCCTCTCTGGAAGACAGAAGTTAATAAAGCACAAATACCTAGAAAAAAATATCATACTCCAGAAGACATCAACCGAGCACCCTGGAAAGAAGGGGAGGTGGCAGTACTGGCAAAGCCAGTCTAGGTCCTGGAATCCTAACCCCGGGACTTGCCCATGACTCTTCATCAGATGGCTTTCCCTCCTTCTATGAATATTTTATCTAACCTTATACATATTTAGAGGGCAGGTTGGCTGTTACTTACTTTAACTGACTACCTTTTCTTCAGATTATTTTCTTATGCTCTTTGTATTATGCAGCAAACGACATTCATTCCATAACATTTCCAATGTACCTACTTTGGACAAAACCCTGTTCTTGGTGCTCTGAAGGACATGGATGAGATCAAGTGTAAATAAGGGAGACTCGATGACCATGCCTATAACTAGCCAACAACTGAAAGACAATAAGCAGATTGTACAAGCACAGTGTTGACAGTGTGTCATAAATAGGTGCTTTTGCCAAAATGTGCAGATCCACTAAAGCTCATGGAAATGAATGAGAACAATACAATCACTCATTCATTCTTAGGTTCATTCAACATATATTTTATGAAGATCTTAAATGTCCAAACCTCTGAGTTAAACACTAACCAAATAAGTTTCCTTCCCTCAAGGAGCTTATAATTAAGCCATTAGGAGAGATTATAAGTAGTTCTTATTTGTATTTTTATTGTAAAACGTAAGTATGGAATCTGTATTTATTAGGAAATATGTCATTTGTGGAATGCAAACATACTTGTCAGATTCAAAAAGACATCACTCTTTCATAGACATCCTTAGATTAAAAAATTATAAAAATTTAAAATAAGAGGGAAGAAACCTTGACATTAAAGTGACTTTTTTCTTTAAGCATTTCTCTATGTTGAGATCTTCAGTTGACAAGGTATGTTGAATGCACAGAAGGGTGGCTGTCATGGAGTATAATTTCTCAGAGAAACCCTCATAGGTGGTTGGGATTAAAGACGGCTTTGAAGAACTTGAAGGTCACGGGGAGACAGGCCTCCAGGAAGAGGAAAGTTTTGAGCAGAATATAGAAGGGTGTGAGGACGATGGCATGGTGGTGGGTGATGGAAATGGGGAATAGAAAAAGATTCACTTAACGTGACAAGAAGAGCAAAGCAGCGTGCTGTGGAAGGGGAAGAATTAAGAAGAAGGGATAAATGTGGGGTTTGAACGCTTGCTAGGCTGAGGATTTTTCTTTTAATTAAAACAAATTTTCGTGTCAGTCCATCAGTCTAAGGCCATGATCTTTCCTTTGCAAGTGCATTATGCATGCTGTAAAAAGGGGAGTAGGAAAAGCCACCAGATAAACAGGGTCCAGCATGGAGAATCCATTTGCAAATTTTACTTTGAAACAAATGAAAAAATATCTTAGCATAGAACGTAAAATGTGCATGAATAGCAAACATAAAAATAGGAGTTGGAAAGAACTTTCATATTTTCAGCTGACCACTCCCAGACCCCCAGAAATCTTTTTTTCACTTTCCTCTGCTATTACCATTTATTTGGTTAAAAATTTTGAGGAATACTGCACTCTATTCAGTCGCCAACATTCACCCCTCAGTTTGTACGCTTCACACAAGACATACCATGAAAAACATTTGTACCTTCAAAACAACATGGTATCAAAACATCTAAAGCAAACACTGTTAGAATATGCAAGAACAATTTGGGCAAAAAACACACTTGTAAACCCAAACAGGCACAAAACCACAAAAAAGGCAGACACAGTAACTTCTGTTGAAGAGTTCTCCTTCTTGAACATCTCTCTCCTTCCTTTCCCAGGAAAAGGTGGTGGTACCCTTGGAAATCTCCAGGAGCAGCTTCAACAGTCAACTACACCAGTAGTGCTCACAGCTGGACAATTCATGCCAGTGGAAGAATCTGTAGTGTCGCACAAACTCGCTGTGAAGCTGAGGAATGTGCCTAATGCCTGGAGCTGAACAAAATGGCGGCCGTTTTTCTTTCCAGGAAAGGAGACTTCACAGCAGATGGTAGGTTTCCTATTGAATTGTTCTCAAATTAATGACCTTGCCCCTTTTCAGCCCTTTCTATTGGAAGGATACAGAAATGCAGCAACTATTTCAAGGACTCAATGGGAGAGAGGAGCTGTCACCATAGCAAGGTGATACTGCTGTTAGTAATCATTTTAATGATAATAAAAATAACATCTAATATTTATGAAACAATTACTATATGCCAAGCACTAGAATAGCGGCTCTCAACCAGGGGTAATTTTACCCCCCTGAGGACATTTGGAAATGTCTAAAGACATTTTTGATGGTGACAGTGGAGGGGATGACGGCATGTGGGTGGGGTGCAACTAGTATCTAGCCAGTAGAAGCTAACGTGCTTCTGAACGTCTTACAATGCATAGGATGGGTCCCCACAAAAAGAATTACCCCACCTGAAATGCTGATAGTGTTAAAGTTGATTAACCTTACAGTAGACTGAGGCTTTTTACACGTTTAACCTTCAAAATAACCCTGTGAGACACATACTATTATTGTCCCCACTTCGCAGATGAGAACATTTAGGCTGAAAGTAAATGGTTCAAGTTGTTTTGGTCTTTGAACATTCTCGTATTTCTTTCTTGAGATTCATTTGGTTCTATGATAATTGCAGGAAATTTAGGTTTTTTTCCACGGCTGGGAATTGGTTCCCTCAAATGTCAGCGTGAAAATTATTCAGCTCAAGCTGGCCCAACCCCCATCCCACCCTTGGATGAGACTGGCTAACAGCTGGTGACTGGGCAGGGGGAAGGAGATATTATATAATGTCTACAAAAGTAATGAAAAGTTGACTTAACTGCTAAGATAAGCAACCGCTAAGATAGAGAACGAGAAGCTACAGTGATTTAAAAATACATTTTCTAAGCATGGTATCCAGACTGTTCCCTCACATCCTCTGTTCTTTATTCCTGACCTCTGATAGTGGTGTGGCGTGTGCTGTTGAGAAAACAGAGGTCCTGATGCCATGAGACTCAGACAAGCCAGGCAATCTTTACACTGCAAACTTATACAGAATTAGGTCATTGAATTCCAAGAGTGTTGGGTCCTCTGGAAGACAACTTCTGTTTTTCTTTTTTTTCCTTTTGATAAATGCCAAACTCCTTTTCAAAATATTTATGACTAGAGAGAGGAAAATCAGACATTTTCTTTTGAATCATTTCTCTGCATCTGGCTTGGGTGTTCTGACAGCTTCTCTGTCCTCTGTGCTTTTTTCTTCCCTCTTTTCCATTTTTAAAACATTTTCACAGTTCTATTTCTGTCTTTTCTTTTCTCCTTATAGTACTTCTCATTGTCCGTGAAAATGTGGAGCAAGAGAAGGGAGGAGCATTGCCTAAATAATTAGACTGATTATCTAAAGGGCAAGTTGGTGTGGTTGGGTCAATGAGGGCAAAGATCTCTTTTGTGTGGTTAGGAGGAAGCAACTTTGAAGTCTTTTAAAAATAATTATAAACTCCCTGAAAACTTTGAAACATAAACTGGGCACAATATGCTACAAATCCAAATAACTTTTCCCCTCACAAATTTCCAAAACTTTCTGCCCTAACCAGCTGTCTGCTTTGTCCTATAACTGACACATATTTAAATATTACTGTTATTTAAATTAATTGAATTCGATGAAACTCAACATACAAGTCAATTTAACAAACATTTGTTAAACATGTACTATGGGGCAAGATGAGTGTGATGTAACTAAGCCCTGCCCTGGAGGAACTCGACACTTTGGTGGGGAAAATGAGCAAATACATATCCAATTGTCATATAGGTAGATGTATTAGTTATCTATTGCTGTGTAACAAATTACCCCAAAACTTAGTGGCTTAAGATAATACACATTTACCATTGCCCGTCTCTGTAAGTCAGGAATATGGTCATGGCTTAGCTGGTCCTCTGCTTCAAGTTTTCTCACAAGACTGCAATCAAAGTGTTGGTCTAGGGTCTGTGGTCTTATCTGAAGCCCCAACTAGAGAAAGATTCACTTCTTACCTCACCCATGTGTGTTGTAGGAACCCATCAGTTCCTAGATGGTTGTTGGACTGAGGGTTTCAGTTTCTCACCAGCTGTTGACTGAAAGGTCCCCTTAGTTCCATGCCACATGGGCATCTCCAACATGGCAGCTTGGCATCAATGTGTGCAAACTGAGAAGGCAATAGAGTCAGCTGACAAAACCAAAGTTGCCATCTTACATAAACTAACTTTGTAAGTGACAACCCATCGTTTCCGTGTATTCAATTGATTAAGTTGAATTAAATTAAATTGATTAAACTCAAGTGAGTCATTAGGTCCAGTTCACGCTCAAGAAGACAAGATTACAGAAGGGTTCCACTACCAGGAGAGGGGAATCGATGGGGAGCTATCTCAGAAGCTGCCTACCACATAAAGGTTAAGAGATTGCTAAAGAGAGGCTCAAAGAAGCTGTGAATCTGTCAAAGCAGGGAGTGGTGTAAGAAATCTTATCTTTGAAAGGAGTTATTTTCTGACTGTACTGATACTGGACTGCTCTAGAAGGTTTTGGTATCTACCCAGTGATTCGTGGAATAATTCTAGACTTGCAGAATTTGTGATTGGAGCCTTGGTAGCTAACCACTTAAAATATTATGTCCCTAATCGTGAAGAAACATAAAACCTCAACAGTGTCCCAAAAGTCACATTTATGGTTGTTCTGTTCAGTATCTGTCTCAAGGAAATTTTTATAGTCAACTGGTCATTTAGTTGTTTATTTGTTCACTCATTTTATGTGTCAGTTAATACTAGCTAGTGAAACTCATAGATGGATTGCCTTTGAGGGACTAGAGAATGAAACTCAAAAACGAGTAAGATTAACCGTTGAAAGCCTCTCCTCGGTGTGGACCAGGGGTCAGCAAACTATGTCCTGTGGGTTCGATCTGCCCCCTCCATCTGTTTTTGTATAGCTCATGAGATAAGGATGGTTTTTACACTTTTCAATATTTGAAAAAACAAACAAAAGAAGAATAATATTTTGTGACACATAAAAATGATGAGAAATTCAAATTGCAGTGCCTCTAAAGCTTTATTGGAACAGTTATTCCTGGTTATTTACGTTTGTCTATGGCTGCTTTTGCTATACCAGCAATGGTGAGTAGATGCTACAGAGACCGCAAGGCCCACAAAAGCTAAAATAGTTACTATCTGGCCCTTTAAGAGAAAATTTGCCCCCTTGGTCTATAGGAAGATGGACATGCAAACAAATGCTTACTGCATTCTGACATGTGATGCACTAGACATACAGAGAAGGGTCATCGGGAGCACGGAGGCAGGAGTTCTGTCACAACTGGCTCTGGGTTGGTCAGTGAAGGCTTGGTGGAGGTCTTCTTGAGGATGAGTAGAGGTTTTCCTGAAATGGGAGGTGTTAAAGGAAAAAATTGTTCATGGCACTTGTTGAAGATGGTAAGGAAGACTTTATTCAATGGGGTGTTGTGGTAGGGGAGAGAGATTGGGCTCAGCTCCAAATACAGTAAGGACTGGTGGGGATTTCTAGCCAAGGAGCAGGATGGCGGTGAGCTGGGGGAAGATTACTAAGAGGAAGCATCAAGAGTAGGGGGATTCTGGCTAAACCAACTTGACGGGATTTTTGCTGCAGGCAGGCCAGAATGATAAGATACCCAGGGTGTGAGATGAGGAATTTGATCAGATATCGAGGGTGGGGGACTTTTGCAAAACTGATCCAGCAGGATTCTTGCTAACTCTAGACCAAATGGTGCAAGGATGGAACCCAAGGTGGGAACCTGGTCAGAAAGAGGACACAGAGCCTGACACAAGTTTGGTCAAAGGAGAAAGTCTTTGAGTCTTTGTCAGAAGAGAAATGAGTAAAAGGGTGATCTTTCAAGGGACCTTAAATTGGTGACCGTGGACCAAGAGGGTTCAGGGACCCTCTGAAATTGTTTGTCCAAACCTGTGTTTATATGCATATGTGCATTGTTTTTTTTTCACCTTAGGGAGAGGATCCATCTCTTTCAACAGGTTTTCAATGGTTTAGGATTCACTATTGTGGGCTGACATGGCAGCCAGAGCAAAATCACAAAGGTGTAAAGGAGAATAACTCACTTATAGGGGTCAACAGGGAGAGTGGAAAATAGGTTTCAACGGGGTGTAGGTGGAAATGAGGCTAAGCAGACGTCACCCTGCACTGAGGGATAACGGGGCCGGATGGAGCAGAGGTCTGAGGCTTACTCAGTATGGTTTAAAGGACTAGCTAGTACAAGGATATTGAACAAAACCAAGTTAAACAGACTTGATCTGTGCTCCCAAGTGTCCACTCCATCAAAAGCAGCTGATGTATGGGCAAGAAGAGCTCAGCCATCCTACAGAGAGGCTGTGGGTTGGCACTTCATGGTGTCAAAGCTAGAGGAGTTGCCCAGATGTCCAAATCTTTAATCAATCTGTGATCAAATCCCATCCCCTAACCCCCTCCAAGCTAAAACAACATTGACTAAATCTGCCTCTGGCCCTGGGAAAGTCTGGCCAAACAGCAAGAGGCCAGCACAAGACCCAGCTCCCTCTTCAAGATCTGACTCTTTATACTTGATGGTTCCATGGGCACATGGAACAACATAGAACTCCTCAGTCCTGGGAGGGAGAGTTCCTAGGATGGAGGGGGATGGAGGCTCTGGACTGAGGTGTGTGGGGAGGAGGTAATGGTTTTCACTGAATTCCTTTTTATATTTTATTTAGATTAAGTTCTGCTCAGCAGGGTGATTTCTTAATTAGAGCTGCCCAGCCAGGCAGACCTCCAGCTCAGACCCCTGTGCTGCCTTCTAAGGTTTCATAAGGGACCTTGTCCTGCCTTATTTCCTGAGTTCTAATATTTGAATAGTATGCAGTGGATTTCAATGGGAGGAAAAGACATGTAATTTAATCATCTTTATTAGATTTTGCCTGTGGATGGGGAGAGGGGAAGGAAGGAGGAGGGACCTGTGTCCTCTCTTTGTCAATTTTTTTTCCTTTTGCTCTACCTTTCTTCCAGTGGTCAAAGAAGGAGGAGACTCAATGGCCTTTTCTTTTTCCTTCATTTTTCAAAGAAAGAAGCTAAATGAGAACATTAAACCAGAAAGAGAATTGTGTTCATTGCAGGACTTTTCAAGGCTTGGTGGAGAGATTGATATAAGCAAATTACGCAGTTTCTCCTTTGGTGACCTTGATCCTGAGAGTGAATGTGACGTTCCTACAGCTTTTTGTCCCCTCCGTCACTGCAGAAGTTGCAGACTGTGCTCAGCAAGACCTCACAAAATGGAGGAAAATTAAAAAGAGAAGTGGTCCATGGTATATTCTCTTACTTGCCATAAATTGGCGTCATTTTGGCCACTGTCCAGGAGAGAAAAACTAGCCTATAGAAACAGCAAAGGAAGATCAGAAACTGATGTAAGGAAGGGAGCTTTGTCATGTTGCTGTCCTCAGGATGGAATAGGAAAACTGAGCAGGAGTTAACAGGAGCAAATAGTCAGCGGAGTCTCTTTTAGAGGAAATCAGTCTAGTGGATTTTCCAAGAAAGAGAGATAGAATGCAGGATGGAACATCAAAAAGAGAGAGAAAAGAAAGAATCATATTCAGAACTCTCCCGATTGTTCTGTTAAATGCAAAAATACACTCCCCTGTTGTTTTTCGCTTCCCACACCAATGGGCACATTTGATGAAGGTTTGGGTTCTTTCATTTATATTCCTTTCCCCAACCCCAACCCCATGCATGCACACACACACACACACACACGCACCCTGCAGCCTATAATCTCCCTCATGTCCCTATCCTGTTGATCTTTCTTCACTTAAAAATTATCGGCAAAGAATTTATTCATTTGGGAGACTTCCAGGCACTACATTTATGTTAGTTCAAATGAAATGGGATCCAGACTTTTCAAACCATGCTGTTTTGCAGATAAAACACAAAGGCAGAACCTCATTATCTCGAGACATGGTCCTTTCTTTTTCCTCCTGCCTTTTGTTTCTAAGCAATTTTAAGTTTGTTTGGAAAAGCTCATAAGAGGGGCAGAACATTTTTCACTGCATCTATTTCAGGAGGGTTTTTCGTTAAGAATAATGAATTTATCTCTAAACAGATGGAAGAGTTTTACTAAAGCTAGAAAAGACACTTTTGCTAATACCCCCTATAGGCTGATCTTAATCCTCTCATTGTTAAAAATGCTTGGTCTAGGAGAGTCTTATTTACGTGCCAAATGTCTTTATTAAATCATTATATTAACACAGAAAAAAATCCTGTTACAATGAGTTTCTCTGTATGATCAAAAATTGTCCACAGTCCTGCTGATAGCCTGCCTATTCCAAAATTTTAAAAGGTGAAATTCCAGTAGAGCCCAATGTTTGGCCAAGTTCTTCAAAATTCATTGTAGTATGGCCAGAGGGGTGACTAGGTCCTAGCCAGGAAAAGGCCTACGTTTTATCAAGGCAGTAGTCCCCAACAAAAAGAAAACTGTGAAAAATAGGCTTCCCATTCACCCATAGAACTGAATTCTTGGCAACATTGTAGTAATATGATTTGACCCGTAGAAACATAATGGGTCTCTGATATCCACTATGATTTAGAAAACCCAAGTGGCAAATTCAAAGACAAATTTCACTGGTGAATCGAGGATTGTGGGGTGTGAAGAGTTTAAAAAGTCAAGAGAAGCAAAGTTTGGTGTGTTTGCATTACTGGATTTTGAAAGTGAACTAAAAAAGAAGGATTTTTGAATGTAAAATTAATGCATGTTCATTATAAGGGAAAAATTACTCATAATCCTCCTGCTACTGAGAAGGTACATTTATTTTGGATTCCTAGACTTGATTTCTGCCTTCATATGGAAGGGAGCACGAAAGGCTGAGTGTTAGGGCATAGGCTAGAAGCATGGGGTCGATGGATATTAGGGGAACCTAAAAACAGAAGGAGAGACCAAACTCAGAGGGTCCAAGGACTATGGCCTGTCAGGGGGAATTGGAGGGCTAGCTCGACCAATAAAGGAAGTCAGCAGGAGGGTCCAGATGAAGCAGTAGACACAGTGGGACCATGCATGACCGTGCATGACGGAGGATCTCGAGCGCCACCAAGATGTCGCAACAAAGGTGGGATGGATGTGGCTGATGTCAGGGAGACAAAGAGGAGCCTGCAAAGGGCTTGGCCCTGGACATACATTTAAAACCCTTTAGCCTTTCAAAGATTATTAACCCCAATTACTTTTCTCACTTATTCCAGATGCCTTAGTATCTCATATTATTACTAAGTAGCTACCACGTTAAAAATAAACATTTGGGAAGCAAGAGTGATTTTTCTCTTTGCTTTTTAATTGCAAATGTGATGTACTCATGGCCTGACATTACGTGAGGTCTGGCTTAGATTAGCCCCTGGCTGAGAGACCCGTGCTAATTTAGTGACTGCAATTATGCCTGCCTCTCCAGTGGTCTGTTCTTTGTAGCACATCCCGCTTGAATTGTTTTTCTCCAGCAGAAGTAGTGGTTATGCTGGGCCATCTATATGTTCTTGCCCCCGGCCCCTTGTGACCCACCTTGATGACACAACTGGCCAGGATTAGGGGTATGATCTGTGACCCTGAAACACAGTGAAATTAATTGGCAATGAGGGGCTTGATCCCACAAAAATCATGAACACTGTAAGTACCCTAATAAAAGCCCCCGACTGCCCAGGTGTGCACCTGCCTCCCAGCCATAATGATTCTTCCAATAAAAGAAGCAAAAAGGAACAAATAAACTTTTTCTAAATACCAGTCTTGTTGTTTAGGGTCTCACCCAGCCACAGGCTGCAGGTAGAGATATGCATGTCAGCTGAGAATCCAGACTGAGCCAGAATGAGCAGCAGCCTTTGCTTCCGGTCTGCAGAGGTTGGCAAAGAGGAAAGGAGCTGTGTAACCCAGGGCTGGCAAAACTGGTGCGTGAGTGCGGGAGTGGGTGGGTCCCTCCTCCGGCTGTATTAAAAACCTGCAGAAGCTCCAAGTTTGAAGTTTACACAGTTTGACCACAGGGGAAGATAGAGAGATGTATATTAAAAACCAACCAATTCTAAACCAGTTTTAAAATATAAATTAAAAGGCACTTGTCCCCCAGCACACTTGAATATTGTTTATTAACAGAAAGAAGTATATGCTACATGCTGTCTTTGAAGCTGCCCTCCAGCCTCTAGATTCACAAACGATACCAGGAAAGCAGCTGCTTGAGTCTCTGCATTTGGGGACCAGGGTGTAGAGGGAAGGGTTCAAAGCTCACTATTACTGAGCTCCATCTCATTTTTCCTGAGAAGAGAACTTGGCTGTGAAGCCACAGGAGGCTGGAGCGGTAGAGGTTGGGGGCAGGAAGAAGAGGAAGTGAGTAAGGGGGCGATGCCTGGGGGACTCTGGGAGAGTAACCAATTCCTTCACTGGGGGCAGGTGGAAGTCTCCAGGGTCATTATCGGGCAACCTGTGAAGGGAAGGGAGGAAAGAGATTTCCGGAAGTCTCCCGCTCTCTCTCCTGCCAGCTTCCCTCCTTCTCCTAGTGGCCGATTGCAAGGAGCAGCGGAAGGAAGGATGTATCAAACCCAAAGAAGAAAGAACCCCTGCCATTCGCCCCCGTGACACGGACTCTGAACGGCAGCAAAATTGTGGCAGCGGTGTGTTGCAGATTAACAACAGCCGGGACAGGAGGCAAAGCAGAGTCGGAAAGGACTGACTGTTTTCTTTAGCGCTGAGAGCCGAGTGTAGGCACAGGTTCCATATCAAAGGAAAAGGGGATCAAGTCTGTGCAATCTGACATCAGGCCCTGGACTGGGGGTGGAGCCAAGTCCCAAATGATGTCAGTCAAACACCAGCTGAGCTTCTGGACCTCATTTCTGTGCTCTTTCTACCGAACAAATGCGCCCATCAAAATCTAGTCGGGCTGCATCTGCCACAATTAGTACAGAGAGGACTGAGCCCCTGGGAGGGGCTAGCGCTGGCTTGTCTTCGAGGCCTTCAGCTGTAACTTTCGTTTTATTCTACTTGATTTTCACCTGCTAGAATTGCACTCTTAACTCACATTAAAATGGGTTTCCCCTCCCTTTATAGGATGCAAAGGCATGGAGGAAAATGCCAGGAGCAAGCATTGGAATTTTTGGGGGGATAAACTATGGGCCTCCAAATTTGTGCATCATCAAGGGACAGCTGGTAACACAGTGACTGCCTGCTTTTTATTTCTAGCTCCTTCGTCTACCTGAGCAAACCTTAGTGGGCAGGTAAGCATCTTGATCCTCAATTTTCAGGTGGACCAAGAGAAACCCAGCTAGGGGGAAATGATTTCCTCTCAATTTCTTAGGATGAAAAGGGATCTCTTTGTGGTAGGAGTACCTATTTATTTCTGCACAGTCTCGAGGTTTGCCTGGGAAAGGAGAGTGAGAGAATGTGTTGGAATTGGTCATCTCTGATGTCTGTCCTGTTCCCTGTTGATAACATTTTCTCCAGTCGCCAGATCTCACCAAGAGGAAATATGACTTATCAGGCATCCCAGCGCCTCCATATTTTTCTGGGTCTTTCTGTGTCTGCCGGTTGCCATCAGGCTGTTGCTATGGTTGCTTTTCCTTTCTTATATTTTACTGAAAAGGCTTAGGAGCTTTCAAGAACTGGTGGCCACCAGAAAGGTGTACAGAAAAGACAGGAATCTTTCATTTTCTCTCTTTGGATGTTTCATTGCTGTACAGCTCCTCATCTTTCCTACGAAATGCTAGTAATCTTTTGTGTGGAGAAGGGGTCTGGGTTAAGGGGACTGGGAAGGGGATGATATCTGGGGGAAAGGAATTTGCTTTATGCCTGTCTCTGTCAGTCTTTGAACTTTTCATTCATCTGTGCAACTTTCCAGTGAAAGAGCTATTGTTTGCTGACTCACTCATTCATTCACTCACTTATTTAATAAACATGTATCCAGCACATGCTTTGAGTAGAATAAGGCCGAATGCTGTCTTTAAAAGGTACATTTCTCTGATGATCGCCTCCCCAACACGCAGGGCCCTGCCACGCTTTTGAGAGAGTGCTTCTTTGAGAAAGGATGAACAAGGCGCAAATCCATGTGAAGAAAGCACTCTGTTGCATCCGCACTCCTCCTGAGCTAGAGGTCATCGGAGGCCTCCTCTGAAATACTGGAGACTGCAAAGTCTCCTAAAGGGGATGGAGGATGTGAATTTTGAAAATAATACTAAGAACAGCTTACGTGGAGATGGCTCATCGCGGTTCACAGAAAGATTTCACATGTTGTAGTAGAATGAGAGTTAGACGTGAGCTCAAATCCGTGATCCCTCTTTGCTGGGCCCTGCGATTAGTGCTGGGGATAACGATGCCTAAGACAGGCCTCTTGGTTACCGGGAAGCACAGAAGTGGAGCACTGGACAGCTGACATGTGTCAGCAAAGGGTTAGCGATTGCTCACGGTTGCAACATCTCTGACACACATCCCCAAATGATCGGGTCACCTACATGACACACGAGGACAGCATTGAAATCTTGCCCACCTGGCTCGGTCTCCCTAGTCAGCTGCTCACCTAGTGTGGTTGTCCATTCCCAAAACAAAACCAACAGAAATGAAAAACTAATTTAAAAACTCAGAAGAATGATGATTTTAGGGATCAAATCCGGTTTCAGGATTTTTGGTTGTTTCTGTTCCTGTGGGTGTTTTCTTGGACCCAGAATCAGCCTTAAAAAAAACTCTGCCAAAACTACAGTTTCTCAAGTTTTGACCCTTGTACCATTTAAAACCGGAAGTCATGGGATCCGCAATTATAGGACCCAGAACTGAGCTAATCTTTGAGGGACAAACTGTGGTACGTTCTGTATTCTGGGACTGTTTCGAATCTAAATATCCTTGTCAGTGATTTATGATCTTCTATGATTGTTTATTTAGTTTCCTTCGTCTGAAAAGAAAAAAAGACAGCTTTTAGGGTCAGCCTCCATCAACAGAAGCTGGGCATCTCCACAGCATCAGCCCAGCCTTTGGTTTCTGCTGCGACCCAAGCGTGATGACCAGGAACGTGACATATCCCCAGCCAGCCCGGTCACCGTCTGGATATGCTACTCCCTTCATTATAACTAGTGTTCTCAGGGGGGTGGGGGAATCAGTAAACCTGGCTGATTCAAATGGATTTCCACTCTTCATGTTCAAGCATTTTGGGTTTGAGAAAACCCCAAACACTTTGAGCCTCGGGCACTTTTTCCATTAATTTTTTAAACTGATGTGTATGTCAAGGGAAATTTAATACGTAGGTTTCTGATTCATTTACACTTAACTCATCAAAATATTGTTCTGTAAGAGGCATTTGGTGTCCAAGAAATCTTAAGAGCCTTTTTATAAGCTTTTAAACTTCTTTTCAATGTTAAGAAACAGAAGTTGCAGTCTCCCCAATGTAAACAGGAGTGAATCCTTGGTGTGGGGGAGGGCAGAGGGGAGGGTGGAGGGAGGTGGAAAGAAGGCGCCGAGACACACTGACCTCAGTCCCTGAGGGACACCAACACGGAGCCCAATACTTTCCAGTCCCCTTCTGGCGCTCAACGTCTCACGCACAGTCAGGGGAACAAGTGGTGGTTTACATTTTTGAATTCTGAAGGCAAAGGCAAGCTCTTTTAGGGGTCCTGCTGTTGGCAGAGAAAGCTCCCAAGTGTTCTCCAAAGAAGGATATAGACTCCAAAATTTTACTTCCAGGCAAGACCCTTTTTTTTTTCCTTCAAAGAAAGTGCTCATAATGTGTCCTTTCATTTATAATTTTATGAAGGTCTCAATTGAACATGTAAAGAAAGTGGAAAAATTCTAAGTTGCCATGGATGTTTGGCATTTTTCCCACTCTACTAAAATCTGCTTTCTCCCCCAAGCGAAATGGTTTCAGAGATTCCAATAAAGGGGGCGGGGGACAGTGAGGGCAGCTGTCTGGAATCAGAGTCTTCACGAAATACATTTGTATTTTCATTATTTGAGGATGATCTGCTTAGGTTTTCACTCTATTTCACTTGGCTTCCTATGTTAAAAGCTAACTCTGTTCCAGTGAATAATGCCTGTAACTTCTATAAGTGGGCACTCATGCAGTGTATCATCTTTTACCAACGCATCTGCAAAGTGGTAAATGTCGCAGAATCTAGCATCTCTTGTTTAGGTTTGTTTGTTGTGTATTGTTTTTATTTCTCCAGTTTTCTAAAAAGAGGAAAAACTCAAGAGTCAAAGAAATCATCACAGATAAAAATTTTGTTCTGTTTTTGGATTTTTTTTTTTTTAATCTTCATAGTCTTGAGCAAATATGGAGAACGTTCATAGTCAGAAAAGGAGCCAAGGAAAAATGTTAGACAACATTTCAGATTTATCAAAAATACTATGTACTAGGTGGAGGCTTTTTTCTTGGTCTGAGTTTTAAGTTATTGGTATTAGCAAATCTGTTTTCTCCCTACCTTGTTGTAAACAGATTCAGGCCTTCTAAAAACTGATGGTTTACTCAGATTGAGATACATTTCACTCTGTTCTCTTACATGATTTTAGGTGCAGAGACCAAGATCTTTCATACGCTGTGGACATTGGTGGTAGTAGAGCCGGTCAAGAAATAAGAGAAGTTGGAGGCCAGACAAAATGCTTGTCACAAGAGTGCGGAGTGAATGAGTCCGGCAAGCCTGTGCCTTTCCTCTGGGTCAGGTGCCAGTATAGACTCTGCGTGGCCATCTTTCACAAGGAACTTTCCAATAGAGCCTTGTGTGACACGTGTTTTATAACCTGGTCAAATGCGTGTTGCTGTACCGCCGTCCTCTTGGGTAAGGAAAGCCTGACACTGCCGTGTTGTCGAATGTAGATGTGGGGATTTTTGAAGAAACTGGATGTAGAAAATCTTCCAGGAGTTCCAAAAGGGACATGAAAAACATCCTTCTGAAAAGCAGGGTAGACTTTTGGGTATTTTGAGACACGTATCTCCCATTTATTATTTAAATGTCTCTTTTTTAAGTAAAATTTCAAATAGCATTACTCCTCTGTTCCCTCCAGCTATACTATGGTATATTTCACTGTTAAATTTTTTGTATTCTTTTAATTTTTCTTCTTTTGAGAAAAGCTAATATGACTTGATATCTTTTTTTTTTTTTTTTTAAGATTTTATTTTTTCCTTTTTCTCCCCAAAGCCCCCCGGTACATAGTTGAGTATTCTTCGTTGTGGGTTCTTCTAGTTGTGGCATGTGGGACGCTGCCTCAGCGTGGTCTGATGAGCGGTGCCATGTCCGCGCCCAGGATTCGAACTGACGAAACACTGGGCCGCCTGCAGCGGAGCGCGCGAACTTAACCACTCGGCCACGGGGCCAGCCCTTGACTTGATATCTTTATGACTGCTTGTGCCTTTTTTAAAAAACTCTTTTTGAATGTTTCATTTTACAGCATCCCCCAAAGCTTAGGTGTGGGGTGTGCCTCTTAGTGCTATCAAATATCGGTACTATGAACTCCAGTATTTCTTTTGTGCTACTTGAGTTATCAGTGGGCAAAGGAAATTCTTGTCCTTGGAGAGTAAGGCTACACAATCTTCAGCAAGGTTTTTTTATTTTTTTCTTTCTTGAATCAAAGTTCCTGTAACAAGCAAAATCAACTGATGTTAATGTAGCTGACACTTAGTGAATGATACTTTGCTAGATTTATGATCATTCCATTTAACTGCCACGACTGTCTCATTCATAACTGAGAAAACTGGGGCTTAAAGAAGTCACTTGATGCAGATATTGATTAGATACACTAATGCAGCTGCTTGCAGCGCCAGGCTCTTTGAGAATGTTGTCTGGACAATCTCCTTGTGATGTTTGTGTTGGTGATCCGGCATCAGTACAGGGACTTCTGGACTGACAACATGTAACGGAGCTGTTCACGTTTTCTTTAACATTCAAGGTTTTTTTTGAGTTCATAGGAATAATTCTTATACCTAGGGGTTCATCTTAGTTGTATATGTATATTTCTAGTTTTTATTTGTTCATTGATTGACCCACTTAATGAATACTGACTATTAGCTGGATAAGGCTGGAAATAGAAAGATAAAGACAAGGCACCCGGCTTTGGGTATATAATCTACCAGGGGAAATATAGAGAGAAATAATTAGAAAGCCACATAAGAAGGTCTATTACAGGTATTTTGCAAAGCACTTGGCTTTATCTGATGGCTTTCAACTTGGACATGATTTCCTATTTAGAAAACCTGTATCCTATTTTACTAAGAGGGCAGAAGAACCTTCGTAACACGTACGAACACTCCAGATTTAACATCTTTCCTGCACTATATACTTCATCTCAGGGTTGGTCTTTGGTTTTGCCACAAAACATCAGATCAGCCCAATTCAAACTATGTTCCTAATTCTGGAAATATGCAAATGATTGCAAAAGGTATACTTCATTTTCAGTCCCTTCATGGCTCTTAGTCACCAGGAGAGGAGAGAGTCAATTTCCAATTTATTTCCAACTTTAAAACCTTTATTTGAACACTGAACATTGTTTTTCATTCTAGCTGGATCTACAATCCTAAACTTCTCTTATAGCAATGGTAGAAGCCCCTTCCCCAAATTGCTCTCTTCTTTATGGACCATTACACTGGCAGAAAACACTAATTAAATGATCATTAGCTTGAGGATGAATAATTACACTTAGATTTACATGTTGCCTTTTATGTTCAAGGAACTGCTTAGGCATCAACTAATTAATCTACAAATGAAGAATCCTCCCAGCATCGCTCTATAGTTAGCCAATCTCGGGAGGACACCAGAGCTGCTGAGGGGGAGTCAGAGAGTCCGTTTGAAGGCCTCTGTGGCGTTTGTTTTTTCATTGCTCAGGTGAAATAGCCAGACCTGAATCCCACTGCCAACTCATTACTCTTGTTTACAAATAAATTCTTTTTTAAAAGACCAAAGTTATGTAACTGATGAGGAATTGGAAATAAAAACAAATTAATAACCAAAAGTATTGCTTTTCATCTGAGCCTTTTGGGTTATTTTTTAGGACTTTATTCCCCATGAACAGTGAACTTAAGTGAATTTGTTTCATGAAATGCGATAGACTATACTTTCTTTTCTTCACCAGTGTACTCATTCACAAAAGTTATTGCCGTATGTGTGGAGGGGGGAGGCATAGAGAATTAATACTTATTAATACTGGGTTTTCTGAATGTTAAGGATTTGAGCTAGGACATATCCTAAATATATATTGAGAAATTGGCAAACGAAATCTCTTTGGTGTAATGATGGATACGATAAAGTGGAATATATCTTTATAAATTCATGACCAAATTATAAAAAACAAAGGCCATTCGTAGTAACAAAAGATGGTCCTCAATGTTCTCATCTGTATATTGGGTTGGTGAGAGTGCAGTATTAAAATGTTTGGCCTCTATGGTCAAATGGTTATTTATCAAACTTTCCTGGCGTGCAATCAGTCTTCCCAGCTTCGAGAAATAGAGGATGTAACAAGAAGTGAATTCACTTCAAGTTTCTGGTTTTGGTTGGTTTCAAATGAGCTGTTGAGTGTTGAATGCTAACTGTTCTCCAATCCAGCAACTAGCTTGCATGTGAAAATTAAATGTTTGGGGGTAACTCTCCCCATTAATTTTTTTGGAAACTTGTAGCTCAGCGATTATTCGTATTAACTTCCCTTTCCCCCCTTCACTTACATGCAGTAAATTAAAGTGATGATCTGTTTTTAAATTACAATTAAGTGGGTGTCTTTGGGAGTAGCAACTTAATTTTCTCACTATAAATGTGCAGTTTCCAACCTGTCGAGACAAGCATAAATTTACGATGCCTCACAAGCATTCTGATAGGAAATTTGGAAAGTTGGGATTGTTAGGAGAGCTAGAAAGCACAGATTGCACTCAGTTTGGGCAAAGATAAACAGAAAACATGCTTTTGTACGAAATCGGAGATTAAATGAGTTGATGGAATCAAGCCTAGACATCCACATAAGCCAGAGTGGAAAATTATAGACTAAAATCCATCTGATATCAAAGAGAATGACTCTCTCCAAAAGCCCTCACTTTTTATTTGAATCAAGGATTCTTTATAAGCTCGGCAACCCCTAGGATTTTAAAAAGAAAAATAAAAGTCTCAAAACAGCATGGCTTCCATCCAACACTTGTGATTTTCAAATGACCAGATTTGAAACTTTAATCATCTCACACCTAGGGATTTTTTTATGTGTATTTTAATTTGTGAAGCATGTCCACAGACAAAATGACTCATGAAAAACAGAATCAGTCTCAACTCCCAGTTGGCCCTATTCCTCTATCAAATCAAGAAAGTCAATTTTGCCCTGGGATCTTAGAATCCCCAAGTAGCCCTTAAATTTAGGCAGCGTTCATCTTGCAGCTACGATCGCCGGTTTCTTTTGAAATGCGTTTAAGCTCTTGCTTAAGTAAATCCATTCATGGGCAATTATTTGGGAAATTGGAAAATCTTTTTCCTTGCGGAAACTTTCTTCCTGGGCCTCTTTATAACTTGAGATGATGTCTCTTGGTTCACACAACCCGTGGATCCCCCCCGTGAGACTGTTTTACACAGGCAGTAGAGTCGGTGATGCATAGCCTTGAAAACCATTTGGAAAGTGTGTAGGACCTAAGATAATGCCTCTGAGAGTCACTGGTGGCCTTTGGAGTTACAATTCACAGAAAGTCACTGCTAGGTAAGATCTCTTTTGAGGGGGTGATGGAAACCAATATAATAGAACTCTCTCTTAGGGAATCAAGTCTTGATTCTCTTGGAGTTGCAAATGTTAATGTCACGTTCTTTTTCCTCAAAGATGGAACGACACCGATTAAAAAAAAAGAAAAGTCTGTTAATTAACATTTCAGATTATGCCCCAAGTCACTTGGCAGTTTAACAACAACAGAACAGAAAAAGAACCACAGCATCACCAACAGAGATACACAGTCTAGGAGAAGATGAAACTCTTTCTAATGAGAGCAACGGTTAATTTTACTCATTGGCTGATGGGCTACAACTCTCCCCCAGAGGAACAGGCTCTTTCTAGCTGGTATCTTATAACGGTTTAAAAACACAGGTTGAAAAATCCCAGCCAGCCTGGCTAGCTGTGTGACCTTGGGACTCCTCAAGCTTCACTTCTTTCATCTGCAAAATGGGATGGATAAAGTACCTACCTTGTGTAGGGTGACCAGCTGTCCCGTCTTGCCCAGGCCTCTCCCAGTTTCAGCACTGGAAACTCCAGGTCTTAGGTAACCCCTTGGTCCTGAGCAAACCGGTACAGTTGGTCACCCTGCTTATGAGAAAATGTGTGCAACGTATATGGCAGGCTGCCTGGCACATAAGAAAAGTTTAATTTGTTCCAGCCATCATTAAATGGGTTGGAAGGGATCAAACTTTGTCTTTTTTCCTCCCGTATATTTTGGGTGTGCTTTTGTAAAACAAGAGGGAAATACAACTTTCCACGATCAGCTGTCAGATTTGGTCAGAATCTGCCTGGCAACCATGAGGGGCTTGTGTCCTCCATCCTTCTGAGGACATTCCAGGGTAGACTATGGCGTGTGGATGGGATGGCAACTGAACAGCTATAGGAACAAGCACATTTTGTTGTTCTTGTTTTCTCTGTGCTGTGATGATGTGGATTTCATCTCAGTGCAAGGCTTTTTCCCACGGATATTTTTAGCTGTAAGGCTCCTTGGGTCCCAGATTTTCAACTTGATACCTTTCCTCATAATTGCAATAACCAACACATATTAAACACTTTCTATGTCACAAATGATCTTTAAGCACTTTCACACTGAAATATTTGCTCATTAAACCTAAGAGCAACCTCTGAAGTAATGACTGTTGTTTTCCCCGTTTTACAGGTAAGGACAAGAGACGCAGATGGATGGAGGAACTAGCCCAGGATTTGAGAGCTAGTTGGCAAGAGTTGGGATGCAAATCAAGGTGGACTGACCTCCTTCAGTCTCCTTTTTCTCAGCTGTAAAATGGGCTAATAGTAACTGCTCACCTAGCGCCCAGCACTGTTGAAAGAATCGAATGATTTGTCTGTGTGAAAACACACTGTCAGCTTCCAAGTATTAGGCAAATGTGCCCTCATTATTCTTTCATCACGCTTTTATTTACTCACCCTTGCTGCCTGGTCTGAAACTGCAAACATTTTGAAAGATAACAGGACTGCCCTGACTAAGTCGGTCCCGCCTGTAATCAAAGACACAAAGCCTTATTTCCTTGAAATCATCCCCTTGGGGATGAAATTGAGAGCAAAGAATTGTCCCAAACTTCTCAGGTCAGTGATGACCCTGCCTTTTACCCCCTTTCAAACAGGACTTGTTGCTATGAGACACAAAACACAGAAAGAGGTGCCTAGCATCACTGTTGGGCAGTACGAAAGCAGAACGTGCAGCTTTGAAGATGGGAACCAGATGATAAAATTTAGGCGAGGACTGAGTTACCATTATGCAGCCTCTAACTGCAAACTAATTAGAATTCGGGCCTGTTTCTAAGAAGCCAAGCAAACAACGATGTTCTTAGAACACAAAATAAAAGGAGGACATTGGAGCTTGGGTTTGCTTTGGATTAGAAAGCTCAGCAGAGACGGTGTGTGCACAGTGAGCAAATTATTCACTATTCTCCAGTCCCTGTTTAGCACGCACCCACACCACACTCACTCTGATTAATGGAGGCTATATATGCACACTGACATCAGCATTGGAGCTCCAGAGCATTAGAAATCTCACCAGGTGTGGCTAGTTTATTTTCAGGTGTGGACAGCACAGTCATTAAAAACAGAGCCAGATTTGGTCTCCTACCTAAACTCAACACCTCTGCTGCCTCGCCCCTGGCAGCGTTTTCATGCCTGCGGAGCCTGCCTTTTCCTTGTTGGGCATGCAAACCTTTCACTTGTCAGAGGCCCAGAGTACTTTGGAAGCCTCGGATGTGTCAGTATCAGTCTACTAATGGAAGCCATGTGTTTGCAGAATGGAAAAAACCTGGCATCTTAGGGATCCAGACATGTCTCGCCCTAAATGGGTCGAAAGCAGAGACTCTTTTTGAGTACTTTTCTTTTCTTAGTAGGTTGGTGGCCACCTTGCTGATTAATTGTCAGTAACGCTATTCCGAATGACCCCACTCCTAAACATGAAGGGCCCTTTCTCCAAGGGCAAGTGAAGCAGCTGAGATTTATTGAACACATATTAGATCCTATGCAATTTATTAATATAATAATGATCACAACGATTACATCGACGGCCACGTATTTAGTGCCTTTACCTGCTAAGAGCTGCATGTTGGCTGATTTATTTAACACGGGCCCCAAGTAGGGAGGTCTGTATTCTCGTCCCCATTTTCCAGGAGGGAAACACTTCCTCAGGAGGGTCCAGTAACATTTCTGCTGGTGGAGGAGTAGGGAGAGTCAGTATAATTTGTATACTTTTTTTTCCCATGACACAATAACTTGGAAAGATAGGAATTACGATGCTAATTTTATAGCTAAAATAGCTGAGATTTAGAGAGTTTGAGTAAATTTTCCAAGGACATGTGGCTGATAAATGACAGCAGAGGGATCTTCATACAATATGTACAAGTCAGTTTCGTCTGCTGTCTTTTACCACAGGGCAGAATTTCTATGGTCAGAAGCTTTAGATTTCCCAATAGACAGATGAGGTGGACGCTTAATGTACCACTATAGTAGCATAAGCATAAAGGGAGGGAGAGAAATTTTTGGAAGAATTCGGTTATGTCATTGAAATGTCAAACTATCAAAGTTAGCATTTGGGAAACAATCAGAAATCCTTTGGACTTATTTCTTATTATTTCATATTTTTGTATCTTCAATAAAAAACAAGGTCAGCAATCTCAGTGGCTGAAAGTAACAGACATGTATTATTTATCTGTACGCCACGTTCACCGTGGGGCAGCCGGCTGGGGCAGTGGGTGTTTAGGGGTGGGAGTTGGTTCTGTACCACTGTGTCTTCACTCAGGGAAGCAGACTGGTAACTGGAACAGCCCTGGCCTCGGTGGCACCGGGGGAGCGGACAGCATAGGCAAGTCTGCATTGGCTCTTAAAATCAATCTTCCACCTGAAAGTGTCTTATTTCTTGGATGCTCACATTCCATTGGCCAAAGCGAATCTCCTGGCATTCCTGACTTCAAGGAGATAAGGAGCGGCACCATCACCATGTGCACAGAAGGGGAAAACTCAGTGCAGAACATTACAGGATAGCCTGATAATCACAATTTGCAGAGAGATAAATAGAAAGATAGACGGGCAGATGACGACATGATAGATAGATAGACAAATGATGATGTGATAGATAGATGGATGATGACATGATAGATAGACAGTGGGATAAGGAGGATAGTAATCTTTTCAGTGCTTGGGCCCCCCAAATGTCTTAATCCTTCCTGGAAAGGAAGGAGGAAAGGCTGGAAGCCCCTCCCTGGATTTGGATAAGTGCAAACAGTAAGATTCCATAATCCCCCCCTTCTCCTCCAGACCCTATGATTCCTACTCCTCCCTTTCTGTCTCCCACCTCAGTACACATTGGTGAGGACCTGTTTTCTCACTGGAGTAGGAGCTGGGCTGATGCCTTCTTCCACTGATAGTGTCTGTGCTGCTTTCTTGGGTGCTTCTATAGGAGACCTTGATGTCTGGATTGTCTTCATTTCAGAGCGGAGCTGAGGGGCCTTGCTGCTCTGTTGTGAATATGGCTCCAAGCAAGGGCTGCTCCTCTGCTGAGGCATTATCTTGGCTCTGATCTTCCTTTTCCCCCACCTCTTTCCCAGTCCTTCCAGTTGATCTTCTGTTTTCACATTAGCATCTGAATCCTGGAGAGGAGGTGAGGGTAGCCGCTTTGGGGGCCAAAGGGTGCTAAAGGCTTCCAGTTAAGGGGGCCAGTAAACCTTGGGAGTCATCTGTGGGTTTCATTCTTTTCCACTAGCCTGTGTAACATCCCCTTTTCCTTCAAATGCATAATTATAAAAACAAACTGCTTTCCCAAGGAGCAGCCCACTGTCCACCCTGACACAGTTACCCCCAATGCGGTCTGGCACCAGGCTCCAAGGCCCCCTCCTTTTGCTCCATCTCACTGGCTCTTACCAGCTTCATCCTTTTTGGAGATGAAAGGCTGCGTCTGAAGGATCAGTTCTGATGATTCTGGTCCCTTTAATTAAAGTCACCTGAATTGCTCACTTCTCTTCCCAGTCATCCTAAAGCCTGGTTTAGCTCTGACAGCTCCCAAAGGAATACTTGGACATTTTTTCAAAAATTGGTTGCAAACTGAGCTGTTTTCAAAAGTAAGGTCTTATTTAAAAAAAAAAAAAAAGTACTTCCTTCTTTTTCTTTTGTGGTTCATTAGCATCTTCTGAGTTTCTCTCTCTCTCTCTCTCTCTCTCTCTCTTTCTACTGGAAACTAGAAGTATTTCACCCTGGCTTGCCAAATGATTTTTATCTCAGAAGAAAAAGAACTTGCTATTTCCTGAAAATCTATCTCTACCACCACCCTCTTTTTTAAAAATATATTTTGTGCTGGGAATCAAAGTCAGGTAACTCGATAAAGAGTTAATGAAAACAAATTAATTCTGTCTGTATTGAAAAGAGAGACAGCCTGGCCTCACGGAATTATCTTTCTTGCTTCCCTGGACTTGGCGCTTTCATGGTGTAACCCTGTTAGAAAGTCTCGGTGTTTGGGGGAAATGACAAGGGCACACAATTTTCCCTCTGGACGAAGGTGATTATGTATGTGTAAATTATTCAGATAATTTTGGGGGGGTGGGTGGGAGAAATTCCATTCCAACACATCTGGCTAATTGCATCTAAATTATCATTTTGACCCTCTGTTATGTGGACAATTTGCATTAAATCCTGGGATACAGAATAGGAATTTTAAAGAGCGTTTGGGAGACAGCTGCAAAAACAGTATTTTAATCATCCTAGGTCTCTCCTTCTGGAACAGAATTGTATAGCAGTAGGAGAGGTGTCCTGATCTTCACACCCTCCTCCTCTTTCTAAGCCCTTATGCTCCCAAGGACAGAATACGTTCACTCCGTAATCTTTCTGGACTTGGAGGAAGAATCCTCAGTTTGAAGAAATATGTATCTTTCAAAGCTGGCAGCTTTCTATACTTTTGTAGAGCCATTGAGAAATGTTGCTCTAACAGTGACACAGAAAGGAGGTAGTATAGGGGACAAGAGGCTACATCTTTGTATCCAGTCGTGTCAACTCACGTATCTATGTGTGTCTTTGAGACGGGAAGAATGGTGGCAACGCTGTGGAGAGAATTATTGTATGAAGTGCTGTGGGGAGTGAAGGCTAGAGGCCAAGTCCTGCCAATGTCACTGCTTGAAGATTTGTTCTTACTCTTGACTTCCAAACAATATCAAACCATAATGTAGAGAGGACCAGAGGCTAATAAATGGTGGCATTCTAAGAGCCTTGTGTGGTTTCCTCTGGCCAAAAATAACTAAATAAATATCAAGGCACCCTTCTTTCTCCTCCTTTTCCTCCTCCTCCTCTCCCTTCTCCATTAGCAGCTCTTTCTAACTCATATAGAATGGATGATGCTAGAATTGGACAGGGTTGGGGGGAGTAAGTTGGAGATGTGGCTGATGCCGCTCCATCTCTTTGTCCAAATGCAGTCTCTCTCTTCCCTATAGGGATCTCCAAGGAAGCTACACCTTCTTCTTTATCAGTTTAAGGATTTATCTTCAGCTCAGCTAGAGATTTAAGGGCTCTCGTAGACTGAGATGCAATTCCTAGACTAAAGCTTAAATATTTACAGAAATGCCTAAAGTGGACATGTCACATCAATTGTATGTGAAGGATGCTTTCCAGATCATTTTGCTTCTTTATGGATCTCATTCTGAAAAGTGGAGGGAAGGCCATTCCAGTCCTTTATGATCTCAGCCAAGATGTTGTATAAACCATCCCACCTCTTTTTAGGGTTCCCTCTACATGCTGGGTAGCTTTTAGCCAGGATGTTCATAAACTGCTCCAGCAGAAACTGCCTGAATCTTCCTTCGGCTCTGGATGTTTTGGTGAAGTGACTTGGAATAGGGATGGATATGTGGTCTGGTCCCGAAACCCAGCAGACTGCAACAGCTATTTGCCTCAGGATTCTGGGGTTTGAGGTGTTTGGTTGTTGGTTGAGAATAACAGAAAGGGAGAAACCCAGTAGACCAAAGGGAGGATGCTGGCAATGCCAATGGAATTCAGATGGGTAGGGAGGGGGCAAGAACTCCAATATCCTCCAAATAAGGTTCCCTTCAAGTAACTGGGTATTTGCCTCTTGAGTTTCTGGATTCCATTCTCAACATGCATGCTGAGTCATTCCATTTTCTTCCTAGCGCTTTTCAATTTGCCTTCTAGGATTACAAATCGATTTTATCTGCTAAGGTAGACTCAGGCTTGTTGGTTCCAGGGCTATTTAATGTTAGGAAGTGGCCATGAGATCTTGGGAAAAGTGCAAGAGAGAAGTATTAAAGAATCAATTTAGGTAATCTAAACCCAAATCCTCTTTGTCCCAAGTCTGTGGATGTCTTCGGTAATTTTTTTGGTTTGAGTTATCAATGAGTCAGACAACCAGCACTGCCTATTGATGATGTGATTTGTGCTACAAA
The DNA here is from genome assembly GCF_041296235.1 of Equus asinus. Lineage (NCBI taxonomy): Eukaryota > Metazoa > Chordata > Mammalia > Perissodactyla > Equidae > Equus > Equus asinus. The sequence continues at coordinate 53,003,858 of NC_091802.1, read as the reverse complement.
TGATTCAGGTAAATACCTATATGCCTTTTATGCAGACTAACAACGTATTTTCTTGTGGCCTATTTATTAAATGCATTCTCTTTCATTTCAGCCCGTTTTCATACTAAGTAGGGATTCAGGGGAATGATATGGGAAATTTAGGATGAGACATTAGAGGACTTGAACTCAAGTTTCTGATTTACTACTAACCAGCTTTGTGATCTTAGCAAAGCCATTTAACCTGAGAGTCAGAGATCTTCAATGGGAACTGGACTGGCTAAGATGCTATGACCAAATAGTAGGAAAACCAGTGGAAGGTGCCGCTGATTTCTAGTACCTCTGTATCATCCTTGCATAGTTCTTCTTTCTGCCAACATTTTACTATAACAAAGGTGGCTGCACTCTGGCCAGGATATTGAGGTAAGGATGCTGATTTCTTAAAGGCAATTGTAAATACAGGTAGACCCGGGCTGGAATTGAGGGATGCCCTGTCTACAGCTATCTGTTTCTTCCCCCAACATTTACCCCCATCCCAGGCTCTTCTGAGGCTCACTTGAAATTTGTTCATTTGCATTAATAAAGTTTCCTCTCAGGCGTCTTTGGTGTTGGCCTGTGTTAGTTTTCCACTGCCACCGTAACAAGTTACCATAAACTTAGTGGCTTAAAACAACACGCATTTATTATCTCATAGTTTCTGTAGGTCACAAGTCCAACACGGGGCTCATCAAGCCAAAATCAAGGTGTTGGCTGGGCTGCATTCCTCACCGGAGGCTCTGGGGGAGAATCCCTTTCAAGTCCAGGCAAATGTTGTCAAATTCAGTCCCTTGGGATTGTAACATGGAGGCCCCGTTTCCTTGCTGGCTCTCAGCAGGGAGTTGCCAGCCTTCCTTGGTGCATAGTGGCTCCCTTTCTCCTTCAAAGCCAGCAACAGCAAGTCAAGTCAAAATTCAAGGTTTGACCTCTCCCTTGGCCCCCTTTCTTGTGCTCACTTCCACTATATCTCTTCTGTTTGACTGTCTGCCTTTCTCCTCTTTTAAGGGCTCCTGTGTGGGCCCACCTGGAAAATCCAGGCTATTCTTCCTACTTTAAAGTCAGCTGATTAGTAACCTTAATTTTCTCTGCAATGTCCCTTTGTAACAATACCTAGATGAGTGTTCGATTGCACAACCGATGGCTTGGAATCATGGGGGTGGGGAGGAAGCATCTTTAGAATTCTGCCTAAGGAATTGTCCTACAGGGTAACGTATTAAGCAATTTTCAGTCATCAGCACTTTCTTAGAATTAGCCTAATGGGTGGATTTCCAGCTAAGGAAGTAGAATGTTTTTGTTTGTTTGTTTATTTTTAGTGCTAAATGGGACATTCCATGGGAGATTACTTCAGTGTTTGGGATCAAGGGTTAGAAATTTTTGGTAGAGAGCATATGAAGGTGGTGGACATCTAAACTAGGTGATATAGACGGAGAAAGCATCACCTCTTGGAAAAAGAATAAAATAAGAGAGATTACCAAGGGGGAAATCATGTATGTAATACTACTCTGAGATGTTTGAGGTTGAGAGGTACCAACTGACCTATAAATAATGGAATATCATAGTAATATACACTGTCCTCACTTGAAGTATAGCTTTTAAAATAAATGAAAGACTATTTGAGGAAATATTTGAAGAAATCTGTATGAGCTGAGTATGGAAGAAATCCTTCCAGGTCCCTTTTCACCCTCCTCAGTTTTTAAAATCGAGCCCAACTGCCACTTAAGCCTAGCCACGTGAAGTATACTCTTTATAGTACTATGTAAGTAGTTTTACAGATATAGATATATAATGTTCAAATATAATTTATGCTGTTTCAAAATATCTTCAGGAAATAAGCATCCATTGCCTTTTTCGGTGACATAACATATACATACACTGTATGTGTATTTCTGTTTGTTCATATATATTGCGATGGAGATAGATAGATACAGATATGGATAAATGCAGAAATTGATATAAATATGCTATATTATCATTATATAGACCTAAATACAAGACTTTGTGTTCTCAAACAAAAGCAATTGCAACATTGCATAAGAAAACAAAAGACTATTACAAATTTTGTTTTCACCCAGATTCTATTATCATTTGACTCTCTTTCTTTTTCTTTTTTTTTTTTAGGGGAGAGGAAGATTGGTGCTGAGCTAACATCCGTTTCCAATATGCCTCTTTTTGCTTGAGGAAGATTGCCACTGAGCTAAAACCTGTGCCAATCTTCCTCTATTTTGTATGTAGGATGCCGCCACAGTGTGGCTTGATGAGCAGTGTGTAGGTCCGTACCCAGGATCTGAACCTGCGAACCCTGGGCCGTCGAAGAGGAGGGTGTGAGCCCAATCACTATGTCACCTGGCCGGCCTTATCTTTTTCTTTTTTTTAATCTCCCTTGGGGTAGATATAGGTCTCATCCAAATATCCAAACAGATTCATTCCTCATTGCAATCCTTTCCAAGGCATTGGGAACTGTATTCCTTCCACATGTTCATTTTGTGGTCATCAGCGTTTCCTGTCCACGGGCTTTCTGTGAATTCTCTTTGGACTTAGCTTGGCCTGTGTTTGTAGGAGTGACTGGAAGACAGCCTTGCTTTTGATAAAAGAGTATCATTTCATCAGGTCCCACACATACACAGAGTCCGACCCACCCGCGCGGTACCTGGGGTTTTTCAATCATACATTAGTCTGGGTCAAGTTGACTATTGTCTGGTGTTCAGGTCCTTGACTGGAAGTACCAGGCTAAGGGAGAAAAGAAATCATATCCTGTCAATAAGCGCTGAAAATATTTAGTGTGGCAAGCTCTGTGTTTTCTTTCTTATGAAAAGCTGATTAATATTCAGTGGTTGAAGGTTAATACCCCATTCATTTTATTCACTTTACATCCTGCACACAGCAGTGACTGTTCCAATTTCAACTCCTAATTCATACAAATCTGGTTCCAATCAGGAGATTAGTAACTTACTGCTTAAGCAGAAACAAATCACACAATTGCTGAGCTTATCTTCCTACCCATGCACAGACACGTACGTGCACTTGAAATGGACTCATTCATGGACACATGCAAATGCATACAGACCAGCAAAGTCCAGTCAAGGTGGCTATATCTAGGAAACTTACTTGCTTGCGCAAGCATACGATAGGGACAGATAGATGAAACTGACACCAGAAAGCATATGTCTGAATATATTCACATGTGCAAAGGTCTTTAACCTGACTCAGTAATTGTGTCCCTGTGAAGTTTTCTATATCACAAATATTCCTACACTGAATCATATTTTAAATATATTAGGATAAGTCATTCTTGAAAGACTCTCTATGCTACGTCTTTTTGTAGAATATGCTATTATTCATGACAACTCAATCTACTTGTTTACAAATTCATTTCTATGTTTGAGGGGTTTTCGTAAAGTTGACACATCGCTTTTTTAAGAAGGTGAAATTGCTGCAGGATGAGCTCGGGAATCGTGATAATGAAGGTTTTTCTGATCGTATGAGTAAAGCTACAAAACAGGTCACCAAAATAGGGAGGGAATTTGCATTTCCTGAAGATCTTTTGAAATTGTATCTCCTTTGTCTGGAAGGGATTAAGAACAGACCTGCCGGGGTCTGCGTTTAGGTCCCTTCCATTTGAGTGAGTCCATGATTTGGGGAAACATGTCTGTAGTCACTGTAGGAAAGATAAGTTTAGGTGGACATCTGCACTCAGGATAGGAGGCAGAGAAGGGGAAGAATGTCGAGTTTGCGTTTTCAGACCATCGCACGTGACAGTTGACCTAAAGAATTACCACCCCAGTGATTGGCCATCTGATGGCGAGGATAACTGGGGCTAAGCTTTTTATTGTGGTTTTTTATTGTATTTACTTCTCCTCAACATGTATGTGGTGCTGCTAAAAAATGATACTGTGGGACTCAAAAGAACATTTTAATATTTAATACCATGAATGATTTTTTGGGGGGGGGGAGTCTTGATTGTGATTTCTTACCCAAAGGATATTTCCCAAAGCCTTGGAGACACGGGAATCAATAAGATGCTGTGCCAGCTCATTTGAAGGCCTAAAACCCACCTGTCACCTACAGACTCCTGGATTCTATCTTTCTTTTCTTTCTTCTTTGACTCTTACATTAAGGAAGAAAGCAAAGTACAGAATTTTGAGCTAAGAAAACACTACTTCCACAAGTAAGAAAATATAAAAACCCAAACAATCCTGTCTTAGAATCGTGTCTCTTGTGCTTACTAGGCCAAATGGTCTTGGCCTCTCTAAACCTCTTAATCTAGGCTGAAGATGAAATAATGCACAAGATAAAGATGACAGTCGGCCTATGGCAGGCCCTCAGTGGTGGCAATTAATCATGGGTTCATTGGGAGGATTATGTGGTTTGTATTGGTGAAAATATTTGGAAATCTTTACATTGTTAAACAAATTATGCATCATGATCCTTTCTCGGTGTGGTTATATGTCAAATGGCCTGAGTGGTTTTTATCTGCCTGTGTCTGTCTGCTCCTCAGCCAGACTCCAGCTCCGGTCAACTACTGGACTGTGTCCTCTTTGAATTGTAGGAAGCACAACGCCTTAACTTTTCAGCAAAGTCTTAAACATCTTCTCACCTGCTGCCGAAGGCCCGGATCGGCAGGAGCCTGAGGAACTGGGCAAGTTGCTCTCAGCAAGAACTGCACTTTTAATAAAATTTTTAGCATCCTTGTCAAAAGATGCTTGAGAACATGGAGGCCCAGGTCTCAGGTTAATATCCCTGAAAACCACATTTCATTGGTGGATGCTAATTCACACTTACCTGGGGAAGAACTTGGAGTCTTAACTGGGACTTTCCTAAGCTCTTTCTGAACGGCATCATCCTTTTAAATTGTAAAATACACATAACGTAAAATGTACCATCTTGACCATTTTTAAGTGTACAGTTCAGTGGCATTAAATACATTCATATTGTTGTGCAATCATCCCCTCCATCCATCTCTAGGACACTTTTCATTTTGCAAAACTGAAACTCTGTCCCCGTCAAACGATGGCTCTCCATCCCTCTCTCCCAGCCCCTGGCTCCCACCCTTCCACCCTCTGTCTCTGCGAATTTGACTGTTTCTATGAGTGGAATCAGACATATTTGTCTTTTTGCGACTGGCTTATTTTGGTCAGCTTTATGTCCTCAAAGTTCATCCATGGGGTCTGCATCCTCCCTTTCCACGTGAGACGGGAGTGGCAGCAATGCCCCTCAGAGACATGGAGAGGGTACCAAGCAGCCAAAACGTTCCAAGTCTCCATGAGGTCACTGGATACTGACAGGAGTCCCGGGTGTGAGAGCGAGATCAGCCTCGCTCCTAATTGGTGATGATAAACCACGCTCAGCAGCTTCAGACTGTCCAGGGTTCTGAGAAGAATTCTAGAAGACAAGGGCTCGCGGCAGAAAAGCACACACCCTCAGTGCTTCGGGGGAGGCCACCACTTCGAGGGACTCCGAGGTTGTGGTGGGAGGGCGTTTCTCACGGCAGAGGAGGACTTCCCATTGTGCACTATCTTTCTCTGTCTCAGGAGGGATGCTTTGGCTTGTGGAAATACTATGTTCTCTTCCTGCCTTTGGGTGACCGTACAAACTTAAAAAAAAAACGAGTCCCAGCTCCAGCACAGCTCCACACAGCGTGTCTAGCCAAAATGCAAAGTTTACCGCAGCACACAAGCGGACAGTGTTTCTCAAGCGAGAGAACAGAGCGAGGTGCCTTTCAGCACCTTTTCCGGCACTTCTTTAAAAATGATTTAAATTGGAGGCAATAGCATCGAATGCTGAACATCTGACACTCAGACAAGACTTAATGAGTCATACCCTTTAACAACACCACTCTCCTCCAGCCACTTCACTTGGCATCCGTGGTGGTTGTTTTTTTTCCCACAAAAACATTTGTTCTGCAGACCATTTGCTTGTGAGAGTATCCTGGGCAACTCTTCGTTCGTGGCAGAGAGAAGTGGCCCAAGGGAGGCTGCAAACCTGAGTTCCTCTGGCATCCAGTCCCTCTGGGTCTGAACTGCAGAGAAAAAGATAACAGTGTTCCTTAGGAACCAGCCGAAGAGCCACATTTGGTCTCTCCCCAACTCAGGCTCTTGCAAAATACATAAGCTACACTGCCAAAGGTTGATCCCAACCCCAAGAGATCCAGCATTGCCGTTTGACTTAAGAGACTTCTTTGCATCATAATAACAGAAGAGTGAATGATTTCGTGTAGGAAAATACCAGTACTGGGAAAAAGACGCCAATTCTGGGTGTTCGAGTGAGAGCGAATCATTATCCCCTGTCATAAATTAAACCTCTCCCAGGGGTATGGCTGTCTAGCTCAGTTTACCCGGCAATTGTTAAGGACACAGGCAGAGTGGACAGAGGCTGCCCATTGCTACGTTTGTGTCATCTCCACCTTTGGGAGGGTCGCTGTCTGATGCAGTGCCATTGGCAAGAAGAGCTGTGGGGCCTTTCCCTCCGTGGCTGCAACGTATGCAAACAATTTAATCTCCCAATCCAATCCTTAATGTAAATGTTTAATATAAACCTGATGTTAACACGATGTACATGAATTTACTGGCAGGCAAAGCTGGGATTTACATCATTCTGAAAATCAGATGTTTTTTGCATCAGGCATTGGGGAAATCTTTAAAGATCGAAAGATTTTCCTTCTGACTGGCAGGTGCATCCCCAAAGTGTACACGCCCAGTGCACCACAGCGAGATCAACCACTCACAGATGCCCGATTCCCATGTGCATCATTTCTTTGCAGACTGCTCCGTAAACCGCAAGTTAGACTCTAGACCAGTGGCTGGCAAATTAGGATCTGTGCACCAAACTGGACCCACAGCCTGTTTGGTTTTTTTTAACAGCTTTAAAGATATTTACAAACATTAATATTAATAAATTAATTAAATAATTAATAAAATTAACATTTTGTAAATATTAATACTTATAAAAATAGCACGTATTTAATGTATCCAGTTTGATGAGTTTGCACGTCATATGCAGAAACTCATGAAACCATCACTACAGTTAAGGTAATAGGCATAGCCATCACCTCTGACAGTTTCCCTGTGGCCCTTTGATTTTTGCTGTTGTTGCTGTTTTGGTGGGATATTTTGGGGCTAAGAACACTTAACATGAGATCTACCCTCTTACCAAAGTAATATTTCTTTCTTTATTTTTATGGAAGCATAGTTGGCATACAGTATTGTATTTAACAAATTTTTAAGTGACATTGTTCAACTGATATAAAGTTTTGGTTATGTGGGGCCGGCCCCGTGGCCAGGTGGTTAAGTTTGTGCACTCCGCTTCAGCAGCCCAGGTTTTCGCTGGTTCGGATCCTGGGCGCGGACATGGCACCGCTCATCAGGCCACGCTGAGTCGGCGTCCCACATGCCACAACTAGAAGGACCTGCAACTAAAATATACAACTATGTACTTGGGGAATTGGGGAGAAAAAAGCAGCAAAAAAAATAAAAAGGTTGGCAACAGTTGTTAGCCCAAGTGCCAATCTTTAAAAAAAAGAAAAAAGTTTTGGTTACGCAAGATGAATAAGTTCTAGAAATGTGTCTATAGTTAACAATTCTGTATTGTTCACAGCCTGTTTTTTGTATGGCTCACAAGCTAAGAATAATTTTTACGTTTTTCAATGGTTGAAAAGAAAAGAAAAATAATATTTTCTGACACGTGAAAGTTATATAGTTATATGAAATTCAAATTCCAGTCTCCATAAATAAAATTGTATTGGAACCCAGCCATGCTCAGCTACTGTCTATGGCTACTTTCGTAATACAATGGCAAAGTTAACTACTTGTGACAGTGACTTTCTGGCCCATAAAGCCTAAAGTATTTACTCTTTGGCTCTTTACAGGAAAAGCGTGCCATACCCTGCCCTGGACAGTCCATACATAATGATGCTCCCAGTGATGATGATAATGATAATGGTTGCTTGCAATTATTGATGGCTTCTTTATACCAGTGGTACGTATATTGACTGACCCTTCAGCATGTGGCATGTAGTATGTTAATTTTAACTTAAAAAATTATATTTGCTAAGTGTTTATGGGATTATCACCTATGTGGACCCTACCTTTGTCTGCTCCTCTAGATGTGGGCTTTGCTACGTGTTAATGATTGTCTAGAAGGAAAATTTTAAAATAAATCCTTCAAATTTTACCATATCCTCAGATGTTCGATGCTTTATGAATTAGGTAAGTATTTCGCTAAATTGGCTGATCGTCACTATTGCCAGGGGAATGTAAAAGATGCCTGGGCTTAACAAAGCAGGATCTTGGGATGGAACCCAGAACTTGGTTTGGTTTTCTTTTTTCCTGCTGAGGAAGATTCGCCCTGAGCTAATATCCATGCCAATCTTCCTCTATTTTTTAGTATGTGGGCCACCAGCACAGCATGTCCACTAAGAGAGCAGTGTAGGTTCATACCCAGGAACCAAACCCAGGCTGCTGAAGTGGAGCGCACTGAACTTAACCACTAGGCCACCAGGGCTGGCCCTGGTTTTCATTTTTAAGTTCTTCCAGTGATGCTAAGAACGAGCCTGATTTGGGAACAACTGACCAAGACAGTCATTTTATTTTATACTTTTCAAAGGGATGTGTATTGTAGATACCACCTGACTCGAAACTCTTTGAGAGTGAAACTGATTTCCCTAATTTTTTTTTTTTTTGGTTAGGAAGATTGGTCCTGACCTAACATCTGTGCCAATCTTCCTCTATTTTGTATGTGGGATGCTGCCATGGCGTGGTTTGAGGAGTTGTGTGTAGGTCTGCACGCGGGATCCGAACCTCCGAACCCTAGGCCGCCAAAGCAGAGAGTGTGAACTTAACCACTACACCACAGAGCTGGCCTCTGATTTCCCGATTTTTAAAAATCTTTTGCCTCCCAACCCCCAAAGCCAACCCCCCTGCACCCCTGCCAAGGTAATGAAACAGGACTTTGTGTATAGCGGACACCCAAACCCAGTCACTTGACGGACTAGATGGCACAGTTCCTGATAACATGAACTGACTTCCTTCCCCTCCTTAGGAAAGACTTTCCCTATGAAGATAAAATTGCACCCACAAAACATTGGATTCTTACGTGAAAATATTTGCAGCAGTCTGGGACTGGCTCAGGTTAGGACAATCCTTTTTTTTTGAGGAAGATTAGCCCTGAGCTAACATCTGCTGCCAATCCTCCTCTCTTTTTGCTGAGGAAGACTGGCCCTGAGCTAACATCCATGCTCATCTTCCTCTACTTTATATGTGGGACACCTGCCACAGCATGGCTTGACAAACATTGCATAGGTCTGTGACCAGGCTCTGAACCGGCAAACCCCAGGCCGCCGAAGCAGAACGTGCGAACTTAACTGCTGCACCACTGGGCTGGCCCTAGAGCAATCCTTTTGTTCCCAGCCAAATTTTCACAAAAGAGTCAGATTGACCTTAATGGGAACTGAAAATTCCTACCTGGCCTTAATGTAACCCCCTAGACAGATGAGAAGAAATTATCAGCAGATTTAATATCTGTACTTTTATGATAGAATCCTAATGTTTTTCCTCTAAGCTTTTAGGATTAATTTCCCTAGTTTATAGGCTGCATGGAAATGTCCCAAGGTCCCTTTGGCTCCTCCTGATGGAATAATTAGCTGCACATGCTATCCAACACTCCTCTGTACTTCAGCCCTCATTAGTTTCAAATCTCAGTTTAATTTCCAGGAGAAATAGCTCAGGGTTTCCTGAGACTTAGCAGTCGAATCTCACCAGCTGCAGGGGTCTCATACTCAGACTGCCTTTTTCCTGGTCCCCCATCCACCTCTCACCCCCTCCCCACCCAAATCAGATCTCTGTAAGATTCCATTTTGCTGCCTCTGTTTGCAAATGGGACAGACCAGAAAGTGTTTCCTGAGAGCCAAATGCTTCCATTTGCTCTCTTCCTAATTACTCCTGGAGTTTGATTTGAAACCAGCGGCTTTCTGCAATAGATTTTCCTAAGCCGACCTGCAGTAAACTGATGCAGCTCTAGAATCAGTCTCATTCTAGAAAAGCAAATGCTTAGAATGAGTAGGTTCTAGGCAACTTCATCCTAAGTAATGTGTTCAATTCCTTGGCATCAGCTCTTTCCCAACGTTATTCCAATTTATTTTTGTGTAATGGCTTGAAGAATTGGTTTATCACAACCGTGTCCCTTAATATTAGGTGGGCTGAGGCCAGAACTCAGATAACCTGGGCTGAGTTCACCTACGTGTTGTCATCAGTCGTGGTACCTTAATGAGCATACCGACAAATCTCTCTTTAAGTTATTAAAAAAGTGTTGTGATGGTTAATCCCAGATGGTATTAAGATCACCTACTTTTGTGCTCAGTCTCCAAAAAAAATTTAAGTGAAAATTTTGCGATGTTAAGAAGCCACGAGAAAGAAGCAGTACATAAGGAGGACAAGATACAAGAAATGGTCTTGAAAGGACACTGGCCATCTGTCACGTCTGGGGAAATATTAACATGTCTAAAGTGCAATGCTTTGTGTGTATAATTTACCTACAAATGAGGAGGCAAACTCAGTGAGTATGCTGCATTAAGTACTACTTCTGGAAATTTCCTTGGCATCTTTAATCAAATAAAGTTTTGGGGTTTTTTTTCCTCCTTGCCAGGAGGAAATTTAAGGCCTCTAACAGCTATATTCTTTGCCAAGCAGAGATACCATGGAAAAAGCATAGATTTTAGTGTCGGAGAGAAATAAGTTGAATTCTGAGTTTTACCATTTATCAGCTATGCCCCGCTGGGCAAGGGGCCTCAAGCTTATTAAGCCCCAATTTCCACATGGCTGTATTTTTCCTGTATGTTCCTACTGAGAGTTAATGAGATAAGGCAGACATAAACTGAGCACACAATATGCTAGTAAATATTAGTTCCATATCAAGGCTCATAGTTCAGTATTCCAAAATGCGGCCATTTTTATTTTAGGCACATGAGTTCTCCTTGTGCTTCCCTGGACATGTTGAGTTTCTTTTTTTGCTGTGTAGCTTTGCTCATGTTGATCACCTGCCTGAACTGATCTTCTTACCCTGGTCAGGGTCTTCGGTCCATATTCATTACTTCATTTGCAACCTTATTTAACACCTAAATCCTCCAGAAAGTTCTCTCTGACCGACTGCATTTTATGACCCATCATTGTTCTACCCACACTGAGGAATGTATGCGTTGTTGTATAACACTGTTGCTTTCTTTCTACATATAATTATTGGACACATACCTATTTTCTCTTTCCTTTTAGGTAACAATAACTCTAAAAGCTGGGATTATGTTTGACTGTCATGTTAATCAGAGGAATGAAAGGACCCAGAAGCAGACTGATCACATAATACGCAACTTTGTAATGCCTGTTGAAGTGAATTTACTTGATTTTATATTAAAAATGACTACAGAATGACCTATTGATCTTGTCCTATTGCTTGGCTCACAACTAATTTTATTGGTTACTTTAGATTATATTAGCTGAAAATGGAGGAGGTTGATTAAAAACTGCCATTATTATACATTAAGGCCAGCAATGCAATTTGTTCTCAAATATCAGGCTAATTCTGGAGCTGACCCTTGGCTTCTTGAAGCTGAAAGAGATGAAAGCAGGATCCGGTGACCCTCACCAGAAATTTGCTTCAGTTTCTGGTCCACTGATTTGCAAAAAAAAAAAAAAAAATGAAATGGCTTCAGGATGAAACACCTGTGCCGTGCCCTATTCTTGCCTAGTAACCTTGGTTATGATGCAAAATGGGGGATGCTAACTTGGTGCATTATCCCCAAAAGAACAAAACATTTTGAGACTGAAGTCACACTGGATTTCAGTCTGACGTGGTGACTCAAGTCTTCTTTCCTTCTACATATTATTTCCCAGCATTCCTCTTCATCTTTGGTCCTCTGCAATCCTGAATCAGTGATCACCTTAGAAATGGACAAACAGAAAGAATTGTATGAAGATCCCCTTGGGTACAGGGAGAAGAAAACTGTGACACAACTGTCTTAATAAGAAAGATTTATAAAATCATATAACAAAATGTCCTGTGATAGGGAAATGTAGGTTTGATTAATTCTTCTGCTCAGAGACGGTCTTCGAGAGTTTGGCTTCCTTCTGACTGTTTCGTCATCCTTAGTATATTATCTAATAATATCTTGGTCCTTGAATTTCAAAGATGGCTGCTGCAGTTTCAAAGACAGACACATCACCATGAGACAGAAAGGAGCCTTTGCTTTCTGGCTCTTTTTAGTAACAAAAAAACCTTTCCTTAAAGACTCTCCCTTTTCAGACTTCCCTTACATCTCATTGGTAAGAATAGGGTCACATGTCCTTTTTTAAACCAATCACTCTCAAGGAGACAAGGATTATACAACTGAGTGGGACTAATCAGTATTCAGCCCCTTTCATTCATAAGTTGGAGGAATAAATAGTTGAACATAATAAGGACAGGCTGGCGTGGAAGGATGGGGGATGGGTGGGAATCTGGGTAATGTGATCAATAAAGGACAGTGCCTGTCCTACAGAACAATGTACCACAAAAGGGACTTCTGGAATATTTTCATTGAGATGAGGTAAAAACTGTTGTGCTGAAAGATGACAAAGGCTAACTGAGTTCTTAGAAGTCAGCCATGTACGCTTCCTGAAATATTCAAAACTGTGCTTGCTGAGTGGATTCCAAACTCCAGAGGATTTAATTGGCCCTGTTTCTCCCTTATAAGATTGTGACGTTGGTTCGGGTAGTGTTACAGAAAGTGACATTGAATTCTTGCTATTTGGTCATTGCCAAAGTCACAACATGATGAACCGGGGTTCCTTCAAGTTTTTACTGGGTACCTACGTCTGACCTCAACAATGGTAGCAATACTGTGTAAGACCTGCATTGAGTCTCCAGTTTGACATAATGCCAAATCCTCCCCAAAAAGCTAGAATTAAGGGAAATAGAGGTAATCAGAAGTTTAGACCTCATATTGAGTTGTTTTTGTTGGCTGGCGTAATGCATGGATTATTTTCCTCTTCATGGAACAAAACATCATACCACATTTCTTTACAATTGAATTAAGGCTAAAGAACAACAAAGCCATGATCATTCATATGATGCATTGGAAGATATTGTTTGCGCTCTACTGGAATAGAGTGTAGAATGCCTTTACTTTGTTGCTCTATGAAATGCCAAGTTTTCAGGGCAAATCCTATTAAGGGGTTTTAGTTCCTGTCTGATATTTTGCTTTCTCCTCTGCCAGCTGCCACTGCATGGAGATGCCTCAGGATTGTGCAGCCTGCTGTTGGACTTAATTTAGAAATTAAAACTACTACATCCAAGAAATTTGTCCATTCATTCATTCTCTCATCTATTTATCTATCAAATAGCCGTCATATCTAGTGTAAGTTTATTATAACTGCCTCCTTAGCTGTCATTTCCCTCCACTAGTCTGTAAGCTTCTGGTGAGACTTGTTCCTAGTTCTATCTTCAATGCGTGATATATTTACTGAGAAGTCGGTAAATATTTATTCAATGTTTGAACTCTCAGTGAGATTTTAAGCTGGAAAGGAAGATAAGATGTAAATTAAAAAAAATAATATGTTGGATAGCGGGCTGTGATAAGAGATAAACAGAAATTCACAGGAATTTTGAAGACAGAGAGAGATCCCAAATAATACACTCATTAAGGTTTTGGGGGAAAAACGATCTATCTATTTACCATGTATCTATATCTATCTATCTATCTATCTATCTATCTATCTATCTATCTATCTAGTTACTTAGGTAGGACACTCTAATTCTCTAATCATAAGCCAGAAACAAGCCAAGCAAATCAATTGTTAAAAAAGTGCTCACGGAATATAAATGTTGAATATATTTATTGGTAGTGTTTACTCAAACTGTTTGCGTTTAAAACATAGGCGAGCTACATGAGTTTCCCATAGACAGCAAATAGTTGGGTCTTGCTTTTTTATCCAAGTTAAGCACTCTAATTTAAGTGTTTACTCCATTCATATTTAACATTATCATTGATTTGGTTATATGTAAGTCAACGATCTTGCTACTTTTCCCCCTATTTGTCCTATATGTTCTTTCCTTCTATGTTTTTTCCTTTTCTTTTTTTTGCAGGGGGTGGGGGGTGATGGGATTAGACTATTTTTACCTGTCCATTTTATTTCTTCTATTGGCTTTTTATAGTCCACTTAGAATTGGTATCGTGCCACTTCATTTACCATCCGTCACAAATATAAGAACTGTAGTAGTCAGGGCTCTCCAGAGAAACTAAACCTCTTTCTCTCTCTATATTTATCTATTTATATTCAATGTATAAAAATGTTATATATTTTATATATATTATATACAATATATTATATATTATATGAAATATATTACTAAATATATTTATTTAAATTATAATTTAAAATTTAATATATATTTATTTATTTATTATGAGGAGTTGGGTGATGCAATTATGGAGGCAGAGAAGTCTCATCATGTGCCATCTATAAGGTGGAGACTCGCGAAAGCCGAGGGTATAATTCCATTCTGAGTCCAAATGCCTGTGAACCAGGGGAGCCAGTGGTGTGAATTCTAGTCCAAGGACAGGAGAAGACTGATGTCCCAATTTAAATAGGCAAGCAAGACAAAAAGAAGGGAGAATCCCTCTGTCCTCTGCCTTTTTGTTCTGTTCCGCCCTCTATGGATTGGATCACACCCACCCACATGTAGGAGGGCAATGAGTCCATTGATTCAAATCTAATCTCATCTGGAAACACCCGCACAGACACACTTAGAAATAAGATTTAATCTGGGCACCCGTTGGTGCAGTCAAGTTGACGCAGAAAATTAACCATCACCAAAACCTTATCGCAGAATAATTTCATTCACCATGCTCCCCATCCTTTGTCACACATTTTACTTGTACATATATTATAAACCCTAGATTGGATATTATTTTTGTTTTAAACAGTTATTGGTTTTTTAGTGAGATTTTAAAAATAGCTAATATTTTATTGTATACCCACATATTTGCCATTTTTGATGCCTTTCTCTCTTTCCTATAAATGCAAGTTTCCATCTTGTATCATTTCACCTTTAGTCTGAAGAAATTTCTTAGTATTTCTTGTAATGTCCTCTTGATAACATCCTATTTCGCCCTCATTTTTGAGGAGTATTTTCACTGGGTAGAGAATGATGCAATGACCCTTTTGTTTCTTTCATCACTTAAAGATGTCAGTCCACTGTCTTCTGGCTTCCCTCACTCTGGTGAGAGGTTAGCAAACATTTCCTCTGTTGCTCTCCTCTCTATAATGTGCCATTTTTCTCTGGCTGCTTTCAGGGTTTTCTCTTTATCTTTTGTTTTCAGCAGTTTGACTACGATGTGTCTGGGTAGGATTTTCTTTATATTTATCCTGCTTGGAGTTTGCTCAGTTTCTTGGATGGGTATATTAACGTTTTTCATCAAATTGGGGAACTATTTGACCATTTTTTCTTCAACTTTTTTTTGTTCCCTGTATAACAGTTATACATACGTTAGATTCCTTGATATTTTCCCATAAGCCACTGAGGCTCTGTTTATCTCAATCTTTTTGTGTTTTCTCTCTCTTCTTCAGTTTGGATTATTATTTATCTGTATTCAAATTCACCCCTTCTTTCTTCTGCTATTTCCAATCTGCTATTATGTCTCCTCATTTTATTTTTTTGAAGTTCTAGGATTCCCAGTGGGTTCTTTTTCTTGTGCTTGACACTCTATGTCTATTCACTCATTAAGACTATATTTTCCTCTAAGTTCTTGAACAAATGTTTAATATCTGTTTGAAAGTCCTTATTTGTTATTTCCAACATCTGGGTCATCTTGGGATCTATTTCTACTGTCTGCTTCTTTGCCCCCTGATTATGGGTCACATTTTCCTGCTTTTTTTGCAGGTTTAATATTTTTATTAGTCATCTGATGAATATTATAGGTGATACATTGTAAGGAGTCTGGATTATATTGTCTTCCTTGAAAGGGTGTTGGGTTTTATCCTGACAAGCAAATAATATACTAGAGGATTCCCTTGGTCCTGTTGGAGCTTGGTTTGAGGCTTTGTTAGGGCAATCTACAGTGGTCCTTACTCTAGTGCAGGGGTTGGCAAGGTTTTCTTAAGGCCTGATGGTAAGTATTTTAGGTTTGTGAGCTATAGTGTCTCTGTTGCAACTATTCAAATCTGCCATTATAGCATGAAAGCAGCCATAAAAATATGAAAGCAAATAGGCATGACTATGTTTCAATAAAAGTTACTAAAACATATGGTCAGTCTGTGGGCCATAGTTTGCTGATCCTTGCTCTAGATCATGGGCTCTGTTCCTAAAGAATGACCTCACTGGTGTCCAGCTGCACACCTGGGATGTTAATAGTATCTTTCTATTCTAAATGGGACAATAATGCAATGTCTCTCAGTACTACGTGACCTCCAGAGTCGCCACTCCATTCTCAATCCTGAAGCATCTTCTTTCTACAAGGCCTCAAGGAATCTCACCAGGCATATTTGCAGCCCAGCCCTTAGTTAAGATCTGGTGAGAACCCTACACTGACCTCATACCATTCCTCACTTCCCCCAACCCAGGCACTTCTACTCTTTCTAGTACCCTGTCCTGAAATTTCCACTTGCAATTTTATTCCTAAACTCACATCTCTGCTTCCTCAGCTCAGCAGGACTGCCATGCTCTCTGAGTTCTACCTTTCTGCACATGGTTGAGAAATTGTCCTCAGCAGAGAGCCCAGGTGAACGTGAGGCTTACCTCATACGTTTCCCTTATCTCAAGAATCTCAATCCACGGTTACCTATTTTCCAATGCCTGAAAATAGGTGCCTTATATATTTCGTCCAATTTTATCATTGTTTACAGAGAAAAGACACTTCAATACCAGTTATTCCATTGGGGCTTGGAGCAGAAATCTCCTCTCATTGTTTAGAAATAAAAACTGAATGGCCATGTTGCGTAAGAAACTAGAAAGACTAATCCCATTCAAATGGTATTTTAAATGGTTAAAGTGAGGAGGGCTCAGAGCCAGCAGAGCTTGGGTGTGGCCCCCTTTATCACATTTTGCAATGATTACTGGAGTCCTCTGCAGCTGCCCAGCCTAAAACAGATGCTCTTACGGGAGTTGTAATCTTTTCACCATTTGAATAATAGCTCCTAGTCAGAAGCCAATATGTCAACAAGAAATTCCAGAGGATTATAATTGATTAAAACTCACCACAAAATGTATCTCCCATGGACTTATTGACATCTCTCTGCCTATTAATTCAACAAGAACAAAAATCTCAAAGTGGTAAGCCCTGTGTTAGGTGCTAAGAATATGATGGTGAAGAAGACAAAGCCCTTCAAATACCTTATAGCCTAAGAGAAGACAACAGACATGTCAAAAGAGTATTACAATAGTGTGAAAAATTCTATATTGGGGGTGAGATTGAATACGGTGCATCTCAATGTATCCCGACAAGTTGGAAAATGCTCGAGCTTCACTGGTAGTGGCGATTTATCACACAGCAGGTCCATGCATGTGTAATGGACATTTCAGGCAGAGTAGAGCACCTGATGACAGCCACCAAGTAGTGGAGGGAGAGCATATGCTCTATGTTTAAAGTTAATAAGCAAAAGATGGTAGGAGAAGAGGCTGGACTGGCAAATAGGACCCAGCTCAGGAAAGACCTTACAGAACGTAATAGGGAATTCACATTTTATCTTTAGACAATGAGAAACCATTGAGGGATTTCTGAGAAGGGCAGTGGTATAACCAAAATTAGATTTTAGAAAGACCTAGGTGGTAAATTGGAAAGGTTCAGTTGGCTCGGGGGGACTGAAGTCAGAGGGGCTAATAGTTGTGGTGAGCAAAGAGGAATCCTTAACTAGGGTGTGACCCAGAGTCTATGAGAAGGAATTAGATTTGAGAAATATTTCAGAAGGTAATATATACATATATTTTGGTGATTTTCTGATGAGATTAAAAAGGAGGAAGTATCTAGGGTGAACCCTGGCTTTTTGGTTTGAGCAATTGCGTGAATGGCTGTGACGTTTGCCAAGGAAGAGAAAAGATAGGAAGAGCAGTTCTGTGTGGGATGATAATTCATGGAGTCATTCAATCATTCATTCATTTATTCAACAAATATTTAGTGAATGCCTACCATGTGCCCAGCACTGTTCCAGAGAAGCAGTGACTAAGGCAGGCAAAGTTCCTGCTCACATGGGGGAAATAAAAAATTTTTAAAAATGCATAAGAATTTTAGATATTGAAGACCACAGAGCAGGGGCCAGTGAGTGATAGAGAATGAAAGTGAGGGAAAGAGAGCCTTTTAAGTAAAAAAAATCCTCTTGAAGGATCTGACACTTGAGTTGAGATACATGTGCTTATCAGAACTTAGAAGTGCAAAGATGAGAGAAGCATCTCGAAAGAGTGAACAGCAAGTGTGAAGCCCCTGTGGTTGGAATGAACTGTATTAAACTAACAGAAAGGCCCATGCCTGGGGAAGAGTGAGTGAGTGGAAATGATGGACTTTGTAGAGAATGCGGAGAGGGTAAGGATTTGGTTGTTCTTCGAACTGCAGACTCTCAATATATAAGTCTCAGGGCCCTCATTTCCCTTGTTATGAAGCACCCTTTATTTTGGCTTTAGTGATATTGAGTTTGAGGTGCTTGTCAGACACCTAAATGGAGATATTTACCAGATGGTCAGATGTAGACCTGGAACTCCATAGAGATACAATGACTGGAAAAGTAGATTTGAGGGTTATCGACCAACTGCATACAGGTGACAGTTGAAGGTAAGGGTGTGGTTACATTTTCCTAGCAAGAGTGTCTAGAAGCAGAGAGTCTCAGAGTAGCTGCCCCATATGTACAGTGTGAAAACAGGCATTTTTAAGTGTTAAAAGGCAATGAGAAGTGGCAGCATCATTCTCAGTTGCAACACAAGCAGCCAGGCACTTCACTTTTACATCTGGCTTAATCCACAGGTTTAAAAGTACTTGTCCTCTGCAGGCACTCTAGTTTAGTGAAAAGTAAGGGAGAGAAGTGGGTTAAAATGGAATTTTGGAGAACACAACATTTTCAGATTTGTTAAGCCGTGCACGATAATCAGGTGCAAGAAGTAAGCAATTCATATATTCTATGTTCTATTTTACTAAAATAGTTAACATTTTACTCTAACTACTATCTTACCCTGTAAATCTAGCATCACTTGGATAAGCAAAGAAACTATTTATGTGTGCTAGGTAGCTGCAGGCTGTTGTCTTACACCTATCATACACCTCAGCAGAGTATTAGTTCTTAACTTTTGTAGGCTGAGAGCGTAAGATGGATTCTAAGCGTCTTTCTTGTCTTTTAAGACTTTAGCCAAGTTGCTTAACTTCTGTAAAACCTTCTTTTATTTATCTTCAAGGTCTCATCTCTCTAGAGTACTAATCACCTGTTTGTATCACCATATGGCTCTCCTTCCTTGTATGTATGTGTATAAATTACCAAAATCCTCCCAAATTGTACAATTTGGGTTTGGGGATTATAAAAATAATTGCAGATTATTAAAAAAAAAAGTTCTGTTTAGTGTTGTCATCTTTTTATGCCTCTCTGTCAATGTAGGGGGAATTTACTTTAAACTAAACAATACAGCTGCTCTGTGACTCCACTAACTTGGAAGGACCTGGAAGGTAATCTGGTTTCTCCATCAATCCTCTGATTGATTTCTTTCTGCAACTCACTCCATCTAAGGAACATGTTTCTCATCCACTAAATTGATGTAACACACCAAATTAAATCAAGCTTTCCTGTCTTACAACTTGCTTAGAATTCTGTGACGGTGATATTTTTGGTTTCCATCTACTTTCTTGAAGACTGACTGTCAAGGAAATGTAAATTGAGACAGTAGGATGTCAACAAATAAGCGCCCTTAATAAAGGAGGATGTATATTAAAAGCAACTATTTCAAACATGTTATGGACTAGACAGATGGATTCCTTAATCTGAAAATAAAACATGAGAGAAATAGTATAAGCACATTGCCATTGACGGTGGCAGATTCTGGCTGACTGCAGATAAAGCATTTCTAGGGTCCCTTTGTTGATGTCACAACATCTTTCTCCAAGAAGCACATTTTATAGCAGGCTGAGGGAATGGTCTGGAGGGAATCCTAGGCTTTCCACTGGGAGCTCTGTTATTATTGATTCTGGCCTTTAGGCAAATTCCAGTGGTATCTCAGGGTCCCCAAGTCTGAGAACAAGATTTCTGTAGGGATTCTAACTGCCTTTGGCTAGGACACACCCTTTGGCAGGAGTTGTCAGTTGCAGTTTCAGTGTGGAAAGAAATGATTTCTCCATCCCCTGAAAATTGGTGGTGGCGGTGGTGGCGGTGGTGATGGTGAGAGAGACTCTTATGGGACAAGTCCTCTGAGGGATCTAGAGTGGGTTTAGAGGGTGAGAAAGTTTGCTTTTAGCTTGCTTTTTTAAAAATATTTCCTTTCAGAATAAAGCTTTTGTTTTTAGATAGAAGACAGACAGAAATAGGCGAAATATTAAAATATTGTGGGAAAAATATACAAAGCAAAATTTTTGTTCGCACACAATAGGTGGTCAATGTTTGTTATTTGTAATATGGGGATTTGAAAATGGATGAGAATAAGTCAAAGATTGCTCTTCCCCTGAAAATATACACCTTATCTGATAAAGCTCAAAGTAACTAAAAGTTTATCTGCGTGGAAATGCCTTTTCTTAGCTGTGAATCACAAGACATTGTACACAATGGGGGCTCCATCTGTAAAGCCAACTGGCAGGAAGTTCAGGAAGGGAATGTCACAGAATTCCTTACTGAACAACAGAGGCAGCCTGTGGAAAGGCCATACTGGATCAATGGAAGCTGGCTACCTGAGATTTTTAAATGAGATCCATGAATTATAGAAATCCATTTCACCGATTTAACCCTAGATAAACAGTATTAACAGGGAAGAATCAAGTTCTTTTTATCTTTGAGATGGGCTATTGGGATGCAGTGAGAAATGTCAAATGACTGATTGCTAGTTTGTGACCTATAGATACAAATGACCTTAATATCATTTAAATCTGTGGTTCTAGAGTTTTAGAACTAGAAGAGAAATTAGAGCCCATAGGTTACTGTTTCGTATCTTGTAGCTTCTTGGAGGAATGATGCGTGAGGTATGATAACGAGGATTTTGAAGAGAAACGAAAGCAGATCTTCCTCATTCTATTTTCCCAGGATGGTTCTGGACTTTCTTGGGAGTCTCATAAGGTAGAAACTAGGATTAGCTACGTCCTTTTAGATGCCCCCAAATTAATGTAGTGTTGATCTACCTGCTTCCAGTGGAGGAAGAAAAACAACTAAGAGACCGAGAAGGTATCAAGAAATACACAAGTATCCAATGAGTCTTTCTCCTCTTTTTCTTCTCAAGCCCCTCGATCTACTGCCCATTAGATCTAGGCTTGCTGGTTGGAGGGACTCACAACCAGAGGCTTCCTGGTCTTAACTGATGAGGTTTTCCAACTTGTTGACTGCTGGCAAAAGTCACCATTTTCTTTCTACCCTTGATAAAGGAGACAGGAGTGGAGGGACACATAGTTACAAGAATCAAAGTGTAGATGGAGAGGACAGGGTCTTCATATTATCCTCCAATACCAATATTTATAGAATCAGGACAATAGTACCATTTATCCTGTTTTTGTGAAGAGTCTAAAAAAATTTTACTCCCTTTGACGTATGGTTGAAAAAGACTGTGCCTGGGATCCAATCACTCCATTTTTGACTCTGCCACTTTGAAAGACCTATAAGCATAGGTTTTGCACACTACACACACAAATACACCTATTTGTCACCAATGTCTAATGCGTCCACAAATGTCATATATATACGTATACATATGGCTTTAATCCAAGCTCTACGGGTAGGTTCTGTCCTCTTTGATCCTTGAGATGAGTCATGCTTGGATGTTCACTCACTAGAAGAAAATTTCAGGATCCTGTTCATTGAGAAGAGACTGGCACAGGGGAGGATGTTGACAACCCAACCTAGATGGAAATGGGAAGTTCCTGTGTTTTTCTGGAGGGCTGGATGTGTGTTTGGAGAGAGCTGGTCTTTGCCATATTATCCCCACCAAAGAAGGGGCTTGGATTCTGAGCCTGACTATAATTGCTCACTTCAAAGGACTGCATAATTGTCCTGGGACATAGGTGACTTTACTGTGTGATTATATTTGGGACAAGCCTGAACAGCACCTATTGAGAAGCTGGCTCTCCCGGGTGTGATACTTGGGAAGCACCCTGAAGCCTCAGTGTGAGGCCTTCCTTAGCTTTGTGCTGGAATATTCTGTGGCCCTTTGCCACCATGTCTGGGCTGTGATGGTGTCAGACCTCAACCAAGAAACCTGCTTGGGCCAGAGGGATGGAGTAGGAGACCGTCAGGGAATTGCTTAGAGAAAGTAGTTTTATTGAAGGTAGATTGTTCCTGGGAGACACATCCACCAGTCTATTGGGGGAGACAGTGGAGGACACTAAATGTATTCCCATCTTTCCTGCCACCCCACAGTCCTGTTTATGAGAGTTTGGGTCATATGAGGCTTGGCCAAGAAGACATCCCATGGGTGGAGTGATACTCACCTAACCACACCTCTGGTATGCTGAGACACCCCAAAGAGAATGTGTGTGTGGAGAAGGCAGGTGGGGACGCCACACCCTGAGTCGGCTTCCCTCCCTGCTGTGAGAAAATAAGGAAGAGCCTCTAGAAATCAATCCTGCTTTCCCAGAGGTCTGCCACTATCATCTTGGGACATAATAAGAGGAATGACATGTGGGAATGCTGTCCTGAGGAGTTGAAACCTTTATTCCCCTCAGATATTTATCTAAAAATAGCTCAAGTAGTTCGGATCTCACGTGACCTTGAACACATTGGCATGTGTGACTTGGGCAATAAAGTGTTGGTTGTTTTGATGAGGATCCCATTAATTGCTCTATAAATGAGATATGTTTCCAAAGAATTCTTTCTCTCTTTCTCTGTCTCTCTCTCTCTTTGATTCTCTTTTCAGATATGAATTGAGATAATTTGACAGAAGAATGCTCTTTTTACTTCCTATCTCCTGGAGAATCAAATAAGGCTAAGAGGTAACATTTGCAAGGTACTTATTATGTTCTAGACACAGTGGTTAGCACTTTACAAGCAATATATTTTTTATCCCTTTTATTAAGCAAGTGCTGTAATTTTCTCCAGTTGACAAATGAGGAAATCGATACTCAGAGAGCTTCAGAGAGTTGCTCACTCAGTTAATAAGAGATTGTATTTGTCAAAATATTCTAGGTTATGCTACAGTAATCAATAATCCTCAAAGCCCACCAAATGGTGCTCAAATTCCATGCCTTAAAGCAACAAAAAATTATTCCTTATGTGTACTACTAGCTCATGTAATCACTCAAAGACCCAGACTGAGGGAGGCTCCACCATTTTGAAGCCTCACAATGTGGGAACGTGGCCCTTGGTTGCCATGGCAGTGAAGAGAATGCTGGAGCAGTTATATTCTGGAAATGATATACATCACTTCTGCTTACAGCACATTGGCCAAAACTTGTCACATGGTCCTGCCTAATGGCACACTGGCGAGCTGGTACTCCTCCCTACACCTTGACGAAGAGGTGAACCAAAATGGCTGACTAATCAAAGTTACTATGTCAGAGGCAGACTTTGAGCTCTTCACCACCATCTGATACTATTGCCCTTGAGAAGAATGATCTCCTGCTGGATGAGAGGATCACAGTGGCTGTGTGGAGCTTCATTATTCATTCTCCTCCATCCATCTTAATCCTACCATGCCTGTCACTGGATCCCAAAGAGGCACAATTAGGACCTCTCCTCAGGAGTCCTTCTGGCCTCTGCCCAGCTCCTATGCTGTTCAAGACCCATACTTGATGCCCAGTGGCCCACGTTTTTTAACCTTTGGGATTCATGTGATCAGCACCCACACAGCTGGGAATCACTGAGTCACAGGCTGAGTAGCTGCTTGCATCTTTTCTGCCTGGAAACAAGATTTGTAGGGCAGAGTGGATCTGCCTCCCACCCTTCTGGCAGGCCCCTGTGGCTCTCGGCATTCCTGCTGCAAAGCCTTGTGAAGCACGTCTTTAACTTCTCAGAGAAGTGTTTAACAAACGTCACCATCCAGAGCTGACAGGCACAGTGGTCTTAGACCTGGAAGCCTCAGATATGAACATCTTGGCAGGAATCTCCATCACGTTTCTGGATATGGGTTTGGAATGTGTTCACCGACCTGCCCTTTACAAGTCATTGATTTTTGGGTTTGTTTACTTTTTCAACTCATTCTCCAGGCAAGACGCAGTTTCTTCCTCCAGGTAAGATGCAGTCAACAGCGAGAGAGGCTAAGAAGAGTCCAAGGGAAAGATGTGTTTGCAAACATTGCTTTTGGATAGAACACTCTTCTTCTAGAACAAGTAGAGAAAGAGGGAGTTTAAAAAGTCAACATAATACCGATAGGAGACAAATAATTGAACACAAAGAAAACAGAATTTATCCTTGAAACTGAAAGAACAGTGTACCTCTGGAAGTTACCTTCTATAGGAAGTAGCAGGATTAAAACAAACACAACTCTTTGTTCCTCAATCTTCTCCTTTTAACCTAGTCTTTCCTCCTGGTTTTTTTCATTTCGTTTCATAGAGTCCAAGTTGTTTTTATATCCTTTGTGTACAGCAAAGTCAATGAACAGAGAACATAAAGGATATTAAAGAAATAACTGCAAAGAAACAGAACTTGGAGTGCTAGAAATGTCTTTCTTGGAGATGGTAAAGAATGGAATGGACACTGTAGAAATGGAATCAGTGATGTCGAACAACCTGAAGAAACTCCCAGAATGGAGAGAGAAAGCTTAAAGAGAATGAGAAAAGAGAAAAAGGAAAATGACTGATATGGAGGAAAGAGAACAAAGACCCAATAAAAGAATTATGGACATGTTTTTATAGAAGAAAACAAAAAGTCCACTCATTAATGATTATTGGTGTAAAAATCATCCATGAAAATGGTAGTAAATTGTGCTCCTGGAACATCAATCCCTGGTTAATAAATTTCAAAATTCTCAATTCAAATAAGAAATTAAGAATTTTTTGAGCCCGATTATGATAAATACTAAAAAATTTTCCTAAAAAGATACAAAGTAAGATTTGGATAGATACTCCTGGCCAGAAGATCAGATGGTGTAAAGATATACATTCTTCCTATGTTATATCATGATTTAAATAGTTTTAATAAAAATCCTAACAGTATGGGCTAAAGCGAATCTAACATTTGAAAAAGTAAATCTAACATTTATCTGGAAGCAAAAATGGTGCAAGTAGCCAGGACATTTTTTTAAGAGCTATTATAATAGATTGTAATCAAAACAGCATGGTGGTGGTAGAACTTGATAGGCAGAGAATGCACCGAGAAGATGTCCCAGCATTATTTAATGATTCTTTCTCCTCTAATTTCGAATGCCAAATTTAATCATAAACTCACTCTTCTATATATATACTAAAGTCTATTTTTGGGATAAGTGGTTAACAATATGAAAGAAAGTTGGCATCCTTTCTCAAAGCATACACCACAATACAAAGACCAAAAGGACTAAATAGTCAAATGCACAAAAGGAAGCCAAAATAAAATATGGATGGCTGTATTTCTGATCTTGAGCTTGGTTTAGTTTGTCTATGTATAATGAGATGGGGAAAATTTTATTCACCACAATTCCACTTATGAATGGAACTCATTTGTGGGAGAAAGTTCATGAAGTAGAAAGGGAGACAGTAGAGGGTCTGAGTAATAAACATTGCTCTGTGGGAGACAAGAAGAATTTCCCTGATACTCTAACAAAGAAAGGAGAAGGGAGACAAAGGGAAGCAAAAGGAAGTAAAACAAAGGAAGCCATCATGATGTGTGTGGAGGGGAAGAGGAAGTAGTGTCTAGAAGCAACAAGACGTTGAACTGTTACCAACTGCCAAATTGGAGTCTGGGCAGGAGGTGCCCGTCAAGGATCTGGGTTAAATGAGTGTAAAAGCAGTGGAGGAAATCTCGAAGAGGAGCAATTGGCAGATTTTCTAACGTAAGATTAGAAATTTTTGTACATCAGGGTTTATAAACTACAAGGGATCAAATCTGGCCATTCCCTTGAGTTTTTGTATTATCTGTCTCTGTTTTCCAGCTACCATGGCAGCATTGAGAAGTCGTGATGGAGAACATATGGCCCACAAAGGCTAAAATATTTACTATCTGGCCCTTTAAAGAAAAACTTTGCTAATCCAAGCTCTACATAAAAAAATATCACAATTAAAAGGCAAACTCAGAGAGGCTGGCCTGATGGCATAGCAGTTAAGTGCACGTGCTCTGCTTCAGCGGCCTGGGGTTGGCAGGTTCAGAGCCTGAGTGCAGACCAAGCACCGCTCGGTCAAGCCACACTGTGGCGGCATCCCACATAAAATAGAGGAAGACTGGCACAGATGTTAGCTCAGCAACAACCTTCCTCACCAAAATTAAAAAAAAAAAAGGCAAACTCAGAAACAAAATGAAATACTTGACACAAATAGACTAAAGCAAACAATAATACCCTAAGTCTGCAAAGGGCTCTTTTAAATTTATCGAAAAACGGTCAGTTGGCAATAGGCAGAGGACATGAATAGACAGTTCGTTGAAGAAAAATACAAAGGTATCAACACATGAACCAATGGAAGTCTGGCCTCACTAGGGAGCAATCAAGGGACAGTGGAATCAACCACAATCATGCCACAGTGTTTGGAGTAAGGATGTTGTGATGTGGACAGCTTCCCATACTGTCGGTTGGAACACATTAGAACCCTAAAATAACGACACAAAGGTTACACCCTTTGATCCAGAAATTCCACTTCTGAGAAGCTATCTTGAGAAACTATTTGCAGATACAAATATGTAAAGGTGAGAATATTCACTGAAGTATTAATATCCCTAGTTCCACCTCTTACTAGTCACCAAACCTCACTAAACCTCAGTTTCCTCATCTGTGAAATGGGAATTAAAATAGTACCCAATCGTAGGGCTGTCATGAAGATTCAGCGTGATGGTACATGTAAACTTTTTAGGAAGAAGACCTCTTACATAGTAATAACGTAGCAGATCACAACTACTTTTTAAAAGTAAAATAATAGAGAAAAGGTAAGTAAATACTGGTATATCCTTATAAAGGAATGTTATCAGCCATTAAATTAATGAGTTTGAGGCATATTCATATAGAAAAAGTTATAGTGAAAATAAATCAGAGTACAAAATTGAATATATGATATTATTCCAATGATGAACAGAAAATCCATAAATGCATGCATATGCACATAAAAGGATTGGAAAGAAATATATCAAATATTGAGAATAGCCTCTGACTGGCAGAAATGAGTTGACTTTATTACTTACTGCTTTTAGAAATTATTCTAAATATTATATTTCACAATCAAGAAACAAACTAAACATTTTCTAATATAAATTAGAATAGGTAGGGAATAATTAAAGAATTACCTACGTTGAGGCAAGAAAAAAAATACTAACATAGGTTGACTCTTTTAACTAGGAAAGTGTTGCATGAGAAGCAAGGTCCGAGGTCAGAGGACATCAGTCTTTGGTCTAATTTCAGGCCAGT
Organism: Equus asinus; assembly: GCF_041296235.1. NCBI lineage: Eukaryota > Metazoa > Chordata > Mammalia > Perissodactyla > Equidae > Equus > Equus asinus. Next base: position 52,976,201 of record NC_091802.1, on the reverse strand, counting down.
CTCCTATGTGTAAGATTTGCATGAAGAGTGGAAAAGATGCAAGGTGAGGGTCTGTGTTGATTATAATTCTCTCATGTTACAGGCTTCTCCTCCTCTGTTTCAGAAGCTAGGGGTCTGCAGACTACTCCCCTCTTTATCTCCACTAGAGTCCTGTCATTCCTCCAGGGTCCTCCTGGGTAAATTTACCTGTCTCCCCCATGTTCCTTTATCCCACTCCTTCCCCCAAGTACACCTTGAGCCTGGTGCCTTCTCCATGCTACCTCACTAACCTCCCCCTCTTCCATCCTTAGGACACTTCCTTGGATTCAGCCTTCCCAGGCCAACTTGCCAAATTAATGAGGAATAAAGCTTCCGTCTACTCAACAGCTACCACCCTCTTCCCATGGATCAGGACTGAAATGTGGTTACAAATGATTTTCCTTTACCTACGCTTAGGATTGCATGGACTCTCCTGGATTGTAATTAGCCAGTTCACATCACTGAAGTCTGATCATAAAATCCTTCAAATTAAAATTATTCCCCTAACCTTGCCCTACAAAGTCTTACTGATCTGGTCCTTCCTAATCCTCTAGACTCCTTCTGGCCTGTCAAACACACCAAGCCTGTGCACTATTGTTTCTTCTACTTGGAACGCTCCTTCCCTTCCCTCTAATCTTCACATGGCACCTTCTTACAGAGGTTCTTTCCTTGTCCCCTGCAGCCTTGCCAAGGTACCTCCCCAATCACCCAATTTTCTCTTTTCTAGAGTACTCATTGTATTATTCTTATTTTCATTATTTCCTGTCTTCTCCATTGGAATGCTAACTTTTCGAGGGAGAGGCTCTGTCTGTCTTTTGTCCTGTGCCCCAGGACCCAGCCCAGGGTAGCACTTAATCAATATTCACTGACTGACTGTCTAATGGTCATTATTTCTAATAACTTTGACTTATTAGCCTCAAGAAGTACTCCCACATAGCAGGGCAACAGGCAGCACTGAAAAATAAAACACATTTAATAATATACCAAAAATATTTTTCTAGGTACTGCTGCAATGCCATTCACGGCCTGGGATAAAAAGGTATCACTGTAATATCGAAAATGGGAGAAGTGGGAAATAGTCCTGAATGGCTGACTAGACCATAGAGATCACTGAACCTGCCCTTGCCATTCCACAGATGAGAAACTGAGGCCTGGAGAAGGCCCCACAGATGGTTGAGGAGAGCCAGATCATGAACCAACATCATGGCACATCTCGCCTGAAGAACCCACACCAGTTCCAGAGCCTTCAGGAAGTCCTTCCCATCTACTCACTTCTTCCTGCCTCCAGTGGTTCTGGAAGAATTCAGAGAATGCCTCATTTGCAGGGCTAAAAGAAGCCTATGGAGGCTTCCATTCCTGTCCTGGGCATGTAGGCACAAACAAGAGTCATCTCTACCCCCAGTAAGAAGGGTTACTGCATAAGTGAACACAACAGAAGAGAAGCCTGCCCAAGGCCTCCCCAGAGATTTGGCTTTCCGCCTCCTGGAAATTGGTTTCACCTAAGCCAAGAAACCAGTTATCAGATGGGAATGGCATTCTGTCATCCCAGCCTGGGTCACCAGACACCTAGAGGTGAGAGTCTTTGGGACATATTTCCCTGATTAAACCATCATGGCATCCTTCTGACACGTAAGTGTGGAAGAAAGGAATGTGTTACCGGGACCCAGTGAACAAATCTTTTTATAGCATGACGTTGGACATGAGGATGTGGATGCCTGAACACTAACAACACTTCAGTAAAGAACTATCTTCAGTAGAGGCCCTCCCAAATGCCATCCCACAGTGACACAGAGGGAACAGTCTGAAGAAACTGCAAAGAGCTGCATTATTTGTAAGCAGAAAGTGGGAACCAGATTGTATCACAGCTGCTGAGGACAGAACAAAAACAAGTGGCCCTGAGACGATCAGAAGGAAATATGGGCCAACGGAGACTGCAGACTCTCTGTTTCCCATTGTAGATTTTTAAAACATGATAGTTTCTTCTATCTGGGGAACTATTTAATTGTGGTCACTTTTGAAGGCAGAAGCCTAGTCTCCACTTGGGGGAATGGGACCAATATGGATAATATAGCTTAATCTGATGCAGTCAAGAAGGGGTGGAGCAAGGAAATGAATATTTATTGATTGTCTATGATGTGCTAGTCATTTTTCAATCATTGACTTATTTAATCTTCCAAACCACACCAGGAGGTTGCTATGACTATCTCTCCCTTTCAAAACAGGAGGATGGGGCTCAGGAAGCTAAGGGAACCCACAACCAAGGAGAGGTGGGAAGCGGATCAGGGCTTTGAAGTCTTTTCTTACTAAGAACAAGGACAACCCCCAACCTCAGATGCCAATCATTACAATTATGTTATGAAATTAAATATTTTCTTAAAAAGAAAAAGCAAGGAGGCAGCCTCTGGTATATAGTTTATCTGCCAAGCACCAGTGCCTTTCCGTGGTTCTGACTCAGAGACTGCTTCCATGGCCTTCTAGGCAAAGAACCTAGAGTTTTCTGCATCCCTATGCCCACCTCTGCCTGATCCTTTTCCGATAGTTTCAAAGATGTGGCCAGGATCACCTGTAGTGTCTCCTTGACTGTCCAAATGAGCATCACATCAGGGTGACCTCTGCCCACAGGTAGGTGGAGACGTCTTGGCATGGGTTTGTGCAGGTCAAACCAAACTTTCCTGTTTGATGTCTGTGGTCCTGACCTCCTTGGGAAGTCCTGTGCTTTGTGGTTTCTTTTACTAGTGGTGACTCGTTGAAGCTGCATTTTGCCAATAAATGAGAGCCATGAGGTCACTGCGCTGCATGGCCGTTACCCTGTCTTTGTGCTCCGCAGCTGGGCCCTGTAACCTGGCACCAGCCGCAGAGGGGAATCACGGTTAAAAAAAGATGGAAGGAAGCCTAGAAGGCCCAGATTCACTGATATTGGTGTGACCACAGCAAAGGGAGGCCCTGGAAGCGGCCTGAGGGAATTAGCTAGGAAGAGAAATCCTCAGAGTCCTCATAGACATTTTCTGTGCTTGGTGATTGAAGTGCACAATACAATAACGCACAGGTGTGCTCAGAACATGACCAATGGGAACCTAACCAGAGCTATCCAGACTGAGGATTATCCATCTGTATTAGTCTCGTATGGCTGCTGTAACAGATCCTATCACAAACCTAGTGGCTTAAAGCAACACAAATTGATTATCTTACAGTTCTGCAGATCAGAAGTGTGAAATGGGTCTCACCGGGCTAACATCAAGGTGTTGGCAGGCCTGGGTTCCTTCGGGAGGTTCTGGCAGGGGAGGGGGTCCGTTTCCTTGCCTCTTCCAACTTAGAGCTTGCTTGTGTTTCTTGGCTCATGGGCCCTTCTCCATCTTCAAAGCCAGCAACAATGGGCTGAGTCCTTCTCATGCTGCCATCTCCTCTGACTTTAAATCTAGGCAACATTAAGATATAGACCAACCAGAATTCTCTCTTAAGTTTTATCTTTACCTGTTAGGGACTGAATGTTTGTGTCGTGCCCCCCAATCCCCAATTCTTATGTTGAAATTCTAACCCCTAATATGATGGTATTAGGAGGTGAGGACATTGGGAGGTCATTAAATCATGAGGGTGGAGCCCACATGAGTGGGATTAGTGCCCTTATAAGAATAACCAAGAGGGAACTTGCTTCCTCTCTCTGTTCTCCGCCACAACGATACAATGAGACCACCATCTGTGAACCAGGAAATGGGCTCTCACCAGACATAATATTTGCCATCACCTTGATCTTGGACTTACCAGCCTTTAGAACCGTGAGAAATGTTTAAGTCACCCAGTCTATGGTAATTAGTCATACTAACCCTGACTGACAGATACTATCCAAGGTATTAATTAAGAAAAAAGGAAGAAGAGTACATTCCTCAATGGGGCTATAAATACTTCCTCTGGTACAGTTACTGGAGTCCTTGGCTAGTAACTCTAAGTCCTGGGGTCAGGTTCTTTTTCTGCCAATAACTAAATATTTGGCCATAAAAAAGTCAAGTTGCTTAACTACAGCCCATAGTTTATTCATCTTTATAATGGGCATAATTCCCCGGATCCTACCCTCTAGGACTATTGTCCGGGTAAATGAGATAATGAACAAGTACTTTGAAAAGGATGTCGTTGTTTAATCAAGCAGTTTCTGTGACCTCACCAAGATAGGTCAAAGAGAGGTCCATGCCTGCTCCCACCCACTAGGCGTTCACGCCACAACTCACCCCGCTTACTCCTTCACCAAGCTCATAGACTGCTCTCTTGTTATATTTTTCTTATTGCATTACACATTTGATTGGATTTACACATTTAATATACAGCAATGACTCATCACTGCTGTTGAGTATAGGAAGCTCCATTTCTACTCTCTTTGGGAGATTTCTTTATCTCCAATCTAAGCCCTTCTTATCAGAGAGAAGAAGACAGTCTTAAGGGAACCACGTGCCCCCTCAAACACAGGCCATGAGAGTCAGAGGGCCACCCTCCTGCCTGGTCTCCATGATACAGAGGTAAACACTGTATGCCTTATAACCTTTGCCCGCAGGGCAGCTTTGTTAAAAGAGCCTTGGTCTCCAGGGAAATTTGTTAATCAACGAAGCTCCATGTTATTTCAAGCTCCCTCACTGACCAACTTTCTGTCATGAAGTCTTATCTAGTGCGGAGTAGGCCCTGAAAATAACATTTGACATTAGAATGAATGAAGGAGTGCAGGACTAATGTGTCGCTGGATATCGCAAAGAAAAGCCTGGAAAACACAGGAACCAATTTAAATTGTACAGCATGATAAGTTTTGATGGCGATGGATGGTTTTAGTCCTTAGAGCCACTCAGCAGTGTTACATGGGGTTTTGCTACAACCCTGCTCTGCCGGCCTTGCTGCCAGGGCTCCTGGGGTGAATCTGATCAGTCTCCACAGGAAGAGCTGAGCTCACAGACTGGACCTGCTGACTGCCAGAGTCCTTCCCCTCCTGCAACTTTTCGGGAACTGAACACAAGCACTCAGTGCCCCTCTGCAACTGCCCTTCTCGGCTCGCTTCCATCCTTCCTCCTCGCAGCCTCTCCCTGGAGCTGGGCAGCAGCCGCTCCTGGCCAGGAAAAAGAACCTCCTCTGAGTCAGGGCTGAGTGAGTAGCTGTTGCTTCACCCCCAGCCCCCAGGGCTTGGAGAGCCGACCTGCTTTGTCCACAGGAAACTGCAAAACTTGGGCCAGTGCAATGGAGTAGTTTGATGTGAATAAGCGAAAAAGAAAAAAAAAGTATTTCTTCAGATTGCATTTAATTAAAAACTACCACCCAACCCCAAACCCTCTTTCCTTTTGGGCAGCATTATAGTCCAGAATCTGCCTCTGAATCAGAGAAGGGTACAGAGGCTGGCACCCCGAATCCAGAAGTGGCGGCCTGGAGCCCAAGGCTCAGGACCCTAGGTCTGTAAGAGTGGGCCTCAGGGCAGCCAGCCTGCTCACACTGCATCCAGCACTGAAGTGAAAGGAAACAGCGAGCTGGGCCAAGCCAGGCCGTGGGGGGAGCTGGGATGTTGGGGAGCTGGGGAGCCGAGGAGGAAGGCAGACACCCGCAAGCTGAGTGAGGGAGCTTCCCTTCCAAACACTGCAGAGTCTCCAAGGAGGAAAAGGCTCTTGCAGACGAGCCAGGAAGGCAGCATTTGAAGCCGCTGCTGGCACCAGGCAGGGCGCGGGCTGGGGCTGTCTGCTCTCCCACCCTCTGGCTCACTGGGAACCCCATGCCTCTCTGACATCATGGATCAAAATCAGGCCTGGCTTTCAAACGTCGGGGCTGCCCCGCCCAGCTCAGTCCGGCCAGCTGGACCCTCCCAAAACGGGATCTCTTTTGTCAGCTGCCTTTTATAGAACTATAAAACCAAAAGTTCAAGTAAGAAGTCTTAGACCAGTCATCAGAAAAGGCAGGCTTCGCCTCCTGTACTCCTCCTGCCTTTTCCCTGCTGCGGCCGCTTCCACCATCCAGCAGAGCTGCGCCACTGCTGGCTGCCTTCTCTCAGCCTCATAAAGGTCCTACAACCCCAAAAGGCACGTTAACCTGCCAGGAAGGGGTTCTGGACGTGTACTTTGGAATTAGGGGGAGAGGAAGGGGAGAGGGGAGGTTGTGCTGCAATACTTGGGGGAGAGGAAAGATCCTCCGTCTTGCAGTGAAATGGAATACAGAACTGGAAAACGTAAAGGAGGCAGCACGGGACCACAGTCGATGAGGGCAAGGCTTTTGCCAAATGACTGTGACCTTTGCTGTTTCGACCTACCTGTTTAGGCATTTGCGTCTTTTGGCCGAAGCATAGATGAGCAGGGTGGTGGGACACCAGGTGACCTATGCTCAGTTGAGTTTAGAAGGGAGAGAATATTAGACATTCGGAGCTTGAGAAAGGAGTTGAATTCCCACCACCATAGGTCAAGGCTGGACCACAGTAGGCGCTAAGTTAATAACGGTTGCAGAAAGAAGGGAATGGGTGAATCAGTTTTACCTCCTTCGCCAAACTTTGGACTAAGATCAATTGATAAAGGTCTTTGTGATTCTCGGGAGAAGCAAGTTCTGTTCACAGTTTAGGAAGCCCCATTCACACTCTGAACACATGAGAAGAAAAATCAAAACCAAATGGAACTCACCCAAAGGTCCAAGATGGTGGCTGAGTCAGCCCAGCTGCACCTATGGGACCATCTTGTCCCCAGGCCTTACCTTTTAAGCACGTAGTCTAGCTTCAGCTTAAAGGATTAATGTGAACTGGAAGGAAAGGTGTAACACAACCATTCTTTGCTCAAATGAGATCAGTTATCTTGACCTGATAAGAAATCTTTTTTTAAGGTCTAACACTTGGGACCTTTCTTCTCCTGGCCTTGAGGTATTAGCGTGTACGTTGAGCATTAACATTCTTGTGGGTCTCAGATGATATCAGGCTGTTATATAACTGGCATTATAAGATTGGAAAGGATATTAAAGATAATACTTAGGTCAAAGTCTCTGAATGAGTTTGAGGGAGGTTAAATGACTTGTGCTTTGTCTATGCCTACATGCATTCACCAAAGATTATTATTACTAGTGCTCTTTTTGCTCTTGCTGCTGTCATTATTTTTCAGCACCTGCATACACTAAGCATTGTTCCGTACGCTGGGGAGTCATTAGTGGACAAAAGGGGGACAGTATTCTTGTTTTGTGAAGCTTGCAGACTAGTTGGAGAAACTAACATGAAACAAGTGAAGAAACATGAAAATGGGACCTTTTCAGAAAATGATGCAGAAAACAGTGAAGGAGGTGATGGTACTTCAGATATGATGGCCGGGCAAAGACTCTCTAAGCAGGTGACCTCAGAGATGAGCTCTCTGTGATGAGACTATGCCAGCCATGAGAAGCTCTGAGAGAAGAGTTTTCCAGGTATTGAGATGGCAAGTGCAAAGGCCCCGAGGCTCGAAAAATCTAGGTATTTTTTTGAGGCAGAGATAGACCAGGGTAGCTGAATTATAATGAGTAGAGGGAACAGGGAGAAGAACAGTATGAGATCTACTGCCTACCAGCAGCCGACTCACAGCTGTCTGTAGAGAAGGCCTACCTCTGTGTAGTCCTGGAACTAATGTGTCCTTTGTGAGACCACCGTTCTCCTGTGGTAAAACCACCAATATTGTCCTACAGACTCTCTCAGAGAGCAACCCCAAGAAGAAGGCTGATTGCTAACCCAAAAAACCATCCAAATTCCTTCCATCATGCATTACATTGCACTTTACTATTAAAAGTCCAAGCCTACAGGACCATCCACTGTCACTCAGACCTTGCCATGGGTTGAATTGTGTTGTTTCCCACCGCCCCCAATATGGTGAAGTTCTAACCCTCAGCACCTCAGAATGTGACCTTATTTGGAAATAGTTTTTGCAAATGTAATCAAATTAAGATGACGTTGTTAGGGTGGGCACTAATCCAATGTGACTGGTGTCCTTGTTAAAAGGAGAAATTTGAACACAGAAAACGTCAAATCCTTCTACCATGCCCTGTAACTCAGAGTCTCTCATTATCAAAATGTCCCAGATCCTTACCCTTTTCGACAAATATTCCCTTCGAATGCCCGCTGCAACAGAAAGCAGCCATCCCGCAAGGTCAAGGCTTCCCTGTCAGCCTTTCCAGCAGTGGGTCTTCTTTTCTTCCCATAGACACAGAGCCTAGAAGGGATTATGTATCTTACTTGCTCCACACTGCATCCTCCAGACCATTTCTCCATCATCTACCTTCTCCAATCCCAGCTCCTTTGACGCCTAGAGCATCAGACTATATGCCACTAACTAGCCCCTCCTTTGGTGAGTTGGCCACTGCCACCCTCTGGTCTTCCCCTCATTTACAGAAGACTTTGTACCTGGCTCACTTTCACCACCAACACCAACTACATCTATCATAATCTTCGATTATTTCAATAATCAATCACATAGAGAGGACTTTCACTACTCAGGTCTCTCAGCTTCTTGGTCTCTTCTCTTCCAATGATCTCGTCCTCTATCCTTCCTCAACTACCGCCTCCCGTGGCCACACCCAGCCATTCATTTTTAAGGATCCCACTCTCCAAACACCACCTGTTATCTTCCAGATAATTCCATCTACCACCCTGACCTCAGCAATTCTTTGACTCTACTGAGATCTTTAACCCACTGACTCTTCCATTTGGCACCCTTCCTTCAACCTTTCATTCCCTTCTTTCCATTGTTATAGTCACTGCCTTGCATAAACACTCAGCTTCCATCTCTCCCTCCAGACTATTGACCTGAAAATCTCCTAACCTGCTTCAACCCAGCTCTCCACCGACTCCAAGCCCGCACCCGAGTATTTGAATACAGCAGGAGGAAAACATAAAGCAGAGACAACCAGAGGCTGTCTGGTCACATGTTAATTTTTGACCACAAACCTCACTAGGGCCCTCATCACTGCCTGGCAATCATACTACATTCCCCGGGTCAATTCACAATCCCGTTCTCCAAGGCCACTCTTTCATATCTCCTCGCTCCTTACATCCACCCACTCACTCTCAGTTGATGACCTCATCTTTTATTCACTGAGAAAACAGAAGCAGGCAGAAGAGAACTTCCTCGTCCACCCCCAAATGAGTCACCCACCACCTCCTTCAGTACCCATATATTCCGCCTTCCCTGTGGACTGTAGCCTGCTCCCATCTGAGACTTACTCCACTGCTGAGGCACCAGACCCAATCCCGAATTGCCTACTTAAAGACTTTGCTCTACAATGATCTCTCCTTCCCTCAATAACATCTGTTCTCTCTAGTGTCTCATTCTCATCAGCCCATAAATGCACTGTAATCTCTCTCCTTCTACACGATCTCTCCCTTTCTTCACAGCTTCTTCTATATATCACTTCATTATTTCTTTTGTTGTATAACAAAACACCTTGAAATTGTTACCTATACTTCTGTCTCCACTTTTTTACCTTCACCATATGATCTCTTCTCAATCCTCTCCTACAAGCCTTCTGTCCCCTTTTCTCAGCCCTTGGCCAGATTTAAAGACCAATTCTTAATCCTCATCTGGAAATTATAACAGCATTTGGAATAGCAATCTTTCTTCACTTGGTTTTTAGATATACACTCCTATTCTCCTGCTACCTTAATGGATTCTCTTTTTCGATCTCATTTCCTTTGTCTCTCTTCTTTTTCCTTACCCTCTAAATATTCATTTGCTCTAGGATTTAGCTCTTGGCCCTGTTCTCTTCCGGGTCAATATGACCTAGCAGATGTCATCTAAGATCATGGCTTTAAATGCAACCTATATGTTGATGACTCATGAATTTTTATCTTCACACCCAATCTCTCCCCTGAATTCTAGCCTTATATATCCAACTGCCTACCCGACATCTCCACCCTGACATCTAATAGATCTGTTAAATACAACATGTGCAAAACAGAAATCTTGATCATTCCCCCCCTAAAATATGTTCCTCCCACAGATGTCCCCACCTTAGTAAGTAGTGTCACCATTCTCCAGTTGTTCAGGTCCCAAGCGTAGGAGGCATCCTCGAACCCTTTCTCTCCCTCCTGTTGCACAGACAAATCCATCAACAGGTCTGTCTGCAGGACATGTTAATGGAAGGAACGGATCAATGTTATGAAGAAAAATAAAGCAGGGTGGGAGGATAGAATGTACCAGAACAGGGAGAAGAATGAAGGTATTATTTGTTAATCATGGTCCAGGATGGACTCTTTGAGAAAGTGACATTAAAGCAAAGACTTTACTGAAATATAGAAAGGCACAAGCTCCAGAAGGACCTAGAGAGTGAGCATTCCAGCAGAGGGAAGAGCAAGCATGAAGGTCATGAAGTGGTCAGGAATGTCATATCTGAGGAGGAATGGCAAGTTCAGAGTGCCTGAAGCAGACTGAAGGGTTATGACAGTAGACAGGCCAGATTATGAAGGACCTTGTCAGCCTGGGTGAACTTGACGTTTCATTGTATTCTAATTGTTACGAGACACTAACAGGTAGTTTTGAGCAGGACAGTATCATGATATGATTTATGGTTCACAGGTAATTCTGACTGTGTGGTGGAGGATGGATTGTAAGAGGCCAAAAGAAGCAGCAATGGGTCCAGCTAGGAGCTTATTGCAATATTCTGGAGGAGGAGTCCGCACTTTTTCTAAAAGGGCTGTGCTATGGATGGAATGTTTGTGTCCCCCCAAATTCATACATTGAAACCCTAATCCCTAATGTGATGATATTTGGAGATGGTGCCTCTGGAAGGTGATTAGGTCATAAGGGTGGAGCCTTCATGATGGGATTAGTGCCTTTACAAGAAGAGACAGGAGAGCTTTCTCTCTTTCTCTCAATCTCTCTCTCTCTTTGTCTTATGGGAATACAATATGAACGCGGTCACCCGTAAACCAAGAAGAGGGCCTTCACCAAGAATCCTCCCTTCCTGGTTTCTCGATCTTGGACTTCCAGCCTCCAGAACTGTGAGAAATATGTTTGCTGTTTAAGCCACCTAATCTATGACATTTTTGTAATAGCAGCTTGAACTAAGACAGACTAGGTAGTAAATATTTTAGGCTTCGCAGGCCATCCTGTCTCTGTCACAACTACTGAATTTTGCTCTTGCAGCGCTAATTCAGCCACAGACAATATGTAAATTAAGTACCGTGTCTATGTTCCAACAACACTCGTTAACAGGTCCTGGGCTGGATTTGGCTTGTGGGCCATAGTTTGCAGACTTCTGTTCTAAACCAAAAATGGTGATTGCCTGGCCGAGGCCTATCACATAGTCATTGTTTTAGAGGTAACTCTGAACAGTCTTGCTGCTAATGGATTAAATGTGGGAGCTGAGGGCTGGCAGAATCCGACACCCTCTTGAGATCCACGTTTTAATCTTCCCATTTTATCACACCGCTTCTGCAGGCATTTCTCGTTTGTCATTCCTTGGACGATACTAACGTTTATATTTCTACTAGGTGAACAGTTAAAATAAGCTTCCTACCAATGGAAAAATAAGTACTGAGTCCACTTATTGGGAAATAAGATGAACTCCACCCAGAGGGCCCTGATTTTCTGCTAAAATAAAATATTCTCCCCCAAAACAATCTTCTATCCCTATCATGCTCAGTATTTCACCGAAGGGTGGGAGGGGAGTGATGGTGGGCGTGGTCTTCTCAGGTGGGAGGAGTCTTTTATCACTAAAATTGTCTAGAATCACCGGTGCAAGGTGCCAATACAAAGCAGATGGCGTGTTAACTGTTTTCTTGGTTGCTTTTAAATTCTGTACCTTCAGTTCACCTTTTTATCGTCTGTGCCCAGGGGGCAGAGACCCTCACCGCCCCCTACCCCCTCGGTACAGCATTGTCCTACCTGTCCCAAGGAGACAATGAGGCCCTTCGCTAACACCTTTGCATGTAAGCAGTGAGACACTGATACTTAGTCCTGATTCTTCATAAATTTTATGTCTGAAATTGAGAAAAACCTTCCATTAGGAAGGAAAAGGGGGAGAAGAGAGTGAAAAAAAAAGTCACTTAACGGAATTAGTTATGTGTCACTAAATATCTGAATATCTAGCATCTTCCCAAGGACAGCAACCCATGGATACAGAGTATCAAAAACACTATCAAAAACAGGGACACTTCATACGCTGCTGAGCATGAACTGAATGCACGAGGGAGAATCCAAGTGGGCAGCCTGTGTCCCCAGCAACTTTCCACTCTCCTTTTCCTGTTCTGTGCCTGTCCAGGTTGCCATCCCCTTGCTGGGAACACACTGTACTGGGTCTGGCTGCAGAGCATTCTCGGTGTAGTAATAAAGTGCACACTTATAATGTTGGGCTGAGTGACAAGAACAACATGAAATAACACTCTACCCACCCACTGAGAAAACCGAGTGTGTCACACTCCTCTGTGTCATGGTTTTAAAAATATCTCCACTGACGGTCCAAGTCTCAGGTTGGGTTTGAGGGGTGTTTAATGCCTGACTGTGCCAGGTGGAAAATGTTTTCATCAGACTCCCAAGGACCCGAGTGATGGACGTCTGCTGGCTTTGCGCGTGTGTGTGCATGAATGTGTGCTTAAGAAAAATGGGGGTAGATGGCTGTTTCTCTGCTCACTTTTTTCCCCTTTTTCTTTATTTTTTAATTACATGTTCCTGACAAAGAGGTGTGGTCCCTGGCACGGCACCGCAGACTCTCTTCCACCTCTAACCACACGGGGAGAAGAATACAGACGGCTTCTCAGCACTCACCGTGATTCTCAGCATCAGTGGAAACACAAACCCAGGGGCAGGCAAAGAGCTAAGGCTTCTGAGAAGAGGGGTTTAGGAGCCTATCGACTGTCTGGAGAGACGGATTGGCCCTTCCAAAGGGTTTATCTCTTGCTTTCCTCCTACCTTGCTTCCTTGCTTAAGAAGAGCACAGCCAAGCGCAAGGCCACTGGAATTTTGTCACAGAGTAGGGGGTTTCCAACAACAGGAGGAGCCTTTTAACCCCTTAGTGGTTTATTCTTGCGTACCTTGGAATCTCCAGCACTTACCAACTCTGGCAAGTTGTTTAACCTTTAAGCCTACGTTTCCTGATTTGTAAAAGAGGGTGAGGATAGTGCCTACATCTACAGGTTGTAGTGAAGAGTAGATGATGGGACTCAAGGCAAACGCTCAAGGATTGTCAGCTGTGTTTGTAGCTTCAGAGTTTTACGGGTTACAAACTTATGGAAATAAAGCCTCTCACTTTCTATCACAAAGGAAAAATGTATGAGACCCATGTGCACTGCTCCCCGCCTACACTCTGACCCATCTCTGTTCCCTTGGACATTGGCTCGCTCTGCTTCACTGACCTCCTGGAATTTTTTCGGACATATCAAGCATATGGGCATTTACCTTTGCTGTTTCTTCTGCCTAGAATATTTCACTCCTGAATATCCTCATGACTTGCTCCATCACTATTCTGATATTTGCTCAAATTTAATTTATTGGAGAGAGACTTTGCTCTCCAAACAATCTCAAATGGGACCCCCACTAACTCAGCCACTGTCTCTCTTTCCTCTGTTATTTGCCTTTTTACTACTACCTGCATGTTACGTATTTACTTATTAATATATTTATTACCTAGCTCCCCTGCTAAAATGTAAGATCCATGAAAGGAAGTGTTTTGTCTTTTGTTGTTGTTGTTGATTGCAGCATTTCTAATATCTAAAATGGTACCGAAATACAGTAAGCCTCTGCTAAATATCAATTAAATGAACGAACTAATAAAACTTATACAAAATTCCCATCTTACAGAGGGAGTCTTGTATGGTCACACTGCCAATAAGTTGCCAAGTCAAAACTCACCCCAGGATCTCCAGGCATCTTTCCAGTTTATCCCATCAATGAAGAAGAATGAAAACACTCAGGCAACCAAGACTGTTCTGAGCCTTGACCCGACCTTTGTAACTTTGGACGTGAGATAACTTTCAACTTAAATCCATGAAATTCACATTGGAATCATTGCAATCTTTCCTCTCCTGGGTATTCTCAGCCCATGTAATATTATATTTGACTGGAGATATTCCATGTATGTGTAGAGAAAACTTTAAGATTTATTTCTTTATTGACCAGATTCTTCTTGGGATCTATATACTTCTCAAGGGTCTCAAGACTTTTATAAAGCTCCCAGTAATTGGGCAGATTTGACCTTGCTCCTTCAGACTTCCTCAAGGTCACCTTGTCTGAAATAGATGGAGGCCTCTTCTCTACGATTAGGTCTTTGTACAATATGTTTCATGCTGGACGAAGAGATCTCCCCCATCCAGAGAGTGTAGTTTTCCTCAAATTGCATGTATAAATGTTCTTCCTGGCCTTTTAGGATTTCTGTATAATGGAGCAAATCACGCCAATTCATAAGTCTGGAAACTGCATCACAGTGAACCCTGACCTATGAAAGTTGTCAGCAAGATATTGAGGGACCAGGCAAGTGAATGAAGTCATCTGCTAAAAGTTCTGAAGATATATAAAATTATTCTCATACTGCTCTTTTGTTTCCACTCAGTGTGAGGACAGCTGAGGTGGCTAAGCGTGATTCCCCCTACTATCACCTACTGAAAAGTAAATTCCAAGGCCATCTTTGGAAAAGCCCAACAGGAAATTGGCTAAATGCTCACACGTCCACAAAGCAAACCACACTTTTACCATGGATAGCAGAGCTTAGCTCAACAACTAACCTAGCTTTGAAGGCACATAACGTGTCCCGTTCTCAGACGTCTCAGCTCAGGGTCAGGTACCACAGGAATATTTTATTTTATTATTTTTAGTCCAGAAGAAAAGCTTCCCTCTCTCTGCTTGGGGCCCACGTGTTCTCAGGACTTTCAGGACCTGGTGAATTGAAGACATGGTTTTGCCCGCTGTTGTGTTCCATTTTGGACGCAGTAAGTCATTTTCTCTTTATATCTGAAACAGAAGCCTGATTGTTTTACATCTGGGCAATAGAACTTATGATCCTTCAGCAGCTTGGCTCTTTAAAAATGACCTCTGGGCATTTTCCTCTGCCATTTAAGTCATATGTAGTAGGAAACAAGTATAAACCTTCACTCCCTAGTTCATATCTTTTCCTATTGCTGAAAGGGTTCAGAGTGTGTTGAGTTCAAAAAGAATAAGCAGAAATTGCGACTCCGAAACCCAAAGGTTCCGGTAGGGAACTTACTCCACAGATTCTCTCCAGCCTCACCCACCTCCTGAGTGTCCCCAGCCTAGCTGCTCCACGGCGTCTTTGCTGAGACTCTCCAAAGAGCCTCCCTCCAAAACGATGGTAGCCCAAGAGGCTGCCATCCGGTGACATCAGACCCATTGGCAGGAACCACAGTGGCACTTCAGACAATATGCCAGGAGTTCTAGGAGCCAGGCATGAGGTGGGTAGTCCAAATAACCATTCCCGCCCAAGCTGCCCTCTACTGGGACAACCCACCACTAATTAAAGGCCATCTGTTTAGAACATCCAGGCTATCCTGCCAGAAGCAGCCAGATGTCAGCACGTTACTCCAGTCCATGACCTCTCTTAGAATATTAACATGGATTATTTATGGGTGGGCTGGTGTGGTTACCCTATATGAGCCTCTTTCCTGGTGTATAGTTTAAGATACACACACACACACACACACACACACACATACACATATTTATATATATAATATATAAACTTTATGACAATACTATTAATTTTGGACCTTGCCAAGTTCCAGACCCATAGGCTCTGTAGTGGGGTTCTGGGCCTGGTTCAACAATAATAATTTTTAAAAACACTCCAATGTCTCATTTCTCATGTTTTTTCCATGGGCCGTACCAAAGCATAGATATGAATACTCTCTTCACGCGGATTCACTGGCATTTAGCTCTTGCCAACTGTCTGTGAACTACTCTCTCTCCTTCAATTAGGGAGGAGTGCCAAGTGAGTGCCTTTTTAAGACTTGGAAGAGAATTGGGTGTCATCATTCTTGATGATGTCCTCCTTGTTATTCTAAGTTGCGAGTTGAAATGTCTTCTATCCAAAGCAGATGCTGGGCCAATTAGTTGACCCCATGAGGGGAAGAAAATTGGACGACTACAGAATTAAGAACCATAAAAGCTGAATTCTAGTCCTGGCTCTACCATCTATGTGTCATGGGAACCTGGACAAGTTACCTGCTCTTTCCAGGTCTCAGACTGTTCTTTTCTATATCCCCCACACTATGCGTCTTACATATAATGAGTGCTGATAATTAACTCTGAAATGAATATACATTTTTAATAAAAATATTTAAATAGATTGAGCAATACCTATCCTTCATGCTGAATCTGCATTTTGTGAAATGTAAAATAAAAATGCTGAAGAGAGTTAACTCCACACGGGTCTAAGGTACTGATATTATTAGCATTCAGCCTACCTACCTCAAAGGAATGTCTCAAGGAGAAAGTGAGATAACCTCAGCAATTCTGACTTGATACATTTAAAAGGACTGTGCCAGTCCAAAATGTCACATTTTTCATCTTTAAATTTTCCCTCTCATGTTTTCCCCATTCCAACTGAGCACCCCAAACTTTTTTTTTTTTTTATAATATCTCACCCTTGCCACCCGATATCTAATTATTATTAGATTCTCTAGACTAATGGTTGTCAACTCAGGTAGTGCCACCTCCTAAAGGGTGATTTGCAAACGTCTGTGGGCATTTTCAGGTGTTACAATATGAGGACAGTGGAGACCCTAGTGGCGTTGAGCATATAGGAGTCAGTGAAGATGCTCATTCTGCAGCGTGTTGGCCAGCGCTTCACAGCAAAGAATTACCCTGAGTCCCATACCATCCTTAAAACATTTCATTCAACATTAATAAAACCTACTAATACTTATCTGAGCCTAGAAACTAATTTTGTCTCACACATTAATACAGTTCTTTATGGTTTAACATTCCATGAATATTCCAGAAACGCAACTTTCATGTCAATTTTTAAAAGATTATATTGCACATTATTCAAAAATTCCTCAAGAGGTGTTTGCCATTTTGGAAAATCACATCAAGAATGGAAACATCACCACAGGACTTGATGAAACACGTTTGTATGGGGGCTGCTACACAGGATGGTGTGGTGTGCACAGCCCTGTTTGTCTTAGTTGGCATTTGCAGCTGGTGCATTCACACATCTGGCTACTTCATCATGCTTGTAGTGGAATGGCATCTCAGTATTTATACACTACAACAGGCAGGATTGGCTTCCTGGATGTGGACCCTGCTCT
This sequence comes from Equus asinus, assembly GCF_041296235.1. NCBI lineage: Eukaryota > Metazoa > Chordata > Mammalia > Perissodactyla > Equidae > Equus > Equus asinus. The sequence continues at coordinate 52,958,977 of NC_091802.1, read as the reverse complement.
TGGTTGACTGCTCTGTTATCACTGTCTTGAAACTCTTAATAATTTTTATTAGGAGCCTGCATTTTCACTTTGTACTGGGGCATGCAAATTATAAAGCCATTCCTGAGAATAGGGGTTGACAAATATTTCCTGTAAAGAGCCTGATAGTAAATACTTTAGGTTTTGATGGCCAAGATGGCGTCAAGGATACTATGTAGGAACTTATACAAGCATTTAAAAAAACAGCCATTTAGAAATTTTTTTAAAATCACCATCATCTCATGGACCATATAAAAACAGGTGGAGGGCTGTATTTGGTAGTTTAATGAGCCAGGTACTAGAATATATGTTTTATTATAAAATAATCACCTCATTTCTTCTGTATATTACAGTTAGGGCATTCTACTTATTGTTCTGGAACTATGTTTGTAGACAGGTTATATTCTCGGTGAATGTCATCTCAAGATAGTAAAGGAGGCTTTCAAAATCTAAGTGACCAAAAGAGGGTATTAGGTCTGATAACATTGCTCTAGACCATTCCACGCTTGCTCTCTCTACCTCCATTTTCTTCTCACTACAATTATTCTACATATTGCTGTCAGACTGATTTTCCTCAAAATGCAGCTTTGATCACGCCACGTCACTGCTCAGAAATCTTCTTTACCATCTTTTCTACTGGCTAACTTGTGGATATTTCAGATTTGGATAGAACACTAGCCCTAAGGTCTTCTTTTAGCCTTTATCTCCCGATTCTCTTTCATGTTGCTTCTTATCCACTATCCTTAAATGCATGTTTCCAAGGCCAGTGGTTCCAGGAAAGTGTTGCCCTGGAACTCTATGGCTCTCTAGATCTTTCTCATGATGGCCCTCACATTCTGTGCTTGCAGTTGCTTAATTTTCCCTATTACATTGGAAGCACCTTGGAAGCAGGGACTCATTAGGCCTCCAGAGTCTTTAACAGTGCCTTACTGATAAGAAGTATTGAATAGGGGCCGGCCCTGTGGCGCAGGGGTTAAGTGCTCACGTTCTGCTTCTCGGTGGCCCAGGGTTCGCCGGTTCCGATCCCGGCTGCGGACATGGCTCCTCTTGGCACACCATGCAGTGGTAGGCGTCCCACATATAAAGTAGAGGAAGATGGGCATGATGTTAGCTCAGGGCCAGTCTTCCTCAGCAAAAAAGAGGAGGACTGGCAGTAGTTAGCTCAGGGCTAATCTTCCTCAAAAAAAAAAAAAGTATTAAATAAATATTTGTATGATTGGATTAAATTATAATACTTACTAATCCAGGATTTAAACCTTGAGATTGTTTGCCGGATAAAGCAGCTCATCTCATAATTTCTCTTCCAAAATCCCTTCCCTGACATCTGGGGTAGCAGACACTGATGTTTGCTTTTTTTTTTTCTGAGGAAGATTAGCCCTGAGCTAACATCCGTGCCCATCTTCCTCTATTTTATACGTGGGACGCCTGCCACAGCATGGCTTGACAAGCAGTGCATGTGTCCGCACCCAGGATCCTAATCGGCGAAGCCCAGGCCACTGAAAGAGAATGTGTGAACTTAACCGCTGCACCACCGGGCCAGCCCCTGATGTTTGCATTTTTAGCATCCAGTTTGTCTTCTTTTCTAAAAATGAAACAGATATGCAGCCTGACTTTGTTCCTGTGTCCTCCCTACCTCCCTCTAGAGGACAGTCTGGATTAGTCTAAGTCAATCGGGACTAGAGGTGCCAGATAAAATACACGATGCCCAGTTAAATTTTAATTTCTGATAAACAACAGATAATTTTTTAGTGTAAGTATGTCCTGACATACTCAAGTATAGTATGGCCTGACAACTCAAGTAGACCAAAAGGGAAAACTTATGTTTTATGTTTTGGAAACGGTTTTTTCTCTCTGGTGCTGAACCTGAGGAGGCAGCATGAAGCCACTTGCCGCCATCTTGGGGCCCACCATCCTAGGCTACATAGATGTGGAGTGTGGAAGAGCAAATAAATCTTTAAAAAGATCTGAGTCCTTGCTGATGTAATTCAGTCACACTCATACCTTGCCTGGGACTTGCCCTTTCTCTGTATTTCTAGCTAAAGAAATGAATAATATCCTCTTTGTTTAAGCCAGTTGAATCTGCGTTTTCTGTTACCTGTAGCAAACACATGCTGATTAATTTGCTTTATTTTGGTTCTACAGCAAACAGATATCCCAAGATTCCAGCCTCTTATTACTAACAGTTACATCACAAGTTTAATTCTTACAAAACCCAGTGGACAGGGCTGTTTTCTGTGGCCACAAACTCCACACTTCGCTCCTGTTAGCTGCTCATAAATCGGAACCAGGCAAGGGACTCTGAGTACAGCAGTGGAAAATCTATTCACTAACACTGGACACACAAGTTAAAGTCCCACCATGAGTTTCAGGATACGAAGTCCCGTTGCAACTTCCAATGCCCAGGCTGTTTTGAATCTTTAGCCAGCTACCTCTTTTTATTTTTCTCTTTACTCCGCTGATGTCTTTTTAGTAGAAAGCTGCTCTATTTGCCTACTCAGCTTCCATTCTTCCTTCTTCAAATAAAAATACTCTCATTTTCTTTTGGACAGTACTTCTTTTGGATTCTCAGTCTCTATGCTTGGGATGGTGCTGAAAAAATGACACGCTGCCTATCCCAGTCTAGTTAGCATATACGCTTCTTCAGATCACAGTGATTGGTTCAAAGTTGGGCATTGTTATCATGGTAGTCTAATGAGAGTGGATTCTGGGATTTTTGCTGGAACTCTTGGGAAGAAGTTCTTACTCTATATGTGTTATTAAATTAATATATCTTGAGCTTCTAAGCACAAGCACAAAGAAGGAAGCCAGCACAAAACAGTGGAGGCAACAAATGGGAAGGTAGAATGATCGCTTTGGCTCTCACTTTGATACTTATTTCTGGCTTTAACTAAAGTTAACTCCACGATTGACCTCTATGGAAGTGCTATGAGCCAGTAAGATCTTATATTTGCTAACTGCCATTTCAGGAAGAGTTTGGTTGTAAGTGACACAAAGCTAATCAATGCATCACCTCTGTGGCTATGCTCATGGTTTAAGAGGATGTTCCTTCAGGGGCATGAATTATTATGAATTGAGCACTTCCTTGGCTAAGCTACTTACACACTTTATTTTACTCAATCCCTCCCAGAAATATTGTTCATTTGACCGAGGAAGAGTAAAGGCTCAGAGAGTTTGACTAGCTGAGGTCTCACAACTGGAAAGAAGCCTAGGCAGGATTTAAACTTACATTTTACTTCCAAGCCAGTTCTCATCACCATAGGTTTAGAGGGTGTCTGAATAGCTCCCTATAATAGTTAGCAAAGTCTTACATAGGACATACTGTGTGCCGGAATTGTTCTAAACACTTGACATATATACCCACTTAATTTTCACAACAACCGTATTAAGTAAGAATAATTATTCCCATTTCGTAGATGACAAAACAGAGACATTGAATAGTTAACTAAGTTTCCTGAGATCATACATCCAGTAAGCAGGTGAGCTGGTCTTTGAACCTGGATCATCTGACTACACAGTGCAAATTCTTAGATAACTCAATAAACTTCCTTTTCTGGATTCAGGAGATAGATTAACAGCATTCCACAGCTGTTTCTTTAGGGATGAAAGACTTCATGGGATTAATCTGCCAAAGGGTGACAACCAGAGATCAGATTCTACCTTAAACAAAGGTAAATCTCTATAGTCTTTAAAGGTGAGTATCTCATAATCTCAGCCATGTGATTTTGAAATATTCTTAAAGAGATAAGAAAGAAATCAGGAGCTATATCTCGAAAAGAGATGACATTCACCTTACCTGGATATTTCTTCCTGGTTTTGTGCAACCAGACAATTTCTGAGAGAGGTGCTCTGAGGAGGAATAGCCCACTGGGGAGAAAGCAGAGAAGGAGAGAAGACATGCGCTATAACTTTGTAGAGGGTTCCCCTGAGTGGCATAGACGTTTAAGAATTGTTCTCGGGAAGAATTTCTGCAGGATTTCTCTTCCCCCGTTATGTTCTCCTGTTTGTTGTTGGTCTCAAGCATTACAAATGATATGTCTAAAGTTTAACATTTAATGAGTACTTGCCACGTACCAGGATGTTTTATCTATTTTTTTTTTCTTTTGAGGAAGATTAGCCCTGAACTAACATCCACTAACTAACATCCAACTAACATGCCAATCCTCCTCTTTTTGCTGAGGAAGAATGGCCCTGAGCTAATAATATCTGTGCCCATCTTCCTCTACTTTATATATGGGACGCCTGCCAAAGCAAGGCTTGCTAAGCTGTGTGTAGGTCCACACCCAAAATCCAAACCAGTGAACCCCAGGCCACCAAAGCAGAACGTGAGAACTTAACTGCTGTGCCACTGGGCAAGCCCCTGTTTTATGTATTTTTAGCCAGCCTATTCAACGGGGGTCATAGACCTAACTTGAGCAATCTTAGCAAATACAAAATTTCTTTGCCCATGTGGCACTTTGTATTAGCCAGGATAGGCTTTGTTATGTGGCATCACAAGCACAACATTTCGGTGGTTTGACACAGCAAATGTCAATTTCTTGCATTTTTAAAGTTTACCGTACAGGACAACTGTCTTCCATCACGAGTTCAGCATTCCAGAGAGCGTCAATGTTGTAACACCTCCCTGTCAACCCATACGCTGTTTTCCCTATTATCGCTGCAGAGGAAGAGAACACGGAGAATCTCTTACCATGTAAAATCACACGAGGAACTTCTGCTCACAGCTTACAGGCCAGAGCGAGTCACGTGGCCCTTCTTAATTCAAGGGCATACCAGAGGAGTATCATCCTTCATATACTCCAAAATAGAAGAGAAGAAAATAATAATACTGATGAATAATCTGATGGATGATACTGATGTCTGCTGTCTGCCAACTTGAAAAGGATCTGGAAGGATAAATTACATCTTCCCTTGACTTAAGATCAATGATGTGTTTGGACAATCAGAGGGCTGACACATGAGACATTTTAAAACCTCTCTTAGTAGTAGCCATTTAACATTAAAAAAAAGTAATTTACTGAGGTTAAATTCATATAACATAAAATCACCATTTTAAAGTGGCATTTATTACATTCACAACGTTGTGCAACCTTCACCCTCATCTAGTTCCAAAATCTTTTTATAACTTCTAAATAAAATCCATTAAATAGCCATTCCTCATTCCCCCCTTCCCTCAGGCCTTGGTAACCATCAATCTGTGTTCTGTTGCTATGGATTTATCTATTCTGGATGTTTAATATATATAGAATCATACAATATGTGACGTTTTGTGTCTGGCTTCTTTCACTTAGCATGTTTTTTGTTTTGTTTTGTTTTTGCTGAGGAAGATTTGCCCTGAGCTAACATCTGTGCCAATCTTCCTCTATTTTGTATGTGGGTTACCACCACAGCACAGCTGCCAATGAGTGGTGTAGGTCTGCATCCAGGAACTGAACCTGGGCTACTGAAGCAGAACATGCTGAACTTAACCACTAGGCCACTGGGCTGGCCCTCACTTGCCATGTTTTGGAGGTTCATCCATGTTGTAGAATGTATCAGTACTTTATTCTTTTTTGTGACTGAATAATCTTCCATTGTAAGTATATACCACAATTTGTTTATCCATTCATTCACTCTTTCTACCTTTTACTATTGTGAATAGTGCTGCTATGATCATGTGTGTACACGTACTTGTTTGAGTTCCTGTTTTCAGTTCTTTTGGGTATACACCTCAGAGTGGAACTTTGGGGTCATGTAGTAATTCTATGTTTGACTTTTTAGGAACCACTAAGCTGTTTTCCACAGTGGCTGAACTATTTTACATTCCCTTCAGCAGTGGATAAGCGTTTCACTTTCTCCACATTCTTGCCGACACTTGTTACTATCTTTTAATTATAGCCTATCTTAGTGGGTGTGAAGTGATATTGCATTGTGGTTGTGATTGCATTTCCCTAGTGACAAATGATGTTGAGCATTTTTCCATTTGCTTGGTGGCCATTTTTACATCTTCTTTGGAAATGTTTATTGAAGTCTTTTGCCCAATTTTAAATTGGGTTGTTTACCATTTTGTTGTTGAGTTTTAAGATTTCTTTGTACATTCTAGATACTTAACTCATCAGATATTTGATTTGCAAATATTTTCTACCGTTCTATAAGTTACCTTTTCACTTTCTTGATAATGTCCTTTGATGCATAAAAGTTTTTAATGTGATGAAATCCAGTTTGTCCAGTTTTCTTCTGTTGCTCATGTTTTTAGTGTCATGTCTAAGAATCCAGTGCCAAGTCCGGGGTCACAAAGATTTAACTCTATGTTTTCTTCTTAGAGTTTTATGGTTTTAATTCTTATACAGTCATTCACCACACAATGATGTTTTGGTCACCCACAGAACGCATACACAATGGCGGTCCCATAACATTAGTCCCGTATAGTCTATGCGTAGTGGGCTACACCATCTAGGTTTGTATAAGTACACTCTATTATGGTCGTGCAATGACAAAATTGCCTAACTATGCATTTTTCAGAAAATATCTCTGTCATTAATTTTGAGTTAAGTTTTATATATGGCATGAGGTATGGGTCCAACTCCATTTTTTTGCGTATGGTTATCCAGTTGTCCCAGCACCGTTTGTTGACGAGACTATTCTTTCCTCATTGAGTGGTCTTGGCACCCTTGTCAAGAAACAATTGGCCACAAACGTATGGCGTCAGTAGCCATTTTTAATATGTAACAAACTTTACAATTATAAAAACTATTTTTCAATCACACATATTTCTCAGGCTTGATTTTAAAGATATTTTCTCTTTCCTGCAGTCTTCAGAGAAAATGGAGGAAAATTGGCCCTATAAACATATAAACTACAACAAATATGACTACCTGAATTGACATTCAGCCAGTATTTGTGGGCACCTTAGTAAGTGAAAGGTGATGTATTTGATTCTGTGGGATAAAATATGAATATTCTATAGTTCCTGCCACACAGGAAGGAGTGCTGCAACCGAGTGAGAAGGGAAGCATGTATACAAATAACTGCGCCCAACTTTTAAAAAGTGACACAGAAGCACCAAGAAAAGAATGATTCATTTGACTGTGGGTGTTGGGGAAGACACCATGAGGAGGAGAGTGGGTAGCATGAGGCACTTTGAGTAATATTAATGAAAACTTTTCCTGATGATAATGTTTTAAAATTCTAAGGCTGGTCATGTTAACTTTGACCTTAGATCTCACTAAAATGGCCAAGATATTAAACATTGCAATGGTTGTATCCAGATTACAGTTATTTCATTGGCATATGAGGAGTTAAGCCTTTCAAAGTTTTCTCCTAATTTGTATATTTTAGAAAAAAAATGTTTCAATACAAAAACACACAAAAATATTTTTAATAGTATGTCTGGCTTGATATTTGTGGGATGAGAGTGAGGAAATAAAACTCTTACATGTACCATGAATCTAGGTGACTTCCAGGTGACTCGGAGATGTAGATTTGCTTACATGTGATTAACTGGGGAGAGTTCTTGAGTATATAATCATAAAGGAGTGAGGAAAGTGAGGATTGGGCAGAGAGAAAATGAATGGCAATGTAGTTACAACAGAGACATCAGCTGATCCCATGGGGAGCTCTGGAGCTGGATGACCCCTCAGAGATGTCCTGAATTGAGGTAAGGATACTGGATCTTTGTCTACCACATATATCAGACATTCGTTGTGGGCTGCTCTTGGAAAGGGTGCATAACCTTGGACAAGGTGATGCCTTCAGGCTGAAGGCAATTCCTGGAGACAGATAGGGCTGTTTGCTGTCAGCAGAAAATACTTCCTACACCTGGGCAAAGAATTTCGTCAGTCTCAAAGGTGGAATCTGGACTGTGCATTACAGCATCCACTATAGAAGGTAAGGCTGGTATCACCATGGTTACCATTTTCAGAGGAGGAGAATGAGACTCCATAGTTTAATACCCCATCTGAAGTCCCACGGCTATGTATGACACAGTTATTACCCAAACCCAGGTCTTCTGATTCCAAGCCAGGTTGCCTTTAAGCAACATTACTGTCTCTCAAAATGTGCAGTACAATTTAATCTCAAAAAATATTTAAAGCCAGTTGAACTTCAATCAGTTAGATTTCACAACTCTTACCTGGGAATCCCCATTTTCCTTCCAAAACATCAAATTCAGTTCTCAACTTGCCTGTGTCGAGAAATTCTTCTGAATCTCCAGTCCTAAAAGTGAGGTGGTTTTCTTTCACACACAAACACGCACATTTATGCGAACTTTAAAAGAAGCTTTCATATAGAGTGAAAGCAGAATATTATTGGAATTATTATTAGATTAATGAAATAACACAGTATCCAGACATCTATGCTATTTTCAGACTAGAATCTATGCTGTGCTATTTTCAGGAATAACACAGCATCCAGGCATCTCTGCTATTTTCAGACTGTAGTATAGGAAAAAATACGTATTATCAAAGAAGAATATGTGTGAAGATTAGGAGAGGGAGATGCACGAAGTGGTCAAAATGTCAGCTTGAGGCAAAAAATTGACTTGAAAGCCAGAGAGAAGGAAGCATTTCTGGGCAATGTTCTCTTTCTTTCCAACACAGTGCCCTGAGAACCAAAAAATCAGGTGAGTCTCTGCCTCCCAAGGCCTGCAAGCCAGTTACTAGCTACTTGAGTTCTAGTCCCTAAGAATCCGTCGTGTTGGAATTCAGAAGACAATCACGTTGTAACGGCCGTCAACATGGAAGCTCATTGGAAGGAAGTAGGGTTTAGTGCTTAAGCATGAGGATTCACGAAGAGTTTGGATCTTCACTTACCACTTCCTGGCTGTATGACTGGGATAAGGATCTTAATCACTTAAGAACTAAAAATATTCCTTATCTAGAAATGGTATAATCCTACTAACAATTTCATAGGGATGTCGTGGTATGAAATTGAGATAATATGTATGAATCTCCTAGTACTGAGCCCTTACTGAATGACTGATTTAGTACTCTGTTAGCTCTTATTTTATGTATGTTTTATTTCTACGTGTTTATGTGTGTGTGTATTGGACCCAAAAAGACTGGAATATGTTATACTAGTATTATAGAGCAGCATGATCAATAGAACTTTCTGTGATGGTGAAAATGTTCTTTGTCTGTGCTTTCCAATATGGAAGCCACTTGTGACTATTGAATACCGGAAATGTGGCTAGTGCAACCGAGAAATTGTTTTTAATTTAGTTTATTTAATTAATTTAACTGTGAGTTTAAATAGCTCCATGTCGCTAGTCACCACCTTCATGGATTGCACGGTTATGGAGATTCAAAATGGAGGATATTTTAGATATTATCTAATTCAAAGTGAGCCTTACAGGGGGTAATATACATATTTCAGAGAGCTATGAAATAACATGCTTAGGGTTTCACAACCACTAAGGGGGCTGAGCCAACGTTTCGGTCCAGCTCCAATATTCTAAATCCAAAGCATCTTATTGCCACATGGCATAACAAAGTTAATGACTTAAAGACATGCGCAGGTTAACAGCAGAGGCAGGGTTGGGTCTCCTAAACTCCAAAGGTTATAGTTATCATCAATACCATAATCACATTAACTTCCAATTTCTGAGTACCTACTCTTTGCTTGGCAGAGAACATCAACAGTCTTGACCTCTGTGCTGCTATACCTCCCTGCTGGGTCTCTCAAACTTTGACTGACACGGTGAGCCCCTGTATCTTTCTAAGGTGTAACCACTCATGCTTTGGAGCATGTGCATCTTCCCAAGGCCTCCAAGGTGCTAGTCATGTCTTGCTCTTCTGGTCTGAGGAACACAATGTTATCAATATACTGGAAGAGTGTGTTGTTCTATGGAATGTCTAGATGGTCCGGATCTCCTCAGATTACATTATGATAGAGGGTGAGAGGGTGAACCTAGCCCTGGGACAAAACTGTAAATGGATTTTGGTGTCCCTTCCAAGACAAACAAACTGTTTTATAACTCTTTTCTGATAAGGCAGGAATAGAATACATTCTCCAGAACAATGACCACATACCATATACAAGACTCATATTAATTTTCTCTAGCAAATTTACCTCATTTAACACAGTAGCTGCAATTGGGGCTACTACAGGATTCAGTTTGCAGTAGTCTATTGTCAACTTCCAGGATTTGTCTGCTTTTCTGCAGGAGCCAGATTCCTGAATAAATGGTGTTATAATGGGGACTATCTTGTTATGCAAGATAGTTGGCAAATTTTTTCTGTAAAAGGCTAGCTAGTAAATATTTTAGGCTTTATGAGTCAAGTGGAAAAGTTGAGGCTATTAGGCAGGTAATTAGGTAATTAGGCAGGTAACATTTAAAAATATAAAATCACTTTTAGCTCACAGGCCACCCACAGGTGGAAGGTCAGAGTGATCTGCAGTTTGCTGATCTCTGATTTAATCCTTCGAATCTTTAAGGGTGGCGTTAATTTCTGCCATCCTGTTCAAAATGAAATATTGATTTTGATTCTCTATCTTCTCTGGGCGGTTTCTGTTTAAGAGCTTCCACTTGTCCCTCTCTGCTTCCGTCGCTGTTACCCCATAGGCCATTATGGGGATTGGGCCAAACACCAGGGGTATCTTTAGGGGCTGGGGAAATGATCACTCTGTGATGCTGAAGATACAGTGGATTCTCTGTTAGCTGAATTTGAGGCAGGACTTCATTGACGTGCTCCCTTTCTTTTTGTTTTTTTGAAGATTGGCACCTGAGCTAAAAAGATTGCCAACCTTTTTTTCTTCTTCTCTCCAATCTCCCCCAGTACATAGTTGTATATTCGAGTTGTAGGTCCTTCTGGCTGTGCTATGTGGGATGCCACCTCAGCGTGTCATGAGGAGTGGCGCAGTGTCCATGCCCAGGATCCAAACCTGCGAAACCCTGGGCCACCGAAGCAGAGCGCACGAACTTAACCACTCGGCCACGGGGCCAGCCCCCGATGTTCTCCCTTTCTAACAGAGGGGCCATGATTATGCTTCAGGTACGTGGGTTATCTGTGTGAACTTGGACCCGATGTCTCACAATCCTCAGAATGTTTGGCTATTCCCTTTTTCCCTGTGTGTACTCACCCGAGTAAATGGCAATAGGCTCCTTTGAGGAAGGACTGGGGGCATCCTTAGTGTGTATACTTGCAGTGGTGTTGCAGGGTTCTCCTTCCTGAGGATCCCACCTCTTCCTCATTCTATAGGTTCCAGGGCCAAAAGCGGTTCAAGGTGCAACTGACCTCACCCAAGCATCAGTCTTTGATTTATTTTAATTGTAAAGGTTGAGTGTGCCCTTGTTGGCTTCTCATTTCTTTTGCCATTCTTTTAACCATCTCTATGAGTCTCTGCCGACCAGGGTCCCTTGGTTGCCTAACCTCTTTGCTACTCATTATGATAATTGTACCCACTTGGCTTCTGACAGTTAAGCATTATCATCTGGCCTTTATTGGGATTGTGGTCTTGTCATTTCATTGGAATCGGTGAGCTCAGTTTTGTACCAGCATCTTCTCCCATCGACCCTGTCCTACAGAGCAGAGCTACCATTAAACTTCTTGGAGAGGCTAGTGCCCCTCTGCAAAGGGCATTCCTCATTGCTTTGGAAAATGTTGGTTCTTCTGGGCTGTCCCATGAACATTGTTCCCTTGTGGGATTTTTAGTCACTCTAAGATGTCTCCTTCTCTGGCCTTTTATCCCTTCTCCAACAGCTGCCATGGCAGTTCGGGCATTCTACCTAACTTAGTGGGGGCCTTCACTTTTCCCATGCATCTGGGAGCCATCATAACAATGCATTCATGCCATCTCCCAAAGTCCTTGCCAGGGGGTTAAATCCTGTTTTCTGAGAGGGTGCACCCATATCAATAAAACTGTCTTTTATCCAAATTTATATTCTGCTCCCTTCGTCTAGCACTCTCATATTCCAGTCCCATGAGTAGTCTCCCCATTCCTGCCAGGACTTGCCAGCCAGGTCCTCCAGCAACTTGGGATATAGTCCTTTTCCTCCCTTAGCAGCCCCAGCACCTCTCTGGCTGCTTGTGTTGTGCCTTATCCTTAGTTATTAGCCTAGTGGCCAGGACAGGTGTGGGGACAGATCCTGAAGGTAAAGCATGTTGTCTTGTAGGGAAGAGACCTGGGCATTGCCTATAAGCAAGGGGCAAGTGCTAGCTCATCAGAAGTTGTGGATGACTTCTGTGGACTCAGAGAGTACAGGGGAATCTGGGGATCTGAGATTTGTGAGTATCATCATCCCAGAAGTCCCCATCCCATGAGTCGGCCCCATTCTTTCCATCCAGTGCCCTGGCCTTGGCATAGTCACTTTGACTTGGTTGGTAATTAATTTTCTTTGGCCTAGTCTTCTTCTTTCTCTGCCTTCCGCTAAAGGCAACGAGAGCCTCTTTCTTTGCTACCAAGGACGTCCTCTGGTTTTCCCACTTAGCTTTCAGTTGCTGACTCATCACACTCAGCTTTTCTTTTTTCTAGAGTGTCAGTCAAGCTTAGCATTGGCCAACCCACTCCACTGTCCTTTGAGTTGCACTTCCTTCTGTATTTTTAAAGGCCTAATACTTTGCACCAGCTAGTGTATCACCATGCACAGGTACACCACCCCCAGTCCACGACAGGTGGAGGTTTAACAATCACACTGCTCCATTGTGCTTCATCTGGCCTGAGTGGAGGGGTCCTTATTACCAGCTGGGTAGCAGGGAATCTCGTCTTAGTGTCTGCTTTCTCAGCCCATTCCTGGCACCAACTGTCACAGGCTGCGTTCCCTGGGAAGCTGACTCCAGGAGAGAGAATAGTGTGCAGGATGGTTATTACAGAGAGCTCCTGGGATCAGCATCTTGTGACAGAGAGGGGAAGGGAGGAGGATTGGGCAGAAGGAAAAGCTGAGCCACAGTGTAGAGCCAACACCACAGGGAGCTCTGGAGCTGGAATCGCTTTCTGAGTTTTCCAGAGTTAGGGTGAGCAGGTCAGGCCTTTTTATCTCATGTTGATCAGTCATTGGGTGTGAGCTGCTCAGCAAGAAGGCACAGCCTTGGGTGAGGCATCTTTCTTCAGTGGAGGCGGTTCTTAAAGGAGGATGACAATTGAGGTTCATCTCAGCTCAACCAGCAACTGGGGAAATCAGGCCTCCACCCTGAAGGGGGTCTGGGCATCACATCACAGCATCCACCTCCCATGATTATGAGGCGTTACTAGCATATTTAATTTTTAAATAAAACTCTAGATATAGAGCCTTGCCGAGTCCTTAATTTGAACTGTGACGGGCCCCACCAGCAGCAAACATTGAGAGAAAAGAAGCATTTTAAGTAAAAAAGTCAGTTGACAGGGCCAACACAGGACATGGAAACACTTTTGTAAACCAAACAAAGGGAGGCGAGGTGAGGAGGGGGGCGGGAGTGAGGGGCTTGTGTGAGGGTGGGTGGGGGATCTAGCCCAGCAAACCACTAAAAAGAAATCTTTTTTACAGCAGCCCCAGGAAACTTATTGAGACCTCATAAAATAATGAGAACCAAGGAAACAACACTCGATGCTAAGTGTCTCTTTCACTGTTTTACAGACTGGGGTAAGATTTTATGAGCTACTTGGCTTTCCCTCTGGATGCCTCTCTGGGAGAAGTTCCTGGTTCCTCAGCCAGTTATTTTAACTTTTGGCCAGACAGTGAGAAGAATCCAAAATAGGATAATAACCATTTAGGCTTTCTGGCAACGTCCTCCAGATGTTGACCACAGCAGGCACTTAGCTAACCCATAGCCAATAGGTAAATTTGCCAACACGGGATATTTACACCTGGGGCCCCTTGGATAGGAAGATATAGTCTGCTGGCCATGGGAATATGGCACTGAGGAGTCCCTCACTTCCTTCAATGAGTTCTGGCACCAAAGAGCTTTGTTTAGGAACAAGGCATGATAGTATTTGTAAGTTTCCTGGATGCTGAGCCAGTCTCAGAAGGGGAAATGAAGTTGTAAGTTCTAAGAACTTAAATTCCTCTCTCCTTCAAGATGATTTGGCCATCAAAATGGAAGGAAAAGAGAAGTCGACCTCCTTTGTCTATCTACATAGTAAAAAAAGGCAGTGGCCTCTCCATGGGTAGTTCTTTGGTTTACTCTAGGGCTGACAGTGATCCGAGGAACACAGGTCTTTAGTTTAAAAAATGAGAGACCCATCCTGACTTTTGATGTATTTCTCTAGTCATTCAAGGGAATCCCAAGCAAATCCCCAAGACTCTTAGATGATGTTTCTAGATGGAAAACATCAAGATAGAGTGGTGCATCAGCGCTCCAAGATGGAAATGAATTCTAGACCCAATCTGAGGGCCTCCTCTTAAGTCAATGCCATACTTACATAGAATTTTCTGCTTAAGGTCATAAATAAAGGAATCCATTTAGCTCTCACCCTTTGTTCATTAGGATAGCACACAATATCCTAGGGAACGGTGCAAAAACTGACCTCAATCCTCTTCTCATTCAGAGACACTCTGAGTTTATTTCTGAGTCCAGGAATGTAATATTTTGGTGACCTTGGGCAAATAGGACTTGGCAGTAGCAAGAAGGACTGGAAATTTTCAATACCATCCAAGGGGCTCCTGTATAAACTGCTGAAAGGGCCTGTGAGCAGACTCTATTCTGTCACTCAGAGTTTCTAGGCCTCTCTTCTCTATATCACTTTCTAACTTGGATCAACACCTTCTTTACTATCAACGTCATAAGACCTTTTTGTGAGAATTAAGTGACTTTTATGATTTTAGGTGGCGTGCTAATATAAGTTCTCATTTTTACTACCATTACAATCATTTAATTCAGCCCTGGGTTTTGAGTTGCAGAACATCAGTTTATATTAGAGAGAGGGAGAGAGAGAAGGAGAATGAGGAAGGAGGGAGGGAGGGAGGGGAGAAAGACATACCTTTTATCAAAAATGTCAACAAAATCTTTAACAAGGCTCCATCTGATTTTATTACACTCTTTGATGGCTTTATACTCATAAAGCGTGGCATCCATTGTACGCCTGAGTCTGTATGTTGCTCTGCTCTCTACAAGACCCTGCATTGCTTGCTCAGGACTGCAATCTATAAGGAGGTGGTATTTGTATAACTCTCCCTGCATAAGATCATTCACAAGCCGATCTTGGAAGAATATCGATAAATGCTTTTGAACTTTGTTTTGAAATGCAATTAATTGTGTATGTGATTTCAGTTCAAACCTTCAGGGGGGAAAAGCACTATTCTAAATAGCCCAGGTATGTTAAATTAAAGACACAAAGAAACCACTTGCCATAGGACAATAAAGTTGGAGAGGACCTCGGATATTCTTTAATTTTTTTCCTCTGGGAGGTAAAGCAACTGAGAGCTGTTAAGATTAATTAACTGTTCAGTAGCGAAGCAGGCAGGAGCTCTGCCTGCCTGTTCACGCGATACCCCTCACCCCTGGAGCAGTGGTTCTCAGCTAGGGGGCATTTTTCCCCCCAGGGGACATTTGGAAAGGTCTGGAGACATTTTTGGTTGTTTCAACTGGGCATGGGGGATAAAAGTGCTGCTGGCATCAAGAGGCCAGGGATGCTGCTAAACATGCTACAGGGCACAGGACAGCCCCGCAGCAAAACATTCTTTGGCCCAAATATGAGTAGTTCAGAGGTTGGGAAATTCTGCCCTATAAGGAAAAAAATTCGCCGTGGACACACAGCCTAACTCCCGGGGTGTAAGAGGCTAGTTCCAGCTGGCGTGCCTATGCATTCTCACAGGAGGGGTACCACCACCAAGCGGGGAAAGATTGTTTTTTTCTGGGCAAGGGCAAAAGTAACCTTACTCATTTTTATGTTTAAAGCACAGATAGACATACGGTAGATCAATGGATTAGAGAGTGTATCAGTGACACTAAAATTTCACGGAGAGCAAAGTGATTAGGAAAAAATGTCTAAAAAGTTTTCTTGGGAGGGTGTGAAAATGCGAAAAAAAAAAAAGGGCTAGGAAACACTGAAATAGCAAGATTTCAAATTCTCTTCTCCCAGCCTCTGCAGGGCACCTGGCATTTCGAACAAATGCCATATGGCCTCTGCTGTGGCTTCTGACTGTGCTGTAACCAGCACGTGGCTTTCGGAGTTTCCCTCTGCCCACTACTCTGCCAAAGAAGAGTGGGAAGCAAGAAATGGGGCAGGTCACTCTCTGACTGCCTATCCTTTTGTTCTCTGTAAATTAAAGGCAAAGAGATACAGAAAGTTGGGGGTAGGAGTGAGAAAGAGCTTGAAGGGGCAGTGTGTAGGTGGGCCACCTCCCCAGTCAAGGCACACTGAGAAAGGAGAGGCTGCTCAGGTTTCTGGCTGGTGTGAGTGTTGTCTTCTGAGCGGTGGTGGCCAGCAGCTGGAAGGTCAGTGGGCACATTGCTCTCATGAGGTGAATCACGGGAATGCTTTTGACTGTGTGATTTTTCTCAACCCATCTAAGGGATCTGGTAGTTTATGAAAATACACTCTGGACTCTGACAGGTTATCTGTCTTAGTTATCTTTTTAGCAGATCATAGTGAGATCCTACTGCAAAATGCTACTTGGATGTTTTAAGTTGAGATTTCATAAGTATGTTTTGATTCATTTTGGATTTGTGGGTGAACCCAACCCAAGTTTTGTTTGAAATGATTAGCATAATTTCGTGGCTTCTAGAACAAAGTCTTGGGCTTCAAGTAAGCAAATCTGGACTTCTCCAGATGAGTGAGTGGCTTGAGGTAAGTCTCTTAAATCTAAGTGAGTATCCCAAAGTCGGTGGGATGAGAGAGATTTATCTGTGGCCATCACTGGAAATATATTAAACCTCAGAGAAGTTTCTAGAAATGTATGTAGAGAAAGTTTATCTAGGAACTTAAGGATGGAGAGGGAATGTTGAAGGGGTATTCTTTTCCTGACCTTCCCTCTCCCAACATGGAACCCATGATGACTTTATACATAACAGTGCCTATTAAGCCACAAAAACCTCGAGAAACAGGGCAGTAAAAAATAATGAAACGCAATATTCAGAATACATGGAAAAGCAATGATTTACTTTAATCCCGGGGACCAGGAATAATACACCTGCCTTGGAACAGGGGATGGCATAACGTTGGCATAACATTAGGGGTTTAATAATTTTTGACCACATTTTATAGACCCTTTCCTGCAATTAACGCTAAGTAAAGTCAACATCTTCTCCACCTGCTGCTGTGTTTGGGGCTTTCATCGAGGGCGTCCCGCTCCCCTTCATTACCCAACCTATCACAGTTCTTGTTTCACTTGTTCTTCTTTCATTTCTTTTCCCTCGATAATCCCTAGGACTATCACATGCACTGTTTGTGGTATACATGGTTTTCCGTTCTTTTCTTTAAAAAGTTAAGCTATCGAATTCAGTGCCCCTAGTCCCATTACTGTGACAGTAAGGCTGCCTCTGCAGAGTTGGTGCCTCGGTATATTTTCTCCTTAATGATTTGGTATAGTTTATTTCTCATGCTATTTTTTTAAAATATATGTGTGTGTGTATATATATATATATATATATATATTTTTTTTTTTTTTTCCGGGAAGATTAGCCCTGAGCTAACATCTGCTGTCAATCCTCCTCTTTTTGCTGAGGAAGACTGGCCCCAAGCTAATATCCATGCCCATCTTTTTGTACTTTACTTGTGGGACACCTATCACAGCATGGCTTGCCACGCCGTGCCATGTCCACACCCGGGATCCGAACCAGCGAACCCCAGGCTGCCGAAGCAGAATGTGCGCACTTAACCACTGCGCCACCGGGCTAGCCCCTCATCCTATTTTTTAATTAAAATAAATTAATGTGAATGGCTATTTACACACACTGCTATTTTTTAATTCTGTCTCTTTCTTTCTTAAGTGGAATCTTGAAATATTTAGAGTTTTTTTAGGGAATAAGATTCTCTGACTGTGCTTATGTAAATGTTAACCATTTTTGTCACGCCGATGTCTTGTTTCAAGGATTATTGGACAACCACTTGGGGGTTCTGGTCCAAGATCTCACCATGAAATAAACACTGGGTGGGTCATAAAACATATGCCTGCAGTTTTGGAAAGAGAATATCACCTGCATTCTAATCTTTGTCTCTTCTGAGCCACATGGAAAAGGCTAGAAGGAAGCAGTGCACAAGTAACATAGACCTTCCTTTTGCAAGATCAAGGCTAACCAACAGGGACCCAACCTTACTCCTGGAGTTTTAGGTGTGTGTGAGTGTGTGTGTGTGTGCGTGTGTGTTTGCTTTTGGGGGAGGGAGCTGAGTGTGTTAGCTGTAAAAACCATTAGCAACTTCTAGTTGATTCAAATCACTCTCAACATTTTTCAAAATCTCGCCTAGATTCTTGTACTATTTTAGGCCGCATCGAGTCGATTAATTCACACAGGGGGCTGTTTATTTAATTGTAGTAACAGTATACAAAGCCAATCTGTCTAATCTCCTATTTTTGAGTTTTAAAATCCCGAATGGTGAATGGCAAACAAGGCCGCTAGTTTTACAGCTTCATGAATTAGTTCAGCTGAAAAATATTCTGCCCGTTTCCATTGGGGAGCCCGTGGGGGCAGGGAGGCGGGGGGAGGGGAAGGGCAGGATTAACCAGCACTAATCGGTTCTTGGCCTCTAGCAATTCTCTGTGGCAGAATAAAGGGAAGAGATAATTATTCCCTTAATCACCGCATCAATGGTTGCATTTACTGCCCTCTCCTTAAAGACTGACCAGATTTCCCAGAGAATATTCTCAACCCTTCACTGATCTGATTTTGAAGTCAATGAATGTTCTGAAAATATCTGCTAGCAGGATTTTGTTCACCTGGGACTCTCAGACAAGGAAGCTCCAGTGGCTTCAGATGGGTGACCTCTCTCATATCTGTCACCAGGCTGTTAATGAGGGTGAGGTTTTGCATCTTTGCGATGGGGACTCCTGGCAGGCATTACCAAGGAGCAGGATCTAAAGGCCAGAGGCCTTTCCTTCTTTTTCTCTCTCTCACTCCAGGCCTCCTGCCCTTGCCTGCTAGGTCATTCTCATCTGAACTCGTGGATTTATGACTTTAGGAACGGATGAGTGGGAAGAAAAATAGAGGTGAGAAAGAAGACAACACAGAGGCCACAGTGGTTACCATCTTCCTGAAAGGAATTCAGAGTCTTTGTGGGCATATGAAAATACATGCAAAGAAAATGCACGGCTCCAACTTATTTTTTTTTCTCTTTGATCTGTGGATACAGGAAGGTCAATGTCCTTGGGTTACATGGAAATCGAGCTGCATTTTCATGCCACTGTCGCTCAGGAGCTCAATTTTGTCAACAGATCTTGAAAAAATACACTCACCTACCCCCAATTCCTGTTTCCTGAGATGCCGTCCCCAAAACTCTCTTCCCCAATCCCACCAGCCCTGTAAGATTTACCTTCAAGCCTTTCTGACGACTTCTGTACACCAGGTGACCCCCTCTCCTCCATCTTAAGGTGAGCCTACTCATTTGTGCTTGTAAAAATATTAACTTTTCTAATTATAAATATATATTTACATATTAGCTTCCAGAGAAACAGGAACACTCAGGAAAATCTAAGGGACGAAAAACAAAACAAAAAACTAAGAATCCTTTCCCTTTGTTTCGTAGCTCAGAGGTAGAAGGAGCAGGAGAATGACTTGGGAAATGCTTGGAATTGAATGCCAGCTCTAGCTAGGACTTCCAAGCTGGGTGCCCCTGGGTAACACCCTTGGTGGCTCTGGGCCTGTTTCTCCAATGGGAGGTTGGGGATAATAATAGAATTTCTTCACAGTTTATGATGACATTAAATTAGTTAATCCATATAAAAATTCTTAGGACATTGCCTGCCACATCACACAGTAAGCCCTACATGAGCCTTAACTATTATTATTAAGACCCTGGTGACATTGTAATGTTTGTCTCTCCTCGGCTAGCCCTTCTGTTTGCACTGGCTGCCATAATGCTTAGTTAAATATGTAGTGTAGAGTATTTTTTGGAATGAATCTGGTAACATCATCTCTACTTTAATCTTGCATCCATATTTGTCTTTTTGTTAACATTGTTTTTCTAACTTATTTTAATATATTTTATTTTTTTGGCATTATATGCAATTTTCTTTGTGTGTGTGTATATATAAACAATTTTTCAATTGAGGTAAAATTGCTATGTAGCTTTCTATGAGTTTTAGGTGTATGACATTAAAGTTTCACATCTGTATACACTACAGAGTGAGCACCACCCAAAGTCTAGTTACCACCCTTCACGATAAAATTGACCCCCTTCACCCATTTTCCCCAACCCCCAACCTCATGCCACTCTGGAAACCACCAATCTGTTCTCTGTAACTATGAGTTGCTTTCTGTTTTGGTTTGTTTGTCTGTCTTGTTTTTTTTTAGATTCCACATATGAGTTAAATCATATGATATTTGTCTTTGTCTGACTTACTTCAATTAGTTGTATGCCATTTTCTAAACTGCCATAAATCCTTTTTGAAACAAAGAAGGGCATCAATTCATAAATAATCAAGCTTGATATTTTCAGACGTCTTTTTATGGGCCTGCCTTTTCTCTCCTGCCACGCGGTAGCAATGCTGAGGCAGAAATCGTATCTTCATTTCCTTATGTCCCCCATAGCTCTTTGAAATTCTTTTTGTACCTGATGAGATTGAGAAATTTGTTTGCTAGATGTTTCTAAGCTCTTTCCATTTTTATGAGTTTCTATTATTGATGTGTATGTTGTATCAATTGCCTAGAGTTTAGCATGGGGACAAAGAGAAGGAGTTGCATTTTGCATTTCGTTTCATTAGAGTTGAATGCAAAGACACAAAGTATCATGATCTCCTTTAGGCTTAGCCCAATATTCTTTTAAGACTTAGGTTTCTCATGGCATCGATGGTAAGATATCCTGCAAGCAATACATACAAAGTGTAAATTCTATAGTCATATGGAAGGGAATTTCTAGTTCATTTCATTCAACCTCTTCTTTTTAGTAAAGAGAAAACTGAGGCCTACAGAGTTTGGCATTTTTGGGGGTTGATAATAAACTCAAAGTTAGAGCTGGGTTTTCTTTACTTGAAATCCACTCTTCTTGCCAGAAGTACATTGAGTTGAAAATGTTCCTTTACTTTGGTTTAGGTCCTGTATTAGTAATTCTAGCATGTTCCTTGGTATTACTTAAGTAAACTCATTAGTATGGTTAAAATAACATGGGGGGGGGTGCTGATATTTCTTATTTTCAGAAAATATTTTTTTCCGGTTGCCTTCATGGCACCAAAGCCGTAAAAGTTGCACGTACGAAACATGCATCACAGATCCATCTATGAGAGTGAGAAATTAGAAACAATCTAAACGTCCATCAAGAGGGACATACTAGGGGCCGGCCTGGTGGTGTAGTGGTTAAGTTCGTACCCTCTGCTTTGGTGGCCTGGGGTTTGCCAAGCCATGCTGTGGCAGGTGTCCCACATATAAAATAGAGGAAGATGGGTACAGATGTTAGCTCAGGGCCAATCTTCCTCAGCAAAAAGAGGAGGATTGGTAGTGGATGTTAGCTCAGGGCTAATCTTCCTCAAAAAAAAAAAAAAAAAGGAAGGACATACTAAAATAAATACAATGGAATATTTTGCTGTCATTATAAAGGAAGATACAAATCTATACTCATTGATGCTAAGGCAATGGCTAATATTTACTGAGCATTTATTAAGTTTAGGTACTAAGAGCCTTACATAGAGTATTTCGTGTAAGCCTGAGAACCACACTAAAGTTGGTTGTATTTTTACTGCGGCTTAAAAAATTTGGGTAGTTTTCTCAATTCACTCCAAAATTTTTTTCCAGAACCCATGCACTTCACCCTTTTGCTAACCCAATTTATGTGGAAATAAGTCTATGATATACTGTTGTGAAAAGCAACACAAAGCTAGTAGCATAACTTTTTATTTTGTGCGGAATTTTGTGTGGTCAGCATGTGTGTGTATCTGTGTATACGTCCTTAAAAACTTTTTGGAAGTATATATACCATAACCATTAACCCATCATCTGGGCTATGGGTTTATGTATGATTTTCACTTTCTTTGTATTTTCTACATCATTGGAATTATTTCATAGTTATCATATATACATGGATACAGATATGTATATAACTTTTAAAGGCAAAATTTTAAAGTTACGTAAAATAAACAAAACCCCAATAAATGAATTATTAAGATCTTCTCCTAAAAAAAGCACCCTAAAAACTTGACTTCCTGAATTCAACTTATGTTTTCTTTCCTATTTTTCAACGTAGTCTGTGGAGGTAAACAGTCTTCAGTCACCTTCCAGACACCATCCAGGCCTTTGAATGGGGGGTGAAGAGAGGCAAGGCAGGGGTGGGGGACGCAGGACCCCCATCTGAACACCCAGCTCCCCAGCTTCTCTTTCTGACCCCGATTCAACCTGCCTTGATTGTCCACGGGGAAGCTGAAGTGGAAATGACTCTTTGGAAAGACATTTTCAAAGCAGACTTGACTCAAACTCAGCGAATAATTAACTTTTCATCCTCTCATAAAATCGAAACTGTGGCTGGTTCAAAGCCCAAGACCCCGGGCCTTAATTGAATTAACTCGGTTTTCCATCCTTGTGAAGGATCATTCCAAACCATAACATTTAGCAAGGGCTGCCCTTCCTGGCAGAACATAAGCGCCCATTGAAAGGAGGATCGCCGAGTCAGGACTGTGGAACGCAAATTGGGCTTGAGTGGAAAATGGGACACTCTCCGAAGGGGACAAAACACTTTCTGTTTCCTACGCTTTCAAGTTCAATTTGAATGCATCTCCACGCAACTTTGTCTCCGCCAAAGCAAAGACAGCCCCAAGTCCACTCGGCTTCCCATCCACTGCACACACCTGGTTCATCCGACCTCGTGCCTTTTTGTCTAGTGCTTTCTTCACCTGGAATGAATGCTCTTTCCTCTCTTCTCCACACCCCTGCCTGCCCGTTACATCCCTTCAGATCTAATTTGCTCCTGCTCTCCCTAGCTCTTGCTCCTTGATTTCGGCTTCACTCTTCTCCCCTCTACATCCTCACTGGTGGCCCTCACCTTCAGAAATTAATGTGGATCACCAACTTCAGATAAAAAGTTGTCATGCGAATAGGAAGTCCCAATGGTCAGTGATCAAAGTCATTCCACAAAACTGAATGAGTCAAAATAACACATTCTTCTGTTATTTGATTGTGTGTCAAACAACTGTACGTAGAGAGGAGCTAAAATAATGATAATAAGAACAAAAACAATATATAAAACAAAGGGCTCCCAATTAAACTGTAAGTCCCCTGAGGGCAGGGAGCTGTCTCCTCTTTATGATGTTCTCCAGCTGCCTTTGCACATTGCTATGCATGACTCAAGCACTCAATAAATACTTGGCTGATGACACATTGTCTGCAAAACAAGAATAGGACATCTCCCATGCCTGAAACCTGGCACAAAGCAGATATGAAAACATGGCTTTAAGTAATTTTTAAATTCTTGAAAGCTAAATTATAAAGCAGTTTGAAGGGTTTTTCTTTTCTTTCAAAATCTTTCTGGTCTTGTACGGAGAGGCTTCCCCGTTTGAGGTAATCTCTTAAAGACCGCTAAAATCGACTCAACCACAGAACATTCAGGCATGCTGAACCTCGGAATTAGCGATCCGCCGAAGGAAATGTAGAATTAAATTCTAATATTGAAGCTGACACTTCGGCTTCATCTCTGGGACTGTGCAAGGGAAAGTCTCTCTGTGTGGGATAAGAAATATAATTTGTGATTCAAGGTCAGCGAAGGAAAACCCCTGGGTTTATTTTATTTGGATTGGGTTTCCATAATGTCATTGCCGATCTGAATTTTTCACTTGCGCGGGCTTATGCCGTCTGTCTCTACGAAGCCCATTTTGAAGGACACTGTTTTGGTATATAAAGGCTTCGGAGGGGATCCGCCAGTTTGTACAAATATAAACAGAAGGCTATGCTTATGGATTTATAATAGCGTGATTAAGCTCCATACCAAAGTGGAGTGCCTTCCCGGAGCAGGATGGGTTACATCCAGAAACACAGCCAGGCTTTTGGGGGACTGGATCCCTTTTCCTTGCTCTGTCCTGTCGCCTTTTCCCCAGCCACTGCCCATTGTGCTCTGTGTGAGTCCCTCGACGTTACCCCAGGCTAAACATCTTTATGTCTAGCTCTGGTTCTTAAAAACTGCATTTTGCCAGACTTCATTTTTTCCCCCTCAAATTTCCTTCAACAATTTGGTCTATCCGTTTTAAGGACAAGTACATGAAAATAGTGAGAGTATGTTGCAGATGGCAACCTGGCATTTTATAGAGAGAAAAGAGACCTTTATGGGAGATGACACCTCTACATAAATGTCAGATAGCTGAATGTGGGTGGCCGACATGCTGGGCTAAGAGCTGTTCATTGTTTTCATTAAGAAAAAAAATCGGAGTTGAGAATAGCTAGATCTTCAGGGTTCCACTCTTTCTGCTTCTACTTCAGACAAGAAAGTGATGAAAATATGTCCACGTATTATTGGCCATATCTCAAAGTAAACAGGAAAGCCAGTCCTCTCCTCCTGACCAGAAGCCTGACTGCCAACTCTGCATAGATCAGAGGATGTGAGGCCTTGACGTAGGAAGCAGGTGAAGAGGAAAGGATGCACAGAGCATCATGGATGCTAGAAGGGGCTGAAAGAACATGATGATGATGATGATGATGATGATGATGATGATGATAACAACAACGGTCCTACATTGAGTCCTTTTTATGTGCCAAGCTTTTTCACGTGCTTTATCTCATTAAATCTAGACAACAACCCTATGCAACAGATTCTACTCTTACCCCAATTTTATAGATAAAGAGAAAAATTACTTTGTCCAAGTTACAGAGTGTGGATTGACACTTTAGTGTAGCGGACTCTCGAGCTTCCATTCTTATCCAGGAGGAAATTTAGGGGGCTCACTGCAACGTTACTTCTGACTTTTTGCTTCACATTCTTCTCATTCTTTTCTCGTTTTGCATACTTTCCCACCTGAACTTCAGTCTTTTCTTCAGGAATACATATGTTTAGAGCTAAATTAGGAAGTGTTGGGAGTGTGTGGTGACTCACACAGTTCTTGGCATGAACAAGGGTATTAAGGCAAATGCCTGCAGCCAGCTTTGCCCAAAGGAGAGATGGACATGGTGGCCCACATTCCATTCCTCAGTTCATAAAGGTTGGAAGGCCACTTTAGAATTGTAATCCTCCCCACTCTTGACACTGCCATTGGAAACATTTCTCCCCATCCTGGTTGGTGCTAGCCAGTCACTCTGAGACTGGCATTATTAGAGCTGAGGGATATATCTTGTTTTTCCAGTAAGAGACATGGACTCCACTTGGACAAACACCCATTCTTTCCTGACTTTCTAACAGTGTGGTCCTGCATTAAGAGTGGCTGAGTTTGCAGTCACAGAGTTCAAATCTTGGTTTCAAATCTTATCTTCTCCGAGCCTCAGTTTATGTGTGGATCCATAAATCAAGAGCAATAATAACTACTTCCAAGTGTTCTTAGGAGGACTAAATGAAATTTTTAAATTTTAAACATCTCCAAGAAAGTTCCTGGCATATCATAGGCACTCATTGAATGTTATGTGCTATTACCATCATTATTATAGTTGTTATTAATACTATTTTTCCACCAAGATTAAGGGTACTGCCTGGGACTACAGGATGGTGTGAAGGTTCTCTGATTAAGCTGGTCAACCGGAAGCATCAGTTTGTCCAGAAATTGAAATGATCAGCTGCCATTACAACCATGTGACTTTCCATCCAAAAGGCAACTCTGTGTAAACTGCCTGCCTGCTGTGTAGATGGCAACCTTGGCCATTATATGACAGATGCATTTTTTAATCTGATGGTAAATGACCAAACCCCTTCCCCAAACGCTGATTCCAAGTCAATAAAATAACTGTAGTTCTGACCTTGAATCCCTTGGTAATCCTCGGCATGTCCCCAGTTTTAATATTTCCCCAGGACTTTTATTTTCTGAGATTGATTATTTTCAGCAGATGGATGGGGTGTCTGTGGCAAGGCATTGCTCATTGTACCCACAGCTCATATTTCATTAGATAAATATACTACATGGTATAATCCAGGATTCTGCCAGGCACCCAGTCCTGGAAGCAGCTTTGAAGATAGAAGTCGATCAAGTCTGAAGGAGGGAGCGCTATAGACACTGGATGTAGTGTTGTGAGTGAGCACATTGCTGGGAGACTTCTCTGTTTATTTACTCAGATATTAGACATGTGGAGAGTCAGGCTACACACTTAGTTACGTGTCTACTCCAAGATATCATTGAGTCTGGATGGGAACAATCTTTGGAGAGAAATAAAGCACGTTGTTTACTTGTTAAATAGTCAAGGATAATGGTGGAAAAAGGGCAAATGACAGCTCAAATATTTTGTATCTTGAAAATTTTCTTCAAACGGACACACATTTTTTCGAATGGTGTGGTTCTGAAGTCTTTTTCAGGTAGTATGGGGTTTCTCAGATAAGAAAGCTATGTTGCATAGATGTCACTCCTGAAGTTTATGACTTGGCTAATGTAGGGTTCCAAGAAGTATACCATGACAGTGTTTTGCTAGATTCAGTAGCCTCATCTTTGTAATCATTGTGGAGAGAGAAAGAATGATCTTGTAGACAAGCAAGCACGCATCCTAAGTACACATGCGTATGTATCAAGGCTGTAGGTAGCTGTGGGCAGAGGCAAGTCTACAGCCGTGACAGCAAATTAAAAGGAATGCACACGTTCATTCGCAACAAATAATTGCTGCCAAAACTCAATGTTCTTGATACACAAAGACCTTAAACAAATCCATGAATAAACTCCAAACAATAGAAATATAGGCAAAAGGAATGAACAATTCACAAAAAGAAAAATACAAATGGCCAATAAATATGTGAAAAATGTTCAATCTTGATAGCAATTAAAGAAAGGAAAATTAACGTGGCATTCTATTTTCACTATCATTGGAGATTTTAAAAGATTTTTTAGCTTTGACTTTAAGCGCGGGCTGACTGTAACGACATGGCGAGCTGTCTAGTCTTGCCCCAGCACTGCTTTGTAAAGTTATTATGGCTCAAAGATGCATTTTATTATCTGGTAGTTTTCTAATCCAAATTGCTCATATTTGTTTTCCAGAGATTTATTGGTTAATTCTGCACATCTTTTTCCCAGATCAACTTTAGAATCATTCTTTCAAGCTTCTAAACAGAGCGTTGGTGTTTTGATTGGATAAGCATTAATCATATATAATAATTATTGATTAATTTAGAAGGAAATGACACTTACAATATGTCTTCCATCTTCAAAGCATTTCCGTTGCTTATTGGAGCACTGCTTTCTCCTCTGTCTGCTCACTTCGTCCAGAAGGAGGAATACCTTCAAGGCAGGGACACTGTAGATTGAGCTCCTGGGGAGTGACTGGCACATCATAGTAAATAAATAATCACTGAATAAAGTAATTAACTCATAAAAGAAGGAGCGATCCGAGCAATGACAAAAAATGAGTTTCTCTCAATTGTATCACAACTGAGCTTCTGCCTGTCCATCAGGAATCTGGACACACTGTGATCCTTTCTATTCCTGGCACAAGTCGTGCTGTCTTACTCCTCTGGGTCTGGGTACCTGCTGTCCCCCTTGGCGAGTCACTTCCCTCCTCACCATCCACCTGCAGCAAATTTCATCTGTCTATTTCCTATTTGACTGTCAGGCCTCAGCTTAGGGTTACTTCCTCCAGGAAGCATTTACAGATCTCCCCCCTGAAATTAAAATTGGCATCCA
Organism: Equus asinus; assembly: GCF_041296235.1. Taxonomy (NCBI): domain Eukaryota; kingdom Metazoa; phylum Chordata; class Mammalia; order Perissodactyla; family Equidae; genus Equus; species Equus asinus. Next base: position 52,931,199 of record NC_091802.1, on the reverse strand, counting down.
CCCCATAGCATCAGTATTGCCCCCTGTGATTAAACAAGCACACCCGTCCCCCCAAACACTATTTTTTGACAGACAACCAAGCATGATGGCTTTGAAGCCAGGCTGCCTGGGTGTGTCCCGGCTCCATCACGCACTAGCCACGTGACTATGGAGCAAACGTCTCAGTCTTCTCATATATAGAAATTTAACAGGGGTACTAAAAGTAGCTTGTACATAGGGTCATTATAAGGATCAAATATATTAATATACATAAAACGTTTAGAAGAAAATCTGGCATGTAGCCCTATAGAAGTGCTTGTTATCAGTATTACTTACTCTTACACAAGCTATTCTTGTATAAGCTGCCAGAATATAGTCTATTTTATTCATTGCTTTATCCTCAATGCCTAGAGCAGTGCTGGGTATACAATAAGAACTCAATAAATATTTGTTAAACTAATGATTTAGTATATTAGATCTATTTTGGCTCTGTTCCGCTTTAAGCCAATGTTTTATTTATTTAACAGACGATTTCTTTGACTATCCTGGTAAAATGCTATATTATACTCCTGGTAGCTTGTCTATGCTTTGCGTTGAAGACGGGTTGGAGATTTTATTTTTCTTCCTTCCTGCTCTTCTGGATTGCAGCTTTTAAAATTTAAAGTTGTCTAGTGGACTGTTTAGCGGGTAGTGACCCCTGTCTCTAGATGGTGAGATCTCTATCACTAGAGGCATTTAAGGACCTGATAAGGGGTTAGACTGGATCACTTTTCCAAGTCTGCAACTTGTGATTCTATATGCTTTGTTCTTGGAGACTTAACAAGGACAGTTAAATGAAACATTTAGCCTCACTGGTTTTCTACCTATAGCTTATATTAGGTTTAACGCATTTTGCATATGTTCAAGATGACTTTTATAAAGGTAAATATAACCTTACCGTTTTCCCCACTCTCATGGGGGAATTCTTTGACGTCAGGTACTAGAAATGCATTTCCACCCAGCAATTGTTTGGTGCCATACCACATATTTTACCAGTCATTTAACTTGGTCAATTTTTAATAATACAAATATATTGTATAAAGTGACACTGCAATTTAAACAAGGGCAGATAATATTTTACAAACCTCAAATTTGGAAAAGAGAAAGTGCATTTTTTTTCCCCCTGCTACCCACAGATATAAAAATAAAGACTTCGGGAAGGCTTCTGGGCAAGAAATCAGGAAGCCTGAGTTCTGGCCTTGGTTTTCCTCTTGATAAGATGGGAAGAGGGCTTTACATTTTTTCTGCATATGGCAATTCAAAGTGCAGAGTAGCCTTTGTCGATTATTAGAATTTAACAGACACCCGGAGCCGGGCCCCTCTTGCATAATGTCATTCAGAGTAGATGTATCAAGGGGCTCCTGAAATAGTCCCCAGCCTGGCACAGAGATCCAGAGCTGGAAGAAACATTCTGACTTGGTCTGGCTATGCAGATGAGTTCAGAGCCAGGGAGAAAACAGGATGTGGGCTCCTGAGAATTATAATAAAGCTGAAAACATTTGCCTCAGCATGGGGGCTTCTGGGTGAGGTTCTGCCTCTGTCACCCCACGTCCCTTTACCGTGACACAAACAGGGAGAATTCTTCCCACCTAATGGCTGAAATTCACTGACGGTTACTCCATGGTTTTATAGCGGATGCCCAGTCTTGACTTCCAGTTCAAGTAGGCTCCGTCAGCTCTCCCTTGTTGATTCTGTTTTCTCCAAAGGATCCTGCATCTTGCTCACCTAGGGAAAGAACTGTTCTTTCAAAACAAGACCAAAATTAAAAATCCATTGAATTAATCAACCTCTAGTTCCCTGCTCACTCAGATGGTCTTGTGTGCCCATCTATGTGATGTGGAATCTGCAATGGAAAATAAGATTTTTGCAACAATGTATTGTGACCAATGAGCATGGCTGTCTTGTTCACCAGCTTTTTTCCCAGCAGCCAGCACAATGCTCGGAACAGTAGACACCTAGGAAATACCTGGTTCAGACATTTATTCTGGTTTTTGTTTTGGGTCAGCATATAGCAGTATTGGATCAGGTGGGGGTGGTGCGAACATCTGATCATTAGAAATTCTGATCAAAATAAAACTTCACACTTCTCTCGTTGACTTATTGACACCAATTAAGTTCCAATTCTTTTGGAATTCCTGTTTCACAATTTTCCTCCTAATGCGAATAGGGGTGCAGAAAAGTTTTTAACTATTGTCCAGTCAAATGCATTGAGGAAAAAAATGTACAATGCCTGATGTTTACATCCTGTAGACAGGCAACAGGTTTCAATGTGCTATTGTCAAGTCAGCTCTTTACGATTTCCTAAGAAAATGAAAAAGCTTTGGCTTCAGTTTGAATCAAGCAGAAGAGAGCATAGAGCGGGTTCTTCCATTCATCCCTTTTAACTTCAACTCATGTGCTACATGTAGCCTGGGTTTGGTCTGGGGTGGAATCATTCATTAGGTCAATGGTGTGCAGGGGCTGGATTTAAGCCACACACGTTGTACTATGGTTAGTGAAGGGATCAGGCTGGGGATTTCTTGACAGCGATTGGTGGAAATACTTTTTTTTGTATCATAACGTGATTTTTCTTCTTCTTCTTCTCTTTGTCCTACCCCTTCTCACCCTCATCCTCTTCATCCTCCTCCTCTATCTCCTGCTTCTTCTTCTTCTCCCTCCGCATTGTTCTTTTTTAGCCACCTAGGACAAATAGTAGAGAATATCCAAAACTGTTCCGCAATGCTCTACAATTCAGAGACTTGGCCAAATCAGTTTTGGCCATTTCTGATCAGGAGGGAGGAGGTTCGATTTCCAAAAGCAGAAGGCATGAATAGGGCAAACCTGTGTGGAGCCCTTTCAATTCCTTCTTAAATAGCCAGAAACAGGCAACCGGCAGTTAGATCTTTCTTTTTTTTTTATTCTAGTGACTGCAACCACCATGCTAAACTAATTATATCATTTCCTAATTTATTTGGAATGTGCATTTGTAGAACTATCCATGTATACATATCTATCTAGACTTTTAGAGAAAATGAAGTCAATGGTTACCAAATTTTTCTTTTTAAGTCAAATAATTCCAAATGCAGCAGACCTTTTCCAAATGACTAAGAACCCGAGAAGGGTGGGTTTGTGTGCTCCGAGGATCTGATTTTACAGCTCACTTGTTTCACGCACTCCACCTCCATCTCAGCACCGGGATCGTACCTGATAAGGCGCTTGGGCAGTTGGTTCTGGTTTCAACTTCAGTCTTGCAGTCCTACTTTGTGTGTTTAGGTTGTTTTTGTTGTCGTTAAATACTACAGTCTTTGCTAATGCCAGCTTCCAAGATGAGCCTTGTATTTTCCAGGTTTGCGGTCTTTCTTTTTCTTTGGTTTGCAGACTGATAGGGGAGAGTCATCCTGAAGTAGGGACTTTTGTCCCACTGGTACAGACACTAATAAATGCAAATGAGACTTATCATGAATCATTTGATCACAGGAAATTAAGGCACCTCAGAGGCGTAACTATGGTCTCCAACTGGCCTAGCCTGTCGTGTTCTGCTAGCAGTCTGTTTGCGATTCAAGACATTGAATAGTCTGATGGAAACAACTGCTCGAAAATGAAGTTGCTTTAGCATTTTATAAATAAGGGTTTATTTTTTGGATCGGAAACAAGATAGTCCTGCTTGTGTTGAATTTAGCCTCATACAAGGCTTTTGATTTAAAAAAAATCTAAGCCGTATTGAATCCCTATTTTTTCTATATATTTGAAACCATAGGTGAATCAAAAAACAATTGAATCCAAATTTCACTTCTTTGTACACGTGTAGAAAATATTCCACTTTCAAAGGGGGTTGGGCATAATAGACCCTAAGAGCCTATGTTCTCTTTTCTCCCTCTCTCTCTCTCTCTCTCTCCCTATTCTCTTTCCTCTCTTTTCCTTTCTGTCTCTACAAAAATGAGGAAGAAGGATGAAAAAGTTATTTGGCTGGAACAGATTGGAGCTGCGTAAAGCTGAATAAACACGAATCTTCCACAATGAAATGTAAATTTGTCTAAGCAATGATGCCAAAGATGTTTTTTTTTTCTTCCCTTCTCAATGGTAGCAATAACAGAGATGCATCTTGGCCCAGCGATCAGGAGGGAACCTTGCCCAACTCCTGGTCTTAATGAAACGGAGACTTAAAAACAACAGCAAGCTTCCCGTGGGCTGGCAGGCGTTCAGAGTCTCAATCAGAGCAAGGCTTCAGTTAACCTCTCCCCACCCGTCTCTCCTTCCCATTCCTACTCTTACTCCTGTTCCTCCTCTTCTTTCCTCTTTTCTATCCCATCCTCCATCTCCTTCCCCCAACTGCTCCATCAGTGTTTTCTGGGTGAATTTTTCTTGATATTTGTCCATGAGGTGACCATTTTGACTTGAAAGTATATCAGATTCAAAGTATAAAGGACCCCCCCTCCCCCCCGTTAAATCCATCTTGATAAGGTTACCGAAGAGTTTCCTTACCTCAAAGGGGGTAGGTAAGGCACGGAGGTTCTGCGTTCTCGTTATTTGAGCTCGATCTGTGTGCTCCCCCTCACGTCCACCCGGGAGACAAGCTGAGGATTTTGCTTTGAGTAAAATGAGGTTTTGCATCCCGAGGAGATGCAATGGATCAAGACACCTGGTGATGTCCAGAAGTCTACACGCCTGGCCCACATATCCCATTGCAGCAGTGTGTTGGGTTTGCTAGTATCCTCTGGGCCTGGCTATGAGAAGACCCTATGACCTGGGAGGGGGTGGGGGAGTGAAATAGAGCAGGTATTTCTCTTGTCCCTGACAGTAGTTACAAGGTCAAGAGTGATATGGGTTTGAGGCCTCTGGTGATTTGATTGAGGAATGTAGGACATTGACATCAAAGGGCAGCAAACAGTGGTTTTCAAAGTTTCTGAAGTGGTAGATCCCTCAGCTGTGTTTCCTAGGCTCCAGAACACCCAAGTCTAATGGGCTGGTGTGGAAGGGTGTGGGTAGACAATAGAACAGAAATTAGTGGATTCATTCTAAATTGAACCGAAAGTGCTTTGATTTTAAATTCAAAGAATCTTAGGAAATAAAGCATCATTTTGGCTAACCTTATCTGCCTAGTGAGAATTTTATCCCAGTTGTTACAGATAGACAATTGCTTAGTTTTCTTTAAAAGTAGTTCTGGAAAAAAAAATCTTGAGGAATAGTTTGAGCAATCTTTGGAAATTTCTCTTATATTGGCCTTTCGTACTATTTTTTTCTTTCTTTCTAACTGAAGTATCTCATGCTTTAACATATTATTTTTTCTCTTGAGATTGGCTTATTACGGCTGATGAATTGGCCTTCCAAAATGTTAATTCAACCTTACCCTTGTTCCTTCCAGCCGTCAGTCAAGCTGGATTAGATTTTCCCAGCTGATAATTTCCAGTTCCAGTTTCATGGATCCAGTCTTCTCAGCTTGTCATCACCTAAAATATTAGTTTTAAATTGAATAATAAAGATACATTGCATTTCTATCAAATGCAGATAAAACTGCATGACACCTAATATTTCTACAGTCCTTTACACGAAAAGACTTTAGGGAACTTACCAAAAATATTCTTTTCCCCCAAAACATAGATGAGTCACTAGACATTGCCTGAGTCACCCTCAATAAAAGGAATTAGGTCTAGTTTTCTGGTTCTCTGTTTATCTATTGGACACGAGTCTCTCCTCTGAGAAGTCCGTACCCAATCCCTCCCCTCCCCACCCAATAAGCAAAAGTTTCAAAAAAGAAGCCTTCTTATTCTGTACTAATTGTTCTTACTTTTCTACCCTGTCCTCTCTTCTGGGGCAGGGAGTAGAGTGAGGATTTACTTGGTGAGCTCTTAAATTAGGGGCATAACTCCACTGAGACTCTTGTATGTTGCTGCCGCCATTTTGGAAAGCCATTTGCAATGTAGGCTAAGTTACACAGCGGGGAGACGACTGTAGAGGAAAGGCTGCTGACAGGGTCTGTTCAAGAACAGTATTGGCTAGTAGAGGAAGAGGGCTGGGGCAGGACAATTAGGAAGAAATCACCTGCTTCTTGTAGCAAAAGCTATGGAGTCAGCGTAGTTGAACACACAGTATCATTCTATTTGAGATGCTATGTAGCTGAATATTTAGGAGACCAGCTTTGGAGCCAGACTGCCTGCGTTCAAATTCCAGTAGTACTTAATAACTGTGTGTTATCTTGGGCAAATTACTTAATTTCTCTAAGCTTCACTTTGCTCATCTGTGAAAGAGGGTTAAACTCCTACCTTGCAGGATTTTGTGAGAATTAGATGTTCATATGAATATATATTGGCTCGTAGTGAGCATTCAATAAATGTTATCTACTCATGGTTGTGTGGAACTTCTTGGTTCCCTCTCCAGGAGAGTAATTCATCCCAATTCAGGTACCAACTTGCCAACTGTAGAAACTAACTATTGTATTAAATAGTCTGATTGGAACTCATGCAACTGAAAGATCTCATCGACATTTACTTCCTCAGTTAACTTCCATTTGAACATTTTATGTAAGATAATGGGCCTTATAAGAATGAATGATTTGGGTTATATTAGCAATGCGTCTATGCATTCATCCAGTGAACATCAGTAGATTATCTACTCTATTTCCAGTCCTGGACCGGATCCTGTGGGGAAAGACACATATTTTTGATCTATGGTCTTCTTGATCAAGAGTGCCCATGAAGAAATCAAGGCACAAAGATGAGTGAGTGATGAGTATCAGTGGCAGGGTTGCCAGATAAAATTCAGGAAACCCAGTTATATTTGAATTTTAAATAAAGAATGAGTAATTTTTTTAGTATAAGTATATCCCAGATATTGGATATACTTTTGGCTGATGTGATGAGTCCTACTGCCCTCTCCCGCTCCTCTTTCATCTCTAGAGCCACCGTGGGCAGGTAAGGCCAGGAGTGCCAGGTAGACTTATTAACTGGAGCTTCAGATGAGTTCTATTTCTCATAACAGGAGATGATGAACAAGTCAAGAACACCTTAAAGAAGTTCTACAAATTCTAGACTAAAACTCTATATGTGACGGATTTGTTTTCCTGTCTACAAAAATCTGCTGTATATTACTCCCCTTATACTCACAAAATTTTTAAACCAGTAGCACTTTCAATCAAAATGAAACATCTTCCTAAAATGAAACTAAATCTAAGCTCTCCATAAGTTCTCTGTGGAAATCCACGGCGGATCTACATGGAAAGGAGCAGCAGGATTTGTAAAATATCTTGTAGATCTGCCCCTCATATATTTACATACATGAACATACATATGTATATATATTCATAAATAAATATATAATAAATATATATTTATAATAAATATAAATAAATATATATACGTATACATATCTACACATATGTGTGTGTGTGTGTGTGTGTATATATATATATACATAAAAATAGTGTTCATTCCTTGGAGAAACAATGACTGCTTGTTTACTTTTTAAGTGGTGTATGGTGATTAACTGGAACATCCCTTGCTGCCTTGAAGGTCTTGCACCTGAGTGTGTACGCTCTTTTGGGATCTAACTGAATCCTCCCAGACTGGGTGGTTTCCTGTCTGGGCTGAACTCACAAAACAAGGGAGCTGCTGGAGCTGAAAATAGCACTTGGCCTGATGGCTTGGGCATTGACTAAACCTGGAAAAGTTCTGGATTTGGTGGGGGAGAGAACACCCCAACATCAACAAAGTATTGAGCAGATTGACTAATGATGTCACAATCCTAGGAAATGGGAGTTAGAATTTCTCTGTTCAGTTGCTTCTCTCATTTTACAAAGATTCCATGATTTAATTTCTTGTTTTATCTGGTGGTTCTTCCACCTCCCACACCCAAATCTGTCACCACCCACTGCTGGCAACTTCAGTGCTGTGACACTACTATAAAAAAGAAGACCTGAATTGACAATTTCAGGAAATGCAGTGACTGACACACAGTTGCTGTTCAATAAATGTTTATTGGATGAACTGCAAACTAAAGAGTTTACCACTATTGCTACTCTGTGTTGGTTGAAGTTGGGTATCATGAGTGAGAGAAATATAATGAAATGTCCTGAAACTACGTGGGAAGAGTCTCACTTAATCCACGCCCCCAAAGAGGAGGAGCTTTTGATAACACATGACAAATCCATTTGGTTTATTCTACTATTTCTCTAAGTGGCTCAACAAAGGGCAAGTCTTTCCCCGTAAAGTGATAAGTGGCCTTTATCTGTTATAAAATTTCTTACGAACTTCCCATGCCCCAATATTCTCTCCCAAATGTGAAATCCTAAGAAATACCTAGGTTTTGCTGCAAAATGGGGTAGAACTGCCTTATGCTTGTGTTGTAGGTCCTAATTAATTGTCACTTGTAAAATAATTTGTGGTCTGGACAAGAGATTCCATTAGTATATTTTTTTTCCCTTCAACAAAAATTTCCACTGAGTAGTGACTAACCTTTTTATTTCAGTGGAGCCACTGGCAACTGGTGAAATAAAAAGCCAAAGCTCAGCAGCCTAACTTTTGCTGCTATGGTCTTGAGCTGTTTCCATTTCCTTTTTAGAAACATCAGGCTACATGACTTTTTTTGTGACTGCTGAAAAAATCTGGTTTGTCATTTCTTCTTTCGCCACTTCTGGGTTATTTTTTCTTGGCTGTAATTGAAACTTTTTCATACTAGGCTACACTGGAGGTGATCAAATATTTGAGAGAGAGAGAGAGAAGGGCAATAACTTACCTTCAAATAGCAAAACAAGTGACAGGTTGTAATTTGGGGACTTTTGATATAATAGAGGAAATTATTGAATAATGAGAGATCTTTAAGTCTCCACACACTTATAATAATTTATCAATAATATTTTTTTGCTGTGTACTTATTTACATAATGTACTATTTACATAATGTATTATTTACGTAATATGAAGAATATGCAGATGTCAGTGGACCCAAAGATAAACAGAGTTTCAAAACTCTTTGTAGTATAATAAAGACATAATAACAAGTGTTGGCGAGGATATGGAGAAACTGGAAGCCTCTTACATTGCTGGTGGGAATGTAAAATGGTGCAGCCATTTTGGAAAATATTTTGGCAGTTTCTTAAAGATAAATTTACCAGATGGCCCACTAATTCCACTTTTGAATGTTTACCCAAGAGAAATGGAAACATACATCCATACAAAGACATATATGTGAATGTTCAAAAAATCACTTATTCATAATGGCCCCAGAATGAAACAATCAAAATGTCCATCAATTGATGAACATATAAACAAAGTGTGGAGTGTCCCATACAGTGGAATACTATTTGGCATTAAAAAGGAACAAAGAACTGATACATGTTACAACGTGGATGAATCTTAATTATACTAAATGAAAAATGTCATATGTAAAAGGCAAATATAGAATTATAAATATTACATCATTCTATTCATATGAAATGTCAAGAAAGGGCCAAAGTATACAGACAGAAAGTAGATTATTGGTCACCTGCTGCTGTGCATGATTACTACCATTTCTTTAACCCTGGATATCGTCCTCTGTTGGAGTTTACTAGCTAGTAGGATTCGGTTAGTAGATCACTAACTTAATGAGATTCTTCGGGTTCCCATGTCTTTGGCAGCTTTAGCAGGGCAACTCTTTTTTTAAAAAATTTTTTGTGTGGAAGATTCCCCCTGAGCTAACATCCATTGCCAATCCGCCTCTTTTTCTTTTCTTTTCTTTTTTTTTTGCTTGAGGAAGATTAGCCCTGAGCTAACATCTGTGCCAATCTTTCTCTACTTTGTATGTGGGATGCCTCCACAGCACGGCTCATGAGCAGAGTAGGTCTGCACTCAGGATCCAAACCTGCGAATCTGGGCCACCAAAGTGGAACTTTAACCACTCAGCCATGGGGCCTGCCCTTAAGAGGGGCAACTCTTAATAACGCCATTTGCTTTGCATACCTAGAGCTTGAGAAGATTTGCCAAGTGGAATGGGAATCAGAAATACCACTCTGGTATACAATTTCATAGACAAACAGAACTTATTATGATCTGAACAACTTGGTCTTTTCCTGACGGACAGGTTGCTTGGGTGATGTGGTCTTCTGTCTACAGCCAGTGGATGCTCAGCCTCTCAGGAATGGCAACTGGCAGGTTTTTCTAGGGGCTATTGGGCAATGCTACAGCAGCAGCTCCTACCATTTGCCATTAGAGATACTCAGATTTCTTCCTTTGGGATAAATTTGTAGAAAACTGGGTTTATTAGGACAAGATTGCTTAAACAATGAAGAACAAATGTCCCATTTATCTAGGAATTTGTGAAAAAGTAGTCAACTTCCTTATTTCCTTCATTTTTACCGTGTGAACTTGACCTATGCTTTCAAGATGTGTTTTATACATTACACCTTATAAGATAGCTGGAGAGTGACATAGTGTGACCCAAGGGGATAGGTTTGCTTTATTGACGTGCCTTCACCATCACAATGTCTTGTGGGTGTCTACTTGTGGGTGTCACCATGGGACCTCTTGATGAATGGTCTGAGAGTCCCTACATCAGGAGGTGGGAGACACTGACAGGATAGAGAACCCCATCCACAATCATGGCTCCTCACGGAAATGGTGCATCCTGCAGCCTTTCTTCTGGTCATCGTACAGTGCTGTGTTCCCGGCTTTTGTTCTCTGTCCAATCCAAGTACCCCGTGAAATAGTCAATGGGACTTCCTTGAATTGAAGGAAAGTTTTAAAATACAGTCCAAGTTCATGGAGAAGTTTGAGTTCTTCTAAGTTCACGATTCAGCCTTGCCTTCAGGATGGTTATCATGCATCCTTTCTTCTCACACATGAGGATGCAGAAGCCTAAAGACGACATGTGAGTTATCCCAACTCACTCAGCAAATGCCTCAGAGAACAGGGCTAGAACTTAAACTCCTTGGCCTAATTCAGCCCTCTTTTTCCTGCAAACACTGCCTCCTATTCTTAAAAGTTATTGCAGGGATTATTATGTTTAATTTCAGAGATTTTGAGTATTCGCGTTTCTCAGAGATAACTGCTTGATGACATTCTTCTTTAATTATAAACTCCAAGTGATCTGCTTTTTTACCAATAAACTAATTCAATGTCCCTCAGTCTCACTGATAGACTGTGTGTCCTTCTCAGTAACAGAAAATCAGGGGTCACAGTTTTGTTCATATATACTAACTGAAGAATTTAAGGATTGAATTTCTAAATATAAGATCTTTAATCTGTACTAGAAAGATCAGCCGTCTTCTGGAAAATAAAGAATTCTGTGTGATTCCAGGCTCATAGCATTCATTATCGTCAATCTCCTAACACAAGTTTCTAGAGTTCTCTCCACTAATGGTTTCTGAAGTTGGAATCCTGAGTTAGCTAATGGCATTTTACATTTTGACTGAAATACACAATTCTAGCTGTTTGGAAAGAACTTTAGAAATTCTGCAGTTGAAGTACACATTGTCAAGAAGATCATGTGCTTCCAAGTTGATAAGCACCAGACACAAAACAGACAGATGCTAACTTGGAAGAATTAGACAACATTGTTCAGGAAGAAATTTTCCCTAAGCTTTAACCATGCCCTATTTACTACAGTGTGAGCCTGTTTGCACAAGATTGGTCCTCGTTGAAAGCTACAAGGATACTCAGTTATTGCCAGCTGAATAAAGGCTTAGCTTATTCTCCTACGCAAAAAACAATTGAAGAAGCAAATCTTTCCTCAGCTGGGAAACTATCCTTAGGGGAACAAATTTGGGAGAAAGGAAAAGGGATAAGGAATGAAGTTGAGGCAATGTCAAGGAGATACTGTTGATTTGACAGGTGGTTCCAAGAGCAGGGAGCAGGGGAGTCAGGATAATCTTCATCATATGCTCTGGTTTCCGTGAGACTGTGCACAGAAATATGATTCACTCAATTTTTGAAATCCAGTTAGGTCTGAAACTAATCTAGATTGCTCCGGAGTCACAAAAATGGATAAGACCCAGTGCCCACCATGAAGGGTCTCATGGCTCCTGGAGCAGGTTGTAAGGTCCCTTTGGGGATCTTGAGAGTACGCGCTCGGTATGGTCTGGATCGTGTCCCCCCAAATTCATATGTTGAAACCTAACCCCCAGCACCTCAAAATGTGACTGTATTTGGTGATAGGGTCTTTAAAGAGGGAATTAAGTTAAAATGAGGTCTTTAGGGTGGGCCTAATCCACTATGACTGGGGTCTTTATAGGGAGATTTGGGCACAGAGGCACACAGAAGGAAGACCATGTGAGGACACAGAGAGAAGATGGCTATCTACGAGCCAAGGTGAGAGGCCTGCTAAGAAACCAGCTCTGCCAACACCTGGATCTCAGACTTCCAGCCTTCGAAATCACGAGAAAATCAATTTCTGTTGTTTAAACCACCCAGTCTGGGGTTCTTTGTTGCGGCAGCCCCAGCACACTCATATAGCACCCCGAGTGACTTTGGCACAATGTAAATCTATGAGCCACACCAGAGGCACAAACTGCATGCTGAGTTAAGAGGAAGGAAAGGTGATGTCCTTGTTTGAAAATCAGGAAGAGCTTCATAGAGGAAAACACATTTGAACTTGAAAGGCAAATAGGATAAGAAATGAGAACATTTGGGGAGTGAGCATTCTCAGCAAAAGAAACAAGCTAAGGGAAGTTTATATAATTCTGCAGGCTAATTGGTTTGGGGCAACTGAGGACAATCCACATTAGCTGAAACATATTTATTAAAGGGGAAAACCTAAAAAAAGGAAGAGGAAGACGATACTGAGAAGATAGCTTAGACTAGGTTGTGTTTGGTCCTGGATTCTAGGCTAATGAACGTGGAGCATGGAACATGAACATTATATAGTTGGTATGCGATGGATGTCCGCAGGTTTGTTTCCAATTAATTACTTAATGTAACAATCATTTTTTAAATGTCTGCTTTGTGCCAGGCACTGTCCTAAATAAGCTTGGGAGATTTTAATAAGCAAAACAGACAGACATTTCTGCCCTTGTGAAACAGAGACAGGCAACAGATCATAAACACAATGAATGATATATTTATTATGTCAATTTAATATATTACTTCAACCATAATTATATTAAACATAATAGACTTTACAGTATGATGGAAGAAATGAATTCTATGGAAAAATGTGTAGCAATGCCTGGAGTATCAGGAATATTGGGGGTGGAGTGGGGGGGTTGTAATTTCAACAGAATAGTCAGAGGAGGCCTCACTGAGAAGACGACATTTGAGCAAATCTGGGAGGAGAGGAAGCTGGCAATGATGCTATAAGGTAGAAGAACATTCCAGGAAGAGGGAACCATCAATGCAAAGGTGGGAGCATATCTGTTGCACGATGGGACAGGGTATGCATGGGAGGGAATTATGCAATTGCCCACTGACAAAATAAATGGATGTTGATACTGCTATCAGAATGATGACAGCAATTATGATAATAATGCCTAAACTGCATTAATTTTTACTTCTGAATGCTTTTAGATTGATGATCTCAACATTTTGTCCTTTAAACAACCCCATGAGGGTGGGAGGAGCAGATAAAATTATTCCTATTTTATAGATGGTGCAATGGAGTCCCAAGACTTTATGTGATTCGCCCAAGGTCAAAATGCAGGGCTGGGGAGTCTCTGTCCCCAGGGCGGAACAACACCTCTCTGTTGGGCTGTGGGGCCTCTGCAGCGGGGGCGTAATAAAGTTCTCAGAGTGGGAGGACTCCTATAAAAAAATAGTTCTGTGACATCAGGACTTCAGGAAATGCCACCCCCACCCCATTCCACGTGCTGCATGAGGTTCACCAGACTACTGACTCTTCCCTTAGGATCCTCAGGTTCCACTGCTGGCACCCCGAATGAGATTGGAACATTCTGGTTTCTTGGTGTCGGCAGCTGGTGGAAGGAATGAATGTGATTCTCTGATCCTTGGACCTTGGTGTTTCCTTGGGCCAGAGGCAAAAAGTTATTCAGATACCAAAGATGGTTAATCCTGTCTCTTTTTGAGTAAGGAACTTGTTCTCACCTCATAATCCTCCTGCAGTATCTAGGAGGAAAGAGGGCATCTGCGAGAACGTGTAACCACAAACGAAAACTGTCTGAAAACACCGAGTGACACTGGCAGGCCCATGTTCCTCAGGGGAAATGCTACTCTGGTTTTTACACCAGGAAAGTCCACACCCACGTAACCATCTGCAGGAGCGCAGTTCTCCGAAAACTGGCAAACAGTATGCCATCTGCATTGGCCTGACAGGGATTGGTCAGCGTGAACTGTTTCTACATCTAAAATAAGTCAAAATTGAATTAGATCTCATGACCTTCAAAATGAACCACAGAACATGCATTGTCTTTTCTTGTGGTGCATCCCTGCAGCTTTATCTGTTGCCCTTTTACCATGATTTAATTATTACTTATAAGGACTCTTGGTTAAACGAAATAAAATAATTGCATTTAATTGTTTTCTATAACTCCGTTAGCCAAGTTGGCTGGTGACAAAGACAAAAAAAAAAAAAAAAAAAAAAAGCATCGTATACTCACTAACAACGGGGTGAGAAAGGATCTTTCATTGTCCCTTCTTTTGTTTTCCATGCCCAGCCTGGCTATTGGAAGCGAGGGCGTTGCCAAGCATCTGTAGTGCAATTTCCTTATGTGGGAGGTGGCAAGAGAGAAACAAGGCAAATTCCTCTGGTTTCTTTTTTTATCATCTTCGCAAAGACAGGCCCAAATCCCTTAGTTTCGCTTTAATCATCTGCCTCGTGACAAGTATGTGGATTCCCCAAATAACTGTGTCAAATCAGATTAAAATTTTAATTCCACGTTGGAAGATGGAGTCGGAATACCTCTGCTGATGTTGGAGTCCCTTCTCACTCTATTCTGAAGACAGTTCCTATGACCCTAATTCAAGGATCAGTGGCTAGATTAAAGACGGAAGACGGTTGTTCTGAGGGTGTCAACTGCTTGGAATGCTGCTGGAAACTGCACTCTGATGTTGGTAATGGTGCTTGTGAGGAATAATGTGCTTGCACTTGTCTAATGTATGGCCCAAGCAGCCACATCGTCTGCGCTGCAATTGAGTCGCATCCAGAAGAATGGGCTCCTCTTCCAGTCTTCTTCTATAGGATTCCCTCACTAGACCAGAATGTGGATGGCATTTGAATGGTCCAGGGCCACGCTTCTCCTTCGTCAACACGGTCATTGTTGAGCTTTCACCGGCAGGCTGTTGAGACATCGTTGACAATTAACTCTCTCTCTACCTACTCGCTCTCTCTCACTTGGCCTCCAAATTCTCAGGATTACCTGTCCAACCACCCACTCTCCTCTTCAATCTGCTCCCAGGATGTCTGGGAGAGTGGCCCAAGGATAGAGTGGGATGCAAATAAGGGGTGATATCAGAGGTGGAAAAGGGGTTATGGACTAAACAGGAAGAGGTGTGTGGGCTCCAAGAAGTTACTGTGTACTCACCACAACTCCTCAAAACTCTTTGAAAGCACCTGAACATCTGTCAAATTGCACACTACCTGATGGAAACAGGAATACTCTGAGGGGGTTCTCAAGTACGCAGGCTGGGGCTGCCAGACTTAGCAAATAAAGATAAAGGATGTCCAGTTAATCCTGAATTTCAGATAAGCAACAATTTTTTTTTTTTAGTGTAAGTATGTCTCAGGCAATATTGGGGATATATTCTTTTTTCTAGTATATGTCCCATGTAAAACATGAAACATACTTATATCTAAAAAAATATTTGTTGCTTATTTCAAATTCAAATTTAACTGGGCATTCTGTATTTTATATGGTAGCCCTGATCCAGACCCTGTATTTTTTTTTTTAAAGCCTTGTTTGAGATCTATAACCAATGGACATGAAGAAGTTAAAAAACACATATGATTAATTTCAAAAGTCACTCCAAATTTGTAGTGGTTCTTTAAGATACTTTCTACCATTCCTCCTCAGAAATACTGAACTCCTGGGAATTTCTCCAGTAGTTGCTCATATTTATGCTTCTACGCCATCTCACAGACATGTGACATGTGACATGTTTGCTCTCCCATGGCCCCTTCCTCTCCTCAGCATGGCTAATGTACAGTCAAGGTTTAGCCAGCCTGTTCATCACTTCTTCATTCCCTTGTGAACTCAGCCAATTTCCTCAGAAGTTACTCTGTCACCAGCCATGACCACTCAAATAGATGGAGGTGATTAGGCAGGGTGGGGACTGTGGCAAACTATAGCATTCACGCCCTGTCTAAGTGCCTTTAAATTCATATATATATATGTATTTATATACAGTGTCCAGGCTGGCGCTCTGGCTCTAAGGCTTTCGATCTCCACACAGGCATTCTGGCCTTTCCTTCCGGGTCCCCATGCAATCCCACGTTTATTTTTCTTGCAGCACTTACCAGACATGATCATAATCTTAACCAGGGTCTGTTTCCTCCCATGTTACCGTAAAGTCCGGAGGGCAGGGACTCGGCCTAAGTCAGCCTTGTGTTCTAGGAGTGTAGGACATGCTTGCCTGATATCTAACATGGGCTCAGTAGATGTTTGCTGAATGGCTGATGGCTGGATGTGTGGATGGAAGAATGAATCCACACTCTACCTTGTGTCCACTCCCATGACGGCTTCAACTCTGGGATTGGCGGCTGTATTAAGGACCAAAATGTAGTCTCTGTACTTAACATATCCCTATCTCCGTATATGCTTGTGTGTGGATACACACACGGAGGCCTCCTTACTTTGAACCAAGAGAGAGAGGGGAAATTCTCCAGCTGTAGTATTTCCTTCTCTTGGGGATAAAGGCCTGTGTGAGAGTGATTACGATCCCCCAAATTCTGGCCCCCTCTCCTCCACACACATACACGTAGGCGAGGGCACACCGCCTAGGTTCTGGCGTTGGCTATCAATGAAAAAGCCTCACATACTTTCTCCCATTTTGTATTAACTGCTGCTGTTGGACTGCTCTTTCATGTTCCACTTCATATAAAACAATGGAAAAAGAAAATGCTCTTCATTCTATTTTGTCTAACATTGATTTTGTTTTCTTTTTCTGCACTTTAGTAAGCGGTCGAAAGCATTATCCATAAAAGTGTAAATGTGTTTAAATAGTTCTCATTGAAATTCATGGAAACATTTCACGTTCAATTATGCAGGCTTCCACCCGTTTCTACCTCCCCTCTCCAGGGTGGAAACTTTGGCCACCTTTGGTGCTAATTAGGACCAAGTCATGGGTTTAATCCTTGTTTGGACTATTTGGATGTTGTGGGGAAATGTTTTGATCTAGGGCCACAGGGCAAAACCTGAATCCTGGTCAATCCTCTTGGAAACTCATCAGAGGGCGACTGTGTGTGTCTCAGTGCATCGGCTCTGCTGGAACGCAGCTGAAAAGCTAGCTTGTACTGATGGTGTCGTTGGTGATGGAAGGGACCAGACACACAGTCAAGAAAGGCACATATTCTTGACCCAACTGGCTTGGCATCATGTGCTTCCCAGCAGGCAGGGCAGAAAATGTGCCCTCTTAAGCCTTACCCCCAAAGCTGCCCCTGGGAATATCCTCAGGCTTGGCCTCCAATCCCTTACATTGTGTCTCACCTTTGATTAGGAACTTATTCTTGAATCTGATGACCTGATGCTTTGAATCTTACCTTATTCCTTAGTCTAGGGTGGGGTACACCAGTCGTTTATTCATTCACACAATAACTTATTCTAACAACTGTTTATTTAGTATCTCCCATGTATAGACCCAGATGGTGCCTCAATGAGTGAAACAGACACGGTTGACACAGTCAGGAACCTCACATTTAAAGGAAAGAGACGAGCAATGAATACACAAGCCCATGCACATATACTCAGCAGGTAGACACCATAGAGAACGTAAGTCAGAGTAAGGCGAGTAGAGTGGAAGGACGGGGTGCTGTTTGGGGAGGAATATGGTGCCTGGGTTAAGTGCCTAGGTTTGAATCCTATCTCAACACCCACAAATGCGTGTCCTTCGCAGAGTTGTTTAGCCAGCCTGTGCCTTTGTTACCACATCTATAAAATGGGGCTAATAGTGATGCCACCTCCCTGGTTTCTTGTGAGGTTTAATGGGTAAATATATGTCAAGAAGTTAGAATCGAGCCTGGCTCTGTGAGCCTCGGCTGTTCCTCGTTTCCTTTGTTCTGACCCCCCCTCTTTGCTGACTGTGGCTGTGGCATCTCAGCCCCACTTCTCACATAGCCCCAACGTATCTGGAAATGGCTGGTTCTTTTTTGAAATGAAACTCATTTTAAATTCCTAGTAAAGAAGAAATTCTCTCTAAGATGTCACCCCACACCAATGTTATGGGGAAGACAGGATGTCACTTTGAAGATCCTCTTTCACACATAATTTTGGAAGGAAGGGAGAGATTTAAGAGTTTTTGTAAAGTTTTTTTTTTTTACATATGATACCATTACACTAAACTATGTAAAATTGTTGATATTTATTGTTGACCTATAATCTCAGCAATTTCATATGTTAAACTTATTAAACAAGTGGATATTAGGTTGGATTTCTTATTTTTTATCCAACCTAACATCTCACAGCATCGATCTAATTTATTCATTTACTCATTTTTAATAAATAAGTGCTCACTGACCCTTCTCAGTGCTCCATGCCACAGCTCACAGTGAGGTTAGGTTCAGCTGTTTCTGTGAAGTCACTTTTTAAAAATTCTCTAAGTTTGCATGATGTATTTTTCTCAATACAGTTATTTTTCACCTTTAAGTTGCACTGAACTTTCATCAGGTAGCCATTAATTTATTTCCAAGCACAGGTTAGACTGCCAGAAATAAAATATGACTAAAGTCATTGACCATAGGGAGAAACATTAGTATGCAATTTTTTCCGTCTCATACATAAAGAATATGTATACACATACACACATATAGATAGATAGATAATAGTTTTGTTTTGTTAAAACATCTTTAACTTCCATTTCCAACTTAATTATCCTAACATTTAATTCTTCTTTTATTTCCTATAATCTTTCAAAATCCTTTATAATAAAGGAATGTTATGCTAATCTGGAATCAATGATTTAAGCAAAATGACCAAGAAAGTGTGAAACATGTTTTCTACATATGCTTACGTCCATCTAGAGAGACGTAATATTTCTTCGCTTAACAACATTTCAGCCTTTGCGTTTATGTGAGAGTGTGAGCTGGCCACACTGCTGTGAAAGTCTGCAAACTTCTGCCCCAGATCAGCTGTCTCTAGCTCTGGGGCTCTCTGGTTCTGGGTGTCTCTGGATTTCTTCCTCTTTGTGAGTGTTTCTCTGGCTTCCTTACCCTCCTCAAATTCCTGACCAGAAAACTCAAAAGGTTAGAGACCTGTGGACGGGCAGTTGATGTGTGAGCATCTCTGAGTCAGAGTGACAGGAAGTGTGACCAAACCATTTATGGACCATGTGTTTTCCATCTCAGGGGTTAGATGGGTTACCTACCAGCCCCTAATTAATGGGTGTGAAACATCTTTGTTACCTCAGGCTAGCGAGCTAAAGATAAGACTTTATTCATCCTAGTGATGGATCGAGAGGAATGGGTCCAGAGGAACAGCATAGCTTGAGGAGAGGAGACAGCTACAGTGGAATGTTCCTCTGAAGGGCACAAAAATATTTCTGTATCTGGAAACAGTCAGTGTATCCCACTAAAGCAGAGCCGGATCTGAGACTGAAAATGCCACAAAACTGTCTGCTAACCAAGTCCGCACAACCAAACAATTGAAAAAAATTGATCTTTAAATCAGGGAAGATGAGAATTTATTTTCTTTAGCAAGGATTTTTCTCCGTTGGGCATCTTAGATCTTCATTAGAAAGAAATTACAGAAATGGTTGTGAAAACCTATCCTCATATATTTTAAATAACTATTCGATTTTTAAAAAAACTCATTCAGTTGATATTTATTGCATTCTTATTGTGGGCAAAGTGCCAGGCGGGGCATTGAGGTGCTTCCCCTCTAAAAGGTGTTGTCACTGGGTTTTCTTTTTGATGTTGCTTGGTTGGTTTAAATCTGGACATCTATATCTCATTTACAACAATAAATGTGCTCCTGAAAAATTGTGTGTAAATTGAATTTTTATAAATTGAGTCCACTTAGAGTAGTAATTAGTAATCTCCCCCATTTGTTTTGTGTGTCCATGGATTATCATTTACTGAGTTAATGATCTATATACTGAATAGTTAAAGGTCTCTCTCGGGTAGGGTTTCTCCACTTTGGCACTGCTGATATTTGGAACTGAATAATTTTTTATTATGGGGGGCTGTCCTGTGACTTTAGGATGTTTAGCAGCATTCCCGGGCTCTACCATCTAGACACTAGTAGCCCCAGTTGTGGCAATCAAAAATCTCTCCAAACATTGCCAAATGTCCCCTGGAGGGCAAAATCACCCCCAGATGAGGATCACAACTACAGAATAAAATAGATGATTTTAAAAAATAATAGTAGGTAGGGGAAATATTCTTAGTGTCTCAATTAGAAAAATAACTCTCAATTACCAAATAGTTCTTCATTGTATTTAAATAACTATATATACATATTTTCCAGTAACCAGGTTCAATGATCATGAAAGTGGTCTTTACTATGATTGGACAGCATCAGCCTTCGATTTCAAAGATTTTTAATAGTTCTAACAAATTACAGTCTGGAATGTTTGATTGTCCAATAAAAATAAAAAAGTCTCTACATAGGTCATCAATTTTATCACTCATATAGTCACAGCTCAACTTTAAGAAATAATTAATTTTTTAGTTCCTTACCCTGCCACTTTCTGAGCTTCTTGGAAAGTGGATTTACACTGGAATGAGAGCTGGTGGCAAGGGTACTGTGCATAGTTTCATTCTCTCCCACGTCTTCCAGCATTTGACTTTTCACAACCAGAACTTCCTGGTCCCTGACTCCTATGAAAATAAAATTCCTTCCTAGGATTTATTGGAAATTCATTTGATGAGTCAGAAAACTCATCAAAATATACTTTTATGACTATAGAGAACCTAGAATAAGACATCTGTGTAGGTTACCAAAACCTTGTAATTGCCTGCATTTTAAATAGTCTTTAATTATTGGAGAACTACCACAAATGTTTCTCCTAAACTAATAGTCCATTATTATAAGACACCTGGTAATGGAAGTTTTAATATGTTTACTATAGCCAGTCAACAGTGAAGGTTAACTCAGTAGTACCCAGCTTGATGGAGCTAATGGCAGAAGACCAGTTAATAAAACCAACACATTCCAATTGTTTAATATAAGAGGTTGTTGGGAGTGTGACTTTTTTTTAAGGCCATTTAATTACATACCCTGATGTCTTCACTCAGCCATTCTCTGAAATATATTTTCCCAATTTCAGCCTATACCCCTTTTCTACTCTCAATTAGCTATTGCATTGGGCCTTTGCTTCCAAGCCCCATAAGTAATAGTAACTTAATTTTCCAAGCCATAAATCAGGTAGGCTTAGGCCCCATAGCACATGTTCCATTTGTTTTTAATCAGGGGCAGCCTGGTACTCAGAGGTCGGAAGCTTTAGTTCAGAGGGCTCCTAGGACTTTTGGAGGGAGAAATCTTTTGACTTTCTGGAATTCCCTTTCTGAATGTTTAAGTATCCTTTTGGCAAAGTGGGAATATATATAGCATCTCATATAGAATCTTTCTTTAATTCACTGACCTAACATACTCCCTTCTACTTCAGCTCTAAGATTAAAAGAAACATTTAACAATATTCCTATACTCATATATTCTCCTGATTTTTAATGTCTTACCTTCAAGAGAAATGTGTTGCAGGTAAAAGGGATACAAAGAAGGGAGTTGAGAGATGTTAGATTTCTAGAAATTGTTTCAGTGAAATAGTTCTAATAAGTAGTAATATCATTGGGATAATTTAGGTTCAATATTGTGTTAAGAAAGAAGGAAGGATCACACAAAATCCCTTGAAATTTACAAAGACTCAGTGTTCCCAGTACACCATTTTATTTAAAGGATCTTGGAGATACTTTCTATTACCTCCTCATCTCATGCATGAGGAAAGAGCAAAGGGATGCCCAGAGAAGTTTTAAACCCAGATAGTAGTCACAGCCTATTGGTGCAGAACTAGAATCAGAACTCAGTTATTCTATGTCCTTTGACATTGGATATAAAATAAAGCCCAATGAGTATTTAGTCATTCAATTGTCTTATCCATCTAACATAAAATATCCAAATACTTAGGAGTTTCCTAAGTATTTACCAACCTTTACTGTTTCATCTAGATACACTGTGTTAAAATTTTAGAACATCAAGAATCTAGAGAAAAATCCTAAAAGCTATCAGAGTACAAATAAAGATAATCTATAATAGATGGAGAATCATATTGACATGCGAGTTCTCATCAACATTGGATGTAAGAATACAGTGAGCATTTTAAATGCTGGAGGAAAATTTCTTGTAGTCTATAATTCTATACCTAGTGCTACTATTCAAGCATGAGTTTGAAAGGAAGATAGTTTTCTACGTCTGAGCAATGACAGTTAAACTCTTGTAAACATTCTGAAAAAATTACAAGAAGGTATATACCAGCCACAAGATAGATGAATCCAGGAGGAAATAGTGAGGTAGAAGAATCAAAGTTGAGCAATGGTATTAAGAAAGCTTAATGCTGAGTCCAATAAACACTCATTGCCAAAAAAGAAATATCTGGAACCAAATTTCCAAAATGTATCAGTGAGGAATTTAGTGGGAGTGGAATGGGAGGATAGAAGAGAAGAAAGAAAGAAAATCACTCACCGTGTCTAGTAGTCGTGAGGCCATATAGAAGTAGCTATGTTTGGTGATCAATTTGTAGGGCACCTTTGTAGAATTTATTAACATGTAAATTGTGCATTTCCTATGACGTAATGATTCTTCTCAGATGTTACCCTCAAGAAAAACATGCATATGTGCACAAGCATGCATGTCTGTCCAAGGATTTCACAACAGCAATTGCTCCTACTAGTGAAAAAAAAAATTAGAATCCACTTAAACATCTGTCAACCAGGAAGGATAGGTAAAAAACATCTGGGATATATCTGGTCTATGGAACCCAAAGTTGTATTAGAAAGGCAAAAGAAAAACTAACAAACACAGACAGGCCCAACTCAAAAAGACCTTCAGGGCATATTTGTCAGTAAAAAAGTGCAAATTGCATGTATATATGCAAAGAAAATATAAAGTATTGGATTTTATGTGTTTTTGTATATTAGATTTTTAGTGAATCGCGCCATTCTATATATGTATGTAAATGCACAGAACTATGTGTGGATTAGCCACTGTTTTACACTATCCACGCCACATGCATTCTCTGTTAGTGTCATTGAATGAGATATTTGTTCACCTATTTATCATTTTTTATCATATATTTATTAAATATTTGTAGAACACCTTTTATACGCTATGTCTTACACTAAGACCTAAAAATGTGGTCTATGCTCTCCTTGAACTTATTTTCTATCACAGGAGCCAAACTACTGACTTAAGATGTCAATAGTTTACAACAAGATGCATATTATAAAAGAGGAAAGAAGGTGAAACCAGAGTATAGGAAGTAGCTCTATCTGAAGGGCTTTGGGAGAGCTTACAGAGCAAATGACCGATTGGGTTGGTTCTTGAAGGAGTAGCACTTTGCCAATACAAGAAATGGAAGAACATTCCAGAAGGAATAATAGAATAGACAGTAGAATACTGGCCTGAATGTACACAGCATGGGTGAGGAAATGTAAATATTTTGCACTTTACTCTATAGAAAAGTGAGTGCCACTAAAGACAAGGAACATAATTAGATGCTTGTTTTCAGAAAGATAACTGGATAATCTGGAAGACAGTGATATTAGAGGAAAGTGGAACAATAGCAAATATTTTACAAGAGTCCAAGTGAGAAAGAACGAAAGGGTCATGGATTTGGGGAGGAGGGAACTGATGCGATAGGTACTTCAGAATTTTCAGGATGAACTCGAAAAAATGTTGTCGTCTAATTTGGGGGCAGTTTTCAAGTTATTTCTTGATTTTGCTTTTTGTTTCTATTCTATCACTTTTTCTTTTTGTCCTCGTTCCCCTGGAGGTTGTGGTATCAAATAGATTAAAGAAATGATGGACGCTGGGTGGCCCAGAAACCTCTAATGGTTTCACTGCCCTTCATCTGAAGGAGGCAGTCGTAGATGCCGGCAGCAGGGGAGGATAACGCACATGATGGGCAACCGCCAGCTCGGGGAGGACTCCCTTCCAGATGTCCTGGGGAGCCCAGTGGTCTCTAATTCTGGCTCTAATGGCATCCAGGGAATATACTCCCACAAACAGATGCCTTCAGCCACAGGATGGGGACTCCTGTAATTGGTTACATTTGGCATCCAAAGTCTCACCACAAGTTGGCAGAGGCTGGTCACACACAGAGAAAGACGTGTCTGTGGGCATGACTCTCTCCCAAGCCATGGTCTCAAAGCGGGTGGTGGCAGCTTAGGGTGGAGGGACTGTGTGAGAGCTCTGGAGTCCCCAGGAGGGAGCCGTGAAACAGCTGAGGTTTGGTTTATATTAACACCCCCGGCTTTGGCTACTTTGGCTACTTCACTAAACCTCAGAAGGGTGAGTTATAAGGCTGGAAATGCTACAAGAAGAGACCTCCTGGGGACACAGCTTGCCATTCCTTGCCTGGACACATGGACCTTGATCTGTATGTTCTGAGTCTCCTTTTCGTAGTCCCGATTTCTGATCTACATTGTGCCGGAATGAGAGGAAAAGCATAAAAATAAAGCTATTCTTTATTAATGCGTGGAGAATCAGCTACATTTCTTACAACCTCTTAATAAAGTTAAAAAGCAAACAGTAATTTATACAAGAAAAGTCAGTTTTTGGTGTGTGTGTTTTGATTTTTTTATCTCAATAACCTCACTCCCCTCTGACTGTCATCCTTTGCAGAGCAAGAGGGGGCAATTCTTGACCCAAAGGCAGACCTGTGTGTGTGAGTCTGTGTGATGTCTCTACATGGACATGTCCGCTGTGCTCATGGATTTATGTCAACATATTACCTACACACTAGAGATGATTCCAGGGCTGAGCTGAAAGTGAGGAAACACAGCTCACAGGGCACTAATCCCACTCACTTAGAATTCACCTTTCTGTTGCCTCCTTGATCTTCTGCAATCAAACATGCTAACACTTACCGACTTATTTTTTCTTTTCTTTCTCCTCCTTCCTACTCCCACTTTGTGCCTTCCTGTCTCTTGCTTTCTTTGACTTTCTTCCTTGTTCTCTTCTCTGTTTTCTCCTGTCCCAGACTGATTGTAGACTCTGAAAGAGTAAGGATTACTTGACTAGTTCATTGAGTTCCTGTGTGTACCAGTGTGTGGATTTTAAAGAGAATATGTGAGTGAAAGAGAATGTGTGTATGCGTGTGTATGCGTGTGCATGTGTGTGTGAGAGAGAGAGGACGTAAGAGTGAGTGCTTGTGAGAGTGTTGTTAAGCGACAAGCAAATATACGATTAGAAATAAAACAAAACAAAATACAAATGAACGGGGCTGTGGACAGCTCTGCCTTCTGGAAGTACTCATAGAATTCACACTGGGGAGATGGCATTTCAGATTTTCTTCTTTACTTACAAAGATGGGTGGGGAAGCTTGGCATGCCTAAGAATTTCATCACGGGAGAAAGTAAAGCCATCTTTATTTCCTAGAGTAAACTTGACGAATTTTGGGACAGGCTAAGGTGGGCCAGAAGCCTTTGAAGCAGGGGGTGAGGGCCGCACTATTTTGTACAAGAAACGAATCAGCTTGAGGAGGAGGAAATTGGAGGTAGGTCATGAGAGAAAGAAGGAAGTAAAACAACAGGGCTGTGGACTGAAGCACAAGACAGAGACAGCCAGTGAGAATTTCCTGATGTGGGATCAGCCAATGGAGTTTTAACGTTCCATTGGTTACTGTGATAGCTTACAATGAAACTACCTTAATCATTGTTTAACTTCAAATTTAACTTCAAACTTCCTTATGCATTGATTATGCTGAACTGGCTTAAGATAATGGTATTTGGGGAAAGCCAAGGCAAGGGGGATGTGTCAAGGTTTATATTGGGCTGGGAGAAGGTGAGGCTCATGGGAGACATAAATGAAATAAAGGAAAATTCAGCAAGAGCAGGAACTTGGAGAAAGACGAGACTACGCGAAACGTAAGTTCCTTTAGAAAATCCACCTATTTTAGGAGAGAAGTCCTCGCCTCTCTCACGGGATAGAGAATCAAGGCAATTTGTGTAGATTTTCATTGAAAAGGTGTCCTCACAAAGCTTGGGAGATCTTGGAGTGTACGGCATAAATTACACACACATGAACACACACACAAACATAAGCGCTCTCACTAGTTGGCTGATCTGATGTTACTGTGGAGTCTTGTTAACTGTTGTCAAATAAATTAACTCCTGCTGGTACTCAATCGGAAATGCTGGTCTACACAGAGTTGCAGATTTGAGAGGTAAGCTCAACAGAACATCAAAGGTGGGTAAGAGAGGCTGCCCCCCGACCTCAGATTCAGGCTTCTACTGGACTGCACTGAGCGTTCTGTCTGTCCCTGGCATCTCAGGAAGGTGTGCCTCTTTCAGTTGGATTCCCATCCCGGTTCTCCTTGCTTCGGAGTCCACTTCTTGATGAGAGCCTCAGTGCCCTCAAAATAAACTTAATCAGAATATCCCTCCAATATTCTCCAAACTTTGTGAAATTCATCTAACTATTTTTGTTGCTTGACAAACAAGAGGCACAGGGTTAAATTGCTTGTCTGGACTTCCTTACATAAGTTTCTCCAGTAATAGAAAAAAAGTGAATGAGAATTTGGTAAAGATAAGCCACTCTCAGATCCCTGTGCCCACTTCTCAGCTCCTAACTCCTCACAACCATGCGTCTTACAGGAGAGTGAGGTTTGTGTTTGCTGTGTTGACCGGAAAGAGGAGTGACCATATCCATCTCTGTCTTCACTCTGTCCTGTGGTCAGTGGCATTATTCTCTCACCTCTTCCTAGAAAATGCTCATATTTCTACAACCTCTGACAAGGAAAAGTGAAGAGAAAATAACAAAAGTTTCATGACCCGTAAGAAGATGGGAGTGAGCTGAGCTTTCCACAAGGTCCCTAATGGATGAAAAGGACCCAAAACATATGGAAAATATGGAGAATAGGGTATAAGTAATAAAAATAAAAATAAAATAAATAAAATAAATTGGGAATGCCAGTTTCTGGTAATGATTTGTTTTCACAGTAACTGAGAACTCCCTTAAACCTGCGATTAATCACACATTTATGGAGAGGGTAAGCTGGGAGAATTACGGGCCTCGGTGGGACTCGGTTATTAGTGCAGCTGCTTCTCATTGATGAGATCTGAGTTCAAATCTCAACCAACGTTACAAATGAAAATGTCATTTTGAAAGTTAATTAGCTCCATGCAATAAATACTGGCTACTTGATTGATGTACCTAAAAAAATTACTACCGAGAAAAAAAATTATATATATGGCCCGTTAGGAGAGTCAAGCCAGTCAAAAAGTCAGACATTATTTAAACAATTTGCTTTTCTTAATAGTCCAACCACCTGCAAGTAAATAGAATTTATTAAAAGAAGGTGGAGTTTCTAGAAGTCAGAGCACGTGAAAGAATGTCTGAATGTATTAAGAAGTGTAGAATTTTAGAACTAGAAAAAATTTTTAAAGCCATCTAATCTAATCCTTGCTTTTCTATATAAGAGGGAATAGAAACTCGGGAGGTTAAGTGACTTGCTTAAGTCACACAGTTAACTGGTGAGGGAGGCAGGGCTGGATCCAGGTGTCCCGGCCTTAGACATGCTCTCTGAATTATTTCCGTGGACCTTAGCTTGGTTCTCCCCTCACTGCTCTGGCACCTACCCTCTCCCCACGGCTCATCCACAGGGCCTTTTCTTTGATGAGTTCTGTGCTTCAGAGGGTTCTGTCTTGGAGAAAACTCAAAACCTACTTCCTCCACACTTTTTTTTTTTTAATGAAAATGCTTCTATCAGCGCACGCATCTATGCTCCCACAGGTGGAGAAAAATCAGCAATACACACAGCTGTGAGCCCTTTACACTACATGTCCTGAAATCGAACTCAGGGTAAATTTGGCCAAAATTAGAGACATATGAGGTATTATATTTAGTAAGAAAGCAGATAGCTATTCCGCCTAAATCAATCTTTTGTAAAGAGTCCTATTCGGGCGAGTGAAACACAAGTCAGTCATGGAGAAGTTCTAAGCCACTTTGTTTACGTGTTTTCAATTTAAGCTGCTCCTGATCTTGAAAATGCCTTTTATGTGGCGTTTCATATGATGGCAATGTGACTTTTCCAAGGCTGTTAAAGGCAATTCTGGTGGGAGCTCGGGGAGAAGAGAGGAGAGCTATAGAGGAAGCCTCTAGTGTCTTAGAGACTACACACATTGTCATGAACAGAGTATTGGTAGAAACATGGAAGTTAAAGGCCATTATGGTGAAACCTGAAATGGAAATGAGGAACATCTTATTTGAAACTGCAGGAAAGGCAATCCTTATTATAAAATGGCAAAGATCTTGGCTGAATTGTGTTCTAGTGTTTTGTAGAGGGGAGAACTTGCGAGTGATGCTTCTGGATAGTTAGCTGAAGAGATTGCTAAGCAAAGTGTTGAAGGTATGGCTTGATTTCTCCTTACCCCTTATGGTGAAAGGCGAGAGGAAAGAGATAAATTAAATGTGTTGTTCAGCAAGAAGGACCCAGAACTTGAAGATTTGGAAAATTCTCGGCCTATCCCTACTGCAAAAAATGAGGAAGCATGGTCTGAAGTCTCTAGAAAGGAGACTTGAGGTAGAATCCGTTTTCTTGCTCATTCAGGTTGTTGGGAGAATTCAGTTCCTCGCAGTTGTAAGACGAGGTCCCTGTTTTCTCACTGGTTGCCCCCTGGAGGCGCTTGTCTGCTTCTAGAGGTCCCCCTCATTCAGCTCTCTGCTGCCTCGCCCATGTTCACCTCCACCAGTGGCAGCTAGGGTCTCTCTTGTGCTTGGAATCTTCCCTGTCTTTTCTTTCATTATCTCATCTCTCCGACTGACTTTTCTGCTTTCCTCTTCCACTTTTAAGGACTCATGTGATTAGATTGGACCTACCCAAATAATGCAGGATAATGTCCCTATTTTAAGGTTCACCACCTTAATTGCATTTGCTAAATTCCTTTTTCCATATAATGTAACACATTCATAGGTTTCAGATATTAGGGTAAGGATGTTTTTGGGGACCTACCATTCTGCCTACCACAGAGATGAGTATCCATTAAAATTTTACTTTTTATGTTCACTATTTATAAATATTTAATATTGCATGTAGTTATGCTGAATTATATACTACTAATAAGTAAACATGATTTAGTCCAGAAATGATTTATGGTCACAGGAAATAAAGGAGGTTTTAAAATTTCAAATTAAATTTTGTTGTAGATAAATATCAAAAGATGACCACTGAAACTGTAGAAGTATAAAATATTATACATTAGGATAAAAATACATGAAGGAAGATGAATAAAAATATAAATTCAAAGAGAAAAAAACTAAGTATAGTTTCCAAATCTTGAAGAAGAGTCTGCTAATTTTTTTTAAATGAATGATAATGGATGTCAAATCATTCTTGGATTTAGATTACATTGAAAAAATATAAAAGAGTGATATAGTTTTAGTTTTAGATGTCAATATTTACACTATTGCAACTCTTTAAAGTTAAGAATAAATAATAAATTAACTTAAAATATGGAAGCTTGTAATTCCAGAAAACTATTTTATTGGTAAATGAGCAAAGAATTGCAAAATTACTGCTTTAGGGTACATATTTTGCTTTATCTTCACTAAAACAATAAACTTTAATTAAAACTTCAAAACTTTAAGATAGGGGCTGACCCTGTGGCCAAGTGGTTAAGTTCATACGCTCTGCTTTGGCGGCCCAGGGTACTGCTGGTTCTGATCCTGGGTGCGGACCTAGCACCACTCATCAAGCCATGCTGAGGTGGCGTCCCACATAGCAGAGCCAGAGGGACCTACAGCTAGAATACACGACTATGTACTGGGGCACTTTGGGGAGAAGACGAAAAGAGAAAAAAAGATTGGCAACAGTTGTTAGCTCAGGACCAATCTTTAAAACAAAAACAAAAACACACCTTTAAAATATTTTTCCACTCTGATGGACAAATAATATGTCATGTTGATTCAACTTCTATTTCTTCTTTGTTAATTACCTGACCACATGCTTTATCTACTTTGCAATCAGCTTGTTTGCCTCTGACGTTTAATTGTAAATGCTCTTTATATATTTCTTTTATGTTACGTTATATTTTTCCTGTGTCCTTGTTTTAAAACTTTGTTTTTAACATTAAATTCTTAAAAATTTCAATGCATTCAAATACGTCTATATTTTCTTTGATAGCTTTTGCTTTTTATTTCTAGTTTACAAAGAATTTTCTTATCTTCAGGTAATAATTTAATACTTGCTTTTTTATGTTTAAGCATTTAATTCCTTTACATTTATAGGTTCAGATTGTGAGAAGGATCTAATCTATCACTCATGACTAGCCAGTTACCACAACCATTTATTCAGTAATCAATCTTTTGCCCACTGTTTAAAATGCTTCAAATACCATGTATGTATTGATTCTCAAATGTACTTCTGAGCCAAGTCTCTTGCCAGAGGTCCAGGCTTTTATAGCCAAATAACTCTTAAATGTCCCTAGTGGATGTTTCCAGACACTTTGGAATAAATGTGTCTAAACGTCACTGATCATAATACTAAAGAACACCTACTAAGTGTTAGTCGTGTTAGCAGACATTCTGCTAAACACTAGAGGGATAATGTCAGATAATCCTTAGAAAGTGGATCCTGTTACTATCATCTCTATTTCATACATGAAGAAACCAAAAATCATGAAAGTTAAAATATCTATCCAAAGGGATCAAGATGGATTTGAACCTGGGCAACTGAGCCAAGTCTTCACCCTCCCCATTAAGGGGCTGTACTGACCTTTCCCTGGGAACCCGCTCCTCCCCCAGGGACCACCCCAGTGGTCATTCTCTCCGACAATGGCACCACCGTCCAACCAGCCCAAACAATTGCCAAGTATTACAGACTCTACCTCCCAAATATCTCTTAATCCCTACATTTCTCTCTAGCTCTTCTACTCAAAACCTTGGGTTGCTTCTCAATGTCCTCAGGATGTAATCTTAATCCCTACAGGAACCTCTCTCTGCTATGTGGGTCTAGCCTCTTCCTTTCTCTCTTAGGCAACTTTCCTTCTCGCTTTCTAAAATCTAACCCTTTTTCTTTTATTTAGAACGATTTTACCCACTATGGATTTAAATAATCCTTTGGATCAATTGACCCTAACCTACCAGATTAGTTTACATCCTCTCTCACGTGGGACCACAGTACCCTGTACTTCTGCCATGATGACAGGGACTTGCCATGTTTCCTCAGTGCTGAGCACAGTAGCTAAACAATGGTTATACTCAGAAATATTTGTTACATAAATTAATGACTACATTAAATCAATGAATGCCTTCTAAAATCAACAGAACATATCTTTGGTATACTGATTCAGAAGAGAGAGCACTAGGTGAATAAAATACAGATTGCCAATGATATTACTTTTCTCCCTCTCTTGTTATTGTCAATATATATAGAAAGGTTATTAATTCTGTATATTTATTTAAAACTCTATTTTCCCCAAATCTTTTATTGTTTTAATTTTTTTAATTGTGAGTCATTTTTATGTAGATAGTCACGTCATCCACAAATAATCATAGTTTTGTCTCCTCTTTTTAGATATGTATACCTTTTATTTGCTTTGTCCTGAACTTCCAGGAGGATGTTAAGTAATATTGACACACTTTTCTTGTCCCCAACTTTCATGGAAATTCCTGTAGCCAACCTGGATGATGTTAGTTGTTGGTTTGGGATAGATATCATTCTTCAGGTTAAGTAACTATGCATCCATTTCTAAATTGCTTAAAAAAATCAATATGCAATGTTGAACTTTATCAAATGTCTTTTAGCTATATTTCAAGACTACTTTTTAGCTTGTTTTTTTGTTTTATCTGTGGATTTGAACACATTAACAAATAATGTAATCTTAAACCATTTTCATGTTTTTGGAATAGATCCTTACTGCTGCATCCACCTTTTGAAGCTGTTAGAGTCCTGCTCAGCTGTTATTTTTTAATTTTTATTTCTTTTTAAAGATTGGCACCTGAGCTAACAACCGTTGTCAATCTTCTTCTTTTTTTTTTTCCTGCTTTTTTCTCCCCAACCCCCGCCCCCCCCAGTACATAGTTGTATATTTTAGTTGTGGGTCCTTCTAGTTGTGGCATGTGGGACACTGCCTCAACATGGCTTGATGAGCGACACCATGTCTGCACCCAGGATCCAAACCCTGGGCCACCGAAGTGGAGCCGGTGGGCTTAACCACCTGGCCACGGGACCAGCCCCTCGGCTGTTATTTTTATAGCTTAAATTTTCATTTGGGTAGTGATTCTGTGCTCTTACTGAATGTCTTGGAAGGAAAGTATTAACTCACCATAAGGGCAAACCTCTACTACTATCTCTTTAAAATTCATTCCCCATACACAAAAACACCTTCTCAATCCCTCTTCTTTAACCTCAATTTATTTCTCTATAGACCAAATTCTACCATAGGGAACTTTAGGGGATTTCCCAAATTTTGTATTTGTATTAAAGTCAATTCTTTTGATATCTTTTAAAATTCTTCTTTTTAAAGTGGTTTCAGGTCCAGTGAATACTGGGAACTAATTATCTTCCAGGTTCTGTGCTAGACATTTTCACTCATAATGTCTAATTTAAGTTATTGGACTTTAAATTTCAGGGAGAAGCATTTGCTTTATATGGGAAGAGGTTTTCCCTTCTAGAGAAAAATCCTTTCCCCCAGTTTCTGCATGCTGGAAACGAGACATGACGGTGACATGAGTTTTTATATCTTGAGGTGTTGTTACCAATAATACTCCTTTGAAAAATGGAATAAGTAGTGTCAAGGGCAGTGATGACAATAGGGCAATCATAGAAGTTTGTACCTCAAAAGAAATAAGGGTATACTTAAAAGAAACTGGGCTGATGATTCTAATGGAAATTCCAACTAAACTCATAGTACTTGAAACTGTATATTTCCACACTATAAATGCTCTCTAATATCAGGCAAATTGTTCAGATCACTTGTCTTCCTTATTCAAATTCCTGATCAAGACACACTTCCTGAGTAATTTCTCTCTACTCAGCTTACTCCCATAGCGTTAAGTATCATTAGGTCCACTAGCTTAGAAGTTATTCTGCCCAATCTTAAATTCATCTCAAATCTACCCGGTCTTCTCCTTTCCTAGTACCACTCCATTAGTTCAGGCCTGCATCATTTTTCCCTTGGATTATTGTAATTGCCTCTATTCTGCCTTAACTGCCTGAAGTCTCGTTCCTTTCCCTGTGCCCCTTACGATTTATTTTCTACGTTGCTTGAGTAATCTTTCTTAAGTGCATGCCTAAGCATGTCATTCTCTGCTTAAAATCCTTCAATTACACTCAATTGCGTTCATAATACAATCCAAACTCTTTAGCATCAGCCACTTAAATCCTTTTTGGAACAAGGTGGGGCTGTAAATACAAACATGGGCACACACTTAAGTGAACTCCTCAGCAGGTCATATATGGAAGACCCTTTGTAGGCTGGCCTCTGCCTCCCTGACCTTTGCCCCTTCACTTCTCACCCCTTACACACTCCAGGCACCCTGCTCTGCCACCACGCCTGTGAACACATTATACTGCTGCTCCTTCTGCGTAGAATTCACTCTCCTCTAGATCTGCTTAACCTCTCATCTTTCAAGCTTTTGCTCAGATGGAACCTGCCCTGGGGAGCCTTTCCTAGGAGTGGGTTTAGGACCATCTTCTAGATTCATCTAGCCTTCTGAGCATTTCTTTCCCAAGCACTTCTCCCATATTGTTCTTGTTGGTTTACCTGCAGATTGTCAGACTGTGAATTTATTGACAGTCGGAACCCGCATGGCATTTGGCATCTGTAGGCATCCCAATGCAGATGGACAGCTGTCTTATTTATTCATGTTGAAATGCCACATCATTTTTTCCACTCCAAGGCTTTTCTACAATAAATCATCAGTTGTTTATCATAGGCTCCCAGATGAAACCAGGAGACCCATCTGGCCCAACCCAGATTTCTAGTACAGGAACTTTCTCTAACACTCGGGCTGGTGGTCATGCAGCATCTGTTCAACACCACGGCTGAAAGCTACCACATTTTGCCATTCCCAGAGGGGCGGTGGTGACTTTTCATTGACTTCAGTCAGTTATTTCCTGATTTTGTTTGGGGAACGGTAATCTCAAGCTGTTGTTCCTCTAGAAGTACTGACCATGGACCTTTCTCTAAGTCAGGTAATTTACATAATTGTGGAATAAGTAAAATGGGTCTTGGGCAATTGTTTATTTCCCCTTTTAGTTTTCTTGATTTGCTTCTTCTCCTATGATCCTCAGTGTCCTGACCTGCCCCAATTTCCTTATTCCCACTTGGCTTCATTCCAATTTGTTCGTGCTCAGGGTTTATATTTTCATTTTCTTATTAATAAGTCTTCAGGATCTTTGTTCCCTTGCAGACATCTAGAATAGGAAAATTCATAGTAAGCGGTTGATGACCAATAATGATGTAATTCTCTGTCCACACACTCTTTGCATGTTAGTAGATTTTTCTATTTTGACCCAACGAGATAAACTTGGCAATGATGGAATTTCAGACATCAGCAATGAACTTGTGGAGCTTTTATGGGTGTTGAGCTTGTGGATATTATTCTCAGCATCCTTGCTAAACATGCCATCTGCGTTTCTGTCTATTCTACCTCAGCATTGATTTTGTTAGACGGTAGAAACAATCCAAATTAGAGCATGTTATAGAGCGAGCTCAAGCTGGGCTTAAACTGTGGCCGCAAGCAAGGGATCTAATGGGGGAAACACAGCAGCAAAGTGGGAATAGGGACCCTTAGGCAGTTGAGAAGATGCCTCATGATTGTCAGAGGATCCTCCCGGGAGGATTTAGGAAAAAGGAGCCATACACAATCGAGAGGCTAGTAAAGATCTCTGAGCAGTCTCTGTGTTTTATAAATCTGTTGATTCAGGCAGTTAAACTTATCCTCAGGACGATTTTTAAATTTTGCTCTTATCAGTTGTTTTACAGTCTGCCTCTTTCGTTCTCAAGGTTTCTTCACTGCAGCTAGTTGTGATGTGATTTTCCACACTGATAGGAGCTCTGGCAGAGTTTCCCCTCCACTTCTTTTGGCTGCCAAGACCCTGAGGGCCCAACTCCATCCTATTGTCTTTCTTCCCTGGTAGGATTGAGGGAGAGGCTTTGTACAATCCTCTGGCTAGGTTGGGACAGCAAGACTCATTCCTGGGCCTTTGTTTCAGCTTGAAATACACCACAAATTAATTGGGCTGATGCAGGTAATTAAGATAGTCACTTGGAGTGTGTGCCTTTCCTCTGAAAAATGTCTTTAAGTTGCCAGATCTAAGCTTGGTGCATTGAAATGTTAATGATGCATGGCCTTTAAAAGAGGAATCTTTCCTTTGAATGGAATTCACAGCGAAAGAAAATGTTTAGACTGATCCGCACTCACGCGGTAGCCTCACATACTACTTACGTTCAATAATAGCGCGTCGTTTAGCATAACATATGTCTCAAGTAATTCAATGCCAAACATTCTGTAGACTCCTACTGTTAGAATGACAATGATTTTTGGTCTCTACTCTCAAGTGATCTTGTAGCAGACAGAGAAACATTCTGGGATATTTTCTAGATCTGCAATCAGAGAAGACTCGACTTTGAGTAGAAACAAATGGTTTGAGCAAACGAGAGGAACTTGCAATCAGAGTCTGTTAGAAAAAGAGACGCTGATAAATACAGCAGGGTAATCAGAGGTCTTTGGCATTCTCTGCTGGTGGTTGAGATTCTTTGGCATTACCATGTTTGTGCTTATAACTCTAACAAATCATGATATTATCTCTTCTTCTACATAGAAGGACCACTGGTATTTCTAGTCTTCGCCCTTCATCAGACACAGATCTCTTGTTTTTCACCTTAATTCCTTTTTAAAACACATCCTTCATCTCTGATCCTAATTTTGATACTTCTGATCATAAACTGCTTGCCTGATCCTTCCTCCTCATCGATCCCTTAGATTTAGAAGTCAACTTGGGGATGTCCCCTACCTGACTTGCTAATTCCCACCAAGGTAGTTTAGCAGAGAACCCTAATCTTCCTCCGACAGGTGAGTGTTCTTTGTGCGCCAAAGCTTTCCTGTTCTCATTTAGAATTCAAATCACTCTTGATTGGAGGACAGTATTAATGTGAACATTTTAAAATAGCTATCATGGAGTTATATTTAAATACAATAAAGTACACCTATTTTTTTTTCCATGAAAGCTTTTTAAAATTTCTTTTCTTTTAAAGTTTGTTTTTAAATGGATCAGGGGGTGGAAATGTTTGCAGTTTAACATTTAAGAAATAATTTGAGCTAATGTTTGATATGCACTTTGATGAGTTTTAATAAATTTCTATATTCATGTAAACGTTGCCTGAATCTATATGTATAGAATATTTTTATCCACCCCAGAAAGTTTCCTTATGCCCCTCCTCAGCCAATCCTGCTGCAATCAATTATTGATCTGATTTCTATATTATGGATTAGCTTTACTATGCTAGAATTTTATACAGACACATATTATATGTACTCTTCTGTGTCTTATTTCTTTTACTTAGCATAAAGATTTTGAGATCCACCTTTGTTGTATGTGACAGTAGTTTGTTCATTTTAAATTGCTGAGTTTATTTCATTGTATGACTATATAGCAATTTGTTCATCTGTTTACCCATTGATGGACATTTGTGTTGTTTCTATTTTGGGGCTATTGTGAAGAAAGCTGCTGTGAACATTCACGCATCAATCTTTCTGTGGACTTATGTTTTCACTTGGATAAATATCTAGGAGTGGAATTCTTGAATCACAGAGTAGGCATATGTTTAAATTTACAAGAAACTCTCAGTCTGTTTTGCAGAGTGACTCTACACTCCCACCGGCAATGTATGACAGTTGTAGTTGCTCCAAACCTTTGCAACACTTGCTATGGTCAGTCTTTTAAATGTTAGCCGTTCTAACAACTCCTTTATGACTTTAATTTGCATTTCTGTGGTATCTAACAAGCACTTTTATATGTGCTATCAGCCATTCATGCATCTTCTTTTGTGAAATGGCTACTCAAGTAATTTGCCCATTTCCAATTGGTGCATGTGTCTTTGTATTGAGTTGCAAGTGTTCTTAACATATTTTGGATAAAATTCTTTTTATCAGATATATGTAATGCAATTATTTCCTTCCAAAGAGCTTCCCATGGTTGCCTTATCTCTGTTCATTGTTCCTCCTTTAGCCTTGTGGAGTCTTCCTCTAACCATTCATAGGCAAAGACACAAATGGACCCCTGTGCAGATCTCAGGGATGCTTTCTCAGTAGATGCCTACTTTCTGGTAGTCAGCCACACGAATTCCAGCCACCACAGCCTCTCCAAACTCTCCTCTTAGTCTTTTCAGCTCCAGGAGACCACTGTGCTCTGCTCCTTTCCCGTCCCTACTCTGTGATTCAGAGATTGCCTCCAGGCAGAGAGCCATGGTCATCACAAATCTCACCTTATTTGTTTCTCTTCTCTCACGGATCACAGTCCTGTACTCAGTACCTGAAAACTGTTGTCTTACACATTTTGTCCAGTTTTCTAGATGTTCATTCCAGGAGGCTGCTCTGATCCTAGTCACTTCTTCCTCCATGGCCGGAGACACAAACTTTTAGAAGTTACTTGGAAACGAAAGAAAAGAAAATAGAAAAGTAACAGTTAGGGATTTCAGAAAACATAATTGAATGTAGCCTTAGTACACTCTAAAGATATTTGACCAAAGAATGACTAGAAGTTTTATGCTTTATTTTTCCTCACATTATAAGGAATTATTCAGCCTACTCTACTGTAAGTTCCTAGTTCATCTTTGTTCTCCCAAAATATTTTGGTTTCATAGTTACTTACAAAGTAAAAAAGAAAAATCCCCAAATCAAACAAATGGAAGCCCTACAATTGAGTTCATATAATTACTTTCAATCCCACTGGAATGCCATTATTCCCTGGTTGAGCATAGTGTATCCTATTGCTTCAAGTATCTTTCTGTCTTTTCCTACAGACCTATCAATATTGTATTCAGAAGTTGGAGAATCAATAAGAACTAGATGTTCTTTAATCATGAAAAACAACATTTTGTACTCTAGTGTGGTAAGAAAATAACTATGCTAAGTGATTTATCTTATTTAATATTCATAACAGCCTTGAGATAAAAGTATGATTTTGTGACCCTGAACAACTTATTTAATCATCTTAAGTCTCAACTTTCTCATCCATGGAATGAGATAATAAACACATGAGCAAGGGGGTGGGCCAGGCTATCAAATTTGAAAATGTGGATTGCTTGTTCTCAGTGTAGGAAGAATTTTCTGGAACTTCTGGCTAAACATTGTTTGAACATGCATTTAAATATGTGTAAGGCAACATACATGTGTTTCTTTTAAAACCCTACTCACATGGCAATAAAACAATTTCAAAGAAAGTTTGAGGTGAAAAAGGTAGGAAAGAAAAACACAAGGGACTAGGAATGTCTTCAAAAGTTAGATAATGGGAAGTGGATGACTAGTTTGGTAAATGACTCAACAGATGATGGGGAGCTGAAAGACATGCCTATAGATGAAGACATTAATTTAAAAATAACTGACTTGTGTTAATAAAACATAGCAAATTTCAGATACTTGGCACCCAGGGAGGCATTAAGGAAGGCAGGAGTGAAGGATAAGGTGTAAAAAACTAAAATATGGCTCCCAACCTTCTATCACCATATTCCTAACCCCACCCCAACAGAAGGCAGAGGGTTTACTTTCTGGAGAATACCAAACAGAACTGGGAGCCAAGAGTAATGGTCATACTGTATATGGAAAACATGGCACTAGGGAAGTTTCTGGACCTCTCTCTCGGTGGCTACTTTTCTGCAGGTACATCCTGGCAGCAGATTTATTCTCAGAAAGCTGCTTGATGATCCAAAGATATGCTGAGGAGAAGAAATTATTAGAGAGCTAACACAAGAAAATGTTCTGGGACACAGATATTTGGACCAGTTTGATACTTTGGGGTCATGTAAGCGAGATCAGAGACCTACCCTTCTTACTCTACCTGATGACTCATGAACTATGAGCTTTTCCTTCTAGTGACAGGAACAGGAACTATTCCTGGCCTAGAGTTGTTCCTACTAACCTTTGTAGCTGTTTCTTTTCTCAGCTTCAGATGGTTTTGTCAAATGTGTGCACCAATCAGCTAAAGACTTTCAATCTCTGGAACTCTCTGGTTTGTGCATGTCTATCCTCTTGGGGCCTCTGCCCTGCAGGATCTAGCTGCCTTGACCTTCCTGGACAACCACTTCTGTCTCCTCAGCTCAAGGAGAATGCTAAGCTCCACCTGGGTACCCTCCCGGCACTG
Source organism: Equus asinus (assembly GCF_041296235.1). Classification (NCBI taxonomy): domain Eukaryota; kingdom Metazoa; phylum Chordata; class Mammalia; order Perissodactyla; family Equidae; genus Equus; species Equus asinus. The sequence goes on along the minus strand of NC_091802.1, from coordinate 52,891,613 downwards.
CACCTTTGAAATTCTCTCTGGGTAGTAAGCTAGGTAAATCATAGGACTCACCTTATTGTTTCCCTTCTCTCAGGGTTAACTGTCCTTTGTTGACTGACGTCCACTGTCTTCAAAACCATTGTCGCATGTATTTCTGTGTCAGTTTTTTTTAAATTCCATATTCTTACATGTTCCCAATCATTTTGTTTTTTCCTCCTCAAAGCCTCAGTGCATGTTGTATATCCTAGCTGTAAGTCCTTCTAGTTCTTCTGTGTGAGCTGCCACCACAGCATGGCAACTGACAGACAGGTGGTGTGGCTCCAGGACCAGGAAGCAAACCTGGGCCACTGAAGTGGTGAGAGTGGCAAACTTTAACCTCTAGGCCATCAGGACTGGCTCTGTCTCAAATTTTAAAATTTGTTTTAGGTGGGAGGGTAAATATGGTCCCTTCTCCTTTGTCTTGGCCAGAAGTGGAACTCACACAGGTAAAACTTTATAAAATTAAAATTACATAAAAATCATGGTCTTGGTCATTGTCAACAAATTCTAGTCTTCTCACATAGAGCTGAAGCTCTGATGACAAAGCCTCTACAGTTTCCATGGAAGAGAAACAAGTTGGGTCTCTCCCAATAATTTTAGCTAGAGAACAGTCTCCTCTTTCTTATCTACGGGTTGCTATTTTTGAGGGAATTATCATTCTACTTTAACTTGATCATATGATGTTGAGGATAAAGGAGGCAGAGTTCCTCAAGCCTCTACCCGGATGCTTTTCGGGTGAAGCGTTTAGCCTCTCTGATCCTTGGCTTCATCCTCTGTAGAACGAAGTTGACACTCCCAACTTTGCTCTGTCATCATGAGGATTATCTAAGACACTTGTAAGAAAAGAAGCACAGAGCGTGATACATAGTAATTTTCAGAAAATATTAGTCAATTTATTCGTAAGCACGTCAATTATGGCAATATAGTGATAAGCCTATTCCTTTCTCTTGCATGGTCTTGTCAAAACCTACTGGCTGTTTATGCTGTTGACATGTCTTTAAATAATTTCCTAGTGAATACAGCTAGCTCCTGAAGCACATTATATTTCAGCAATCCATTTCCCACTAGCAACCAAGGCACATAACTTGGCACACAAATAGGGCAGGCCAGCAGCAAACAGATCAGTCTGCAACAGCGATGCCTAGGGTGATCTGGCTGGCTGAGAGTCTCAGATCCAGGCCAGGGGTGAGGAAAGGTACTTGCTTCCTGCGTCTCTCAAGCTGAGGGCCAGCAGCTGGAGACACGCATCCATGGCAGAAGATCAGCTGCGTTAGCAGCTAATTAATGAGTGGGGCTGTGCCTGACGTTTGGAAAGTTCCTAAGTGAGCAACGCTGTAGTGAGAAGCTGAATAACATCCTTACGCTATCTGTCACATCGTTCATGTTCACTTCTCTTGGCCTGGCCTCAGCACACTGCATAAATCTACAGCTGCAGAAACCGAAATCTCATATAAAATTGAAGGATTTATTTTGAGGTATTGAAAGGTTTATAGCCGAAAAAGTTAAAATTTGCCGAATCGGCATTTGGAGGACTGTCCTGTATGCTCAGCCCTTTTGGCTCTCCAGTTCTGTTCTCTGAATTCCTGTCTCCACAGGGAGACAAGGAAGCCAGGGGGAAACAGTGACGTGGATGGAATTGTCCAGACTTTACCTACTTTTGGCCTTTGTGGCTTCATATTTCAACCTAAGTCGCCCTTGAAAGCTGTCATTTTGATACTAAGACCCATACACAAGGAAAATAAAACAATAAACCCATTCTGCTCTGGTGCCTGATTGCATTTTGGACTCCAGAACTTCTGTCAGTTTTCATGACATATTTTAGAGGGCAGTGTTAAGTTTTCAGTGCCCACTTCCCTGCCTCTTTACTGCTTTGGTGGGAATTAGTCGGAAGCTGGCTTAGGTCTTTAGTTCTCACATAGAATAAAAATCTGAGTTATTACTCCTGTGTATAATCCAGAATTCAGCAGTTCCTCCTCTGAATTCTGTAGATCCTCCCTAGTGACCTCGTAGATTTCTGGCTTATGTTCTGGTTCATTTCTTGAGCTAAGAGCCATAGCTCTTCAAATCTTAGAATGCTTGCAGATGGACTGGGTATCTAAATTTAATAATAATAATAATAATAAAAATATATGTATATGTGAAATACCATTAAGACAGACTGTTGGGAGGCAGTGTGGCACATTGTTGAGACCAGTAAGTAGAAGCCAAAAGTCTTCAGTTCTGCTCCTGGTTCACTGACTTTTCCTACTTTCTTGGGGGGAACATTATTTGCCTAAATCATTTGATCTGTACTGGTTGAAACATGCAGTCTGTAAATTAATCAGGACATATGCCTTGTCTGTCTTCTAGGCATTTTGTAGGAAATCAGTGTGATAATACATGTAGCCTTGAAAGCTATAAACTCTTCAAAAACATCAGGCATCACGATGAACTGGAAGGTCAGTTCAGTTGGTTGTCTGTTTCCGCTCTTCTCCTCTTCTCCCTGCCTCCCCCTAAACCATAAGCTGTCCCCTCTTCTCCAGCCTTCTCCAATCCATGAGATAAGAAAGTGTCCTTATTTGAAGGCTATTGGAGTTCCATCAGCTCCTACTATCTTTCTTACACGTTTCTGCTGCCATTACAGCGTTTCTTGGGGTGCCATATTCATAGAGACAATTCCGGAAGTGTGTTTGCATTGGATTGGCCCTGACCCCAGAGTGTGGTAGTAGCAGATCGTGGAAAGCGGAAAAGGCCTTAATGTGCAACTGAAAAGTCTAAAATTGGCCCCTGGCTGCCCCTACTCTGGTGGTCTCTTCTGGGAATGGGCTAAGTCTTTAGCTGAAATAGAACTATTTGGGCTCCTCTACATGTAAGCAGCAGTTGAAGTGTGCAGTTCCTAAGAAGTCGAGGATCACTCACACTCTTTTGTAAGCACGTGTGTCTGAGCTCTGCAAGGGCTTGGTGTTTTCTGGAATCTCCCTTATCCTGTGAGAAGAGAAATCTTTTTTACCTCTCTCTGTCCAATGCCAGTTCCAACAGCTGTAACTATTTCATTTTTAATTTGCTCCTTGCAGCCTTGTCTCTGCTTAATCCATTAAGACAACTTTGAATGTTCCCGGCTCATATATTTATAAAGAGGGGAAAAAAATGAAGGGAAAAGACTTTGAAAAATGGTATCTAAATTGTAGCCAAATGTACTCAGAACTCTCCCAGGTTAAATTGCAAATAATTTTCTTTCAAACATCACAAACACTCTCTCTAACTTAACTCAACAAATTGGACCAAGGGGTTTCCTTGCTCTCCGAAACATGATTCATTCTCTTTTTCTCCCCCTCTGTTCCTCTTTCTCTCTCTCCTCCCTTTTCCTTTCCTTCTAGAAATGTTCTTCTGGTTGGGTGTGAGCCACATTGCATTATCTCTAAGCTTCTTTCCTGGAGCTTCCACGAATAATTCTCCTGCCTGTTGAGAGAGCCATTTTGGAGACCAGCCCCATCCTGGCTGTGCTGGGAGACGGGAGGAGTGGGGAAGGAGGGACGGCTGCTTTAAATCAATCAGTTGACACTAATCTAATGTCTAATTAGCTCTGGGTGGGCGTGTGCTTTGATTATAGGAAGTGCCTGGGGCAGTGGCTGGCGTTTGAAGGGCTGCTCCACACATATCAATCATCCTTTGACAAGGAGATCTGGAAGAAAGAAAAAAAAGAAAGAAAGGGGGCTCATTTCTCTCCATCATGTGTTGATTATCTGTTTCCAATGGTCCAAACCAATGCTTTGAAGCTCATTCGTTTGCTCTTAGCAATAAGCGCCTGACCACAGAGAGAGACAAACTTTCTAAAGTCAGCTAAAACTGCCAGTGTCAAATAATTACTTCCTGTGTCACAAAATACCTAATCATATCTCGTAAGAGTTACATGCTTGTTTTTTTTAATCTGAAGTAAATGCAGAAGCTCTGCTTTTCAATATTCAGCTGAACCCTGAAAAGGAACAATTCATTATTATGGAATTGTTCCTGTTTACAGTTAACATGAAATGATTGATGATTGAACAAAAAGGGCAAAATCTTTAAAGAAATTGCTTTTATTGAAAATGGCATGCCTGTAATTATTTTCTGATTGTCTTATTTTCTTTCTTTCTGAACTTAAATTCACTCTTTTTGGGGGATGGATGGTTTAGAAATTTGCCTAGAAATGGCCTTGGCATATTCAAATGCCGCTGCTACTGTTACTATTTCTAGTAGAAAAGTGGAAGGCTAGTCTCTTTCTCATTTGCTCTGCTATGTGACCCAATACAGGATGATGATTAGAAAGAATTAGTAAGGCAGTTTGGGTGCCTTCCAGTTTTTAAACAAAGAAAAGCAAATTTCACTAAGGGGTTAATGTCACTCTTATTCTTACTGATCATGAGATTGAAAGAGGTATTTTAAAACAGAAGCTTTTAAAAAAAGGGGTTTTTATTTCAGATCTATTTGATTTGCTTTTCTGTGTGCTTTTGTTTTTCTAATGATTCCAAGCTGTTGAATCTGTTGGACACAAGGAAGTGGAGTGATGGTAAGAGGGACACTTGAGATTCATGTGCGAAGCCTGGTATAGAATACAATCTGAGGCTCTGCGGTTGAACTGTTAGATTTAATTCCTGGCCGTGCTACTTACCAGCTGTGTGACCTTGGGCAGGATACTTAACCTTAGTGAACCTCACCTGCAAAATGGAAATCACAATAGTGCCTACTTCACAGGGTGATTATGAAAATCAAATAACATGATGCATGTGGAGTGTTTAGCACATGGTAAGCACTCAATAAAATGTTTACTGTTTTTGTTGATATAGATAGGCAAGTCTTTTCCCAACAACTCCGGCTGAATTTAGAAATCCCCGAAAGGTGGGTATTTCTTTGGAGACAGACTAGAAAAGGAAGGTCTCCTAAAATTTTATGTGACAGTCAGGCATCATACTTGTCCCACTGTCTCATATACAGGCATGGTGGGCTTACAGGAGCATTGCATTATTGGATGTAAAATAAAATACACTTAAGATTATTGACCCACTTTAAGTTAAGGTATCCCTTTCTTAAGAATTTCCATAAGACTGAAGTTTCCTGTCACGATATGTGAAGAAATTCTAGTTTGAAAACTTTATTAGGAAATTCACATTGGAATGTACATTGGAATACTCCTATCCTTACTAACTTCAAGAAGATACCCTCTCTCCCTCTCTCTCTTTAACATGAGACAGAATAAAGGAAACAATGATGTATGTATTGTAAATGGCACCAGCTCTCTTTCACCCTCTAGAATGGAAAGCTTTCAAGTTTTGTCAAAAATTTGAAATAAACATAAAATACAAAGGACTAAGTTATAAACTTTTATATCGTTTCATTTTTATCAACATTATACATTTTAGAAATTTTTGTAACTTAATAAGAAAACATACATTTTAGTATAAAATTGTTCTTGTAAACTTTATTTTTTCAAAAATGGAGAAAATAAGAATATCACGAGACTAATCAATTGTGTTTTCTTTCCTCAAAGTGTCTTGTTGGTAAGCACATCCTCACTAGTTGATTAAAAGTCAAGTAGGGGAGTTGTCAGAAGCATAAACTCAGATTATGCATTTTCTGACTCCTTACTGAAAGACTGTTGAAGCGGCATTACTCAGAACAAATTTTGAAGAGAGCAGTTAAAGGTAATAAAGACAAATTGTAATGTGCAGAGACATGCTATTGTATTACTTTCAATTACTTATAAAAACTTAAAGTAGGATAGGAAGAGATTGCCAATAGAAGGTCCTTCCTCTTATTTATTGTGAGTAACAGAAGAATAAGCAATGATGATGTATAATTAGTATGTTATATTGTGAATATTTTAGTATCTTAAGGTTGTAGGTTCCAGATTTTACACGTTTAATTGATTTACTAAATCTCTTTATAATTCTTTCAATATAACGAAAATGAAATATGAAATGAAGATGTAAATGAATTTGTATCACACATATCAAAATCGGAATCGATTGTTTCATATAGCAGAGTGCTATTCTCTTTTCAATATTGTCTTTACAACTAATCAAAACCTCCCTCCCAAACGCCCATGAATAGCAAAAAGGAAAAAATGACTTTTGCCTTCCAAAAGCCCATATTGCCTTTTGTCTTGATAAACTCTGCTATGAAAATCCCAGCTGAAATCAAGGCTACGCTACAAGAACCAAGACAGAGGAAGCACAATTAAAGTACTCTCTTCACTTCAGGTGCGCACGATGCATTGCGGTAATAAACACTTCTCTCCTACTGTGGGAACATGTTTTTCAACTGTGGAGGGAGGGTTTTGTCTAGACTGTAGAAAACACTTTCTACATGCAGGTTATGTGTCATGGGAAAGCATTATTACAAGAGGGGCTATTGAGCTTCCTGCTCTGGGAATTTTATAATAAGAGCCAGGCTGGTGTCATTTCACACAAGACCTGCCCGGAGGTAGGGGAATGGATAAAATGACCTTTCCTGCCTCCTCCAAAGGCTACGACTGGTCCTTAATGAAAACCTGGTACCAGGGACGAGTGTGGTATGGAACGATGCTTTTAAGGCCAAAGTTTAATTTCATAACAGCAATTGGATACTGTAGATAGATGGATTGCGCTCTTTGGAGATGGATAAAATGACTTGGTCTTTGGAGCTCATCCCAAGGGGCGCTTTAAGGAATATTCTCTGGGAACTGCATCCTGTGCTGGCAAAAGCATTACTTGATGATTTAATGGGTCTTTTTCCATTTCCAGGTCTTATGATGTATTATTACCACCATTGAGTGGTTATAGTCTAACATTTTAGTATCCACATGGTAACAGACACCAGCTAAATAGTTTGGCCATCAAACTTCAAGGTTTGGTCTTGTTTCATTGCCGTACCATCGCTCAAGACGGTAGCTGCAGGACTTCTCTCCCGTCTCCTTTGAATTTAAGTGTTTCTCCACTGTTGTCATTAAGATCTGTATGTAGAGTTATTCAATTTCATTCTACATTCCAAGGAGGTTGCTGTGAAAGTTTATTGGTATTGCGGCCCATTCTCTTGGAAGTTAAAAGTCTCCAGAGCCTTTGATCTCAAATCTATTTACTTTCACAAAAGTAATAGATATGGTCTACTTGGGGATACCAAATATGAATAGTTTTGAATTCGGGTGTATGTGTGTGTGTGTTGCTGATTCACGCTAGTAGTGCTCAATGAGCCATCCAAATAAATGCTTATGTTGTTGCCTTTTACTGATTCTTACACGCTGTACTTCTGAAAAGAGATAGGATTGCTACACTTACTATTGAAATAGGCCACTGGGCAGGCTTTGGGTGGGAAAGAGATACAAGGAAGTTTTCTGGCCTCCTTTTTGTATGTCTTCATGTTGAATGCCGGCTACTTTGACTTCTTTTCTGCTGCTACTGAAACAGAATAAGGTGGCATACAATGGGAGCTACTGGAAGGGAGGGGCATTGGGCAGCTCCCCGCAACAGGTGCAAGTAACATGGCCGCCACTTTCCCACACGTATCAGGCAGTCTCAAGTGGCCTTGTGCGCTCTGAAAATGAAATGTCTGTGCGGATCAAGTGTCTGCCAATTAGAAGCTGGAAGCGAAAGAGCAACAAGGAGGTGGATGCAGGGGGTGAGGAGGGGTTGAGCGCAGTGAGAGAAGTTGTTTGTGTCCTTGCATCTTTGTTATTCCCATATCTAAAGCTTGGATGTGAAATTCTATCTGTGTTACTTTGCTTCCAATAATCATGCTTCACTGAGGTTCCGAGATGGTATCTGGGTGATGAACACAGAGAGAAGTTCCATTGTTCCTCCCTTCATCTGTGCTGAGGAGCTGCTGGTAAATGTCTTCAGGTGGGACTGGAAAGTTCCTAGGGAGGCAGACACCCTCCAGAACCTGGAATGGGGCTCCCACAGGCGGTCTTTCCTTCTGTGCCAACACCTCCGCCCTCTACCTCATATATCATTCATAGTTAATGGACTGCTAGTGCCTGTCATATCCTTAAACCTGACCCGAAATTGTGATACTCACTCGGAACAATTTGAGATCAGACAAGTAGAAGACATGTTTGTGGTTAAGGAATTATTTTCAGGGGCCTGTCAAAGTGTTTCCATATGAGGCTAATGCCAATTTTGTAAGGAGCAAATGCAAGAGACACAATAAATATTATTTCGTTTCCTTTGGGTCCATTACAAAAAAAAAATTCTGATTTTGGAAAGAAGGCGTTCACAGAGAAATTTTTCCAAGAGCATGTAAAATGTACTGTTATCTAAGCAAGCATTATTTTTCTTTTGCCATTTTTCGCTCACTTTGTTTCAGATCTGAGGTTTGTGTGGCCATCTCTAAATAATCTATGTTTTAATTCATCCTCATTTTCTGCATAATGAGGGCAGGAGAGATACGTTCTCATAATTTCCTCACCAAACTTATTTGTTTGATCCCTGCAATACATCTCTTGCTTCAACCACATGTAACTAAGTTCTCATTACATGTCAAGAGCTTTTGTAACCCCTGGTGTCTGCTACTCTGTATATGGAGCACTTTTTTCCTTTTCTCTATTTGGTGGCTCCTTCTCATCTTCGAAGACTGGGACCCCAGTCCCTTCTTGTGTCAAGACTTCTCCAACCCCCTCAGGCATAATGTAAGTACTCTCCTCTTTGTGGCTCTGCCACTTTCTGTGTGCAAATGCAATGCATTAACGCATGGTAATTATTTGTGAATATGGCTGTCTCCTCCCAGGGTGACGAGTCTGTCTGGAGCAGGAGTCTTTTCTCCTTCTTTAATTCCATCACTGTCTGATGTGGTGCTCCATAAATGCTGATTGATGCGTCCAGGGATGAATGGGGCTTTCAGAGGTCAGGATGAGCCTGACTGAAGGCTAGGATTCTCCATCTTCTTTAATGATTTGCCATGGATGAGCATTGGAGCCCAGAGTTATGAAGGCAGTGCTCCATATTAGGAATTCTTTAAGAATTCCTTTCTCAGTAATAAACATTTTATGAGATATGTAAGGTTGATGTCAAATTTATGGTCGGGCTCCTTTAAATGTGTTCAGTTACATATAACATGATGATGATGATATGATATAATGAGGATATCAATAGCAAACATTTATTGAGTGTTTAAAATGTACCAGGCACCATGGTAAGCACTTTAGATGCATAATCTTTTTTCCTGCTAACAAGAACGCTGTGAGTTACATCGTATTATTCTCATGTTATGCATGAAAAACCGAGGTAAGGAGTGATTAAGTGACTCCGTCAGGATCCCACTTTTAGCGAAGACTGAAGGCTGGTTGTGAACCCAGGGAGTCTGGTTCCAGGGCATTATAGAGGTATGTCAGCATAAAACAGGGACCATGAGAAATAGTCATGGATGCTATACCCATCCTGATCAGTTGTGGGGCTTCAGCCTGTGATTTCTTGCTCTACCAGAACTTGAAAGGCATTGACTTTCTATTTCTATATTATCCGTAAATGTCTTCTGATCTTCCAAGAGTTCAGAAAGATGTTGAGTGCACATCCTGGGCCAGTCTGGGCCTCCAGATTGAGGGAAGCCAGTCAGCTTGGATTCTGGTTGTGTATCTAGACTCAGAAGAAACTTGTGGAATTAAGCGGTTTTTTGGAAAATGTTGGCCAAAAACCACATTCACCCCAAATTGCTGTGTGAATGAAACACATGGGTTTTCTTTGTGTTTTTTGAATAATTCCAGTGGTGGCCTCAAGCTTCTATTTCCCTCCATTTGTGTGGAGTCCACCAAAATAGCTTTGTACAAACAACAAAAAGTATGAAAAAGCATATGCACCTTGTCACTGCTTTGCCAGTTGGAAACCCTCTTAGGACACATGTGCAACAACAAAAAACTGTGGCTTCGGTATTGACCAGCTTTTAAAATGCTAAAGACATTGCTCATTTCAAGGGGTCTCTGTCTACATTTAGTTACTTTTCAGTTTTTGTATTTGATCATTAGCTAGTATTTCAAGCATTACATTTTTCTTCTCAAATAGAAAAGATTCCGTTATATTCTCCAAAGATATTTTTAATTGTATCTGATGCTCAAATATCTATGATGCCAAATTCTAATAAGGAGGGGGGATAATGTTGGTTTTCAGTTGGCAATATTATGCTTTTGTGGTTGACTATTGGGAAATTTCTAGTGTATTTTTTCATCTTGTATTTTTAAACGATTTGAAGTTTTTGAAAGGTTTATGGAAATGTTGAATATAAAGGTAAATCTCTTTTCTATAAACATCACCAGCACTCATTCTAAAATAGAAATCAATAGTCAATCAACATCTGTATGTCAGTTATATTTTTCTGTGGCACAACATATATGAAGCAAACATTTTATCTTATTTTTTATTTACCAGTTATTTTCTTTTTCAGATGACACAGAAGATGAGATGAATTATCAAGTTGCACTACCATGTTTGATCTCAAATATTTCTCTGCTTTTAATCATATTAATCACCTGGATTTAGAGGGGCTATTAATAACAGGGCAGGATTTGAACATGACTGGTGGAGAGTAATTGCAGTATTATTAGAAAACATTTGTATGGAAAAACATTTTCAGTGTTTTCACAAGCATATTGGAAGAAAAGTGCTGATAAAATTTTTAAGGAATCAAAGTAATCTTTATCCGATGTAGCTACAGATTTCTTCCTGGCTAACTTCTTTCAAAGCCACTTGCGGATGTCAATCTGTAATGGATAACTTGGGCATTTTTACTTAAGTAGATATTAAGAATACTCAAAATATTTTTAAAAAATATATTCTAAGACTTTAATAAGTTACAATGATCCAACATTAACCGGGAATGTTGGTATACTATACTAAGTCCACTTAAAAAGATGGAGCCATAGAACTTATTAGAAGATACTGTAGATAAGTAAACTTTTGATTTTTTTTTTGTAGAGAAGCTAATTGAGACTCAAAAAGGTTAAATGATCTACAAAGCATAGTAGGTAAGTAGTATACCACCTCGAATTTTATATATCTCCAGAATTCAGTTGTGACTCTAATATTTTAGATTCCAGGTTATGCAAGGATCATATCTATCTTTTTCTGCGTAATAACCACATTAGGACCAATTTCAGATTAATATTTATATATTTTTAATTATGATGAAGGCTCCCTCACCATTAATCCAAAATTAGGTAGATAGTAAATGCTACAATAATGAAGTTGGGATTAATTAGCTTCAAATTATGATTTGACCAAATATGATACCGAATGATGGTAAGTAGACTGCATTACATAGGAAAAGTCAGTGGAAGACAAGGCCTATGGGAAATTACATAGCACTACAAAATAAGTAGAGAAACACACGTGTAAGGACCAGAAAATACATACTTTCAGCCATAGTAGAGTCTAAGTATAGTGAAGCAGATGGGTTGCCAGAATGTTGTTAATTCTCCATACCTCCCTAAATCCACACACTTTGCAGTGTGACTCTGCAGCTTCTTTCATCAAAGGATGGTCTTTATTTCCCCATCCCTCAAACCTGGACTTGTCTTGCAACTTGCTTTCACCAGTAGAATGTGGCGAAAGTGACAATGTGCTAGTTCTGAACATATATTTCAAGTGGCCTTGTTTGTCTCTCTTCTCTCTCGGAAACTTTCCCATCTGCCATGAGAACAAGCTTGTGCTAGTTTCGCAGATGATGAGAGACATTTGGCTGAGTGACCTCTGTCACTCCACTCACCAGGTAGTGAATCATGAGACATGTGAGTGAGGCCATCCTGGTTGAGACTTCTCCCAGCTGGTCCACCAGCTGATTGCAGATGAAAAGCAAACCCAGATGAAAGCCACCAAACCTGGTCCAGATCAGCAGAACTACCCAGACGATCTGTAGACTCTTGAGCAATAATAGATGCTTATTATTTTAAGCCACTGAGTTTTGGAGTGGTTTATTAGACAGCATTATTGCGGCAATAGATACTAGATATGAATAGTTAAATATGAAAAGTCTGGCTAAAGTAATGGTAAGACTCAGAAATTTTACAAACCACATATAATATCCACCTTTACTCAGATGTCGTCAAAGTAATTCTCGTTTTCAGTTGTTATTTGGTTCAATGCTCCATTGATCTGGATATCCCGGTAATTGTCCTTTTCTAAAATTCCTATAGAATATTGGTTAAAATGGAGCTAAGAAGTCACTTAGTCCAAGCGTTAACGTTATAGAAAGGAATCCCGGCCGGTTGAATCAAGGATGAGCCTACAGCGGCTCTGCCAGTTATTTTCAGGGCTCGAGCTTAACATTTTTGCTGCTTAACATTGGGTGGCTTGATTCTGCTTTTAGTGGAACATCGTAAAAAGACAAATAATATGTAAATACGATACGTTGTGGAGGTCATAACTATTGCCACCTTATCTTTTTAGAAAATAATTCAATATTTTCCAGGCTGATAACCACATTCTGCTACATGGACACATCTATCGCACAACAGTCAACGCAATACGTCGACCTGCGTATATTTCTCAAGTTGAGCGTGGGATCAAATGGGGACTATTGAATAGATGCAGCTTAATGATTTTAGTGGAGAAACAAACGTTTTCCTTTTAGATCAAGGCCTTGTTTACCCTGCCAATTCGATGTTTTACCTTGAGACATCCTCTTTCAGCATGCGATTTCTTGCCGTATTCAATGGCTGCAAATGTGTATTGAAGTCTCCACACCATGCCTGTGAAACACGGCTCTGAGCAGTTTCCTAAGGGGAGTAAACTGTCATTTTTCACCACATTAAATTTTATAAGTTTCAAGCAAATGGAAAATGGATTTTATTATTTTCTCTCTCTCTTTCTCTTTTTTTTTCGCCACGAATGTTTTATGGCTGCAAAAACAGAATTTGTGGTTTCAACTGTTCAAGTTTGATGCAGAAAGCTATGGAACCTCTTATGTAACCTGATGGCCTGAATAATTATCAAAATATTTTGCTTTCCACCCTTTCTAAGCTTTAGCAGAAGAAAAAAAATAGTGTATGCAACCTTTTGACCACAAAATAATAATAATGAGAAAGCCCCTTTTACAGCGCCTGCTCCTACCCCTACACTGAAGATGCTGCGATTCGGGAAGGCCAGTGCTCCTGCAGCCTGCGCCTGAGTCCCAGCTCTTATCAGGGACTACCTTGTGCAAGGAAGGAAGCAGAAGGTTAAAAGAAAAGAAAAAAAATGGGATGGAGACCACTTAGTAGAAATCCAGAGCCGTATAGCATCTTATCCCTTCTGAACCCAGGAATCATGTTACGTTGATTTAAAAAAATTATGGGGTACAAAAAGTGCGTGTGAGCATTTGCGTGTGTTTCTTTTGGCTTACACAAAACATTATTTCTCAGTGTTGACTGAGGACAGAATGTCTTCTTCGCTTATTCAATATGGTGTCACCCCAGACATCTCTTAAACAGAGGTGAGCTTCTCTTTGTGAAATCTGGGATCCAGAACATTAAGCTGATGAGTTAAATACCAATGAGTTGTATACTTCACATATGTATAAAATACATGCAGTTATAAATTTATGATTCTATTTTCTTTTCTTCACTTCAGAAGTTTTTAAGCTCCCTTTATTTAAAATTAGTTTTCTATTAGAGATAGTTGTCAATCTGAATCCTTCATGTTTCTTTGTAGTAACATTCCTTTATAGTTTAAAGATCCATATGCACCACCATGTATATGGACTATTAAGAGTTCTGCTGTAAACCTAAATATCACCCCTACTGCCACCCCCTAAAATGAAAGAAAAGTGATCTGTTTTTCGATTTCAATTTGTATTATTTTCCTTTTGGTCACATTCTTGTATCCACAAACACCTTTATTAGCATTGTGTACTCCTTAGGGGAAAAAAAGAATCTAGGTTATTTTACTTCTAACCAGAAAACACTAACTTATTTGCTATTAATTTTCCCACCACATTACATAATGTATCTGGTGTGTGAGAAGTGTAAAAGCCATTTGCCAACACTCTTGCTACATTTATCAGTAGAATGTAAGTTTCATGAGCGCGGGGACATCATCTATCCTGTTCTGAGACTTTAGCCGTGGTCTACTAATACGCTAACATGCTGGTATGCAGTAGAAACTCAATAAATGTTTGCTGAATGATCAGTTTAACCCATCAAGCTCTACTTCTAATAAGTGGCATACAATTAGCAGATACCGGCTCATTTTTATGACTCGGAGACTGAGGGGCGATAGTGAAGTGCCTTTAAATCTGTCACCTATCATGGGGGATGCTGAATTTCAGTAGTAGAAATGACACCAAATTTTAATTCCAAAGATCTTATTACATGTTATTCAAACTCTCAAAGTCTGTTTCCTGATGAAGTGTGTACTTACTTCATGGAGTGACTTTTTAAGAGAGATGGTAGAAGGGAAATAGCTATATAGGATTCAGAATACAATATAAATATAAAATATTATAGCTATTATGGGAATCATATAAATCCGCTAAATTTGACCCACTCATACTCCTAAAGAGGACTAATGGAAGAACGTAAATGATATTAGAATTGATCATCACTACCAATGACTTGAGCTAATTTATGAGATATCTATATGGGAACAAGTTAATTAATATCTCCATGCTTCAGATTCCCCAGCTACAAAGTGATGAGAGGATCTCCCTTCTGGAATTTATGAACATGTGGAGTGCTGATGTTCCCATAGTGGGCTGATTTCAATTGTAGGCCCTGCATTCAGAGTACCTGGGTTCATACTCTGGCTCTGTTACTTACCAGCCAGGTAAACACGTGCAAGTTATCCAACTTCTCAGCACCTCGGTTTAGGGCAGTATGGAGGGGATTGAGTTAACGAAGAAGTCATACATATTCAGCATTTCCTGAATCATGGTATAGGTTGAATACATTTTAGTCGATGTTATTATCATTATTGTTATTATCGCTTATTAATTGGGATCTATTTTAACACCTCTACTAAGCCATTCAAAAGAGGCAATTTCATTGGGAGAAGATGAATACCCGTTGTTTTATTTGTTTGTAAAGAAACGCTTTATCTTGCTTAGAAGATTATTCTAATGAGGAAACTGGTTTATTTTCATGGTCGTTCTCAAAAGGGAAGGCTCCTTCAGTGCTAGGTCGCGCTACGGTAGAGCCAGGGGAACCTCAAGAAGGGGTGGTACAGCACTCGTGGATTCCATTTCTTCTTATTGGATTAATCCCATGTCCATCAAGTGTAAATTCTAGTGATTAGCCATCCACGCTGCTTGGTTAATAACAGCCCTTCTATTCAGCGCGTATTGAGTTTGGGGGCTGATGGAGTTTCCTTTTCAAATCAACTCTTTTGGAAATCCTCCCTAATGGAACTTTGTTCATATGGCCAGAGAACAATGCAACCAAATAAGCCACCAGCTGGAGTGAAAGAGATGGCAAAGCTAAAAGGCATATTTCATTCTGGGGAAAATTAACCTCCCAATTTTGCCCAGTAATTGATTCCATCTGACTGAGGAGTTTCAGTCTCGATTGTGACTGTCATTTGGATAGCCGGGAAGCGAAAGCCTGTAATTACAGTCAGGCAACCCTGTTATCAGAGCCCGGGGAGGGCTTTCGTCTCTTCCTACCCTGGGTGATCACAGGTGAGGCTGGCCAGGGAGGGAGGAAGGAAAGAGGGGAAAGTAAGCTGGTGGTTCTTTCTCCATGGGAAAGAGCCCCTCAGGCAACTTCAACCACGGAGAAAAGGTCAGAGGTCTTTGAGAGTCCTCTTGAGTTTTCATGATATGAACATGAAGAGGCTAGAGCTTCCGGCTTGCTGCAAATTCTTCTCTCCAGGGAAATGCTTTGCCTGGAGATAGCGAATAAAGCCCCGGGACTGTTACGATTAATGGGCAGTTGGGAGAATCAAAACAATGCCAACTATAATATGCCATTAGCGGCTGTGTAAATAACTTATATCATGTTCAGATAGGATGGCGTGAACATTGAATTTTTACAGAACACATTAAGAGAGATAAATTAAAACTTAGGTTTGTCCTCATCCTCTATATATGTGTAAAGCAGACACAATTGAAACTTCTAAGCATTGTTTGACTGTCATGACTAGACTAAGTGCAATGTTACTGCTATTTGCCAGTGTAGGTATAAGTGTTGGTCTTCTTAAAGGTTGAGATGAGGCTAGTAAAAGCAGAGTTACCTGCTTGAAAAATATGTCTAGTGAGATAAAGAGGCGTGCTTGTAAGCATTTTTTTCTAGAAGTCAGTACCCCTTAGTAATAGAAGTAGGGTCTTGGAGTGATGGTTCTAACGTAAAGATGCCAAGTACCAGAACGTGTAAAACTCATATACTTGCTTTTTCGTTCACTTCTTTGGAGTATATTCCAAAGAATTTTGAATGAGTACTGGCACTGTTCTTTATATACCTAGAAGTAATCCCAGAGAAATTAAAATGATGGCCTTCATTGACTTCATACAACTATGAAGCTATAAGAAATGCCTTTCCTTGAAGCTGTATTGACTGTTGTGAAGAGACTGGCTGCCCTGACAGACAAAATCCTAGTGGCTAGAGAAGAATAAGTCTTTTGATACTATTAACTTAATTGCCAGTGCAGATGTATAGTTGTCATTGTTATTAACAATATTTACAGCTAATATTTATATACTATTTTACAGTTCACAAAACATATATTTCATTGGTATCATTTAAAGATGGATATTGGTTTGAAATTGAAAGATATGGTCAGGTTAATTCAATTAAAGGTAATTTCTTAATTACCCACCAGGTGACAAATAAGTCTGGTGATCTGAAGTTTTCACAAATGGCAAAAGTTTGCAAGAACATATAAATTTATAGTACGAGTGTACTCAGAGAGAACGTGTATGATGAATATAAATGTTTATGGTCAATTTCATGGAGTAAAGAGAACTTAAGTTGTATCTTAAAAGATTCTCAAATATTGGCTGGTCTTCTGAGTATCAATTATGTAGGAAATGATCTTCCACTTAAATAAATATAGGTCCAAACACTTAAAAAAAATTTGTGGTCTTTAGTCTATGATGGATGAACTTTAGTGAAAGATATAGTGAAAGTTTTTTATTAATTTTTCCCAGGTAGGAATTTAAGAAAAAATAAGATACTTAGGCTCCTCCATACCATCTCTTTAGGAAAGTACAAGACTCATGTCAAAGTTAAAAAAAAAAAAAAAAAACTTTTGCTTTCTTTCTTTACTGAAAAAAGATTACTATTAAGCTTAAATTCGGAAAGAGTAAACAAAATGTATTTCTTACATCAAAATTAAATATAAAGGTAGTGTGTATTCACTACTATGAGTCAACACGAATACCGCTTGTATTAACCTATTTCTTTTTTTCATGCTCAATATATTCATTTGTTAAAAAAAAAAGGAAAGATAATGATATTTACCTTGTAGGAGTCCTGTGCATGTTAAAGGAGAATACATATGGTTTGACCTGGGGAACATTCCATAGCTGTACACGTAATTTCCTCGCTTCTTTTTCAGCTGCATTGCTACATGTTGTATGAATAGACCATACTTTATTTAACCAATCCAGGACTGTCATTAGGTTGAAACCAACTTTTGTTATTACAAAGCATGTTGAATATATTAACCTGCGCCATTGTTTCTAGTATTTCCTCATGAGTACTCTTTTATCTTCTGAAGATAAAAGCTGTTGGACATTGGAGAAGGCCCAGGTAAACAGCCTATATGGCTATTTTCCATTTTACTGAAGGGACTTGGAAGGGAAAGTAGGGCAGAAAGCCACAGAGTGGACACTGAAGCAATCTAATTATTGAGGTCAGGCAGCACATTGCTGGGACCCCTGGAAGGCTGAGTGGCTAGAGTATGGAAAAATCCCAATTAGATGATTAATTTAGGTTCTGGGTGTGCTTTTAGCCTATGGCCATGGAGTCAGGAAAAGAAACAATTACCTCTCAAATTGCCATGCTGGACCGATTAATTTTTAATTGAGTCTTGTTAAAGGCATGGAAAATTGTGACATATATAACCTGGAGAAATAGTCCTGAGCCAGTGGGAGTCACTCTTCTCCCCACAGGAACCCATAGATTTGACCCGAAAGGAAAGTGATCAGATAGAGGCTGGAGGCAGGGATTGGCAGAGATGTGGAGAGGACTCGGCCACTTTGGAGAGAAAGCTAGACTTCAAAATAGTGTCAAAGGGACAACTGGGGTTCTTGTTGGCCCTCTATAGCCAGGCTACCCCATGGGGCCTTGCTGTGCAGTGAGCTGTTCTATGTATAACTTGTTGTCAAAGATGAAGAAAAATTCCTTAAATCTCAGCACTGCCCAGAAAATTCAGACTAGACTAGAGCCCCTAATCCTTTATTTTTCTTTGACTCTGCATAGCATGAGGAGAAAGAGAGAGAGAGAATGTCTCATCCTTAATCAATATTCAAGTTGGAAATTTTGGTGTAAGTGGAGAAACAAATTGGAGGAGGGGTGTAGAGGTGGCATGGAATTACCTTAAGGGGAATGCAGATTTATACCAGGATGCTACAAACCAGAAGAATCTTCATGTGGCATCTGGAGTTTTTGAGTTTTCTAAGGCTTTGTGGAGGTAGAACCATTATTTAACAGGCTCTCATCTGCAATGAGCATCAATATGCTAAAGATATTCCACTTTGCCTTTTATAGATGTCAAGCATTCCTGGTTCCTTGGACATCTCAGGGAGTAAACAGTGTCTGTGAATAGACTCGTAAGAAAATTACTTGCACTGAGCCCCAATATACAATTTCATCTAAATTAATTAGCATTATCTCCTTATTAGGCGATTTTCTCTTAAATCTCTGATTAGTATCTTTAATTTGGTATCAAGAAAATACTAGTAAGTGACAAGAGGTATTTGCTGTCTTATTTAAATTTCACCCTTCAAGTCAAGATCTAGCCAGTCATCCAGAAGAAGTTACAGAACGTGAAACACCACAGTATTAAAGATTAGCACATCCAAAATGTCTGAAATATTAATAATGATAAAGTATTTATTGCGGTAAATTAGATTATTGTTTACGAGAAGTCATTCCTATCTCTCACTTCCACGGAGGGAGTGCACTTCCTAGGAAATTGATTTGGGGCATGGCCACATGACTTTTCAGTTCCATGGTAGGGAGAGTGTACTTCTCCGCCCTTCCATTGGAGCTCAGTCGTTGACTTGCTTTGGACAATTGGATAGGTAGAAGTGGCATGAGTTACTTGCATGGTGGGGGTTTGTTCTCTTGCTCCTCTGCCATTGCCACGAGATGATGATGCCATGGCTAAACCCCTGTTCCATGTAGGGTGAGAACACAAGGAGAAGATCCAGATTTAATCTCCACCTTGGGCTGCCCAGTTGAGCTCAGCCTTGAGCTTGGCCTAGATAACCAACTCCCAGCCCACCTCCAGATGCATGAGCAAGAAAAAACATTTACTAATATATACCACTAAACTTTTGTGGCAGTTTGCTTTGCAGGAATAGACAACTGATAACAAATGAAAATAGTGTTAGTTGTACGACAATTGTACGAGACACGTTAGCGCTCATCTCGGGTTTTATAGGCAAGTAATACAGGTTTTTAGTCATTTAAAAAGAATGTCTCTGCATTTTCTTTTCTTGAAATGGTTTGCTTGAAGCTGAGGCTTGCTTTGTGTCCTTGGGCATGTCATTCGGGCCTCTCTGTGTCTGTTTGTGCATTTGAGGAAGAAAGATATTACTTGCCACCTACCTTTCCCCAGGGGTCGTAAATTAACAGCTGAAAAACTCTTTGAGATCTCCCATGAAAGGTGCAATTTAAGCAGAAGCATGCCTATTATTTATTTTTATTATCCATTTTAAAATTGAATACTTAGAGCAAATAGATTTTCCAGCCACCAAAAAGGAAGTCTCTTCTATGCCACAACATATTATGTATTGGGCACTCTCCAACTATAGACTATATTTCCCATTTATAGCACTAATTTAGATGTTTATGGGTCTGTAAATGTATTCCATTTCCCCTGGGGCTTCTGAATACCTATAAGAGTCTAATATTTTGGAACATTAAATGATGCCTGGAGAAAGTATAAAATAGGGAAACAAGAAAGGCAGGGAAAGAATTGGGTAACAAGGTAGACACTTTTTAAAAAATAAAACAATTTTAAACTCCAAGAATTACTCTGCAATGTAGTCCAATTTGTGATTATTGTCTCTCCCTCATGTTACAAATTATCACTTTTATATTGAGCTTCTGAGTGCTCAGCACAAAAGTTTTTGTAGAAGAGGATATAATCGTACTAACAGCTTCATACATTTACATTTGTAAGTGGAAATCATACATTTACAAGTCTTCACTCTGTGCCAGGCACTATGCAGAATGTTTTCTAGTAAGTGTCACATTTATTTCTCTCACCAACCTAATGAGACATGCACTATTCTTAGCCTCATTTTAGATGCTCAGAGAGGTTACGTGACCTGCCCTAGATCACACAGAGGTACAATCAGTGTCTGAACCTAGCTTTCTCCTTTAGGAACGAGTCCAAGCTCTTCATCATTATGCTATATCTCATAGTGGCTGCGGCAGTTCTTGTTTACTTTTGGGGATGAGGAGACCATTGTAAGAGAGCATACAATATTTTAGCATCTATAATGAAGATCATTGCGATGCCCTCAAGATGACTGTAGGGAAAGAACTGGTCTGGGAGACTATGGAAATCAAAGCCTGGTGTGACATTTCCAGTTTATCTGCAGCTTTTGTTTATTTTTGCAAGCCCTATTCCAACACTGATGTAGATAATCAAGTTTTTAGTCTAAACGCTAACTAAAATAGCCCTTTCTTGATAGGCTACATGGAATTTTCTATGCAGTAATGTCCAATAGAATGATTACTTAATTATCGTTCTCACTCATAAAGACCCGCTGCTTGCAATTTGAAAGACAGTTAGCATTATGAAGACTAGTTGGATGAACAAACATACACTAACATAAGGTTCAAAATCAGAGGAAGCACCAGGGATGAGGGACTCTTTTTAACTTGGATTCCTGCATGGGGCCCTAGTCTCCGTCAAGCTGTAAAAGCCAGTCTCTTTTCAGGAACTGGAAAATTCAAATGACATTTTCAAAAACATCTCCACGTTGCTGAAATCCCCAAGTGGAGGAGTAATATTTTCATCACTCTCATCTATCTTATAAAATTTTAGATTTGAAGGGAGAAGAGGTTGCTTCTAGGCATTGAGGTTCTAACATGCTCATGAATAATTCTAAACTTGGCTCCCTTAAAATGTGCCCTGGGGGCTCATGCCATTGTTAACTGCTCTTCTAGTTTTCAGGGCCTGGTCTGATGCCAACTGGCTCAGGCTTCCTATTGGGGTGTGAAATTCCAACTTTGTCAGTACATTAGATTGGTATGTACGTTAAAAAAGGGAAAATCATTTTGAGGAGACATTTCAAGCTTTCTTATCAATCGGCCATTTATTAGTTATTATCTCTACACAATGATGTATGAAGAAATAGGGGCCTCTACTTCTCCTTGACTTTGGTCTTAACATTCAAGTCATTCAAAGCAGGTTATCCAAAGCCAGATAAGCGATGCCCTGACTTGGGTTTGCAGAGGCAGTGTGACAGGGTGGATGGAGCTGGGCGTGTATTCATTCTTGATCTCGATCCTGCCTCTGCCACTTTCTAGCTATGTGATTTGGGGCAAGTTACTCAACTTCTCTGAGATAGTTTCCTCAATTACATAACCTGGGTATAATACCAAAGTGTGGTTTTTAGGGGATATAAGTCATTGACCACACAGGAAGTGGACAACACATGCTAACCACCTATCCATCCATCCGTCCATCCATCCATCTACCATCTATCTATCTAATCTGTCAATCTATCATCTATTTATCTACCTATGTATCTATCATCTATCCATCTATTCATCTGCATACTGTGCTCATCACCTTTTATCCAAATAAGTGCTTAAAGAAGGTGGTGGCTAAACTGGGAGAGAGAAAAATACTGCTGAGAAAATTATTCAACCCAGCAGAGTGTCTCAATTTTTATCAACTCTCCCAAACATTATGGAATATGTATTATGCTAATATAACTCTATTTATGAGAGAACATCTTTTGAGAGTCCAGAGGGTTTTTTTAATGGCTCTGTAGGGAAGAGGGGCAGGGAATATGTAGATACCAACATGGTGGAAAAAGAAACTGATATATTTTCTTCTCTCTCACTACCTTCTGCTCACTGGATCTTAACTTGAGAAAGAGATTTGTAGATCATTCAATGACCCATCTAATGCAAGAATTCTCCATGTGCTCCTCCTGGCAGGTGAGACTCAGCCTCCATTGAACACTCAATGAGGAGCTTAATGTCTATTTCACACGGGAGCCTTATGGCCAGCTTGAAGCGTTACAAATTCTTGCCTGTGCTAAGCCCAAATCTCTCCTCTAGCCTCTTCCTTTCAGTTGTCTCAATTTTGTGCTCCATAGCTACAAAGAGCTAGTTACTTCCCTAAAGAAAATCCAACATCTCATAACTAATGGCAAATGTGGCTCTTAAGAAAAAGGACGTATTTATGTTTCTGCAGAAAATAATAATGGTACTTATCCAGATTTCTTTACCAGACACCTCAGCAAATTGTGCCTTCCAAGGGCAGACAGCTAAATCTTTTGGTGGGTGCCAGGTTGCATGGTGCCACATTGAAAACCACACGCTCCACTAAAGGGGGTGATCTAATGAGTTTATTTCTCTGCCTGGGTTCCAGCGACAGGGCTATTGAGTGACTTCATGGCAATCAGTATTGCTGACTAATGCCTGTATCAACACCTACCGCCGCCACCACCGGCGATTCAGTGATTTTACGTTTAGTTTGATTTCTCCAGACAGAATTTTTCCACATCATTGGAACTAATTGAGGTAATGGAGAAATTACTCTGGTGCCAGAACACTCTGACTTTCTTTCTCCCACTTCCCTCTTTGGTATTGAAAGACAACAATGCTCACAGTCTCTCAGTGTTTCTTTACAGCAAAAAGGGGGAGCTTAATCATGTCGACGTTGCACCTAGCCTGTTTTTGGACAATTAAGGCTGGAAAACATACTCTAACCTCCATTTTTCTTTGCTTCCCAAGGCTGCACACTCCAGCACTGTCGCCATGCCATGTTCCTGAGCTGCTTCTCATTGGGGATATGGGAATTCCTCCTGTTGTTCTCCAGACTGACCACAAGAAATCTTCTAATATTTGCTAAAACAACTAGCAGATGGAAACAAACATTTATGAGAACATATTCCACCTTAATTATATGCATTGTCTGCCAATGTTTATAGCGTCTCAGAGGGAGTTTGGAGGTAAGACCAAGCTGGCTGAATATGGTTTTGATTACAGGGATTTGTATCAAAGGTGGAATGGTGCCTTTTACCGACTCCCCGTCCCCCTACTTCATGTCCCTTACTCAAGAAGGTTGAGCGAACCGTTCCCTGGAGAGCATGGCATACTGAAAGGTCCCTGTTTTTGCCCCATGTCAACAGTTAAGGGCTCAGTAAGAATTTGGGGTTTAATCTTGGTAGACCACAGTGAGCCTCTCCACTAGGGCCCTGTCTGGTTTGGATTTAGGGAGCTACTCTGCAGTGTGGGAGGGTAGGATGGGCTTTCAACAGTTCACAAAGTCCTCTGCTTGGCACATGAACTGTTGGCTCATCAGCAGGGGTGGGAGAGCAATTAATGATGAGAGGGAAATGTGCATGTTTATTTGAGGTTGGAGGAAAGAATCTAATAAATTCCAAATCATAATTAGCTTAATAATAATATTTAGCTGGCATGTTATGCCAGTATCCCTTTCTCTGGTTCTTTCTCCCTGTCTCCAGTTGCTAGTCTTGCAAATTTTCCCTTCTCGATCTGTCCACCTGAGGTGGGTAGCAGAAATGATGTGATTTGGGCAGCGGATTGCAAATTTATCTGAGTTACTACTGGTTAGCAGCTCTGGGAAGCATTTGGGAAGCCGTGGCTATTAGAGCTCAGAGCTGAAATGGGTGTTTTGCATTACTCGTAGATTTTATTTCTCCACGTCACCTTTGACCCCTTTTGCAAAGTTAATTGAGAGTTGGCCTTTTTCAAATTGACTGCAGGAAATTGACCTTTGTGTTCACGCTATGTTAGGAAAGGCATGGATGAAGAGCAAATCAGGAGGCAAAATGGGAATGGTCTGGCCCGGACAGTCATGCTCCGGCGCTATGTGAAATGATCACAGAATCCTTGGTGCGATTGTGTAGGTCGTGGTACCTGCAGAATTGTTGCCCTCCAAAATCAAACCATAAATCAGACAATCCCATTTTACGTTGCAATATAATTACTCTGATGGCTCAGAAATTTAACCATCTGAAAGTATCTTTTAAATGAATGTCTAACAGGTTTGTTCTGCTTTAGCTGAAGCCTGTTGCCTCATTTTTAATCACTGTAGCGATAGCTGCTTGAAGCCACTTGTATCGAAATCTAACCCTGGGCATTATCCAGCAGGTGAGAGTATCTGTTACTTTAGGAAGAGGGAAGGGCAATTAGAAAAAATTGCGTGCATTTTGACCTCAACAATTCTGGGTTCAAACCTCGACTCTGCCGCTCGTTCTCTGAGTTACTTTAGGAAAAGTCTGTAAAACCCTGAATCTTAATGTTTCATCTATAAAGTCTGAAAATTTGCAAGAAATAAGATTGTGTGAGGATTAAATGAGTAGTTTTCAGAACTTAGCACGCAGATGCTTAATATCTGCCCTTGCTCTTTCCATGTTAGGTACCCCTTCTGTGCCCTGGGGATCCCGTGGCAAAAGGAATAGACAACGGCCTGCCCTCGTGAAGATTACACTCTTCGGGGCTGATAGTTTCCTTGTGCTTTCTGGGGACAATGAAGAATCTTGGTTAAATCAGCAGTGTTTGAAATGCACTAGGAAATGAATTGTTATTTTTCGCTAGAAAGCCAGCATATGAAATGGCTTCCTAAGTCCCACAGCTGGATTAAATAATTCTGGGTCAGAATCTAGATTTCATGGTCTGGTGGTGAGGTCAGGCTGAGCTTGCAGGCAGGGTGTCTGATTCACTGCTTGATCCCAGACAAGTACCCTATATCTATCTCAGTCTTGATTTTTCTTTGTTTTACCTGTAAAATTGATATAATGATACTTTTCTTTAACGTCATAGTAATATAAGTATAAAACCAGATAAAATATGTGAAGGTGGCATACAAAGAAATATATTCTTAAGTTCATCCTAATTTTATTAGTGAACCAAAGTGTAGGGACTGTCCATTCTAGCAACTTAATTGTATGGACAAATTATTCAAAATAAAATTACACTAGGCAGTCCTGGAAGAGCCTTTAAATTTAAATACGGTGATCCAAACTAGATCTTGAGTGGAGAGAGAATGAGCGTTTTCTATTAAAAGCACTTGGGGAGGGGAGGCAGGGAAAGAGAATTTGGCATAAAGCCTAAGTGAGAGCACTAACTGCGTAATGGAGACGCACGAGGAAGCCTAGACATGGGTTTAAATCTCAGTTCTTCCATGTTCTACTGTATCAGTTAGCTACTGATGCATAGCAAACTGCCCAACATAAGAGTCTTAAAACAACAACCATTATATATGGGTAAGCAGGGCACTTCTGATTTTGATCAGTTCACCTGATCTTGACTGGGCTTGCTCAGGAGTCTATTGTCGACTTGCAGGTCAGCCAGGGTCAGGTCGTTCTGTGATGGCCTCACTCCCTTGTCAGATGTTTAATGGTTGGCTGGCTATTGGCTGGGGTGATGGATGTGGCTGAGACACGGTCTCTCATTAGCATTCTAGCCTGGCCCTCTTGACACGGCAGTGGGAGGACTGCAAAAGTAGAGGTATGCAATGGATCTCCAAGCCCAAGCTCCGTGCTGCCACCACATCGCATCTCCCACGTGCTCTTGGCCAAAGAAAGTTACAAGACTCACTGAGATTCAAGGGGTGGGGAAAAAGACTCTACTTCTTGATGGGAGGAGCTTAAAAGTCACAGTGCAAAGGATGCGGATATAAGAAGGGGTGGAGAATTGGGTTTTTTGTAATCTACCACACTAATCTGTGCTCTTGGACTAGTTTCTTCATTTCTCTGAGGGTAGCAAGTACCTCAGAGGACTGTTGTGAGGCTTAGAGACAAATGTAAAACCCTGGATATTGTGTAAAACCTACCGTTAGATGCTACAAATGGTGGCTGTTATTATTTTCCCCTTTATATTTAGTTATACAAACTGACATTTGGTAATACAGTCACGAATCCTTTAATGAAGGGGGTACATTCTAAGAAATGAGTCATTAAGCGATTTCATTTTTTGCAAACATCAGAGTGTACTTGCACAAACCTAGATGGCATAGCCTACTACACACCTAGGCTACATGGTACTAACCTTATGGGACCCCCGTCATGTATGTGGTCTATCACTGACCAAAATGTCGTTATATGGCTCATTACTATGTACGTTATTGCATAATGATTAAAAATACATATAAAATAATGTTTATATGATTTATGATATAAGTTAAAATACATATGAAAATAAAAAGGAAAATAATTAAAAGTCACTGAAATCTCTATCCCACTCTAAGACTGTAAAAATGTAGGTAATTTAGAAACTTCTTATTCTCAGCTGTCATCATTCATGCTGCCTTGAATAGATTGGTCTTGCTTCATGCGACAGTGGTAGCTTACGCCATCTGTCCCTATAACTCACAGGTAACTGCACTGTCTAAAACCAGGCTCTTTATCTGCCCATCTCCCTCTCTCCTGAGCCGTGTCTACCCACCACCCATCAACTACAAGCTTCTTTTGTTTATCCATTATTTCATTTGTCTGTTTGTTAACGGATCCACGTTTGCCTGTCATTCAGGCCTATCTGACCCCCAGATTCCAAATGCTTTTCCCTCTTATCTACTCTGTGCGCTGGTGCCAGAGAAAACCTTAATTCTGCTGCTCAGATCCTTCAGACACTTCCAGTCACCTTCGGGAGAAATGCGGATTCCTCGGCGTGAGGAGTAAGTCTCCACCACCTGCTTCTTTTCAGTTATATGTTCATTTACTCTCTGACTCTATGCTTTACATTCTTTTCACACCAAATGGTGCAGACCTTCTGAAACACACACTGTGATCCTTTCACATCCCATGCCTTCTGCCTGGAAGCTCCTTCCTCCTCATCCTCCCAGCCAGGCCCTTCTCATCTTTTAAGGTTTAGCTTGATTATTACATTATCTGTTATGCATAAGCCTCAATTTGTGAGCCACACAGCCTTCTCTGACATGCACCAAATCTATTATAGCACTTCTCACCTGGCATTATTGGTGTATATACTACTATAATATGGTATATATACTACCATTGTATATATACTACTATACCCTGCATTTATCAAGTGAGGGGACAGTCGTGGTCATTCAGTCACTAGACAAGGATTTATCAAGTCCTTCCTGCACATGAGCATGGCATTTAAGATCGAAAATTAAATGAATAACCAAATGATTTACAGACTCTCCCATCCAGCCTACCAGAGCTCCTCAACAGGAGAACAGATGATGAGGGTTAAGTCGTATTTGAGGCCACAGAAGAGAAGGAAGTTGGTTGTCCCACATGGGCATAATGATGCCTTCTCCTCGTGATGTCTTTCTATCTCTTGGGGTTTATAGAGAACAGAAATGAGAGCTCAGCCTTGGTCTCAGGAAGGACTCACCAAATAAACGATCACGCCTGAGGCATGGTAAATACCCCAAGAAGCCTGCGTAGCCAGTCAATGTCATATCTTACCCATTCTGACTCTTTGAAAAATGAGTAATTACCCTAGATGCAAATTGTGTATGAATATAGGGAAAAGTTCTGGTAAAGAAATGCGAATTCAAATATTCACCTCCTTTGAAAATAAACAATTCTGGAAGAATAGATACACTCAGTGATGGCAAGGCTGCTGTGAGACTGTTATTTCATGAACCATTTGAGAGTGTAAATCAGTAATGGGTACAGCATCCTGAAGTGTTGTATGGCTGTAACTCAGCAACTGCATTTAGGATCCTCTAATAGAGAATCCATAAAAGATGCAGACAGCAATTTATGTTCAAATTGCTCATTTATGCGAGATGATACAATGGATTTTACTTTAGTCATGAAAATAGGAATGAAACCTGTGACATATTAGGAAAAAATAGTATGCAAATATATATATATGCATGTGTGCATACATATCTATATATCTATATCTCCCTCTATCTATCTTGATATATCTACAGGCACATCTCATTTTATTGCACTTCACAGATGGGTTTTTTTTTTTTACAAGACCCTCCACCAGCAAAACAATTATGACTCACTGAAGGCTCAGATGACGGTTAGCGTTTTTTAGCAATGAAGTGTTTTTTTAATTAAGGTATGTATATTGTTTTCTTAGACATAATGCTTTTTCACGCTTAATAGACTACAGTATAGTGTAAACATAACTATTATATGCTCTGGGAAACCAAAAGATTTGTGTGACTCGGTTTATTGCAATATTTGCTTTATTGCATCGGTCTGGAAATGAACCCTCAATATCTCTGAGGTATGCCTGTATATCTGTATCTATCTATCTGTCTAGAGAGAAAGAGGTGAAAAAGGAAACAGACAGAAACAGGAAAAATAAATCAATTTCTTAGCACTGCTTATACATGACTTGAGTAATTATATTGTGTTTATTTTTTTCTATTTTCTAAGTGTCTTGCATAGAGAATATGTTAATTTAATGCTAGAAATAGCTAGTGATCAGTTTAAAAGATAAATGAAGAAAACTACACTATTCTATGCAAACCAATACATTCTGTCTTTCATGCTGAGAGGTAGGGACTATATGATTGCATTTATACATTAATTAATGTGGCTACATTTATGCGCAATAAATTGCTAAATGGTCCCTTGGATGCTTTTTATTTAGGAAAAATAATATTGCTACTGCCGCCTTCCGTGGAGAAAACTCCAGACACGCGTTAAAAAAAAGTATTAGAAACAAACAATATAGTTTTCTTTTAGGAACAAAACCTGTGTTTAGAATCCAAAAGTAATGTAATCGCTCTGGAAACTATTATCGTGAGTAATTCCATGTCGATTAGTTCACGCTCGCTTGTCTGCAGGACGCGGTAAAGTCTAGCAGAAACAATGGTTTGGACAGAAGTGAAAATAATCTTAGATTCTCAGCCCCATCCATGTTTCTGGGTAAGTCACAAGTGAGCAGTGACAGAAAATTTTTGATAGCCTCAAAACTTCTCTTAAATTTCGACTTTTTCTATGACTTCTGGGTTTGCCCACTCTCTATTTTGGAACATACTCCATTTGGAGGAGTTGCCTTTTGGTCAGAATCCACTTCTACTGTTTTCCATTTTCTTAATAATGTGCCTTCCTCCTCTGGCTCATTTGAAACCCTCAGGCTCCATTGGGTCTGAGGAAGAGACTAGGGTCTCCGTGGGGTGAATGGAGGGGGAGACAGCAAAGCGCGAGCTATCTCCATGCCAGCTCCTAAATGTGGGGCATTCTGGCCATGGTGGCCATCCAGCTGGAGCTTGCCTCCAGCATCCCTCCATTTCTCTGGGTTAAGACGAAGGATGGGATGAATGGTTGATGCGTCACCATGGGCTACCTGGTGGGGTGTCCTTCACAGCCTTCTTACGTGCATAAAGATATTTACAATGAGAGTATTCAGTATATGTCTGGGATACTTCGTAGTTCCCAATTCTGTTTCTTATACAATTAGTTGTCGCTCTTGGTTGAGCTGGACCCAGTGTGACAAACAGAAGACCTTATGGAATTTGGAGCCAAGCAGACCTGGGTGGGATATTAACTCTGCCACTTGGTAGCTGTGTGACTCGGGGCATTCAGTAAAATGGGAATATAAATACTTATTTTCTGCAGTATTCCCGGTTTTTCAAGCTGAGGCAGCCCATCTACGCACAAAGTTCCAGTAGTGAGCTTTCAGTGAGGCCAAATGTTGGAGGTGATGCTGAGTTTCCGTAATCCCATCTCTCTTGACTAGTGGCCTGGAGACCT
Organism: Equus asinus; assembly: GCF_041296235.1. NCBI lineage: Eukaryota > Metazoa > Chordata > Mammalia > Perissodactyla > Equidae > Equus > Equus asinus. Next base: position 52,861,628 of record NC_091802.1, on the reverse strand, counting down.
TCCTAGGCTTCATCTCACCTTTCTAATTCTCCTCTTGGCTTCTTAGCAAAAGCCTGGTGGTGGCGTCTGAAGAATTTACAGGAATCAGCATGGTGGCAGTAGAACCTCTAAGGGGCTTGTGTTAAGCTGGTGAGAACACTGCTTTTACTTATATGGCATGTCACAGATCAATAAAAATCTAAGCAAGTTTTCTAACTTGTGCTTCTGGTAACATTTGCTTCTTGTATTGTTTTTGTATGGAGTGGGTAGGGGGTTGATGATGAATGCCTGAGGTTTGGATCCTTCATACTTTTGCTGCAGACTTTTGGATTTCTGTTTCCATAAACACTCCCTGACATGCCTGCACTCTGATGTAGTGTGTGGCTCCCATCATTCTGTGGAGAGGAACCCTTTGTCCCTTGACCACTTCTCTCCCCTCAACCTCTGCCAAGCCAGTCTGACTTGGCAAAATGATAGGGATGAAGTAGAATGAATTCAAGCATCTACTTAACCAATATTTTAAGGGTTCCATGAGAGAAAATACATAAAGAACTTACATAGGGGCCAGCCCAGTGGCGCAGCAGTTAAGTTCGCATGTTCTGCTTTGGTGGCCTGGGGTTCGCCAGTTCAGATCCCAGGTGTGCAGATGGCACTGCTTGGCTAAGCCATGCTGTGGTAGGCATCCCACATATAAAGTAGAGGAAGATGGGCACGGGTGTTAGCTTGGGCCAGTCTTCCTCAGCAAAAGGAGGAGGATTGGCAGCAGTTAGCTCAGGGCTAATCTTCTGCAAAAAAAAAAAAAAAAAAAAGAACTTACATAAAAAAATAAGTAAAAGCATATAGTAAGCACATACTAAGTGCTCTTTCTCTTTTTCTCCAACTTTCATACCGTGTATCTTCAATTCAGGTGGCAAGCAAATAATCATATTTTATGAGCGTGTAGGGGAGGAAGACATATTCTCTAACCTCTGGGTCCTTCTGGCTGGACTATGAATTAAATTGACATGAGACAGAATAACAGGAGAAAATCAAACAAGGCTTTATCACATGTATGCATGGCAGAGACTCAGGAAAACTGAGAAACTCACCAAAATGGCAGAGGTTCTCATCTCAAATACCATCTTCAGCTAAAGACAAAGGAGGATGTTGGGGATAGTGGTTTGGGATTTCAGAGAGGAGGAAGACAATTTACATGGAGATGGAAATGTAAACGGGCCAACTACAGACAATGTGACCTGAGAGAAATGTTTTACATTATGTTACAGTTATCTTATGTTATTAGCTCCTTCCTGGAAGAGGACCTTCAATTTTAAACAAACAAGTTTAAAAGAAGGCAGTTGGGGTGTGTGTGTGGGGAGGGCCGGGGGGGTGTCAAAGTTTCTTTCAGAGTCTTTTGTTCTTAAAATTAATCAAGCCAAAGAGACACATTTTGGGGTGGCCAATTCTGACTCCCTACAAAGGGAACAAATAATAATAAAAGATTGACTAATGTTAAGAGTCTTTTCCTAGAGTACACTAATGTTTTTATAGTAACTTTTGCCAGCGTTTATAAGGCATCGGAAGTAGGTCTGATCCACAGGCAGATTACTTTGCTTTGTTCCCAGATCACTTCATAGTCAAATGCTATTATCAGCTATGAGGAAGGTAAAAGAAGACATGGCTCTTGGCAAATATATTTGCCTATTTAGAGAAATTATTCTAAGTGGATGTTTTATAGAGTATGAATCAGCACTATCATCTTCTACTTGAACGTCTTCCCTTAGAATCAGGCGCTGGAGATCAGAGAAAAACTCTTATCAATGGGACCTGCCAGAAGAGTCATCAGCTAGTCTTGTTTCCAATCGTTTTTGTTTGGTTTTTTTCTGTGTGGTTTTATCCCCCTCTAATTAATTCTGTGACCTCAGGCAAGTTGTCTTGTCTCTTATTCTCTTTTGATGCCATTCTCCATCTTGTGACCAGAATTAACCATTTTAATGCAGATCTGATTGGGTCACACCGTTCTCCTGCTTGAAAGCCTTTTGGGTCTCTCCTCTGGTCCAGATCTCGTCCTGTTATTCAAGACCCTTCACGCTCTGTCTCTGGCCCACTCTTCCTCTATTTTTTGGTCACACATGCTTTGCTCCAGAAAGGTCGAACTACCTGAGTTACTCCAAATCACTAGACTATTATCACTGCTGAAAATACCAAGGGCAGTTTCTATTTATCCTCCAAACACATCTCAAATCCTCGGTCAAGATGAACATTCTAAGAGTCCTAGGCCAGTTAAGTTTTTCATTCCTATTATGTTCTCTGTATTTCCAGTTCATTATGATGCCAGATATTATCCAACTCTTCAAGGTTTCCCTGTCTTGAGGAAAGTGCCCATAACCACCTGGATGATCTCAGACTCAGGGGCTAGTGTACAAGGACCACTCTTGGGGATGGGGGTAGGGAGGGCACAGCCGCACTTGAGATCTTGTGGGTGTAACTTTAGGAAGCAGAAGGTGCTAAGTGAAGGTTCGTCTTCCTTTATTCTTTCACTTCCAGTAGAAACTACAGGCCCATGGTGACATCTAATCACAATTCTTTTTTACCTTCTTTGGGTCACCAATTAGCAAGGTACGATTCCTTGTATTTCCTCCCTCTCCATCTCCAGGGGTTGATGGAAGATGGCCTAGAGGCCAAATATTTCTATTGTCTGTTTTTGTACAATTTGTGAGTTAAGAATGATTTTTACATTTTGAAATAGATGAAAAAAATCAAAAGAAGAATATTTTTGATATGTGAAAATTATATGAAATTCACACTTCAGTGTCCATAAATAAAATTTTCTTGGAGCACAGTTATATCTATTTGTGTACATATTGTCTATGGCTGCTTTTGCACTACAATGGTAGAGTAGCTATAGCAGAGACCATATGGCCCATAAAGCCAAAAATATTTACACTTTGGCCCTTTATGGAAGAAGTTTGCCGACTTCTGCTCTAGATACTGCATTTGGTGAGGTCAAGGTTGTCTTGTGCCTAGTTTCATGCTCCCAGAGCTTGGGACATGGTTGGCTCATAGTAAGTACTCAATAGATATTGGATGAACAAAGGAATGAATGAGAGGTGGTTGAACTATTTTACATTCCAATATCCATTCCAATTTTAACATTCTATAACTCAAAAGCACACTGCATGTCACTAGCATCTGGACATTTTTTCTTGCAAGTAGTAGTTTTACATTTAGATTCTGATCTCCGTGAGCATTATTTTGAAAAAGGAGAGGTATAAAATATGATTAGCACCACTTCAATAATTTATCTTTTTTCTAGTTGCTATTTTTTAACTAGCATATTTACTCTTTGTTTGATACGCCAGGTAAATAAGCCAAGATAAATCAGTTTTAATCAACCAGCAAATGAAAGAAGCTAAGTTATTCAAGATGGTAGGAAATGGGGTGGGAGGGAAGAAGGAAGGGAGGGGACAGAGTAGCAGATATTTTTAGGATCTGTCACTGTTTTAATAGCTCTGCTGTTATCACTTCAGAAAGGTCCACATTTGGGATCATTTACAGCTAATGGACATGTGTTGAGAGGTGTATGTAGGATGATACGTCATGCAAACGTGAAAGCTAAATGTTTGATTTTGCCTGACCAGAATGTGGACCAAAAGGGAGAATCTACGCCAGTTACTTTAAGTGCCTCCACTCATAGCTAACAGGTGTCCCAAGCTCATTTGGGGTGTTTCGATGTATACCAAAATTTTCCCTTTGAAAAGGAGTTTGCCAAGAATATGAGGTCAAGATGATAGTTTAAATGATTCCGGTTCCACAGGGCCCCAGGCTTGGCCTGCAAGAAAGCCACCGTCCTTTCAGCTTAGACCTTTAGACAGCCTTTCTCCAAATCCCCAGTCTCGTGACTTGGATTCATCTAGTTCTTGCAAGTAAATTCTCAGGGCTCTAACCAGTGCTTGAAATCTGAGAATTCGTTATGCTAACTCTGCTTTCCAGGGAAATTGTTTCTCCAGACATGTTTGTGATTTGACTACTTTTGATGAAAACACAAGTGTTATATCCTGAACTCAGAACACCACCTGGGGAGAGAGTCACCTGAATTTCTGCAGCTTTCCTCCTCTCATGCACTGCATTGATAATAATGATGGCTTACCATTTTTGTGCATATTTTGGCCACTGTTCCAAGAGCTTTTCATGCGCTAACCCACTCACTCCTCTGAACAACCCATTGTATAGGTGCAGACACTGAAGTACAGAGATAACTTGCCCGATTATTCATTTAACAGTTTTATTGCATACCTGTGTTCTCCTGGGTCCTGTTCTGGGCACTTGGGATACCTTCATAAACAAAATATGCACAGGCCTGTGACCTCATGGAGTGTATATCCTCCTATCTAACGTCACATAGCTGGTAAAGTGGGAGCTAGAATTTGAACCAGGCATTTAAGCCCACTGCAGGGTAATGCCACTCAAAATTAATTTACATCTTCCCCATATGACTCCGTGCCTGACTCCAACACAGCCCCTTGTTTCGGCTCCCTCCGCTAAGTTCCCTGAGCTCCTGGTTTGATGCCACCCAATTTGTTTTAACTTTTGTGAGGCACAGTTGCAAAAATGGTTATTCCATCAATGGATTTATCTCCCTTCTCTCTTCACAACCAACATTTCCTTTCTTTTCTAGCTACTGTAAGTCATTAGAGGCAAAGAATGAAAGCAAATGATTAAAAATGAATGCAGGTAAGGATAGGGCTGGGGCATGAAACCACAGTCATTTCTTCTTCTTTCTCCTCCTTGATCAAGTTGTCCACCCTGTTCCCATGCATTTAAGCTGGTCCAAGGTAAATGTGGGAAATGAGCAGTGTTTGCAGCAATGTCCTGCATCCCGTTCCTGCTTGTTCCCCTGACAGGTCTCCGCTCATCCAGTGTTGACTTGTGATTCTGCCTCTGCTCTTTGTGTGGGGAACTCACACACTTATTGCATTTATTTTTAATGGACTTCTATGGCTCACATCCTTTCAAGAACTGTGGATACAGAATTAGGGTTTTGGAATGACCTTGGGTCCCAGTTTGCCTGTTTCACTCTTGTTGTGCCAGCATAATTACAAATAGCTTCCTTTCCCTTTCATGTATATCCCATTTTGATAAGGTCAAATGATATGGTGATGTTAGGTAATACCTTTTCATGTTTCAAGGTACCCAGAATAACATAGCCCACCCCTGGAAGTTCCTGGGGCCCTGACCCTGGACCAACCAAGTTGCAGCTCACCCTGAGAGGGAACTGGAAAAATGCCCCCTTTATCATTCTGATCCACCATTTCTCCATACAGAGAGCAGAACTAAAGCTCACTTTTCTCCCATTGTTCTTCATACATATCCTGATATAGTGAAGCTCACGCATTTTCAAGAGCTTCTACCTATATCGCTCTTCTGTCTCTTGGCTGAAAATGCCATCATTTGTTGGCATTTCTATATTGCAAATAAAAAGTGAAAAATGAGAGAGATGGAACATAAACTCTGTATCCAGTCACTGAGAAGTTTTTGTAAAAGTTTGAAGGGAAAAGTTGCTGAAATTATTGTGTAAAATGAGTCTTGTTTTTAAGTGGAGATTTCATTTGTCCACGTGAACCCAGCAATAGCTAGGTGCTCATAATTTTCCGGGGGAAGGACTTTAAGATGGTTGGAGTAAAAGGTCAACCCAAAGCAAAGAACGTTTGGGGATTTATCGGGTCTTATCTGCATCCAAGAAGATGCCTCAGGGACTCTCCTTATAGTAGGTTGTCTACTCTAAATCTGAATTTGTCCCTGCTTAACCACTAACTAGTAGTGCAACTGTAAAGAAGACACTTAAATTAGGTGAGCTTGGGTCCTCATCCATTATCTGATCCTTCAGCACACACTTACTGAGGGACTAGGATGAGATGTCTGTAATATACTTTAAAAGATTTCACCATAGGTTTTGATATTGTGTATCGGCTGAACTCACATCCTACTTACCACTACCACTTTAATCAGAGATGCTCACCCAAGGGGTGGTCGCTGGGAATGTATCAAAAAAACCAAATTCCAGATGTGGGTATTATAAGCACGTCGTTCACACAAATCTCTGCTCAATGCCAGACTTTAGCTAATGACCAGTCTGTCTGTAAATTAGTAGTTTGTTAATCAGCATAAGGAGTGTTTGGAAGGGATGTTGATTTAGAGCATTTGAGAGACGTGACTTGGCTAAAACATTTTGAAGACGTCTGCACCCTTGTGGTTAGATGGCATAGGAATCCAGCAAGGGCTGTAGCTTTTACAAAGGGGTTGACAACAAAGGATTAATATGTAAAAGGCCTTATGTCCAGTTATTGGCTTTGAGCGGAGTTTCTCAATCTCAGCACTATTAACATTTGGGGCTAGATAATTCTTTGTCTTGGGGGCTGTCCTGTGCATTAGAGGATGTTTAGTAGCAACCTTGGTTTCTATTCACCAGATATCAGTAGAAACCCTCTGTCTTCCCCTTCATTTTTGTCCGCCCAAAATGTCTCCAGACATTGATAAATGTTCCCTGGGGGTGCAAAATCGCCCCAGTTGAGAAGGACTAGTTTAGAGTTAACTCGGGACCAACTAAAAGGAATGTTGACTTCTGACAATGGACAATTATTTTGTCTATCTTGAGTAAACCTTTCATAGAAGGTAGTTCTAGATCCCCTTAAAGGACAGAGCACCGAGGTGTCCTTGGGCTCACAGAACATGTCTTCTGAGCTTTTCTGTGCCTACTTGCTAATAAATGTTTACATTAATATCTGTGTGAGGGGGAGACAGATTTGATCTGACACTTGGCTTGATTATAACTGGTTAGTGCGCTTGTTGGGGAAATAATTGAACCTCTTCCACCTTGAACTTCTTGGTGCCTACCACTGCCCACCACAAAGAATCTAAGGATTGTGACCAAATTCCCTCTGGTCAGGTGTCAGCAGGGGTGGACAGTGGCTAATAACTGACTTGGCTGGTACACAGAGCTGGTCAGAACTCTTCGGCATAAAACTCTAGGCTCCAAGGGTAGGAAAGTAGGACAAAGGGATGCACAAAAGAGAAGAAAGATTCCCCCTCCCACCCTCTCACCCCCAACACACACCTAACTTGGATATAATTTTATCACTGATTTGTCTAGAGATGCTCTGAACCACCTTGCTGTGGTTCTTTCTGTATGAACCACTTGTCAACTGGCTTGAACCCGTGGGAAGGAATGGTCCTATGGAAGCACACTTTTTTTGAGTTAAAAAGCCCTGAGTTATCTCACTGTTGGTCTCAAGGACACAGAAGGCTGGGGCTTTGTTGACCCCCTCCCCTAGAGTCTCTCTGGCAGAGATCTGGAAGTCATCCAGAGCTCCCTACCTAATGGAACCACATGCACAGCTCATCATAAAAATCAAATGTCCTTCTGTGGTTTTCAAGCGCCCCGGGGAATTCGTGCAGACCCCTGAAGTAAATTCGAATCGCTCAGTCCTTCCTTAGCTCCCCCTCCCTGGAAACTTCCACGGGAGCTGCTTGCGCAGTCAAATAACTTGGCAGGCCAGTGGGGTTCTGACTTTCAGAGCAGCGAGGCCCCAGCCCCGAGCCTCTGTGCTGACCATTCCCCTTCGCATCAGCTCCACCAGGCGGCTCCTGGCTGGGAGGAACACCACTGTCCCGCAGTCCCTGGGGGCTCTGCTGCTCTCTTGAGGGGAAAGTGAACAATTTAATTGTGTCTATGTGGGATACATAATGAATGAGCCTGAATAATTCAAGACAGGATGTCAGTGAAGAGGACACAGCCAACACCTGGGCTGGACAAAGATTTCTTTGGCTGCTTCAGTGAGGGGGGCAGGGGACGTGCAGTCTTCATTTTACCATATTGTGCTCCCAGCTGCAAACAGTCTAAACTACAGGGACGGGGACAGGCTCTTTCCCGTTTGAGAAGACAACTATGGCTGTCTAGATGTGTGTGTGTGTGAGTGTGCATGTGCTCCTGTGTGCTTCCTTGCCAAGACAAATTCTGATGATAAATCTGGCACTTTTAGAAAGACACGGGTCTGTATCCCTTTACTCAACCTCAGACTTGCGTCTGAGAAAAATATTAAGGAAGCCGCAATCTTCTCTAAAGTTTTGTAATAATGATAATAAAGGGGACCCCCACCAAGTTCAAAGAGGCTTTTCAACTGGATGGTGTGATCAGAATCTTTGCTGATGGGAGAGTGGGGATCTCCTGGAATTCTGCTGCTTGGGGAGAAGACAGGAATAGTAAAGTCAAACTCCTCGCTCACCTGAAATAACCCTGAAATTGAAATTATTTGATGACAGTGCCCTGGCTTTTTGCAGCCGGGGTGTCACATTTTATTTAAGGGGCTGTAGATTTTATAGCTTCTGAGAACTTATTATTTTGTTTTCCTTCCATTAAATCTCAGAACGTAATAAGATGAAGAATTAAAGTCAGTTCTGCAGATCATTACCAAGAATTTTACAGGAATATCTTGAGAGATGTCACAGCATTTATTTCAATAGCCAAAAGAAGAGATAACCATTCATTTAGAGCTAGGATCTCTCTACCTTCACCATCTGTGCCCCTTCCACGAGTTCTACTTTCAATCTTCAGATTGTTTATCTTGAGACAATGATTGTTATCTTTGTTGGCCAAATGAAAATCCCGTTCACTCTCCAGTAAGAAGCACGCATACACCTATTCAAAGTGTGTACAATTTCAGGTAGCTCACAGACTCCCTGAAGAACCCCTCCCTATCTCTGGTCTCTATACAAAGGAAATTTATCCTGAGGGAAAGACAGTGCCATATTTTAAATGATCGTCAACTCACATAATTTGATAAGAATTGTAAGAAGGAAGCTGGAGTGACAGTTTGTGCTTACAAGAATAAATCCGGGCCACTTAAAAAAATTATCGACTTTAGGAAATGCTTAAAAGACACTTTCAAATCTCTCTAGTGGTCCTGCAAGTGCCCGATAAGGGGAACAATGAGACAGACTAGGAAATGAAGAGTAGGACGCAGAGCTGCCTCATTCTTAGGATTCTGTACGAGCTGGGAAGTAAAGAACGTTCTCCTAAAGAGATGCTTCTCTCATTTCTGGCCATCAGCTGCCAACCTCTCAGGTGAGACGGAATCAGTGCACAGTATCCTTAGTGGTCTGCTTCGTTGGGAAATATCATCCAGAATAATTAAGAGCATTAATTTAAAAACTCTAGATGGACTATGGACATCTTGTTCTTTCAGAGAACTAACACACTGCAAATTTTCTGGCATATCAGAGCTTATGTCCCCTGTCAATTAAAAGAATGTGGCAATCAGTCATAAAATGTTTAGCTCGGGAGGTGCCTTAGAAATCATTTAGTTCCTCCCTCCCCTTGGACAGATGAGCAAATTGAGACACAGGCAGGAGAGAAGGACAGTGTCTTGCCCAGGTCACTTAGTGAGTTGGTGGCAAAGACAAACGATATCCATTGCCAGACTCTCAATTGGCACGTCCCCACGCTGTCTCCATTTTGACCATTACCCCGTCAACTTAAATGATTCAATTGCTCCAGTTTTAAATAGGTTCTCGTGATTAAAAAAAAAAAATACAAAATCAGACTAACTTTCCATGACTCACTTTTCCAAAATGTTTTGTATCAATGTATCATGTATAAGGCACATGTATGAGTTGTAGCCGGCCCGCAGCCAAGATTCCCTAGGCGGGAAGCGCATGAGGGAAACCCTGATACTGAAGAATCGGTTGTGGAGCCTTTTAGTAAATCGTTGTTTATAAGTTCCATGTTCAAGAGAAAGAAAAATTAAGGCTTCATGCAAACCACAGAACAAAAGTTGACATTTCCAGTGAAGCAAGAAAGCAGGGACTTTTTAAAAATGGGAGTAGGGGGTGGGAGGAAGGAAAGGGATTCTTAACGGTATATTGTTTTCTGAGCTCTACCAATTAGCAAACATCTCTTATAAAAGGAAGAAAAAAGAGGGAAGGAATTTCATGCACTGAAATAGCCCCAGTCAGCTGCAAACGCTCCAGGCTTCTGCTACAAAGCTTTCATCCCCCCTCCCTAACTCTGGCCATTACATCAGTCCAAGTGCATCCTGGGGGCTATTGTCATGCTGATGAGACTGGATTCTCCCACTGCCCAGGGAGACATTCCCACCACAGACTGGCTCTGGGGCTCATTCAAGCTGTGCTGAATTGCCCTGGAGAATAAAAGATGCAGCCTTAATTAACTACTGCACTCAGCTCCCGATCACAGCTTGATTGTTGTGCTGGCTGCACTCTCTGCTCAAGAGGAAATGCCGGGGCTCCTCGGGCAGACCCAGCGCTGGGAAGTAGGGCTCTCCTTAGGGAGCTGCAGTTGCGTTCTGTCTTGTTTTGAAAATAAAATATCATAGGGTCTTATGTCTCTGGATCACTGGTGTCCTGTTTTTCAAAAAGAAACAAACTCAGTGTCTGTTATTATTTCCCTGCCCTGCTCCTGGGATCTACTCTCTGCGTGTATCTCCCAGTGAGGGTCTTTCCCGTGCATTTTCGAACTCCGGCAGAGAACTCAGCTTTATTCTCAGCTCTGTCTTTATTTTATTTTAATAGTTTCTGGTGCTGTTCATACTGGGGGAAATAAAAGATCCTGATTTTTTTTAAGCTATTAGATTTGGGGCTAGATCTGTTTGTCTGCAACCTCTTCACCAAGAAGATGGGTGGGAAGTCAGTAACAGTCACCTCTTTTCACCGTGTGGCATCTCATCTTTAATCCCCTCTAAAATCGTAGCCATAGGAGATTGGCTTGATTTCTTATAGTTGTGCTTTTTTCTTTAATTACTGTAAAAAAAAAAAAAAAGGTGTTCTTACTGGTGTATCAGACAAAATCAAGTTCAGCAGTTGTAAAGATGCTGCAGCTGGTGGGCTTTATAATCTCTGAGTTCTGTGAATTCTGTGATCGAGGAGGCCCCGGGGCCAGGATAGGCATTCCCATCACCCCTGAAGCCCATGAAGCATGTTGCTGGATTAGGCAGTGCAGTGGGAAGAGTCAGCCAGGCTTTTAGCATGTGAGCCTTAAATCTCTGACTTTCTCTCCTTCCTGGTAGCATCTCAAGCGTAGCCTATCACATCCTCCTCTCCAACCTCCCTCCACTATTCTCACTCTTAAGTAAAATCGCCGAGAGGCTTTGGTGTCTGAGGATAGGAGATAGTTTCTTGGAAATGATTTCTCTTTAGCATAATTTTAATGATCAGGTGAAGGTTTTAAGAGATCAGAGATCATGATGTGTTTTTGCCACCTACTATCATTCTAGAGGGATCAATTTGCAAGGCCGGTGTCACAGGGCCATTTGTTTCCTACTGAGTACAGGATCTGACCACTCTAGGATATGCATCTATCCAGTATGTGGTCCCACTTTCTCATTCAGCGTGCAAGACTTCCCATGGTTATGGTCAAAAAGAGAAATCCTAGTACATTTCCAGTCCAGGGCTTATTTTTCAATAAAATTATAAAACATTTAACGAACAACTCAGCATAAAATAACTTTCAGTATAATGAATCACTATATATTTAAAAATGATATACAATTAAGAAGTCCTGGGTCCAACTAGGTACCTTAGTCACTAATCCTGAACTAATTAAGCTTGACTTTCCTATAGCTTGAGTAAAATGTTCTTATTCCCCTCATCAAGAATCTTTATAGCCCAAGTCAAAAGTTTTTCCTGAGCTTTAATTCTACTAGAGTTTCACCAGGCATGAACAGGTGTAGAATTTTTATCCTTATTTCTAATGACAGAGACTTACACACCTGTTCACATTTAAGAAAAACATAAACATAACATATCAAGCCATACGCTTTGGAATCATACAAAACTCTCTTCTAGTTATAGCTCAGTCTCTTATGAGCTGTGTAGCTTTGGGCAAGCCAATTATTGTCGCAGATCCTGAAGTTCATCTCTAAATTGGGTCTACTGATACCTACTTTGGGAGATTGTTGTGAGGACTGAAGGGGATAAAATATGAGAAAGTATCCGTTTTTTTTTTTAAAGATTGGCACCTGAGCTAACATCTGTTGCCAATCTTTTTTTTTCCTTCTTCTTATTCTCCCCAAAGCCCCCCAATACATAGTTGCATATTCTAGTTGTGAGTGCCTCTGGCTGTGCTATGTGGGACGCCCCCTCAGCATGGCCTGATGAGTGGTGCCATGTCCGCGCCCAGGATCTGAACCGGCGAAACCCTGGGCCTCCAAAGCGGAGCGCGTGAATTTAACCACTCGGCCACAGGGCCGACCCCAAGAAAGTATTCTTTTGAGTGTGGACTGGACATCAAGCAAATGCAAGGTTCTTTCTCTGCCCTGTCTTGTGTTCCCATGGTCTGGATTTTCTAGAACTCTGATTCCCTTCACTCTTCTCTCTATTCATGGACAGAAGCAGAGAGGGACAACAGAATTCATGGAGCATATTTTTATTCTTTCCAGAATGTGAAACCCTATGATACTGAAGGCTTCCTGATTATCCAGTCAAAAAGGGAGGAATGTTTGCAATCAAGCCTGAGGTCACAGAATTTTAGAACCAGAGTAGAAATTAGGGAAGTGGTCCAAACCCTTCATTTCATAATCTTGCTCAGTTATTCTGTGACAGCAGTGAAAAGTTGATTCTCAGCCCAAAGTTTAGGCTGCTACTTCGGTTAATTTTAACATATTCTCCCTTAAATTAGTTCCTCTGTTTATGCAGTTGAGTGTTTCTCTCCAGGCATTAAACAAAAGAACTGGATATCGAATGTATTGGAGTAAAAAGAGTCAAGCGCATCAGAGATAAACTTAACACAAACACACTAACTCAAATAGAATTTAACACACTTAAGATAGCATGCTAAAGTGATTTCACTATCAAATTAAAGGATAGCTCCATTGTCAGAAGCAGGCTCTTGACATAGGAGAAAACATGTCTAGGATTAGGGTTTTGAACTGTGTTTTTTGATCAGCAGAATTTTAAAAAGTGAAATGTTATACAGAGCCCCAGTGTTATGAAGCAGATAAAGGAAGCTGTTCTGATAGAAGCAGAGGTCAATGGAGGCGAGTCCCAATATCTGTATCATTCCATCATTCTCCCCTCATTTCCCAACTCTAACGGATGATATGCTTCCAAAAGAACATTGGACTTCATGTAAAACAGTTGGAAAGACTCTTCTGTGACATGAAACTATGAGCCAGAAGATGGGCAGAAGCTTTGCTCCCCTGCCAGCCCACTAGAAGTTTTGCGAAGCAGCTTGAAGAAAGGCTATGATCGATATGCCTCACTAAGAATGAATAACTCCCAAACTAAGCCACTTATGTAATTCATAATACTTAATGTTGGTAGATAAGGGGGGGGTAGAGTAAATAGTAAATCCAATTAATATCAGCAACATGTTACTTGATGTACTTAAAAGATTTTGCAACAGATATAGAAGGATATTTGTTAGATGGATTTACAACATCCAGTTGAGCAATTGATCACATTTTGTTGGTTGTCAACCACAGGAAGCAAGAAATGAGGCATATTTTAATATACTACTTGAATTCATTAAATTGAAACCACAGCATGAAAGTAAAGAGAGGCAGCCACCCAAATTAGGAGAAGACAGTTTAAGTAATCAAATAAATTCTATTTAATTAGTAAGTGACTCCCACTATAGCGTGGTTTCCTTAAGAGCTGGCTTCAAGCTGCAGGCAGCTGGGTATACCTGGGGCTTAGCTCAATTTAGGCCTAAATATTTATCTTCCAGCTGGATTTCTCATCTAGCACCGTCTCGGCTATTGTCTGTGCGATCCTGGTGTTGGGGGTGCACTTTCCTGTGGACGTGAGGAAAACCTGCGCCTGGTGGTGGTTGGGTGACTGTTCTCTCTGCCTTGAGTCCATTCCAATTTTTGACTTTTTCACTTTTTTAATTTAAATAATTGTTATTTTTTAAACTAATGTCTTATTTACTTTCCTTCATTCTTACTGATCCTTCAAGAGTTAGTTCAATTGTTTCCTCCAGGAGATTTCCCTGAATCCCCGGCTTGGATTAAGTATTGTCTTCTTCCTTAACACTCTCTATATACTTTATCTTTGTACTTACTGTGTTGTGTTATATTTTTGTGTGTTTTGGTCCCTGCACATCAGGTGCTTACGGTCTAGTTCAAAAGACAATGACCTACTCATCCATGTACCATTTGTGCACTATCTGGAATGTAGGAGGTGGTCAAAAAGGTCTTTCCAGAATCGTTCAATTTAATAAGAACACAATTCATGCATTGCACAAGCTTTCTGATATTTCTTTTTTGGATATTCCTTTGCCTGCCAGTACATGAACACAGGATAATCACAAAACAGTGATTTCTTATAAACTACAAAACAAACTCATTTAGAGCACTGCAAACTCCCCCCATGGAAAAAATTAGTTGCTCTCTTATTGTCTTCCCATAACAGCACTTTGAATGTATCTCCCTTAATGCTGGGATGGCCATATAATTTACCATCCAAATGTGGATATTTCTGAGAGTGAAAGTTGGCACTATCAGTAATTATACCACAACAGCAGATACGACCTGGTACTTTCCCTGGTGAGCCAGAACATAGGGTCACCCTACTTAGTACACTGAGCTTACACTCCACGATTGGTGTTAAGGTGCTTATTTTTCCCCAAGCTGTGTGTTTTTCAGGACCCAGAGCAGCATTTTATTCGTCCTCAGTAGCATGCCTTTCATGTGCTAGAATTCCACTTCGTTTGTGTTGAATGAATCAACTTTCTAAAGCTATTGCTATAGTGTCATTTCCTCACCAAAGTGCACACTTAGTCTCCATCATTCAGCTCTGCCATAAACAGATGGAATGTCAGAATTTGAGTGGCAAGAAAAATATGTTTATCAGCACATATCAAATGCCCCCAGAGACCCTCAAGAGTAACAGAGATTTATAAAACCAAAGTCTCCAGTCTATAGGATGGGGCATTTGATTATAGCTGTGACTGTGATGCCAGCCGAATCAAGGGGCAAACGTGGTTGTATTGAATTTCTTTTGTAATTTATTTTTTCAGTCTCCTATTGAGGGAATAGAGCATGGAGGTTATGATTGTGTATACTGAAGACCAACTCAAGCCTTGGAATTTTGGTCTTGCTAATTACAAACATCCTGTGCTTGAGTACGGTCCTTTACTTTCCATGCCTCAGTTTTGTCATCTGTAAAATGGGGATAATGCTATCTCCCTTCTCCTCCTGCTTAACTTCTTCCTCTTCCTCATCCTTATTATGCTTGCAGGATTTAGACTGTCCCCAAGAGCCTAGGTCTTGTTCCTCTGTGTATCATAAGCATTTGGAGCAGTGAGTAGACATAGCAGACACTCAATGTTTGGTAAATAAGTGAACGAATGAATGAATGAATGCATGCTATCCTCAACACATGAAGTCCTGGTCTCTGTGTGTTCTGCTCTGGTTAGATATATTGTAAGTAAAGCCTTGATTGTTCAGTCTTTTCAGGTGTCCTCATGTGTACATGTTTTAGGAGCACCCAAAAAGGTCTACTTAGGAAAGGATGAGGAGCAATGGTGAGGCGTTTCAGGCTGAGAGCGATCATGCCCTTTGTAATCTTCTCCACTGATAGTCTCAGAATCAAATAAAGTCCTTCAAAATTTTCAGAGAGCAAAACAGAGTTTCCAACATATCACCAAATCAATCAATGCTGTTTTAACGCTCTTTTAAAAGTAAAGATCCTTGCAGTGTTTGCTTCATAATGACTCAGACATTTTTAACCAAGGAAATAAAAGAGGCAAACAACTCCACTAGGGGACATAGCTTAGTGGTCTAAGACTTTGGTTAGAAACAGGAGACTCCCTAGAATCGTGAAGTTCAAATTACAGCCACATTGACTCACTCTTTCATCTTTTTTTGAGATAAATTAAGTTGCATTTGGTTTATGGTGGGACAGTCTTTTGGAGAAGGTCTCTAAACACCCAAGTTTCGTTTGCTCTGTTTAGGACATTATAGACTCCAGAGGCATTCTTTTTTTCTTATTAGAAGATGGTTTGCTGTAATTTGGCTCCAAATTCTGGTACTTGGCTAAAATGTTGGGAAAACAGAGAATTGGCTTTCTCCTGCAGTCTATTAGACACTTAATAAAACACAGATGATTAAGAGTCCTCTTTCTGCTTCCCAAAGGAGAGCTTGAGACTGGGTAAGAAACAGAAGAAATGGAGTGACGAATTTCAAGATGGTGCTTTAAAAGTAGGGCTTAGCAGTAGGGTTAGAAAAATAGCTCTCAGAACTTTTAAGCTGACATGGAGAAGCATAAGAATATTTATTTCCAGTATATTTTCAGATAAAAAAGTAATAGCACCAGTGCTTTTGCCTCTGGGCAAAGGAACTAAATAATAGGTATAGAAGTGATTACTGGATTAGCGGAGATATAAAAGAAGTAATTCCTGCTTGAAAAAGGAGTCCAAATCTATAAATACTGAGACTTTGAGTTTCCAGGTAAGATTAATTTGAAAAATACTCTAAAAAGAGTCAGGATCACACATAAACGTACACTGACCACACATTTGCATTTTGAGGACTTTAAAAAAAATTCTCTACATATCCAGGCAGAAAATTTAGGTGATGTACAAAGGGACCAAAGTAAGCTCTTTCTCCTTAGTAATACTTAACAGTAAGGTAACTTTGGAATTCCTACAGAGTTTGGAGGGGTAAAAGGCAAGGTTCAAATATTCCACGACATGCCATGTAGTCACTCATGAGCAAAAGCAACAGAAAGATTCTTGGATGTGAAAATACAGAAAATGTGAACTATTTGTGTACACTTTTGATAAAACTACTTAGATTTACTCTAGAAATATTAGAAGTAAATGAAACTGATGGAAAAAACGTAATATAAAGGCTGTAAATGGGAATTGAAACCAGTTATTTCTGTCATCTAATACAGATGAGAGTAGGAACTTAGTAAATTCTTGTGGAAAGAATTAGATAAAAATATATATACACACATATGTGTATATAGATATGTGTGTGTGTATATATGTATATGAAATGATGCAAAAGCCAAAGAATACTTTTAAAATGTTACGTAAATAAATTGTGTTAAACAAAATTTAGAAAGTGTCACATGTGTACTTGCATGCCTTTGGGATCCATCATAGCATTCACTCAAAGCCATGCTTCCCTGGGTTGCATCCAGCCAATGACAGAGCACAGCAGGGGAACTAGATTTGGGCTATTTCTGCCTGATTCTCTTTGCTCTATGGCTCTCCATCCATTGATTGGCGGAGATGTCTCAGAGCTGCCTTGCAGTCTGAGGCTCTTCCTTCGCACTTTCCTTTCCTAGGTGTTAGACCTGTATTAGAATGCTTGTCCCTGCTTCATCTCCCTCGTTGTCTTTCATTCAAGAAATCTCCTGCACTTCTACTTCCATCTCAGTGTCTCCTTCCTGGAAGACTTGAATTGACACAGGGTGTGTGTGTGCTCACTGATGGTGAATTCGTAGGTGGAGAAAGGAAAGGGATACTTGAAATTCTCGTTTTTGGAACATAGGCTCAGAGGTTAGAGAAATTAATACAAAATCAAAGAAAGAGGCTAAAATAGGAAGCATGAGACTAAATCACGGGAGGTCAAATGTATTGTAAATGTAAGGCGCTGACCCACCCTTCCAATTACAGTATCCTCAACTTGCTTCTTTATGGCAGGAAGTTCTTCAACTAAACCGGACTTTGAAAGATTCCTATGTTCTAGACTTAGAGCTGCATGTCTTGGGAATGTTTTGGTAAATCCTTCCACAAAGGTTTCTGAAGGTTTCTTTTCCCCTCTCTGGGTACATAGTTTCATCCTAGCTTAGAGGAGATGGGCTTAAAACAATTCCCATCAGGCTCTTATCAGCTTCCAGTTGGGCCAACTTCTGACCATAGAGCTACTCAAAAAAAAAAAAAAATTCTTTCAAATATCTTGTCAGGTTTCAGCCAGGACAAACAATAAATATTCCTGGCACTATTGAACAACCCCAAGGACACAAGAGGCATTCCCCAAAGAGCGTGCAAAAGATACTGCTCTCTAAGGCCCAGAGCTCCCAAATATAACCAAAAGAAAGACTTCGACATTTCCCCTGAGAGCGGGCAATCGTTGGTAGGACCATAGCCACAAAAGGGCGTAACCCATATTTCTGTCCAGCTATAATTTTGGGGCCCCCGACATGATGGTTGCCAAGCCAACTTCTCAGGACACAAAACAAGACAAACAAGAAGGCGATAGCTTTCCCTGGGAGGGAAAGGATCGACCACCAAGGGGTAGCCAAAAGCAAATTCACAAGTCACAGTTCAAAGATTTAATTCCTACAAATGTTTTTTTTGTTTTTTTCCCTGCCAAACTAAATTTGGGAAGGAAGGGACGACATGAAATTGTACCTTCCTCTCTTGCCCAGGCAGCACAGATAGAGAACTGGGAGCGCTGACTTTGGTAAGGAGCCTCATCCTTTGCTGGCTTCTGCCAGTTTGCCTGGGATCCTGTCTGCGGGCTCTGGAGAGAGTCGGGTGTCCCAGCAGGTCTCATCCTGGTCACCTAAAACTGTAGAAGAGGGCGAGTCGTTTTCTCTTTACCCCTTTAATGAGGGCCTGGCTAAGACTCCTCTTTCTCTAGGGCACCTCGTAAGTGGATAAAGTTATCTAAGATGGTTAAAAGTTCTCTACTGTGGCCCGTCATTCAAGACGATCATTGGTAAAGTTAACCTACTTGTTGAGCCTTAAAGCAAATTTGATTCACCTGAGGCCTCGTGCTGGCTGCAGTCCAGATGAAGCTGAAGCCAGTCTGAGTCGTACCGAGAGAGCCTTTCCCACCCACCTCAGAGGCCGCAAGACAGCAGCGCGCTCAAGCGGCTCCACAGGTACCTCCCCTCGTTGTCTGTAGCTCCTGGGGGCTCTCGGGGGTCTCCTTTGGTCTCCTCTTCTGACACCAGAACTGGTAAAGATAAGCTGAGACATATTATAATTTTTCAGAGTTTATTTGATCAAAAATGGATTCAAATCAGGCAGCATCCAGTCCAGCAGATGGAAAGGAGGTCCGAGGAGCTGCGCAAAGTGAGACTTTTATAGGCAGGAGGAGCGGGAACCAGGAAGTGGTACTAGGCAATAAGGCGGGTTGGTTATTGCAAAGTTACTTTCCTTTGGGGGACAGCAGGGGTTTATCAGGCAGGTTACCTAACTAATTAGTGCTGATTAGGCAATTCCTGATGGACAGGTTTAAGATTCCATTTCTGGGAGAGCCAAAACTGTAATTAAGTCTCAGTTTGGTGACGTGGGACTTAGCATAAGTGACTGCATTTTGGGCCTGTTGTCTTGCTCTTAACAAGCCCCATCCCTTAGCTATATTAGAAGGGCCATTTAAAATCCATGCATATTCATTTATCTTAGGTGCTTGAAGAGTGGGGAGAAGACATGTACAGAGAGAGTGCTTTATCGTTTGTTGGAAGTGGGATGGTTGCTTTTTCCACAGGTGATTTATACTAACTCTTCACCAACAAATCAGGCTTTGGCAGTTGTGTTTTGGCCTGTCCACTTCTTTACCCTTTAAGAGGAGTGTTTTTGATTTATAAAGATCTAGAAATTGTGCAAAAGGTTGTTTGTAGATAAAATGCTAAAGCCAGCAAGTCTCAGAGCTCATGGCATCTAGCCAGTCAGGGGTCATTTAAACCAATTCAGGTGTCTATTACCTTTTTCCAGACGGCTCTCCATGATCTCCCATTCTCTCTCTCACCACCATCTATGCAGCTGGAAGAAGAGGGCTCCAAGATAGCAGGGCTGTAGGAGAGAAGGCATCCAGGTCCATGAGACGTTTGAGGGAGAGGTGCCCAGGGCCACCTACAGTGGACTTGGCATATGTGACAAATAAAAATCTTGGTTGGGCTAAGCCACTAATATTCAGAGGTTGTTTATTTCAGGAGCTAGTATTAATTATAACATAGGTCTCAAAACTGTTACTTAATCTTTCTGTTGATGTAAATAAATACAAATTTTAAACATTACTGATTTCACAATTTAATTTTCACTCTTTTTCTATAGGAATATGATGAGATCTCATTGTCCTGCCCTTTCCTTAAGAGATATTATTTGGTTCTTTGGATAGATCAAGTCTAATTTGATACCAATTTTGTTAGAAAAAGTTCTTACTGCAGAATACCATATTGGATTAGAGATTAGGGAATTGAAAAGTCAAGTTTGTTTTATAACAAAAAGCAGTGAAGATCAGACAAGTTTTCATGAGTACATATTCTTTTTCCTGGCATATAATTTATATGAATATATTTTAACGGACAATTTTGGACCATCCATCACAGAGCATCCAAAGAAAATAGAGAAGTTCAGTCAGTGGCATGGTGAGATTTTTCCAAGTTGTTTAGTTCTGTATAAAGAACAATATTTGGAATATTTACTAAACTTTTCAGTTTTCTGTCAAGTTTTGGAATAACATAGACAATGCTTTCACTGGTCTCTTAGGTAAGGGCTGAAAAAGTATTAGGCCACAGAAGTAATTTAATATTTTTCCCTTTCCCCAGCAAAAACATTAGCGCCTAAAACATACAAAGTCAGCATTTTTTGTTGTTGTTTGCCAGAAATTATCATTCTTCTCTAGGAAAGTTGGCCCAGAATTTGATAATCCCCACAGAACGGTCAAAAATAAGAATTGAAATGCTGAAGAATTAGGACACTCTATCCATCATGACATTCCAATCTCCTCTTGTTGAGGGGAACCCACAGAGTTACAAGCCCAGGTGTTCTGGTTAAGGGGGATAGTAGCTGGGTACGTGGCTGTGTCTACAAGTCGCCTCTTTATCCCATAGGTTTTACATAGAAACGCTTCAACTGTCATGTCCTCTCTCAATCCTGGTACACAAAGTTGGATTAACACCTGTATGTGTTAATAAAGATGTAGCATGCTCACTTATCTAGACTTATTCTTCCATGTCAGTCTGGGCCTTGCAAGATGCTTTGGAAGAACTTAATAGGGAATATTTATTGTTTTAACAAATTAAGGAATAAATTGCTATCTCACTATGTTCAGGCTTGGTAGGTGCTGCTTAATTATGAGGGGACTCCACAAACAATAGAACCCCCCGATTCTTGGTGACCCACATGCAGAGCTGCCACGTGGAACTGGCTGCTTGTAGAACAGCTCCTAACTAGGTGTAAAGGTCATCTCCCCTTTTGCCATAACATTATGATCAAAAACACGAACGCTTGCTTTTAAAAATAACTCCTTTGGCACTGAGAGGGACAGAAGAGAGAAAAAAGAATGAGAAAGTCGAGTCATAAGTTTCGCTGCTCTTCCTGCCAATATATACAAACCCACATCCAAAACACAGCTCATTTACATGCCTGTTTATTTTGTTTTCATGGCCGTCTGGAAGCTGGGACCTTTCTTTTTTTCTTTTTCTCCAAACTGACACAAAGAGATAGGAAGATAAACTCTGACCCTGCTCACCTCCCCACCATGTCTTGGCCTTCCCATCTCCACCTGGCCAAATGTCCTTGTCACCAAGAGACTTGGTGTTTGTGGAGGTGTCTCACTGAAGAATTGGAAAGAATATTGTGAATTCTTTGGTTTATAAATTTTGAATTGGTAGTTTTTGCTCTCAATTTTGCTCCCAAGAGTTACAAATTCTACTTGGTTTGAGGAAGATTTGAAGTCGGTGGAAGGAACGTAACAGGAGACTAAATCATTGCATAGAAATGAGGACTTTGAATTTACGCAGGTTTTAGAGTAGATTACATCATCTCTGAGCAGCCGTTATTGACAGGTTTTTCTTCTTATTGTTGTTCACAAGCCCCTACTCTGTGTCATGATTGCTCTAAGTACTTTATAAATATTAGCGTATTAAATCCTAATAATAACCCTACGAGCTAGGTACTGTTATTATCCCCATTTTACAGATAAGAAAATGAGGCTCAGAGAACTTAGGACACTTGTCCAAAGCCACACAGCATGTAAATGGAAGAGACTGATTCCAGCCCAGACAGTATAGCTCTCCAGCCCTATTCTCTTTACCATTCTCACCATTTGCTCCTTCTCCATATTCCTTTCCTCATGAAACTCCCTCTTTGTAAACTGGACACCATTTTCCTTCTTGGATACACGACACATCCTTGATAGAAAACTTTCCTTTAGAAGTTTTCTTTCCCAGCATTGAGTCATTGTCATCTCTCTAGGCAACTACTCATTCCTCTGATCCTACAGCACCTACGTACTTCTAAGGAGGGGATTTTTGAGGAACTGAATCCTCCTAAAATCACATCCCTGCTTTACAGCCCACAGTCTTGTCTCATTGAGTTACTAGTTTCTCTCTCACCTTCTCCTGATTTCAAAGGGCTGCATTCAGTTTCCATTCCATCTTTTAGAACATGGCAGGGACTAATTTCTCTGTTCTCCACTACTCCTTTCCTTTCCTAAACAAAAATGATAGAGATCTGAGTGGAGGTAGAAAGGCCTTACGGGGAGTAACAACCAGGAGGCCCAGCATTGCCTCACTGAGTGAGAAAAATTCTCTGGTGAAAGATTTTAGATTTTTCAAGGAGAGTAAGAAATCTCCACATAAATCTCTGCAAACTCAGCTTGAACACAAAGCAGAAGGAGCTTTGAAAATGGGCTTTGAACTGGGCATAACCAACAACCTGTGCATGCAGTCATTTATTCTGGAATTGTTCTGATGAAATGTAAACTCAGCGGCGAAATGGAGGCTGCATGCTTTGGTGTTCTTGGCCAGACCACGTCTATGGTCTGGAAGAAGGATGCCACGAACGAAGTGATATTAGTTTGTTGTAAAACCAGCAGTCTCCAAAGGCTTCCACATAAAACAGGCCCTTTTTTCTCTAGGTCCACAGCTCCCCATGTTCACGGCACATTCTGCCATTGCGTATGCTCAAGTAAATAGCACACTTTCCTTGGCTTTTTGTTGCACTTAAAACAGCCTGGTCCAGAGCATCTGAACCCTCGTGATCTGGCCACTCCCGATCTATCTAGCGTCATCCTTTGCTGTTTTCTCCTTTCAACTGCGTGATCCTACTGTATTTTAATTTCTCTCTGAGTCTTTGTAGCCCCCTGTCTTTTTATCTTTGCACTCACTGTTCCGTCCTTTTGGAATTAGTACTCGTTAACAAGCTGCTGCCTCATTTTTCACACAGCTACTTCCACTCCTCAGCCTAGATCTTACCTAACCCTCGGAAGCTTTTCTGCCCTGCCGCCTGCATGGATCAGGTGCCCTTGAGTGTGTTTGTCCCCTCAACATATTTATCCCACCACGTGGTGGGATTGGTGCGTGAGCATTGAATTGATCAAGTCAGGACATGCTTTAGAAAGAGGGAGCTATTAATACATATGCTGGGACAACACACGAAAATAAGGACTGTCCAGGGATAGCAGGTCTGTCTGTCAACTACTTTGGAGGTTTTGTTGAATTGCTATCCCCCATTGTTTATAACTTGCAGGAAAGGAAGAACCGCATTCATATATTGTTTTCTGCTTATTTCCTAGTTTTCTCTATTGTTGTATTGCTTAATGCATAAATGGAGCTCAAAAATAATAGCTATTGTACACAATAACAAATATATGTATAAATATACAAAAGCATACACATACGAAATAGTAAAGTAGTATATTTATAAGCAAGTATGTAACAGCCCAATGCAAAATAGTGTGTGTCTATGCCAGTTGTCTGTCAGGCGGTGAGTTTGCTGCCATAACCTGAAATACTGATTTTTATAATTCTCATCTTATGGATGAGGATGGTGAGGCATAAAGAGGGTAAATGAAGAGCCCAGATTCAGCCTCAGTCCATCAGAGGCTAAACCGTGAGTTTCGGCTTTGCTGCTTCTGCTTTCCGCAGTCTTCTCGGCAGTTTCCAAGAGCCATGCTAACATGTTGCTCCCTTCATTTTGTCCGTCAGCTCTCCAGCAGCCAGTACAGGTCGCCATTTATGTGACTTATAGTTATTCTGAATGGGAAGGAACCTGAGGAGAGTACAAAAAGAAAACCCAAAACGGAATGTTTCTGTTTGCTAAGGTTAGGGGAGATATTGGAAAAAAAAGGGAAAAACCCCTAAAAATTAGACTAGAAGTGTTTGAATGAAAGAATCTTTCTGGCCAGGAACAGGTGATCAGGATCAAGCTATCTGAAATTCTTCATGGAGTTTGAACAAACACACACGCAGCATCTATCACTCAATGTCGTCAGTGTGACTGTTATTTCTGTTTCCAGCTGAGAGAGTCATTACTGTGATCTGTGGAACATTCTACACAGGAGCTGATCTTTCTCTTCCTTCTCCTCAACCTCTAAGCTAGCTAAGTTCACACAGAACTTGAAGAAATCTAAACAGCAGCATTTATGTCAAATAACTTTTATCTTTGTAACTTCTATCTTGAGCTGCTTTCAACATAGAGGGATTCTGTTCTGCTTTATCTCTTTCCAGTTTGTGTTAAATGGTATTCACGGCCTGATCATATGACGAAATACACACCTGAAGCCTTGCTTACTTCCTTTGTCACTCTATAGAGTTATGCGTGTTCTGTGCGTTAGAAGTTTTTCTGATTTCCAGGTTTCCTAATAGATCATGTCTTTCCATTACGGTATGTCATAATCTGATTGGTAGAAGCTATGATTGTCTGGTGCCAAGAATAATCAAACATGGTTCAGAATATCAACCTGATTTAATCCCATGGCAAGCTAAATTGGAAACTGAATACAACTAAAGTTATAGCCCTTTTCATTCAAGGGGAACATGGAGAGGGTCATGGGGGGGCAGTGGATTGACCCCCCCACAGTGTCCCATAAGTAAGAATTTGCCTATATTGGTAGTATTTAGAGGGCACTTTTGGTCATTCAACATTAGGATTTCACAGCTTCTAAGCTACTTGCCAAGTGTGTAAATACCCATCTATTTCTGCTAAAGAACTTGGTGAAGTAGAAAATATTAAAGAATAAATGAAAGAGTTGAGAAATTCCATGATATCTCCCAAAGATGGAAACATAGTTTAGAGTTCAGATTACCTTTTAAAGAATTCTACTGTAAGATCTATTGACGTACTTCAATTATAGTTGGAGACTTAATCACCATTTTGGGATAAAAGGATCAATTTTAAATTACAGGAGGTTTGTGTCCTATAGTTGTTATTCCACTTTCCAAAATGGTGAGTTTTTATTGTGCTACAATTCAATTTTAATCTTTTTTGATGTTAAAACCTTGGCGTATAGGTCATCAATTTTTTTTTGGTAGTATTATTTTTTGTCAAAGGTGGAAAATTTTAGAATTGTTACGATTAATAAGTTACCTTAAAGAATACGGGAGAACTCCCTGGATATTCTGTGTGGTGCTCTGATTTCATAGACTTTCATAACTTTGCACAAAGTTACCCAACCTTTCAGGTAAAGTTTTGCAATTATTATTATTATTTTGAGTACTTTTAGTTTGTAGAAATTCAAGGTGCCCACGGAAGTTCAGATGTATTTAGATGTTGATCAGAATCCCATAGTTATACTCTATGTAAGTGCATTATTATTCACCTAATACAACTAACATGAAAGTTATCATCTACAAACAAAACAAAATGAAGACCAACACAAACAAAAACGACAGTTGCAAGGCTTACTATATGTCAGAAACTCTTTGGAGAGCTGTGGCTACAAGGAGGAATAAAGTATCATTTCTAACCTTGAACGATTCACAGTCTAGTGGGGAGACAGAGATAAACCAATAGCTGTAATGCAGTGCAATACATTCTATAAATGAGACATGTACACAATTCTCATTCACACAGGTGAAAGGGAGATTGATTTTTCTGAGGATGTTGGGGAGAGTTACAGAAGAAAAGGAGAACTTAGAGTTCAACATTAGAGGGTGAGTTGATTCTCCAGGGAGGGAGGTGAGGCAGGTCATTTCAGGGAGTGGGACAAAGTCCTCTGGGTGAGTTGGGAGGAGTGGGAAGTAGTCTGTGGATACAGTAGTCTACCAAACTGAACAGAATGCAGAGAAAGTAGGAAATCTTGGAGGGAGCCTATATGCCAAAGGACTTACATATGATGTGGAGGCATTTAAACTTCAGGTGACCCTACCAGCTCAGGTATCATGGGATGGTGAAGACACCTGACCTGAGAACCAGACCACCTGTGGGCAAGTCCTGATTCTGCCATTAGCAAGCAAGTATCACTTGAGGCAAGGTTCTTTACCTTTCTTGCCTCCAAAATGAGGCAATTCCTGCAGTATTAAAATTCTAATTTATAGATTGAGGATAATGTTTCATCCAAAGAGATACTGAGTTAGAAAAATGAGTTTCATTTGCCTCTTAGAAGCGTATTTAATTCCTATTGTAGTAGTAGTCACCTCAGTTTATAAATAGAGCTGAATTTATATGGTGTAATCAAGCAAGGGGCTTGACATATAGGCTGATGATCTACAAATACCCTCAGCAAAATATTATAAATGAAGAATGGGAAATTGCATCCTCCAAAATTGGGAAAAGAAGAAATAATGGCCTGAGACAAAGGACGGGACTATTTTTTCAGACTAGACTTAAAAGCCTTGCTAATCTTTGAGAGCATCTGGGCTCTATTCCAGAGTCCCTAGAGGGCTTGGGAAGGGCTTCTCTGAGACGCTCAAGGGCAGGCGAGCGAGCTATTGGATTGTGGAAGAGGAAGGAGGAGTTGAAGTAATAAGCAGGCCATGGCAGTAATTTGCAGGCTGAAGTCGGGCAACAATGGGCTTCGAGAAGCTCAGACCTGATGCTGTCTTACTGGTTTCTAGCTACCCACTTGCACTCAACCTGAGAGCACCACTCCCAGGAAACACAGGACTCAGAATTCCTCATTGCCTTTTAGGGAGGTACCATTTACTGAGCAGCTACTGGATATTTGGCACCATTGTACTCACTCTACACACACAGGAAAGCCCTGAGAAGGAAGAAGGAAATGAACACACTTTGACATATATTGGACACTGACTGAGTACCGCAGGCTGTGCTGTGTGCTTTAGTGAACAGGATCGCATCTAAATCTCAGAGCAGCCCTTTCACGAAAGTATTGTATAATTATTATAATCTCCTCCTGAAGCTCATGAAGGATAAATAAAGCTGCCCAAAGTGCCCAAGCTTTAAACCTAGAACTCTCCAACTGCAAAGGCCACGTCTTGCTGCAACATTCTAGGAAGGGATTGTCAACCAATTCCTCATAGGGTTGGTTTCTCACTGGGTCATTGCTTATAATCTGTTGGAAGATTTCCCTTAATAAAAATGCTCCATTTGAATCTGTTCCTGCAGGTGGTAGAGACGCAGCCTGTAATGGCTGACACATGACCACTGGAAGGGTGTGCATTTTTCTTTCTTTCTTCAGTTAAGGCTCTGAATTGGATCCAGCTGTTCTTTGATGCAGAGGCCAAAAGACCCCAATATCCTGCTCTTTGTTTTCCTGGAAGTTATTGGCTATTGTTAGCCATGAAGGCCAGGTTGGAACCCCTTAAAAAACTAAAACGTTGGTCAATGGGTACTGGAAAGCAAGGTCTTGGAATAGTGGAGATGATGGTATTTCAAGATCAAGTCTCAGTTTCGGGTTTGGCTAAAGCCATGTGTTGACCCTCATGGGAATAGTCTGTAAATAGGCCTTAACAAAGAAGCTAACTGGACTCTTCTCACCTTTTATGTAGAATAAATAATAATGTAATAATTCTCATCACTCATCGAGTCATTATTACATGCTAAATACTGTGTTAAGCTGTTTATACACACCATCTTCATCATTTTTATCTCTAACATTTACTGAACACTTATTATATGCCATGCTCTTGTACTAAGCACCATAGTCTTCACCATCTTGTAAGGTAAATGCTAATATATTCCGCATTTTTGAGGCAAAGAAATTGAAACTTAGGTTAACTAACTTATCCAACGTACCATAATTAGTTAATGACAGAGTCGGAGGCCAGAATGGAAATGTTTATTGAGATTCTCAAAGGGTAGACATCGGTTCCAATAGGATTAAAGGAAGAGACAGGAAAAGAACAAAATGATTGAGAGGACTGAGAAGTTTGCCAACTTCTCGTACTATGGCAGCATTATGCCACTGCCCCTTGTAGCTCCTGTTCTCGCCTTTTATCTCCTGGTTTTGCAGCAAGAAGGGGCTGACCATTTGGACAGGCACGATCCTAGGCATGTTTAGAAATGGGATTCCCAAATTTCCAACTAGATAGCAACTCCAGTGAGATGACCAAGCATGAGCTTGGTCGGACAATACCTTTCTGGATCAGCTTGGTCAGAATAAGAAACTCACAATTAAACTTGGAACTCAAAAGAGATTTTTGTCTCCCAAATGTCAGATGTGACAGAGGGCTGTTGGTGAGTCACTCCCTTTTTCAAGGAATAGAGGCATAATTCCCAGCGGAATAATGAGCTTCAGCTCACTGGCGCCCAAGGAGCTAACACAATGGGCAGATGTCCGAACTCTACTGGCCACGTCCCAGATGCAAACAATAGAACCCCGGCCAACTTCTACTAAAGAGAATTTCTGAAGCCATGGTATTGCCTTGGCAGGCCAAAAATGCATTACGAGACCACAGTTATCCGCAATAGTCTCACTTCATAAAGAAGGAAAGGATCGGGGAGGGGAAGTAACGTGAGCTTACATTCTCTGATGGAGTTTGAGGAAAAGTGCTCAGAAATTTTGCCTTTTTGCCCTTTTGGATGATGGATTGCTTCAGTTTTATGAAATGCTTGTGCTAAATCCCTTCTGGGTTGGGACTACATGAATATTAATTGGTCCCAAATAAGAAGAGTGAGGCCTTGCTCATTGCCAGTCTGGGACAGTCATCATCGTTGGTCTTTTCCAGACTTGCCCTTTGTTTGAAAGGAGACCTTTTTAGTGGGGAAACTCAGAGACTTAGACTTGGGTAGGAGATTTTATTAAGCTTTCTACAGTCATCGGTTATTTTGTTCCTTAAAAATCGCATCATGTTAAAGGACTGTAATGACATTGGATTATCTAAGCAGATCCTATTTCATATCCTCTAAAACGGATGCAGATTACGAAATTTAGGATAAGCACTTTTTACAGTTCCCAGAATTTTGTCTATTTGTGTGTTTACTTTGTGTAGTACTTTCATATGTATCATCTTCCCTCAAGGTAAATAAAACAGGTATTGTTTTTCCCCTTTTACAGGCAAGACCAGCGATTAAATAACTGGCAAATGATAGATCACAGTGAGTGAGTGTCAGAACTGGGCCTTTGGTCTGAGTCTCCTGATTCCAGGCACCCTCTGTTTTCTACACAGTTCCTATCCAATCCATATGGGTCACTCTCTTCTCTCTACCACTCACTCCATTAATAAGTTCAGCCCTGGCTATGACTGCTTCTCTATAAAAAGGAGGAAAGTGGGGCCTAGACAACATTATATTTGTACAATTCACCTGGAGCCAAGGAACAACTTTTGCTTTCTTGGATGTATCAACTTTGGGCACACACCATTTCTGTCTGTGGGGGGAGATAAGAAATTATTTCTTAAGGGAATGTTTCGAGGTCTGTTTTCTCCAATGAATAGAACTCTGTCAATCACACCAAGACAATGAAAAGCAGGAAATACAGATGCATTTGGCTGTGTAGGATCAAAAACGTAAAAACATTAAAAATCACATTAGGTCGTTTAAAGGAGTTTTTTTCCAGAGCCATTGAATAGCTATATATAATTCCCTTGGGACATAATTCTGAAGACTTTTGCTAAATTAGAGGAAAATAAAACAGAACAACTCCCCCTCAACTTCCAGAAGATTCCAGCCAAGCCTGAGTTCTAACCCTTTTAGATTTGGAATGGGTTCTAACCTTGGCAAAAAAGCACTAGCCCATCCCTACTGGAAAAGTCTCAAGAGAGTCAGTTCCAGCTTTCCAAAAACTTGCAGCCCAAATATGTTTGGCTCCACATCTGAACCTTTGTAATATTTGACATCTATTAGAAATTACCAAGTCAACTTCAGAAACCTAAAATTAAGCTGTACTCCAATGGGTGTAGGAAGTCAAACTGATAAGATTGCCATATAACTTAAGCAAACATTGAACCTGACTTGAAAACCCGTGTGAAGGCTCTCTTACATTTTTGGCAAGGGCTCAGAGATCTTTGCAGATATTAATGAGGAGGAAGAGGAGGGAGATCTCATTTTTCTCTTTTAATCCATTGCTTCCACATAGCTACTGTATTCATGACCTCAGAGGAGAGAGCTCTTGAAACTAGCCTAACAATGGCCCCTGTGAAATCAGAGTTCTTTAAAAACAAGGTGATAATTTTTCCTAATCTGAGTTAACCCAGTGGAGCTGGTAAAAGAATAAAAAGAAAGTTACTACTTTAACTTCACCAAGAGACTGGCAGCCTTTAAGCTGGGAAATCCTGGAGAAGTTTGCTCACAAAGACGGAAAAGCACTTACAGATCAGATAAGATATTAATCCAATTTGGAACTCTCTAGAGAACAGACAGGAAGTGACCAATTAGAGGGATCTGTTCGGGCCTAAAAGCTGAGAAGACCCTCAAAGTGGCCAATGGACTTTTTGGTTTGGTTGGTTGCTTGTTTCTTTAAAGGATGCTACACCATAGAAAAGCTGCCTACTATATTTTGTCTCTTGAAGGCTTTGGGGGTTTGGTAACCTTGCAATTTGTTTGTGAATGTCTAAGGCTCATGGACACACTGTCTGAGAAGTAACATATGCTACATCCATTTGAGGCGGCAGGAAGTAGCAGGAAAAGCCATGGGCCTGGCCCAAGCGTTCTGCCACTTAAACAGCAGTACGACCTTGAGATAAATCACTTAATTCCTCTGAGCCTCAGTTTCTTCAACAGCAAACGGTTCTTATAATATCTTTTTCAGAGTGTCTTTGTGAAAATTGAATGAAATAATGTGTATTTAATCGCTTAACACTGTGTATGCCATAAGCACATGTTCTAGAAAAGTTATTTAAATCTATCGGAAATGCAAAATCCATCTCTCCTGCTCTCTTATCCCTTCTACTGTCTCATATTTTTTCCAGGATAAGAAAATCTAAGCTTCTCTCTGGAACAATATTTCATGATATTATGATAAGTACTGGACTCCTAATATGTAGTTATTTCTCCCTCCAAATCAGAGCAAAGAAGGAGACAAGACAGAATATATTCATTTTCATTTTTCCCCTTTCTTTCCCTTCTACTAATTTTGTTAGCCACCTTGCCCGGTTTCTTTAAATTCACTGTGATTATTTGTCTTCATTTTAAGACAGAGCAGCCAGTATATTTTACCACGTTTAGAATAAACGATTAGAGTCCTTGATTGAATAGAAATGGTATGATGTCTAAATAGTAGTTTTTGGCTGATATTGTATGATACACTGAAACTTTAATGTCCTCTAGGCAGCCCACACGAAGGTTTCATAAAAATGACAGAGAGTTCCCTCTCCCTCAAACCCCTATGTTTCCCACCCTACAGAAAGGCTCTGGCATCTCCTACACGTCCTGCTGTCAATAGGATGATAATGTTTGCTTTTACGTTATTATAATTGTGTTTTATGGGTACCACGGCAGCAAACTGAGTAACCAAAGGATTCCAACAATTTTAATCTACTGATGAATTATGGTTTTAATTTGTGTTTTAATATAATAGCAAGAAATAGTATTCCTTATAATGCCACTATATACACCTTTGTTGTTGCCGTTAACAGTAACTGCAAAGCACAAAGTTGATGACAGCATCCCTGTCAGGATATTAAGGTCCATCGCAGGAAAAGTTGAGTTTTTATTTCATCATTATGGGACTCAGTCTCTGAAAGACAGCTTTAGGTACGGTACCTGGGAGATTGGAAGGCAGGACAAAGGAGTGGTTTTTGGAGATTTTGGCATTTGGAGTCTGACAGCCTCTTTTTCCAACCTGGCTCTGTTATGAAATTGGACGAGCCATTTAACCTAAGTGTATTCTGTCACCTGTGAAAATGGAATTAGAAACCTATTTCTCAGAGTTGTTCCAAAGATTAAATGAGATTATAATATGTGAAGTGTTTGGCAAAGAGAGTAACACAGTTAGTGTGAGATGACTGGTAGCTATTAGTGGAGGTTGAGAAACATTAGGGAAGATGACAAATAATGGGCAAGACTTTCAGGATTGGCATGAATCTTGGGCTGCAGCCATGACTTTCTATGTAACGTCAATGAACCATTTGTGATTTCTCTGCTTTTCCCGCGTTATACTGTGGAGACTGATGCATTTGAGCCATTGTGGAGCCCTTGGCTTCCCACTGCTGCAGCTTTCAGAGTTTTTAAATTGACGGACCAAGTAGCTTATTCGTTTGCTGGAGAGGCCCTGTCTGTGCATAAGAGGAAGACTGAGCCTGTGTCCACGTGAAATCCTTTTAAACAAGCTGGTCCTCAAGTCATAAATGACTTCCCTCTTTCCATCCTTCTCTGTCTACCTGTTTCTTTCCTTCTCTTCCTTTGTTCCATTCATTTATATAGTCAACAATTTGTTTGCGTGCTAATTATGAGCCAGTCATTGGTTGAGACTTTATACATAACGGCAGTAAACTGTATGCTGTCCCAGCTCTCCCAGAGCTGACAGTCCAATGGTAGGGAGGGAGAGACAGGAAGTAAAGACATATAGAATCGAAGACACATTATGTTCATTTAGGTGGCAGTAAATACTAGGGCGAAATGGCTAATAGGATGGAGGCTGATGGGGCGTCAGGCTGGGGAAAATGTTTCTGATAAAGGAGCATTGTAGCAGAGATTGGAGAGGGAGGTGAAGGAGAAAGGCATATATATGGTCTTCTGGGGGAAGATCAGTAGGCAGAGGGAACAGCCAGTGCAAAGTTCTGCTGGAGGACTTGGGGTTACGCTGAGTTGAGTGTGAAGCCATCAGAGTTGGAGCCAAGGAAGGACAAGACAGAATGTAACTTTTTAGAATGACATTTTGGGACTCATTTGGGACATGGCAGTAAAGACAGAGTTAGAAAAGAACAATCATGGGGAAGATTAGAAAATTGATCAGAAAGTAGAGGATATTCTCATAAAGGAAACCTCTGCATTTTTGTTGAATACTAATGTTTAGTTAAAAAAAACCAAGCAAGTGGAGAGCTAATATTCCTATCTAAAGATGCAGCTTCTAGCTTTTCCCTCATTCTTTCTCTTCCTTCCCCTTCTCAGTTCTCATTGGCTTATGAATTAGGATTCTTCTTGCCAGGTAATTCAGTTGAATCGTGAACATTCATTTATTTCAATGATCCATGTAAGAAAAATAAGCCTCTGTCCTCTTTAGTGTTCCACACTTATATTTGAGGTTGCCCGTGACTCAGTTTCCCAAACAGTCTTCTCTGAGAACTTCTAAAGAAAGCTTCACGAAGAATCTGTTCCTCATGATGGTCACTTTGCCCTATGTTATTTTGCCCTGGCTACCATTCCTTTGCTTGGAAAAGAAAGCACCCATGTGAGAAGGAAGTTATTCTTCTCCCTTAGCAGGAATGTAGACAGAGTCAGGAGCAGTGTTGCTTCTGATACTTCTGATCAATTTCTAGGTCATCATCCTAATAATCAGTGCTAATAGTTATCAAAGATTTACTATGTGCCAAGCATATTGCTAAGTGCATTGCGTGCAAAACAGTGGCTCCTTGAAAGCTCAGTACTGCTATCGTCCCATTTTGTAGACAATAAGACTGCGTCTTGAAGAGGTTCAGTAATTTTCTCAATGTCATATACTTAGCAATTTTTGAAGGCCATACTCTACCGAGGTCTATCTGATTCAAAGTCTGTAGCCTTCACAATCATGCAATATTACTTTCCAGCCACTCACTCATGCAAATCAGTTATTAAATAGGAAATTATTAACTGCACCTGGTATTGTGTTAGGGCAGGAAGTGCAATGTACATGTAGTTGTATAAATCAAATCTAATGTAAAATGGTATTCCTTCAAAATGTTGAGCTTAACTTTATGTCCACAAAAAAATTGAACTCGTAAGGAGACTTTTCTCATTATGGAAAATTCTGCCCCTTTTTGTAATCATTAAGGGTTGGAGTACAACATTCAAAACAGAGTCTGTACTCCAAAAAAATCTTAGGTCCCATTTTTCTCTGGAAAAGGAGTGTCCCACTTTCAATTATTTCATGCTGAGCTCTTGTGTTTTACTTATTGTCAAAATATGTTTGTGAATGACCTTCTTATCCCTTCCACTAATGAGAACTAGTTTTCAGGAGAGATAAGACAGATTGCAATGGCTAAAGCCAGCACGCAGCTCTGCCTTGGTAGTGATGGAAAGGTAAGTCTTCCGTTTTTCAGTCAGAGCTGAAAGATTGGTAAGTTCTGCTAGATGATACCGTAAGACTCATTTTCTTAGTGCACGGGTGTATGAATGGTGCATCCTTTTAGGATCTGGTTGCAATTTATCTTTGTATCGTGTCATTAGCATTGGGAGGCATTTGATCACTTTTTGCCCCGTGTTGTAGAAGGGGGAAGAGGAGCCTGAGAAAATTTGGTGAATCACTGAAGATCCTGAAGATATTTGACTAGAACCTGAGTGTATGAGCCAGAGTTCTCCCAAGAAACAGGAACCAATCATTTATATAGATGTATGGAATTGGCTCATGTGATTATTGAGTCTGACGAGTCCCAAGAGCTGTAGTCAGCAAGCTGGAGACCCAGGTGGGGCCGATGGCGTAGTTCCAGGCTGATTTCTCGCAGCCTAGAGATCCAAGAAGAGCTGATATTTCAGTTGAGTCCAAAGGCAGGAATGAAATGATGTCCTAGATCAACTAGTCGGGCAGAAGTTCCCCCTTACACAAAGAAGGGTCAGCCTTTTTGTTCTATTCACACCCTCAGCTGACTGGATGAGGCCCATCCACATTAGTAGGGCCATCTGCTTCACACATTCTACCATTTTAAATGTTAATCTCATCCAAAAACACCCTCACGGACACACCCAGAATAACGTTTGACCAACTATTTGGGTATCCGGCGGCCCAGTCAAGTTGATAAAAAAAATTAACCACCACACTGAATCTCTAGCTCCATGCCTTGTGCCATATATATTTAACTATGCTGCCTTTTAACTCTCCCTCCAACACACACACACACGCCCATGTGCACGTGCACACACACACACGCAATGCAGTAACACAGTAAAGGAAAACAGAAGCAAACATAAGAGAGAGAAATAAATCAGCAAATACTTTTCTGCAAAAATATTCTCTTGAATGAGAAAGGAGCTTACAAGCAGGATTGAATCTAAACATAAGACTTTATCAAAATTATTTGTCATGGCTTAGTGTTCACCTGAATATCCTGACCACACATAAGGTATAGACTCAGGCATTGTAAAAAATTGGAAATGAAAATCACAACAGAGATTGCTTGTGCATTTTAATATGTCCCGAATGTGAATCAATACCTTAGTAAGTTCCTGATTCATTGCATACCATGAAGTGACCCAGGGGCCTTTCAGCACTCCAGGTGGCATCCAGCCTGCTTGCCTTGGCCTGGCTAAGAAAACCACAGCTCACTGCCTTGCTCAACACACTCAGCAAGAAGACGAAAGGAGACTGGGTGAGAGAAAACATTCCGGGCAGCATTGACTCCATTAGAAAAGCCTCGGGACAATGAAGGGGTAATGTGTCTCGACTTCTGACGCTGTTAAATACTCTGCTCCTACTTTTCTTTCCATTTCTCACCTTCCTGAAGTCGGAGGGAAATGAGGAAAGTTGGCATGGACTCCACCTTGGAGAAAGAAAATCTTATTTGAATAAAGGTCCCACTTTGAGGAGCCCTCATTGCGTTGCTTTGGTAACTGGTTATTAACTCCTTATTAACTTGCCCACAAAACTTGCAAAGGTTGGATGGGAGGAGGGACTAGCCATGTTGAGTTTGCCAGATGATTGTAAGAGGGGCACTAAAATGAAATAAAAATTGGTGCAT
The DNA here is from genome assembly GCF_041296235.1 of Equus asinus. Lineage (NCBI taxonomy): Eukaryota > Metazoa > Chordata > Mammalia > Perissodactyla > Equidae > Equus > Equus asinus. Next base: position 52,825,757 of record NC_091802.1, on the reverse strand, counting down.
GTTTATGAAAGAGGGGACAGGAGAGAGTGGAATGCTCAAGACCGATAGAGTTAGTGGTTCTGAGCAGCTGATAATAAGAGTGTATTGAACTTGAAGGCCAATTTAGGCATCTGTGCTGTTCTCTCTTGAGGTGTGTGAATCCACAGTAGACTTGGGAATCCTTTATCTTCTGTTGGCTAAGAACATGGGGACATAAAGATATTTGGAGCTAAGTTGAAAACAAAAGGCTTGCTTTCTGGTTGTAAGAAGGGACTTTTTTTTTTTTTTTTTAACCAGGATAAGTTTATTTGACTATGAGAAGGGGGACTCAAATGGAGTTGGAGAATGGGGGGTAAACCTGAGCTGGACTCCTGATTGGAAGTAGGGTGTCTTCACAGATAACCCCGCCTGGGGCCGAGGGCGTGCGTGTGTGTGTGTGTAGATGTGTGCTCATAAGATGCTAATAAGTGCCAGTTGAAATGAACTGAATCTTTATTGGTCTAGTAGTTCAGTGGGACTGGAAAATCCATTACAAAGTGAGTTGAGCAGTGCTGGGGATCTTCCCATGCAGCAGACAACTCCCAAGAGCTATAAGCCCCCACCTACAAAGCTTTGTTCTGTGCAATTGCAAAATCCTCTCTTCTAATATTACTCCCAATGTAGATTTTTCTTATTAGGAAACTCATTATATGACACAAGATTAACTAATATATTATAAGATATTGCCACAAAATAAACTTTGCCCACAGGAAGAGTCTTATTCTCTTCCTTTTGGGGAAACTGAGGATTTTGCAAGGACTGGGATGATACTTCTGTATAAAAGTCAAAATACGAATTCTTCTTAATCTCCTGAAGGAGTAGGAGTTTACAGAACAAACTTGCGTAATGCACGCTCGCGCGTGTGTGTGTTACATCGGAAGATCCACTTGGGATAAAAGTGTTAAGGAAGCGCACAGAAGCTCCTAGTTAGGGTTGGCAGGAGAAGAGGAGAACAAACTTTGTAGCATGAGTTATTGAAAAGAAGTCAATTCAGAAAACCATCTGTACAAATTGAACTGGAGCAATGAAAAGGAAGACAGGCAGCAGGCCCATGACAGTGTGTGCAGGGGTCCGGGGCGGGGCAGGGGTGGGGGCGTCCTAGGGGTGGGGGAAGTGCAGCTGCCTGTCTGGGTTACTGTTCCTCCACGTCCCAGGGAGGAAGGCTTGGGGGTCTGACAACACTCTGCACACATGTTTACTGGGGGTGTTGAGGAAAACAAGACTTAAGCCACATTGAAAGAAAACTCACTATGCATTTTTCTAAGACTTGGTTTTCCTAATTTTAGAATATCTGGGACTAGAGTAAAGCTGTGTGTCTTCCCTGGTTTTTATCCCACGACTCACATCTGTGATTCATTCCTTTAACTATTGCAAACTGGGGATCTGGCTGGCAGATCTTTTTATCGTTTTATCGCTGATGATGGGTGTATTCGTCTCGAGCCCTGCCAGTGGTATTATTTTAAATTTGTGCTTTGTCCCCTTCCAAAGGAGTTGCTTCTTATAAATGTCGTTGTCATCATCATCATCGTCGTCATCATATCAACAGCAGTAACATCTGCTACCATTTACTGAGCCTTAATTATGTGCCAGGCATAGCATGAGGGGATTTAGAATATGGTAGTCAGCACCCTAGACTCGGTCTTCAGACTGCTGGATTCAAATCCTGACTCCTCAGTTTACCACTTATGGGCCCATGAGCTCTTATCTGGACCTTACTCTCTTCATCTGTAAAATGAGTGTAATGTTACTTCCTAGTCTTATGAGATGGGATGAAATGATACAGGGAAACAGCTTCGCACTGTGCCTGGCACATGGTGAGCACCATGATAGTTCGCCATTAGTACAATTTTTCATTATTCTCTGCTTTATTTAACCCTCACAACAACACTGAAGGATGGACATTATTATGCCCATCTTACAGAATGTGAAGCAGACACTTGGAGAAGTTGAGTAATTTATCCAAGTTCGCGCATCTTATAAGTAATGAAGTTGGGGTTTGAATTTGCATCCATCATTATGGTGGCTTTTTGCCACTAGGCTAGACTACCCTGCAGCCAGTTCTCCTATGATCTGACTTTAGAAGGCAGCACACATCTCTTGGCAAATCAGCACTATGGCAAGGAGAATGGTATTTACTTACTCGTATTAATTAGTTACTAAAAAGTCTAGCACTTGTCATACATTATTTCTAATTATTTCACAACAGTTCTAAGAAGTTGACATTCTCATCCCATTTGGGAATACGTGAAGAAATAAAACTTTGAAAATTATAAAATACTGTTAAATTGTGGGTTCTTGAGAATGCCTGTAAAGCTCCTGCCTCAGGGCCTTTGCATTTACTACCTGGAATGTATTCCCTCCAGACATGGCTCATACCCTCAACTCCTTCAAATTAGTGAGGTCTTCCTTGACTGTCCTATTTAAATTTTGAACACCTTCCGTACCCTTGTCAATAGCTAAGCCCCTTTGTTGATTTACTATATTTTTTATATCACTTACACCATTCATTGTTTTTGAATGGCTTGTCTCTCCCTACTTGTGTGTTAACTGCACAAATAAGGGATCTTTGTCTCTCTTGTTCACTGCTGTAATGACATTACATAGAAGAGGGCCAAACAAATAGTGGGCACACAAAATCTATTTCTTTAATTAATGGATAAATGAATGTTACCTCACATGTCCTAGCGGTTGTAAACTCTAGGACTTGAGTTTTCGAATTGCTATGCCAGCATTTTTTCTATCATCTTGGGACTTTAAATTGTTCGCTACTGGAGTCTTCACATAGTCCATTTGCAATCATCTTCACAATGTATATTTTTGCCCTCACAAAAGGGTGTTGTTGAGGGTAAGGGGGCACAAACGAAAAGCTGAGCGATCGTCGATGCACACCATTAAATGCCTGTAATCCACACAAATCTGGGCACCTCCTGCTCTGTTTCCACGCAGCGCCAGAGTCAAATAAACACCAGTCCAAGACGGGCACTCATTGGAGAGACATTTTTGTCTTTACTGATATCTGTCAAAAACTGGTATATTTTTGTTCTGCTTACTACACACTCCAGGATTTTGTAAAATGCTCCATTCTCACCTCACGCAGATACTCTCTACCCACCAACCAAATTCTCCCTCACACTTCAAAAAAAAATTCTCCCCAATGCTCTTTTCTTTCCCTTCTGCCTCCCTCTGGCCTTCCAGGTGGAGTCTGTTCCTTTTTACAAGTGACTTTTTTCCCCTTCCCACTGGGAATTAACCAGCAGGTCTGGGCTCCTCTCAGTGATCTCTTCATCCATTATCCTAATTTTCCACAACAAAGGGTCAAGACGTCTGGGAGACCCTGAATTTGTCAGAGGGTTCGAGGGAGTAATGGCGATAGTTATTAGAATTAACTTATTTTTTGTTCTGTCATATGCGCTGAAGCTGATTGAGTTTCCCTGAGTGCTTCCTCTTCTTTATTTAGAAGAATGCAGTTATTTGTTAGGTCTCATCATGGATTGTACCCACCATCTTGGTGATCACTCTGGCAATGACTGAAATGCTTTGTGGACATATTCCCCCAAAAGATGGGGAGGGCAGGTGGGAAGAAGGTTTGAAAGTAGGAAGATGGAGAGAAGATTCTATGTTTGTTTTATAACATTCTCCGTCCTAGAAAACTTAAAACGGTTTATGTGAGCTCGGACTAACCTAAACATTTTAACCTGTCAATCACAGCGTGTTTGTTGACCTAAGATGGACAGATAGTCAGATAATTATTAGAAGGAAAAGTTCTACTCCCATCTCTGTTATCTTGGCATTAATTTCAGGGTTTTGTTTTCCAACCTGGCTAAATAACACTGAGAAAATAAATGCACTCTGATCATTTTAGCTCTTTAAAGGGCTTATATGTGTTTAATGTTCTTTAATTTGTTTATGACAGGGAATCATGACTCCCCTTGCTTATTGCCTTAAACAGCCCCTTTCCCTACCCCACCTCACTGTTTGGATTTTATGTCTATGTTTTCTACTTAACAGTCTCCATCTCTGAAGTTGTCTTTGTGTGGCTACTGCTCTGTTGAAGGAAAAGAGGGGACAGCAATTAGTAAGGACATTCTGAGGCACAGTCTCTGGCTATGTCCTGATTCCTGGGATCTGGGATGGACTGAGGCCCCATCTCATGAAGCCCCCTGATTATATCCGTCAGGCCAGGGGCACCATGTTGGTGTTCCTAAGGAAGATTCCAGAAGCCCCTCCTCTGATTTACTCAAAGGAGGACCACACCTGCCCATTTCTCTCCTCACTGGCAGAGATTAGGGGCCCTCCTGCGTCCTGTTCCTGGCAGTTTCCTCTCTGGGTCTGCCTTGTTCAGTCTTATAACTGGGGCCCTTATGTGCTTACCCTCTAAGACTGTGGATCCTGAAGTGGAGAGCCAAAAAAAAAGGGCAACACTTCAGAAAAGAAGGGAAAGGCATCTGGAGGGATGATACGAGGCTCTTTTTGAGGTGCTGTGGCTCTTTGCCTTGCCTGTTCTGAAGTCAAACTGCGACCAAGTCATCACACACGGTGGAGGCGGGCAGTTGGCGATCCTCAGTGAATCACTGAGTGAAGGGTGACAAGCCCTCTGCTGCGAATTGGAAGTGATGGGTCTGAATTCCAGATCTGCCTCGTTCTGACCACGTGACCTTGAATGAATCATTTTATCTCTCTGTACATTGAAGTAGTTGGACTACAGGAGCCAATGATTTGATTTGTGACTCACTTGACGAAATGTGAATTATGGATCTTTTTCCTTGTTCCCCTACGGAGGGCCTACTTTCCTGGGAGAACTCTGTAGGCAAGGGGAGAAAGTTGAATACAATAATGGTCTCAGATTTTATTCTAATAGATTCACGCTTACTGAAGTCTCCAGCATGCGACTTAATGCAATACCGTTCTGTCCAGGGCTCTCCTGGGAAGCAATTCAGCCTGGGAGTTAAGAGAAGGCATCTGGACTCAGTCCTGAATCCTTCACTATTAGCCACGTGGGATGAAGAGCTGGCACTTTAATATCTGTGCACATCCATTTTCTCAGCTATATATTTCATAGAAATATTTCAGAGATTAAGTTAGTAGTATAAAGAATTTACCGCAGAGCCTGGTTTATTATAAGCACTCATTAATATCAGTTATTTTCTGCTTTCTGAAAGTCCTAATGAGTACTAACAAAAGGCCAAAGGAAGGAGCAACAGGGGAGTGTGCATACATTTTTGATTCATTTACTATATAGTGAGTACTTCTGATACGTTGTACGACTTCTGGGTGCTGTCAGAGATGCAGAAAAGAGCACTGCATGGCTTCCAGCTTCATGGACCCATGCAGGGAGGAAGAACAATAGCCAAAGAGCTGTCGTAAATAGTGATAAAAGTGATAGCAGAGACATGCCCAAGGTGCCAGAGTGTGAGTGGTATATGGTTAGACACATCAGCCACAAAACCCAAACTTAACACCAGCCAGAGGCACAGTGCCCGGGCAGGACATTTTAAATGCCTGATCGGTTATAGCTAAAGTTAGCGTTATCAGGAATTTTCCGTGGGGCTTGGGGAAAATAAGTAATATAGTAACCTAGCATGAACTATTACAATTCTACCACTCAGTCACTTTTAATTATTCCTCTAAAGCAGAGGTTCTTTATTAAGAGTTCACACCACAACCTATTATAGTTCTGGGGGGAAAAAAAACAGGCTTTATTCTCAACCTCGAAGACTCTCATATAGTAGGCTCAGACATCTATATTTTTGAAATAACTCTGCTGGTAGTTGTGAGTTCTCTGGGGTCTTTCAAGAGGAAAGCTTTCTGAAATATGGGAACTTTTATGACTGGGCATAGGACTCATGTTTGCTGTGACTGTGTATCCACATCTCCTTTGAAGGAAGACTTCTCACCATTAATTCCTTCTAAACAGGCAGCCCCTAAATAGACACGTTCCATTATATTCTATCTTATATCTCTGGCAGAGCTAAAGGATCCAGAGTTGACAGCACCTGTGGCCAGTATAATCTCAGTTGACAAATCTCCTAATCAATGATGTGATGGGTTTGTAATGTGTCAGCTTGGCTAGGCTGAACTTCATTTCCCAGAATTCCCATTCTTTTAGGGTAGCCAGATTAAGCAAATAAAAATACAGGGCACTCGGTTAAATTTGAATTTATATAAACAATGAATACTTTTGTTAGTATAAGTAGGTCCCATGCAATATTTGACACATAGTTATACTAAAAATTTGTTGTTGTTGTTTATCTGAAATTTGAACTTGACTGGGTGCCTGTATTTTATCTGGCAAACCTACTTTCTTGTATGTCTCTGGTTAGGGTGGACCACAAGGGAGATTCTTGGAAGATTTGGAGGGTGCAAAGGAAGCAGCAGCCATGTTGTGCTTCATATATGTTATTGCTGATCTGCTGACTTGTCTCATTGGTGTGAAGCAGCAGAAGGACCTGAAACTACTCTACCTTCCTCTGGATCCTCCTTCAGCTTCCCCAACTCCTAGACCAGGATGATGTGTTTAGCTCTGTAATGAAGGGCCCTGACTTCCAGTGGATAACCTCAGCACCCAGGTCAGAGGCCACAGGAACTGACATGAGTTGCAGTCTGTCCACATGAGGTTCCAGTTCAAGCTTGTGAGTTCTCACTTGACCTTGATCTTCCCCAGTTGCCAGCCATTGTCCGGTCCCAATGGCCTGCCCACCTTCCAGCTCCAGCACTGGACCTGGAGACAACAGTCTTACAGAGACTGCCTAGCCACCTCTGACAATTGGGTAAAGCCAGTCCACTGTGGCAAATCAACCATTCTCATCAGGACCTCAGAAAAAAGTCCAGGTTGCTAAGTGTCTTTGGCCATTGCCTACTTTTATTCTACCTAACCAGCCTCAGCGTCTAGGAACGATGCTTTTTCATTAGCAATCATCGTGCTAGAATGGCAAAATGAGGACTGTTACCCTGAGGCATCACATATCTCTGAGAGTATGTGAATTTTTGTTAGGGAAAAAGGAGCAGCAGCAGACTGAGCGTGTCAGAGTTCTGCTTCTATGGAATCATGTGTCTTTGCAAGCCAACTTTGCAAGTCAGTCTTCTCTTGTAATTTTCTTCAGATAAATGAGTAGGTCATTCTCTTATTTACTGTGTTTATCATGGCGGAACCATAAAGACAGAATTAGAAAGTGGAAAACAAATATACAGGCTTCCATTCACCTTGCTCACCCATAGAGGTTGATGGCCAGTCCTCAAGGTGATTTCTTTATTTAATACAGCAACGTGTGGGCCCTTTATCATTTCACATCATATCACCCATGTGGGATACTGAATTCTGAGTGCTTTGTATATATGCATTATGACATTTATATGTTCAGGTACAAATTGTGTGAATAGTGTCGAGAGAAGTGAATTCTGTAACACTAGAGGCATAGATCCAACATGTTAAAAGGAGACTCAGCTTTTAAACATGTTTACCCTATGGCTGTTTAGCTCTCTACAAGGTAACCACTGATTTGCTGCTTCTAATTCATAGATCTCCAATCCTTTCCTCCCACTTGGAAGTGATTGCGTGAGCTAACCATTAACGCTTTACTCTCATGAGCAACATTTGCAATAGTCTTCTTTCACAAAATAATTGAAGCATCTCCTACAGTCTGGGCCCAGTCCACACAATAACTCTAGAAAAAGAAAAGATAGACAAAACGAGGAAAATGAAACCAACAGAGCTACCGTAATCCAAAGAAATCAGAAATATCCTTTTTCCATATGAATAGTTAGAAACACCAAGAGCTACAATTACTCTGCAGATCTGGACATCATTTGCTGGACCACAATATTTTCCTTTCTTACCGAACCCTCTTTCTTCAAGACAAATTTTTCTGTTGGTGAAGACATGAGTTATTCATCCAAAGTCTTTGCAGTCAAACACTTTATTTTCAGGAGTTATGGAAAATCCTAGATGATTCTACTGTAACGTACTTTTTTTGGTCTTTCTCCTTCCCCTCATTAAGATGGTGTCAACTTATGTTTAACTTGACTGAAATTGGGAAATCATGAAAGCCTTAATGGGGCAGATGATGGCTCCTCTGTGGAAAGATGACCCAAGAGGTGAGTTTGCAAGTTTTCAGCTTTCCTTCTTCACATATCCAGTTGCCAGTTTGGCTTCCCTTTTGCATTCTTTTTGGTTCTGTTCTTAGAACCTCAACCTTTGGCTTGGAGAGAATGCTTAGTTTAAATTCCCAGAGTGAACTAGCATAAATACATCTTCTTGGCAAGTTTGGATCTTATGACCTTGATTATATTACCATTTATATATTTTAATTAATAAGATTTTAAAAAAGCCAATGTGGGCAGTTAAAAGGCCTGTATTCCTTTTGTTTATGCAAAGAGGAAATGTGAAAGTACTTCTGAAAGGTGAACATTGTACAATCTGTCAGAGCTGCATTTGCCCCCATCGGATTGGCAGTCAACAGAGGAAAAGGAAGAAGCAAAACAAAATCTGAAAGTGATAGCAATAATTTATGAGTAAAGAAAATATCATAAATTGATAGAAACTACTTTTGAAATCAGGCATAGAGATAACTGCGAGTTTCGATTGCGTTGGTCCACCAGGGGTTAGCATTCACGCATCTTCGTAGTTTCACTTTGACACGGGGTAGCATCTGGGGTCAGAGCCTTCAAGCTAGGGAATTGAGAGAAAGAAGGTGAGAAGAGGTCCTGAAAACCAGAACGTGACCTCAGTCTTTATGGAAAGGAAGCAAAGGAAACCAATAAGAGTGGTAAAGTTCAGGCTCAATTAATCCCTTGGAATCTGATCAAGTCATTGTAAATTCTCTTCCCTGAGAGAAATAGGGAGAGAGTGAATCCTGAGGGTCTTGTCCTCCTGGAAGTCTACACAACATGGCCCCTCAAAGCATTTGTTGGATGTGACCTCTGACCAGTCTTCTTATCTATTTGGTCAATAAATATATTTATTCATCATACAGAACATGACTAGCCCTGTGGAAAATACTTAAAAATGTAAACAATGATACCTACCCACAGGGTGTTGATAGCTTATTACAAGGGACAAAACATGAAAGATAAGAAATAAAAAGTTAAATAAAATTTCTTAAATTTCTCACAAGATATACTTTGATTCTGGAAATGTTGTCTTAATTTTTCTCGTTCTTTTCAACTCCCCAGCAACCACCCCGTATCTTTTAAGTTTTTTCATATTGTAATTGAGCCTAAAGGTTCTCAACAGAGGGCAATTTTGTCCCCCAGGGGACATTTGAAGATGTCCGTATATTTTGATTGTCACAGCTGTGTGTATGGTGGGGGACCGCTACTGGCATGTAGTGAGTCAAGTTCAGGAAAGGTGCTCACATCCTACAACGCACAGGACAGTCTCCACAACAAAGAATTATTTGGCTCAAAATGGGAATAGCACTGAGGTTAAAACCCTTCATTTTTAGCCTGTTAATCTCTCCACTGTTGCCTCTTTGCACCAATATCTCATAGATATATTTCTGGATACTCTCTTTATTCACAGCTCCGTATATTTGCTTGAGCATAATGTAAGTAAATATATACAGATATGTAAATAGACATGGATATGTAAATATATGTGTACATTATGTATATTTGACTTTAACTTACCTGGGTCAGTGCTGTGAGATGGATTTATTTTTCTTTCCAGAGGGTATACCAAATTTAAACTGCAGGAAGGGGGAGTAGGGACAAGTCAGTTATTTCAAGGACAGACCTGAGCATCGACAGGACACTGACAGCTTTCATTCTTTCTCTAGTCAGATGCCACATCATCTCTAGATTATCTTTTAGTAATTATGAAACTCTGTTTTTGGTGGTGGTGGTGGTGAGCAAGATTGGCCCTGAGCTAACATCTGTGCCAATCTTCGTCTACTTTTGTATGTGGGATGCTGCCACAGCATGGCTTGCCAAGTGGTGTGTAGGTTCGCACCCAGGATGGGAACCCATGAACCCCGGGCTGCCGAAGCGAAGTGCGCAAACTTAACCATTACACCACTGGGCTGGCCCCTGCTGTTGTTGTTTTGATTAGTACTCCTGGATATTCTGTCCACACAGGTCAAAAACAACATTATTCATTCTCTTGACATCTGTCCTGTCACCCTCCGCCTCCCCTCCAGTGAAAGGTTAACATAGACTTTCCGATAGCCATAAAATAAGTCCTGACAGGCCAAGATTTCCATTTCCACGCTCAAGAAATAAATCAGCTGTGTCCTATGAACTAGAAATATGTATGGAATCTCCAGTTTTATTTTGACTTTTTTTTTTTTAAGGAAGATTAGCCCTGAGCTAACATTCATGCCCATCTTCCTCTACTTTATATGTGGAACGCCTACCACAGCATGCCTTGACAAGCAATGTGTAGGTCTGCACCTGGGCTCTGAACTGGCGAACCCCAGGCCCCCGAAGTGGAATGTGTGAGCTTAACCACTGTGCCACCAGGCCAGCCCCTTATTTTGACATTTTTACTTGCTTCACTTCTTTTCATTTTCTTATGCTTTATTTTAAAAATTTATTCCTATGAGTAATTATTTTATTATTTGGAAGAATGTGACTTGATCATTATACAAATTCCAAACAAAAAGACAAGTCAAAACACACAAAAGCTGATTTCCCCAGATCTGGGATTACTATTTCACATATGTTTCTGACAACTCTCTACAATTATACACAAAGAGATGGATGAATGAATAACATGTAGATACAGAGAAAGAAGGAATCTTACTTTATATGGGACATCTTCATGGATTACCTTTAATTTTCCTTGAATTTAATAGTAGAAAAACTGAAATAAAGCTGAAGGAATTTCAAAGCTGCGGATAAATGTTTCACAAATACCAGTGAGATGTGTTCTTAGAATATTCCTCTAAGGCAGAAGATTTCAACCTTGACTGCACACTGGCATCAGTTGAAAAGCCTTTAAAAATCTAAAGACTTGCACCCAAAGCAATTAAATCAGAATCTCAGGGGATGGACTTAGGCATTAGTGCTTCTTAAAGCTCCCAGGTGATTCCAGTGGGCAGCCAAGGCTGCAAACCACAGCTCTAAGATTAAGAAAAAATGATTATGAAAAATTCCGGACTTAAAATCTGTGCATCTTTTAAAAAACTTTTTGGAACTTAATCAACTGATGTGGTGCTATGTAATGTGAGGAGATTAACATTCTTACACTTTCTCCTGCTGTTCCTGCTGCCTCTCCATCTTTGTGATCTACAGTATTTTTACTTTATCTGTATGCCATCACAATTCTCTCAGTCTGAGGAGGAACCAGAGAGGTGCCCAGGATGGAGAAGCATATTCTAGAACAAGAGAACAGGTACCTAGGCATAAAAGAGGGGATCTGGGGAGAGTGAGGTATGGCAGTGGACCATACATGCAAGGAGAAATCTCAACCCAAAGAGACTCTGTGCGGCTTCTTACTCCGTTATCAATGAATTAATTACATTTACTTTGGGAAATAGAAAAATTGACCATCAACTACACCAACTATACCTATTCAACTACATTACTCAACAATTTTTTAGGGATCATCACCAATACTCTTTTTTTTGGATAGGTTATTTTTAGGTCACCGACCCCTTTAACTCTCAGGCGAGATCCATAGAAATTCTCCTGATTTGGAGATGGGTGGGGGGAGCACTGATTCACAGAGTCCTGAGTCAATTTTCAATGGTTCACAGCCCTCAGGTTAAGAATCCTTGTTTTAAATCTACCTTGCCTTTTCTCTTCTTTGTTTATTCACTGACCAAGCTGCATTAGGGTAAATGGTACCTTCCCAATGGAGGAATAGGTTTCTGACTGAGGGAGGGGAAAATGTAGAAATACATTAATTACTATGTGTGCTATTTGGGAGTGAGTATCTTCGTTTCTTTTCTTTTCTTTTTTTTTTCAGCTCAGGCAATTAGGGCTACAATGAGACAAGTCGAAATGTGTTCTCTGGAAATAGAGACTAGAATACAGTTTAGCATCCCAAGTAGTTATGTCTTGAAAAGCAAGGATGGACCACTTTAGGGGAGCCAATTAACCTAGGGAATTTCCAGAGCTGTGCAGGTCTGTCCTAGACAGTGGAAGAAACTCACTTATCTTCCTGAGTCACCCAACTAAGTCATGATCTATGGAGAGTGGGGAGACAGATCTTTGGTGTGTGTCAGAATGCTGAAAAGCTTCCAGAATTAAGGCTACTAATGTTTCTATTTCTTTCCTCCATTACTGTCCCTTCCACTCCCACCTTGAATTCACTAGGCAAGACTAGGAACTGGTGTATTTGGGCTCCATGACAACTTCAAGACAATTGTCCTATTTCTCTTTTGTTGAAGATTCTGCCACTATTGATACTGCATTCTTCCAACCTTGAGGACAGTATCTTACCTTCCTTTGTAACTTCAGAGCAGGTCAGTCTTTCTCTTGATCATAACCATTAAAATCATCCCTGGTGCCTTTCTAGCATTCTGGGCTCACTGTTTCTTTACTTCCTCAGGTCCAATGATCTCTGTTTTCTCTCTCCATGAGCCATTCGCAAGTGTGGCCACATCTTAGATCTCATCATTGTCAGAACTGCCCCACTTAAAAGGTCTCAGAATGTGAAAATCCCTTCTCAGAGCATGACCTCCTTTCTGTTCGTATTTTCCACCCTATCACTCGTGCTAGGCATTCTATTTATCCTCACAGTAATTAAATCTCCATGGCTTAACACAACAGAAGCTCATTTCTCATTCACACAAATCAGTGTGGGTCAGCAGGGCCTCCATCTGGGATCCAGGCTCCTTCTACCTTGCGACATTGTCATCTCACTCAATACATGGCTTCCAAGTTCATCTCAATAGTGGTAGAATGGAATGGAGGAGACACGGCAACTTTTTTTCACTGCCTCACCCTGTACAAAATGCTCTTCATTTCTGCTCAGTCTGTTGAATTGAACTTATCACCTGGCCGCTGAACAGCTGTGGCGGAGGCTGAGACATGCACAGAGACTGGGGCTATTTGGTGGGCACTGACTCTCTCTGCCGCTCCCATTATGCTTTCCAGTCCCTTGAGGTCTTCCTTGACTGTCTCCTTCATTCTGGCTCCACGTACCTCCTTTATCAGTTGGAATCATGAGGCCCACCATGTCATGAAAATGCTAAGTCTCATCAGAATCCATCAAGACTTTCTTCGTAAATTTCTCTATTCTTGCCTTATCAATCCCATTTCCCATAGATCCAGGCAACCTCCGCTGTGCAATATCCCACTTCCTTTTGTGGTTTGTCAAGTAGGGATAATGTAATGAAATCATGTTAATTTGATCCAAGGAAGATTAATTCTATGCAGTTTCAGGTAGCTCATCTGATTATTCATCTCTGATTGACTACTTATTCTGCGACCATTTAAATCTTTTTCGTATCTTTAAGCGGCTATCTAATCCAGTCTCTTCAATTTCAGCATATGGATTAATATTCAATGTTAATAAAAGGCAAAAGCTATGTGGCCAATTTGATGGGATCTCCTCAACTCTTCTGTTCTCAATACTTTCCATATCTTTGTCCGTCTTCTCTTCATTTGTCTCTATCTTATGAGACATATTCTCTTTGCCTTGCTAAAACACATTCCTTCATTTTGATCAATTTCTGTGTCTTTACTAATCATCTGGTGCCTGCTCCATTCACATTCATACTCTCCTAATTATTTAAACTTTCTGTGTCCATAGGCTTCTCTAGCTGGACACATGCTAAATATTTGCTTAGTCCTGATTTTTTCTTTACTTTTTACTCTGAGATCCCTTTAGGCTATTGCCCTAACTCTCACCTATTTATTAAAGTCAAACTTCATAAGAGAGAAGTCTGTACCCGTTTCTTTTGCAAAATAGCTTTACCTCCAACGGCCAATACTTCCCCTGTATGAAAACTACACATTTAGATGGCTATTAGTGGCCCCCTAATTACCAGATGCAAGAGTATTTCATCTTTCCTGATATAATTCAAACTTCAGCAAAGTTTAATATTTTTGATTATCCTATAATTCCCTCTTTCCCTTGCTTTTGTCACGCTGTGTATGCCTATCTTTCCTTCTACTTTAGTGATGAATTCTATTTATAGTTTTTTTGGGTGATCTAATTGCCTCGCTCCTTTCTTCTACTAAAATAATACAGATGACTCTGAACTGTTTCTCTCAGAGAGAATGAAACTTTACAGAGTCGTTATCCATATGGGGCTGTATTTCAAACTATATTTCTTATAGAGGATACTACATCAAGTATCCAATGCTTCACTGCCTGGAGCTAAATAGAAATTCCTGCTCTTTCTGGTTTTTATTTCCCTGAAACATGTGGTCTCCAGCTAATTCGTAACAGTCTGAGGAAAATCCCACCATTGCATCCTGGATCTTGTGACCTATGACCCTCAAGGGAAACTTTGGATCCATGATGTTTTGATGTATGAAAACCAAATCCAAATAAAATAAAACCAAAGAGAAGAGCTATTATCTGGAGGTTAGCCATTAGCTAGTCTAACTGTTTATCAGCTCCAAATTGTTGGAGAGATTTGTCATGGGCCCAATGTCAAGTCTATAGAGTTGAAAGGAAATAGAGAATTGGCTGTCATGCTGAAATGCAATAAGTAATGTGTATAATCCAAGAAGAACAAGTGGAAATGTTGGTCCTTTGTGACACTTGACAGTTCCTAATAAGAATGGCTTGGCAACGTATATCTTCTTGAGGATTTTTCTTTCTTTGTAGGCACCTTTTCTGAGATTTTGGTTGCTATTAACAGGATCTTTTGCAAAATTACATTTTTCTTCATGATTCAAAATTTTGTCAGAATTTATCCATCTGTGGATTTATTTCCATTAATATTATTCAAAACAGGTTGAATCTGTTTAATCTGCATTTTAAAGTGTTTAGCTTTGAGTTCCAGAAAATTTTCTTTAATTACAGATTTGATTACTGCTTCTCTTGCTAGTGTTGAAACTGTGCATTTTTTCCATCCTTGGAAATAACTTTAATTCTTAGCTTCTATATTTATCATCTGTCCTCTCAGCAGTTTTGTTTTTTCGTCCTTTACCTCTTTATTGTGGAAGAGCTTATCAAGTTTGTTTTGAAATCACTGACTGAAAATTTTGGCCTGCCATTACTGCTTTTAGAAATCTGCTATGAAGATTTTAATTCAGCCATTGTAGTTTTAGCTGCCACGCAGTCCTTCCCTGCATCGCCTGTTTTTTGTGTGTGTGTCTGTTTTAAAAATTTTGTCAGTTTATTGCCTTTGTAGCTAATTCTTTTCTGTCGTTCTATTTCATCTCTTCCTTTGCTACGAGCTGTTTGCTACGTATGGGTCTTAACCTTTGCTTTATAGAGGACAATTCTTGTATACTATTGAGAATTATCTTCTGGTTCTTGGACTGTATCTTTTTTCAGAAATATATTCTGCTCCCGAGTTTTCATGAGCTTTTCTTTTCTTTATTCCAAAATCCCCCATCCTTAGGTCCCATTTAGCTGTTTCCCCTTTTTTCTTACCTATCCTTAAATGAGGAGAATCCATTCCCATGTAGGGTTTGCAAACATACCAGCTACGTGTGATGCTCTTAGTTCTATTCTTCTTGATGGTGAAGAGCAAACTCCCAGGCCAGGCTCCTGTGCTCAGCGAGCTTTCGTCTGGTACAGCTCTGCTCCCTGAGATAAGAGATTCTCCTCTGCCTGAGTCTGTAGAACACATACCTAAATCTAACGGCTTTGAAGTAGGAACGTTTTCTATCAATACCTTCAGTGCTTTAATTGTGAATACATTTTGTAGGATACAGTGAATAAGGCAATCACTGCTCCATACCCTCACCGCCCCCATTCCAGACTCATTTCCTTAGAAATACAGTCCCAAATGCATGCAGTAATGTAAGAGTTTGCGGGGGAGGCCTAAGGGGGAGACAGACAGAATTCTTAGTATTTAAAATGTCCTATCCCATTGTGAAATCATGACCACTGAATGTTGAAGTTGGTAGCCATTTTGCCTCATAGGGAGTAGTCAAAATGACAGGAATACAAAGAATATCCATGACTTCTTTTATTCTTGCAAGACTTCTTTCTTTTATATGTAAACAGCCATTTTCTCCCCCCAGTTTGGCTCCATTTACCTTGTGTTTGATAAAATTTCCTTCCAAATTCAGAAATTTTTTGTCTTGCAATTTGGAGTTTCCGTATTATTGTGAGTTTACTACTTTTTCTGTGGGAGGGGGTGGAGCGTCCTTTTAGATATTTTTACTGGAAAGTTTGTAGAGGCCGTATCAAGCTGGATACATGTCATTTAGAAACGAAAAAACGTTATGTTTTCAACCAAATTACACAATTCTCTAAAATAAATTATAGTGTCTACTATGAGAGCTACTCAGTGGAATCATCAGAATTTCATTTGGAACGGACCCTCCAGAGGTCATCAAATCCATCTCCCAGGTTCCTGGAACAGCCGTCTCTAAATTACCCTACATATATTTAAAAATAAAGGCTCCAAAGTGCCCAACTCCCTTCCGGCAGCTGCTCCACCTCCCGAGTCCCAGTCCTTTGTAGGCCTGGGTTCTGGGTCTGCAACCTGTGGTCAGCTGGAGCTGAGTCCTGAAGTCTCTGGGGTAGCCCCTGTGGTCCTGGATGCAGGGAGGCCTGTCCCCACCAAGCTTGGAGGCAGTTGAAGGCTCCAACATTTCCACTCCACCCACAGCAGACTACCACTCCTGCCAATTCCTTGGTCTTTCAGTGGCCTGGGTCCCGGGCAGCCTGAGATTTTGTGTGGGGTGCTTCTGGGAAAGGTCCTAATGCCTTTAGGAATCATGAAGGATATACCCACAGGATCATAGGCCTTGTTCCAGCCTAACCAAGCTCTGAGAATCAGGCCCTGGAATAATATCCAAATACAAGGATTTCATTTTCCCTAATAAATCTTCCAGTACTTTAATAAATAAGACTTTTTATTTTTCTTTTCACTTTAAAGCAGAATTGTAATGATCTCTGAAAAGATAGGCTATATTTATAACTGGAGCAAATAAATTTTATATCCTTATCTGTATCTATGTGATGCATATGCGTGTATTTGGCTTTTTATAACTAAAGATCTCTTATTTAAAGCAATCTGGCCTGCCCACTTGCCCAGAGAGAGAAAAATGACTTAGGCTAGATTTAGTAGCATAAAACTTGTTTTTCTTGTGTTTATAAGTGTCAGCTTTTTGGGGGAGGAATTTGAGGAACCATCCGTATTCTTCAGGTAAGGTAGAGGTGGTGCGAGGGACGGCCTGCAGACATCCATCACAGGGGCAGGAAAAGTCAGCGCCTCGTCAATCACTGAAGAGGCATCTCATCTGCAGACAAGAGCAGCTCGCGTGTAACCCCTGGAACTGGCCTGACTATGCTCGGAGCTCTGCTTCTCAGGAAAAGGAGACTGCCTCTCAGAATCCTTGCCAAGACTGGCAGGGGCTCCTAGCATCTTGTAGACGAGCCTGGGGTTGTAAGTGGTCTTCATCTCATTCTTCTGTGACACGAGCAAGTGGGGCTAGATACTGCATGAACTTGGCCCCGAGTCAGCCTGGCCACAGAGTGGCTGTAAATCTTCCCTTTTTGCTTTTTAGAAACCAGCCCCTTACTTTCTCTCTCTCTCTATTTGCCGTCCTTCAGTGGCTGTGATTTGGAGGGCAGCTCCCAATGTCCTTTTGTATCCTGAATTGATATGACAAAGATTGGTAAAGAAAACGTAATGGAGAGATATAAGAGTGCACCTGAATATCAAAATGCTGCTTTTCGTGTTCCCAGGTCTTTGAAAGCACTGCTTAGTAAAGATCTCGAGAAATCATATAGAAGATGTCCCCAATACAAACCAAAACACCAAAAAACCCAAATGAACAAACAAAACGGAACAAAAACATGACAAAAACAAAAAACAATGCTCCTACCATTTGTATCCACTGGAAAATGTTTTTTTTTTTTTTTTACTCCAAGTCACTCCAATAGCTATATAGTTAAATATTGAGCATGTTTTATTTGTACTTTTAAAATATAATTGCTTATTTAATAGAAAAATGCACATGTGTGGCTATCTCTATGTGTGTGTATATATATAAATGGATTAACTGTATTCTTAATATCTGTCTGTCTTGTATCACCATTTAAGTTTAAAATTAAAGGCCTGAATCTTATTGTAATTAACCCCCTTTTTTTAACCATTTCATAGTGGCTAATATAAGCAAAAGACCCGCTACATAAGAAACTTAGAGAATGTAGCAGATATTGTTGCAATTGAATGCAACCATTCCCATCTCTCCCTTACTCCTTTCAGGCAACATTAATTCCATTTGTGTTGTCTGTAAACTGTTTAGGACAGGGAGTGTGGTACAATTGTGACCAATGAGAAATGAGAGGAAGTGTGCAAAGCAATCTTGTAGCTAATGAAGAGAAGACATAAGCAAGAGAAACCTCACCTTCTACTGCTGATCATTGTTGTGTCTGCTTGTGATGGCTGGAACCTCAGCAGCCATCTTGCAACACCAAGGGGTAGAAGCTGAGAACAAAGCCAGTATGCTGAGGATAGCAGAGCAGCAAGATGGAAGACTACTGGCCCTTGATGGCATCTTTGATCAGCTGAATTATCCAATCCTGGATCCGCCCTACCTGAGGTCTTCTTGACACATGAAGCTTATTGGCTTATTGTTTAACTAGTTTAATTTAGAGTTGAGTTTTATGGAACTTGAAAGCATTCTAAGTGATTGGAAGAACAAATGTTACTTGGTAAGCTGTGTGTTTGTGTGTGTTGATGTGTGTGTATATATTTGTTAAAGTGATAGTAGGTAGGATTTCAACTATAAAATTATTGAGGCAGCACCTGAAGCCTAGGAAGTGTGCATTCAGACCTCAGCCCTGAAAGGACTTATGTGTCTGATAATACACAAATCAACTCTGAGTGCTTCATGCGTGTCGCCTGTGAGTTCAGGGTACTAATATCTATCCTGCCTTCATTTGAGTTGCAGGTGCTACTTTGAGCACACTGGTTTAAGCAGAAAATAACTTAGTTCCCTCTCTCTGTTCAAGCCTACATTGTAGCTGTGATACTTTTCCTATTCCTAAATGGAATCTGAGGCATATCCTATGAGGGATGCGTGTGTGTGTGTGTGTGTTGTATGTTTATACGTGTGTGTGTGTTTCTTAGAAAACACAAGAAGATTCTTGTGGCTATTTTTTCACAAAAAGTAGGTCATTCAGAAAGTAAAATATGAGGTCCTGAGTAGTGATCACAACCTCTTCTCCCAAAATTGTTTATGTTGCTGATGGCCAACAGATTAAGAAATATAATGATGCTTTTTATGTAGAATATAGCTGGGCTTTTAAACCAATAGGAGCCTTGGAACAAAACTAGGAAGAGAAGCAGCTCTTCTCTTTTTTAACCCCCATACAGAAACTAAGTTTCTACTGGTGTCCAAGAAAAATAAGAAGCCCAAGCTGAATCATACACTTCCCTGTGCATGGTCCATGTTGAAAAGTAGGAGTATGTTTAGCTTTGCTTGTCTTTGTGATCCATGCAGCTCTTTCTTCTTGGTATTTTTGCAGAATAATGACTTTATGTTTTAAGACAAAATACCACGTGAATGAATTTGTGACACATTGTCACTTTGAATTCACTGTGGTGACTCTCAGAGCTCCTAATGGAACTCAAGAGTTTATATCTAGTTTCTACATTCAGAGTAGAAACAGTAAGAAGTCACCCTCCAGAGTTAATGACCTACTCTCCAGAGTTCTCCTCAGATTCCAAGTCATCTGTGGGCAAAAAGAAAAATGGTTGCTACTCAGTGACGCTGAAAGTGACGCTGAAAACTGAGACTGATTCTAGTGTTTTAGAGGAGGCCTAAATGCAATTTGCATTTATTTTCCATTGCTTTTACTCTGCTCTTGAAATGTACTCATACCTGTACAGTTTACCTACGAGGTCTAAGCGAGAGTGGAAGGTAAAAAACATTTGTGAGCATTTGAATCATTAAATTATTTCTCAGTTAAGTGTCACAAACTCCACTCTCTTACCATAGCATGGTTCAAAGGGCAGTAATCAAGTTGTGTCGTAGCTACCATGAAAGCCACCATGGGAAATATAGACTTCCTGGTAATCAGATGGAATTGGCGTTCAAGGGAGGTGATCTTTATCAGAGACACCTGGCCCCACTGGATCTGCACATACGGAAGCCATGACTCACTCATGCTCTCTAATAGTCATTAATCTATGTCCTTCCTTTTCTTTGTATATTTTGGACAAATAGCTTTGTAGAGGGAAAGAAGCTGTTACCTATACAAGTAACATACAGAATCAGTGATATCAATAATTTAAAAAGGGAATTGATGACTACATTTGAATGTAATGAAGATTAAGCATAACTCAAACCCTAAATAGAGTTATAAGTATGGATGTTTCCAACCTCTGTCCAGCTACCACAGTCTTTCCAAAAGGTACAAAATGACAAAAACATTACAGTATTACTAAAGATAAAGACGCATTGAAGATACCAAGATATAAAGAGATTAGCTCTTTTATACGCAGGTTCTTTCTGCATGTGCTCAGTTCATTGTACTTATGACGTTTAACATTGTTGAGTTGTATCACCGTTTGTCTCCCCTGGAAGACTGTGAACGTTTGTTGCAGAGACCATTGCTTTTTCAAATCTGTATTCTCAGAACTCTGAGGCATTTAATAATGGATGCAAAATAAAATTTTGAGAGAGTTAACAAATGAAGAGCTGCATATCACTGTTGGAACTGCAAACATTAGCTTGGAAGGAACATCTGTTTTTCTTAAGAGCTATTTTGAGAGTTTCTGATAACTAAATCTCATTGAAGAAAGTTTCTAGGACAGCTCTACCCTAGCAATATAGGATATCAGGAGGATAAGTAAATTATGTAAATGAGTTATTTCAATTTTTATTTAATTTGTACTCTTCATTTTCTGGGTTGTTAAATGTCTTACATATTGGTGTTTCTAATTTGTTTTCCTTTTTCCCTTTATTTTGCATGCATCTAATGGAAAATAATTAAATAACGCTGAACATGCACAATTAATTAAAAGAATTAAAAGAATTGTGATTATGATAATGACATGTGCGATGTGTATTTTCCAACACTACCAAGCAGTTCCCCAGTTCTCAGAGGAGACTGACTGGGTGTCCTACAGTTTAGCTCACGTCTGACACTACCTGGAGTTGCAGTCAGATCCCACAGGTGAAAGCTCAGACCCACAAGACTGCACCCATTTCAGCTGTCGATCTCAAATCCAGGATGTTACCTGCACTTCTGACCTGTCCTGGCTATAAATAAGCTTCCCACGACCCCGTCCTCAGGTTTGATTAACTTGCTAGAGTGGCTCACAGAACTCAGAGAAACATTTACTTACACTTACCAGTTTATTATAAAGGGTGGAGATGAACAGTCAGATGAAGAGGTACACAGGGTGGGGTCTAGAAGGGTCCTAAGTGCAGGAGCTTCTGTCCCCATGGAACTGGGGTGCACCACCCTCCCGGCATGTGGATGCCTTCACCAACCCAGAAGCTCTCAACCCCATCCTTTTGGGTTTTTATGGAAGCTTCATTTGGGTTTTTATGGAAGCTTCATAGAGGTGATTGATTCAACCTCTAGCCCCTCTCCAACCCCTGGAGGTCAGGGAGTAGAACTGAAAATTCCAATCCTTGAATCATCATTGGTTCTGCTGGCAATCAGCTTTCATCCTTAGGAGCTTTCCAAAAGTCACTTTATTAACGTAAACTCGGGTGTGGTTGAAAGGGTCATGTTATGAACATGACATCTTCGTCTCTGCTATCAGTTAGGAAATACCAAGGGTTTTAGGAGCTCTGTGCTGGAAACAGGGACAAAGACTAAATATGTATTTATTATAAATCACAATATCACAACATAGTAGTGATAAGAAATTAGAACTTTATTGCTAAGAAAGTGAATGTCAATAGAAATAAGTATAGTTTACTTCTTAGCCAAGTTCTTTCTACTTGGCTGAAGATTTTGTGTTGAGCTGTGCCTCACTTTAAGGAAAATTCATTTAAAATATGTATTTCCAAGAAATACAAAATATTTATTTCAATGGAGGTTGAAATCTATTATAGTAACTAACATTTGAAATGAGCTTTAGAGTTCCAAAAGACTTTTCAGATCCATCGCTACATATCAGTCTTATAATGGCCATGTGACATAGATATGATTGTGACATTACCCCCTCCGGATAAGCAGTAAATGTAAAGAGTCAGAAGTCAAACCTAGCATTTTGGCCAAATATGCAAATTGCAAAATATATTCACTTTCCCCTCAAAAGTGATTCTGTTCCTTGCAAAAGCTCTCTATCCTTTTCTAAAAAGACAGATTTATTGTGGAGTTTCTTGAAATAGCAAGACCTCTTAAACGGCTTCTGAATCAGAGTTGATTTGCCATGATTTTTGAGGACTGAGATTGCTGCATTTAAAAAAGTTTGCATTACCTCTTAAAGGGCCTCAGATACCCTGAACAAAAGTATTTCAAACTTCTGCTTCAATAGCTACCAGCTGAACTATGGAATAATAGGATCTAACATATTTTGGAAGTCATTAATATTCAATAAACTATATCACCAAATTCAGATCTACAAAAGCCAGGAAGTGGAAGAATTATTGTTAATGTCCCTTGTCCTGTCACTGATTCATGGCTTCTTGAAGATAATGGTCATTACTAAAAAGGAATGCAAAGTAAATATCTATACTTCTATGTTTTCTATTCATTGTGAGTATATGTCCCACTCATAAAATATAAGTGGCTGGGCAGAGATGAATTGCTCTTCTTTAAAATTCTTTATGTAAAAGTACGTTTTTTGATAAAGGCCAGTTCAGTAATGGAGGGATCTCTTTGAATCAGGAGTCCCCAGGGCACACAGTATAGTTTAAGTTTTCATCCAGATGTGAGGAAATGGGAGCGTTGTTTGTACTGAACCATAGCTGGGAAATGCAAGAAACGTAAAGCCAAGATAGAGAGGAGAAAGCTGATAAGGTGACAAATTTTCCATCATATTGAGGTAACTGTGGCCGTGTAGAGAGATGCACATTGCAGCAAAAGGCAAATTTGTTCGGCACTCCACAGAGTTTAAAAGTGACAGCTGGGGGTCAGGGTATCCTGGCTTGAATGCTAACTCTACAACTTAGTTTGTTTGAACCCCAGCAAGTTACCTAACCCTTTCTAAGCCTCAGCTTACTCATTTGATAAATGGGAATAAAGACAATACGTGAGGACTGCATGAGATAATGTTTGTGAAATGCTTGGCACAATGTATAATAGCTATTACTATTACTATTGTTATTATTAATATTCCCCAGGTACTTGGGTTTCAAATATGGCACTTTCTATGTGGCTAATGGGAGATCAACATAGATATAGGAAGTACTAATGCCCCTTCCATCATTTCTCCTACACTTTGTACTTCCATTTCACTCTAAATGAGAAACAACATCCTGCCCTTTTAATTCAACGTAAATGTAATATGTTAAGGATCCCGTGATAAGTAAGTTTTAGAGCAATCAGTAAAATTTTACCAGGTAGTAAAACCACAGCCTAGTTTCAATGGGCATCATTTGTCTAATAATTGGCTTTCAAAACCATTTGTAACTTAATCTTGAATTCCACCAGATGTTCTACGTGATAATACGACCTTTTTTCCTTCAAAATTAGGTCTAGCCCACGTACCCGGGACACACTGGTCTCCTTCCATCTCCCCTAATCACACCAAGCCGATGGGATATGCAAGCAGAGCCTGATCAGGGTTGACCAGATGTTCCGAAATTCGTTACTCAGCATTTACTGTGGAAAAAAAAAATAATGCTATCAATTTTCAAAAAATGCAAACTCCTTTCCAAAAGCTAAGCAAAATGAGAAGTAGAGTAAACCATTTGCTAGTTAAAGAGAAGAGCAGAATGTGGCTCACTGGACTTAGGAAATGGAATAGTAACAAGAGATGCTGAAGTGTAAAGATACGTCTCATTTTCATACTTGGAGAATTACCCTTTGAGGAAATTTCTGCACAGATTACCTCGCACGTCATTCCTCCACTCAAAATGGGTTTTGTTCTTGCTCCAAATCCTTTTGATTTTGCATTGCTTTTGGTGTGTCGGCCTTGTATATCTGTCATGAATTTTAGGAGATTTTTGCCGGTATGAATCCAGCCTCAGTCGGCACAACGCTGTCAAACTTCCGCGATATCACGCCACTGGGGTACTTCCCTACCTTCCTCAGCAAAAAGGCCCAACGTCTGATAATACCCTTGTGTCCTAGTTTGCTGGTACCTTATCACCCACCCATCAGCCTCTCTCTCACTCTACTCCAGCTGCACTTTCTTTTTTTTTTTTCCAATTTTTTTTTAAAGATTGGCACCTGGGCTAACAACTGTTGCCAATCTTTTTTTTTTTTTAAGGATTGGCACCTGGGCTAACAACTGATGCCAATCTTTTTTTTTTTTTTTTTTTTCTGTTTTATCACCCCAAACCCCTCCTGTACACAGCTGTATATCTTAGTTGCAGGTCCTTCTAGTTGTGGGATGTGGGACACCACCTCAACGTGGCCTGACGAGCGGTGACATGTCCGCGCCCAGGATCCCAACCCTGGGCCGCGCAGCGGAGCGCGCGAACTTAACCACTCGGCCATGGAGCCGGCCCCCCAGCTGCACTTTCTCTACCGTTCTTTGAGCCCACCAGGAATGCTCTTGGGTTTTCCCTGTGCTTCTCCGTCTCCTTGGAATACTCATCTCCAAGACAGTTGCTTTGTCTGCTCAATGAGGACTACTCTGAATACCCCATATAAAAATGCAGCCCCTTCCCTCAGCGCTCCCTAACCTTTATAGCCTACTTTATTTTTCTGTATATCACTTGTTACTATTTAACATACCATATATTTCATATTTTCTTTTGTTTTTTTGTCTGTATCACCCTTTGAAATATAAGTGCCAAGATGGCAGGGATTTTTCTCTGTTTTGTTCCCCACTGTATCCTTACCGCCTAGAATGGCTCATAGTAGGTACTCAATAAATACTTGAAGATTTAATTGATTAAGTAACTACTTACTCAGCCAAGAGGTTTCAGCAAGAAGTGTTGTTCTCCAAAATTACCTATTGAACAGAGAGTGGACTATGGGAGTGATTCTTTAGATCCGTGATGGATAGATGTGGCTGTCTATCCCCAGTAGTTCAGTGTTGATGGTCAGTTTTCCCCTCCAATCTGAAACATGCTGGTGTGAAGAGTAGGGATTAAATGACCTTTTAACTTAGTGACTGCTCGTTGCTGCTGAGAGAGCGAATAAAATTCACTTTATGATCCTGCATTTCCCATTAAAGTTTAATTTTTTCTCTCTCTGTTATCCTCTCTTTATTTTGCTCAGCAAGTTTATACTAATCCCTCTTGGAATGGAAGACGCTAGCTAGGATGCTCTTAGATTGCATTGCAAAAGGAGTTCTTCTCCTTTCTCACCCTTAAGATTTACTCCTTTATTTTGAAGAGAGGGCCTGGAAGTTGCTGAGCTCTCCAAGGAACCAGTTGGAAGGTGGACAAGAATAACAGTGCAAGTCTCAGGACCCAGTCACTGTCAGGCCCCCAGTGAGAGGAGGGAGAGAGGGAGGTGTCATTTGAGGTACCTTGTCCATGGTTGGAAGATTGTCGGGAAGCTCCTGATGAATGAGATGCTAGACTTCATCTGCTGCGTTTCATCCCTGGGCCATGCTGCAGAACCCAGCCACATCTGTGACTGATGGGAAGCAGATGTTTCACTGTGCAGGGAGAAAGCACTCAGAAATGTGGGACTGAGGACTCAGACGCCCTTTCTCTTTTGTTCCTCCTCAAAAACAAATCGAGGAGGGAAAATTACACCCAAGTAATGACCCTGCAAGAGGGCTTAACTACAACAGGTTGAAACCAATCCCATGTTTTAAGGATTTGTGTAATTTAAAGAGAAAAAAAGTAATACGTGTGCTTTAAAGTTAAGTTCAGCCAATTGGATAGTTTTTGGGATTTTTTTTCACGTCAAGTTCTATTACTGCTGTTTCCATAACATTTCTTTGTCTCTGTCTCCTCATGTTAATTCTTGTTGTCACTCAGATTCCCTTGCCCTGTTTTCTGTATTTGCGCTATAGCTTTCTAACTTGCCTCCTCACCTCCTCTTCCCCACTACAGACCATGCTATGCTCCATTGCTGAATCAATTACCTAAATCTTAGGTCTGATCGTGTTATTCTAGTCCTCAAAAACTTTCAGTGGCTCCCTGTTGTCTACTGGATAAAGTCCATATCCTCAGTATTGAATTTATGTCCTTTGTCATTTAAATGCAAGCTGTATCAGTTTAGCCTGTTTCCCACTACATTCTTTTTATTTAATTTTATTTATTTATTTATTTATTTTTGAGGAAGATTAGCCCTGAGCTAACTACTGCCAGTCCTCCTCTTTTTGCTGAGGAAGCCTGGCCCTGAGCTAACATCTGTGCCCATCTTCCTCTACTTTATATGTGGGATGCCTACCACAACATGGTGTGCCAGGTGGTGCCGTGTCCGCACCTGGGATCCGAACCGGCGAACCCCCGGCCACAGAGAAGCGGAAGGTGCAGACATAACTGCTGTGCCACTGGGCTGGCTACCCCCCTAGTACATTCTTAACACTCCAGTTAAATGTGAGTATATTTATACAGTATGGATTTTGTTTTCATTTTTATTTTTTTGCAAACTCCCTTGAGTTTCTTTCCTATGTGTTTTTGGTCACAATTGTCACTTCATCTGATAAACTCTCTATATTAGTCTGTTAGGACTGCCATACAAAATACCACAGACTGAGTCGCTTAAGCAACAGAAATATATTTTCTCACAGTTCTGAAAGCTGGGAATCCAAGATCAAGGTGCCGTCAGATTTGGTTTCTGGTGAGGCCTCTTTCCCTGGCTTGAACGTGGCCACCTTCTCTCAGGGTCCTCATGTGGTCTTTCGTCTGTGCACCCTCATCCCCGACGTCTCTACCTCTTGTAAGAACATCAGTCATATTGGATCAGGGCCCTCCCCTCATGGCCTCGTTTTAACTTAATCGCTTCCTTAAAGATCAATCTGTAAATATGGTTACATTCTGAGCTACTGGGGATTGGGATCTCAACGTAGAAATTTGGGGAGGACACAATTCAGCCCATAATGACTCTGCTGGTACCTGCACATCCAAATCCTATCTGTAAGGAAGAAATGAAATTTCCCCTAATGTCTCACCTAGTTCCCTTAGCTATTAGCACCTTTCTTTATCTTTATCTCATTAGTATATGTTACTTTCTCGAATATATTATAGCACTTTCTATATAACTTCTTTTTTAAGTTTCTTTCTTTTCAACTTTATTGGGGTATGATTGACAAATAAAACTTTTATGTATTTCAGGTGTATAACATGAGACTTTGAGATATATATATACACATTGTGAAATGATTACCACGATCAAGCTAATTAACATATCTATCACCTCACATAATTACCTTTTTTTATGGATGTGGTGAAAATACTTGAGATCTGTTCTCCTAGAAAATTTCAAGTATGTGATACATTATAATTAATTATAGTTACCATATTGTACATTGGATCTCCAGAATTTATTTATCTTATAACTGAAATTTTGTACACTTTGACCAACACCTCCACATTTCTCCCCTTCCCACTAGTGCCTGGTAACCACCATTCTATTCTGTTACTACGAGTTCTACTTTTTAGATTCCACATACAAGTGAGATCAGGTAGTATTTGTCTTTCTATGTTTGGCTTATTTCACTTAGCGTAATGTCCTCGAGGTTCATCTATATTGTCTTAGATGGCAGAATTTCTGTCTTTTCTAAGGCTGAATAATATTCCATTGAGTGCATATATGTCACATTGTCTTTATCTATTCATCTGTGGACAGACACTTAGGTTGTTTCCATATCTCGGCCACTGTGAATAATGCTGCAGTGAACATGGGGGTGCAGAAATCTCTTTGAGACAGTGATTTTGTTTTCTTTGGATATATACCCAGAAGTAGGATTGCTGCATCATACGGTAGTTCTGTTTTTAATTTTTTGAGAAATTTCCACAATGGCTGCACCAATTTACATTCCCACCAACGGTGTATAAGAGCTCCCTTTTCTCCATATCCTCGCCAACATATCTTTCGACTTTTTGATAACAGCTATCCTAACAGGTATGAGGTGATATCACATTTTGGTTTTGATTTGCATTTTCCTTAGGATTAATGATGCTGAGCATCTTTTCATATACCTGTTGGCTATTTGTATGGAAGTCTTCTTTGGGAAAATGTATATTCAGATCCTTTTTTAAAAAAATCTATTTGGGATAATTTGCTATTGAGTTGTATGAATTCCTTGTATAATCTACATATTAACCCATTATGGGGTATATGGTTTACAAATACTTTCTCCCATTCTGTAGCTTGCCTTTTCATTTTGTTGATTATTTCCTTTGCTATGCAGAAACACTTTATTTTGATGTAGTCTCACTTGTTTATTTTTGCTTTTGATGCCTGTGCTTTTGATGTCAAATCACAAAATCATTGCCAAGACCAATGTCAAGAAGTTTTTCTCATATATTTTCTTGTAGGAATTTTATGGTTTTACTTCTTACGTTTAAATCTGTAATCCATTTTGAGTTGATTTTTATGTGTGGTGTAAGATAAGGGTCCAGTTTCATTGATTTGCATATGAATATCCAGTTTTCCCAACATCATTTGTTGATTTATTGTTTATTGTTTATTTCATAACATCCTTTCTTCATTGTGTATTCTTGTTGTCTTTGTCAAAGATTAGTTGACTATATATGCATGAGCTCTCTATTCTGTTCCATTGGTCTGTGTGATTGTTTTTATGCGAGTACCATGCTGTTTTGATTACTACAGCATGGTAATATAACTTGAAATATAATATAATTTTGTGGTCATGTCCATATCCTGTGATGCCTGTAGCTTTGTTCTTTTTGCTCAAGATTGTTTTTGCTGTTTGGGGTCTTTTGTGCTTCCAAAAGCATTTTAGGATTGTTCTTTCTGTTTCTTTGGAAAATCTCATTGGAATTTTGATAAGGATTGAATGGAATCTGTAGGGATCGGAGGTTCCCTTAGTCTTTGTCTATGGATACATCCACTTCACACTTCTTATTCCTTCTTCGGTGGCAAATCTTAAGATTATATGTCTTCTTTCAATCCTAGGAAGCCAGGATGAATGCTTAGAGCCTCCTATTTGTTTTTCCTAGGGCAGTGCCCTAAAATGCTCAAGTTTGTGTGCCTTCCTCCAATCCTGCAGAGTCGGGCTGCCTTTCTGAGCATGCTTGTGAGCCATCTGTAAAGGCTGCACTCCCTGTGCACATTAAAACCAGTGGAGGGATGACAATGAACACTCCTATTCTGCCATCTTGCTGATGTCCTCTGTACAACTTCTTTTCTCTTGTACTTGAGTAAGACTTTTTGTGGTCAAGTCCATATCCTAGCTATATTTGAGTCCTGGGCAGGTCCAAGACCATAATAGCACATAAAAGACACATCACAGAAACTTGAATCAATAATAATTATTACACATTATGCATTGAACGTTTGTCTTAAATAATTTTGATCACATAATCTTATATCTACTTTTGTGACATAAAATCATTAAAAATAGACATATTTCTCAATAGGTGATATTCTGGTACTTGTGCTTTTCATTTATTTGTTTTGCTTTGTCTTGCTTTGATTTTACAGAACTGATATGCGAGATCAAAAGAATCTTCAGTAGTAAGAGAAGCCGAGAGCAAATAGAAGCTCTTTGCTCCCAAGGCGCCTGATCCTTGTCTCTGCTGTAGCTCTTACATGCCTCTCTGCTCTGCAAAATTAGGCTTCTCAAAGGCAGAAAGCCAGAGTCTTTCAAGTTCATATTTCTAGGTCCTGGCAAAGAATGTGCATATAGTGTGGACACATAGTAGGTGCTTAATGACTATCTAGGATATAAGTCAATTGATCCATGCATGACAAGACTGGACTAAACTTGCTGATTTTCGCCTCAGGAAATAGATTTTGAAAACCCATCAAATTCAGTTACTTTGTGGATTTTTTTTATAAAAGATATATCTGAATGGCTTTACTGTGGGTTTTCCACTTACCAGTTGTTTGATCATGGAAAACTTTCCTAATCTACCTTCTCTTACCCCAGCTCCAGGAGTAAATGAGAAAATACGAATGAAACATTTAGCACATGACTTGGCAAATGGTAAATATCTGGAAAATAGTATTATTATGTGTGTTGATTTTGTTCGCAAGCATTTGCTGAGCACCTTTCCCTGTTCATTGGTTCACCAATAGGTGCATCCATATTGCCTTGCAATTCAGTAGACAATCGGTGTATGTTAATAGCACGAATGAATGATCCCTGCCCCTAAGGAATTTGCAATTCTGAAGGTAAGAATATTTATAGATATTAACAGCTAATGAACTATATCAAAGGAAAGCATTTAATCGAGAGAGATTGTGTGCTGGTGTGTCAGAGTAATAGAAAAATAGTTGGATCTTCGTTTCATATTAATTCTTGTCCCTTGTTAGCTTCACAGTCAGGAAGGGATGAGAATGGGCTTCTAAATTTTCCTCTTGATGAATTTTGCTGAAATACATGTAAGATATGGGACTCACTGATATCTTTTGGTAAGCAAAAGTTGATTAAAGTAGTCACTGACAACCCTCTAAACCAAAGTAATATGTCACTGTTCATTTGAGAGAACTAAGAAATGAAGAAAGAGAAGAAGAAGAAGAGGAAGAGGAGGAGGAAAAGGAAGAGGGAGGTGAAAGAGGAAGAATAATAAAAACAACAAGAATGATAGAAGCTACTATCTACCAAGTACCAAATGAGTGTCAAGTGTTTCATAAGAATTTTTCTAAATAATATCGTTTTTTAACTGTAAAGGTAAGAACATCTCATGAAGTAAAGACTGTTTCCTGTTTTACAGGTGATGAAACTGAGGGACTCTAAGATGAAGTCTGTTGTCTAAATTTACACAAATAAGTAACTGAGCCAGGATCGGAAATGACTCTGCCCGAATACAGATTCCACCTTCTCTTCTCACACTGCCTCACAAAATAAAATTTACTGGCAATCCAGGTTAAATAATTGATTCTCAAAGCCTGGCATATGATAACGTGCACTGTGAATCTCCAATAGGAAAAGCTGTAGTAACCATTGCTTCCTGAAAATATTTGACTGCCAGTATTTCTTCCTTGGGAGCATATTTTAGTAATCCTGTTATTAGGAATACACTGACAGATGCTCTTTTCGGGCATCAATATTATTTTGGAATTGCAACATATTATTAGTATCTGGTTTTATGGTCCTCTTTCCTTTAAAACTGTTTATGGCATGTAATTTATCAAATCACTTTAAATATCTTTTAACATATGAATATGTATTTGGTGAAGTCTCTTTTTTCCACTGGAAACATTGCTGAGATATCAAACCACAAAGTGTTTTTTTTTTTAAGACAGTATTCTTGGTGGTATGTTTGGCTTAAAAATATCTCAGGTGCATTGATAAGGATTTTTACAGAAATAAACTTCGGTATAAGTTCTTACCCCATAAACATTCTTGTTTTATAAACATTTCTCTGTCACTTAGTGAGATTTGGAAAATAGAGAATTTCTCATGGTCTCACCATCAAAACAATTTTAAAGAATTTGTTAAAATTTTTCTATATTTTGTATTCCAATTGAATCTAAAAAGAAGCTATAGAATATCTGCTGTGTATAGAACATTATAGAAAGTCCAAGGGATGTTAGAACAAGATAAGATCATTGTTCTCAGAATCTCCATCTAGTAGTATCCTTATATATGCATATATATTTATATATATGTGTGTGTATATATATATATATCTATATATATATATATATATGTATTTTTTTTCCTCTGAGACATAACAGATGAGAGTAGGTTAAATAAAGCAAGAAAGACCTGGAAAGGACCTCCTGACTGAGGTGGTCGATCAAACCACCTAGGAAAGCCGAGAAAATCTCAGAGGATAATGAAGTCTTGAACCAGCATCTCCAACCGAACGAGTTTTTCAAGGTACACTAAGATTGGCGAAGGTACAGGCTGCCATGGTTTATATTGCATGGCACATAGCTGTCTCCGTTCTACATGACTTAAAATCCTAGACTGTTATGGGCGAAAAGACATTTTCAACATTCTTTTTCCAAATCCCACACATTTTTAAAAAAACACAAATCCAAGACACATGCACCCTGCTGGGAATCCATCCTCTATGTGTGGGCACTGACTACTCTGTCTGGAATTTGCTTGTGTGTAGGAAGTATGAAGTATATTAGTTTTTGGAAATTTGATACCAGACATGGACAGGTAAGGAAACACCAGTCAAGTTGACTTTATAAAGAAGTTATTTTGTGGATGTTTGGGAAAGTTAAGGGGTCTTCTGAAACTGAATTTTAAGTGCTTAGAACTAGAGTAAGACTTATTTGATTTCTCTTATCTTCATGCCTCAAGAAGCCAATAAGCATGTCCATAAATTTTGGAATGAAATAAGCACAGAATTCTAACCTCCTCTGTGAATGTCAGAAAGGAGAATTTTGTTGTGTGCGTATGTGTTTAAACTTCACTCTTAAAATAGACAATGTAAGATCAGAATATCTGCTTTCTAATTCCTGAATTGCTGTGTGATCTTGGAGAAGTTATTTGTACTATACAGACCTATACTTCTCTATTTGTAAAACAGGGGCAAAATGCCCATCAAGACCTGTGTGATAGAGAGTGGAACATAGAAGTCAAAATGACAGACTTGGGCCAACTGTGTAGGAATTTAAATAGAAATCTTATGAACTAGTTAAAAGTATATTCATGGACAAGAAGTGGAAAGAACCACAGGAGGGAAAAACGTGAATAGTGAGTGGTAATGTTTGGATAACTTTTACTTCTTTTCAAAAGTCTCATTATAGATTTTTGTTCTAGTTGAGAGATATAAATAATACTGGAGAGTTCTACTTCCAGCAAGGCTGACTAGCTCCTGCCAGACCAATGCTCTCATAGGTAAAAGCAACGAATTCTGGACAAAAGACAAAATGCAAATATATGAAGGCACTAAGGCTAAGCAAAAGTAGACAAATAGTGAAAGGAAGTTGACGTTTGAAAGATGGTAACAGCATGGGTGAGTTTCCCATTTTTCAGAGCTTTTAGCCTCAGGGCAGACCCCAGTCAGTCTGCATTATGTGGAGCAGCTGTATCTCAGATACAAAACCTTAGCCATATTAGCTTGAAAAGCCAGAGGAAAGACTCTTGGGTACCACAATATCTGGATGATAGAGGAGGAGAATCTCAGAAAGAGAAAGTTTTAAATTGTGTGTTTAAACTCTTCCCAAATCTCTGGTTGACTCCTGAACCACACGTGCTCAGGGAAAACCCCAAATAGCCTAACTAAGGCTAAAAAAAAAGAATTGAACTTGTATTTCAAGTTTGAATGTAATCTAGTAATGCATGCTTAATTAATTAACTAATTAATTATTTTTTCTTTTGCCATATTGGCCTGCCGCTGGTCTCAAAAGGAATTGAGCATTGAGTATGTGTCATGGTGAGGAAGGAGGTAAAGGGAGAGGGAAACATCCATTCTGTCCCACAATATTTTGCTATAATAAATAACATTCGCATGGGTTTTATTTTTGTTAATACGCTTCAGAGAAACATAACTGAACCCGGAATCTCTGTAACATATTTTTAATATTCAGAGCAGGAACCAAAATTATTTTTTATATGAAAAAACAGGAAAACATAAGCCCGTCCCAAGGGGGCTAAAAAACAATCAACGGAGACTCATCTCAAGATGATCCAGAAGTTGGAATAATCAGACAAGAATTTTAAAGCAGCTATTATACCTACGATCAAAGACGTAAAGGAAAATATACTTGTAATGAATAAGAAGATAACAAATCTTAGAAGAGGAACTAACTATACCAAATCGAAACCCCAGATAAATAAATAAATAAATAAATAAATAAATATATATATATATTAGTAATAGATGGATAAAAACTGGGAGTAAATCACAAGTTTCTTCATCAAGAAGCTGCTTGTGAAATTACAACATTTTAATACATCTTTGGGAATGTTTCCATGAGGTGGGTACTCAATAATGTGCAATGTCTATTGCCAGAAAATATGTAGCAATAGAGGGAGGAGAGAAGAGTAACATGATAGAAAAAAGTTGGAGGAGGTAATATTACTACTAATAACAAAGCAAACTTTTATTTAATGTTTGCTGCCTTCCATGGCCCATGCTAAGTCCTCACTTCTGCAATTATCCATTATCTAATTTAACCTCCTTGGGTACTATTATTGTCCTCAGAATACACATTTTAAAACCTGAGTCGTAGAAAATGGAAGTATCTAATCCATGGTCCCATAGCCAGGAGGAAGTTGATTCTTTGAAGTACCACACTCTGATGCAGCGGTCTGGTCAAAACACAAACCAGAAATATGAAGAGCAGGGATGGATTTCTCTTGTTTGTGGGACTGTGCTGACCAATTATGTCTGCAAAGGTGAAGGAGGTAATTCCTGGGGAGGGAATGATAGCAAAGCACTGAATGGATTCAGCTTCCAAAATAAAATGCCTCTTCCACCTTAGGTTTTTGCCACAAATTTCTCTAATAGTCAGAGGCAAAATCTATTGTTTTATCATTAGAGGCAAGAGTGAAAAACAAATATTCCTGGGAGAGGAAACCATCTGACTTTAAACAATGCAAAGATATAAATTAAAGTTATCAATTTTTTTCTTGGATGGGATTTCATTAGTAGCAATTATTTTTTTGAGAGCTTATTCTATGCCAGAAACACTTCTAGGTGATTTATATAAATGATGTGTTTTACTCATTGACTCTCTATGAAAGATGCACTATTACCCTATTTTATACAAGTAAAAACAGACTCAATGTGATTAAATAACTTGCCCAATATAATGCTTTGTAAATGGCAGAAGTGAATTAAAAATTGAGCCTGATTGACTCCAAATCTTGATTTCTCAGACTCTACCACCTCCAGAGAACACTGGTGTCTAAATTTAAAGGAGGCTGTAGGGGGAAGGAAGCTAGGATATAGTAAAGCGAGACTGATGATGTTGAAGACAGACTTTTCTTTTTGATCGTATTTCCAAAGGCTGTGCTGTGAGTGACATAGATTCACACTTGAAGGGCCCTGAAGAGAAAAAGGTATAGAAAGACCTTAAAATGGGATGATTAATGTCTGACTAGTGGGAACTTTCTCCCAACTTTCACATCTAATCAATCATTAAGTCCTTCCAATTGTTTCTGCTTGAAGTTCTCAAATTTGTCTCTTCACATTCACTTCCCCCGCCATAGTCCAGGCTACCAAATCACTCACTTTTCCTAGTTTCTCATCTCTCTCTAAATTTGTCTTTTCATTAGCAAAGGGTGATTTTTTTAAAACAAAAATATGACCAGAGCACTCCATGCTTAAACATTTCGATGACAGCTCAAATTCCTCATTTTAAAGTCTAAACTCCTTTACACAATTTAGTGAATTGACTGATGCAGTCTCTTAATATTGGACATTGACTCTTCATTTTTACTATTACAAATAACCCTTTGATGAATAGTTTTGTATATATCTTTATATACATCCAAAACTGTTTTATTGCAGAGTTAAAAGTCATGCTCTTATTTAGGCTACGTCTTATTTTGATAATTCAGTCAACTTTAAATTTCCCTGCCTTGGTTGAGGATCCAGGGCTGGTCCAATATGACAACAGTCATAGCCATAGATTTCTTCCAACGACATACGTCATTACAGTAAACAGGGATGGAATAGTGAGGAGGCAGAAAAAATTACTCAGTGCTTTTTGGTGTAGAGGCCTATTTGTTCTTATCTCTACTACCATATTGAAATGGGAAGGATCTGGAGAAGGAACTAGCAAACGTGACCACTAAAATGATTCTAGCTTTGCCTGCAAGGTGTCTAGGATGATCTCAGGGAATACTGTGAGAAAAGCATTTTGGAATAGATAGAAGGGGTAGTGGATACTGAGAGGAGCTATAGAAGGTAGAACATAAGTAAAACTGAGATTGAAAATACAAAAAGACCTTAACCCACAGAATCTTACAACTTAGGGATGGAAAGAACCTCAGCCATTCCTCTTTTACAGCTTCCTGTTAAAGATGATGATCCTGAGGTCAGAGAGGCCAAATGACTGGCTCAGAGTCACACAGATAATAAGTGGCACAGTGGGGTGCAAAAGAAAGAAGGAATACATTGAATGCCTTTCAGTAATGCTAAATTTCTATCCAGGCTAGAAATAGTACATTGGAAAACAAGCCCTGGGAAGACTAATATGGAAGGCAGGGAGAGAGAGAGCACCTCTATTTTATGAAAAAGATCCTTCAGACAAGCATCCCTACCATTTCAACTTCTCTTTATAAACCGTGGTCCTCCTCAAAAAGGAAGAAATAAATAGAAGCAAATATATCAGGAAGACACGCATGGAATTTCAGAAAAACAATGCAGATGATTTGATAGAATCAGTAGAACTGGGCACTTAGTAGAACAAAGGTAAATGAGTTTGAGAACCCGGTCAGAAGTTAAAGATGCTAGATGTTAATGGTATTAAGAACAAGAAAGAAATCTAGGGCTGTAGCCCACACAAAAGTGAAAACAGAAAGAAGGCAGGAAATCTGTGGAGATCTGACGAAGGGGTGTGCATGTATATTAGGAGAAGAGATTGAAGCTGGACTCGTAAGAATAAAGTCAAATTGCCTCTCCCTCTTCCTCTCTCTCTTTCACTCCACTTCGTCTCCTTCAGACCTTGTCCTTTCCCTTCCCACATCTATAATATAGTGTTAACTCCTAAGTGTTTTGAAATTATAGACAGATGATGCATTCTTCTCAATAATAAACAGAGAGGAGAGAATAGGATAAGTTTAATTGGGGGAATATTTGAAAATTTAGAAGCAAAACCGTCTGACTCAGAGGGAAGATGCATCATTAAAGCCTTGAGGAATAGAAGTGTTCTTGGGTAGGTGAGCTCGCTGCTGAACTCAGTAAGGAACTTTCAGATCTTTAAACCAGCTGTTGGCTGAGAACTGTATTCAAGTTGATGAAAAAGAGCATTTGGTTTGCAGGGAGGGCAGGATAAGCACTCTAAGCAATACTGGACACCAAATATGAAATATTTGTGGGGATATTATTTGAAGCCTAGCAGCAGTAGGTGGCAGAATGATGCATGAGACCCAAGCAGCAATGAAAGGAAGATGGCGTGCTACTTGCTTACTTGGAGAGAGACGGTGAATAGCTGCAAGAAGGAAGATGGCCAGATCACCCAGGGAGCATGGACCAAGACCAGGCCAAGTCTCCTCTGGAAGACAAGGAAGCTTGTGTGCAGCAGTAAGGAAACTGTGTGGGTGGGGCTCAGGAATATGTACTTTTTTCATGTTTCTAAAGAGCGCAGAGAGAATATTAGAAGAATAAGCTCCGATGGCCTGAAATCAGACTTCGTCTATTTTCCTTTGTAGAATGGGTCCAGGTCCATCCTGGGAGCCAAGGAAGTCTTTCTGGACAGTCTCTTCCCTATCACCACTACCTACCATTTCCAGTCCAGCAGTTTGTAAGTCCTATCCACTTTCCTTCTTTAAAATATCTCAAATCCACTCAGAATTATTACCGGTCTAGTTCAAGCTCTTGTTATTTACCACCCATATTGAAGCAATGCTCTTGTATAACGCTGCAGCCAGACTAATCTTTTAAAGAAGGCAAATAAAACCACATCTTACTGTGCACCTGCTTAAATTTCTCCAACAATTCCCCATTGTTTTCAGGATTGTATTCTACATCACGACATACAAGATCTTTTATGATCTAGGCCACACCTAGTTCCACTTCCATCAAGCACCAAACCCTGCCAATTCCATATGCTTATACAGATTTGCACATGTATGTTTACACACATGGTTCCTACTATATTGAACTACTGAGCTTCTTGCAGTTCTCTAAATATACTGTGATTTGTCTTATTTTAGCAATGCTGCTTTGGGCAGAAAAGCTGTTACCACTCTTTTTCACTCTTTAAAGATCTCAGCTTCAGTGTGACTTCTTCCTGGAAGCTTCCTCATGGTAGAGCATCTGGTGATTATCTCTATCATAGTCCCAATCATAATCTATTAAAATTATATATTACTTCATCCACCCTCTGCCATGTGGCTTGAGTGTGTGGAGAGCAGAGATGGTCCCCTTAACTCTCTCTACAGATCTTCAATAACTCTTATATAAATAGATGAATCAAAGACAGCTCAAAGGAAAATATTTTTCTTGTAATTTATGCAGTTTTACGTATGATCCTGAGTTGGATCCTATACTAAGTTAGAGGGGAGGAAAGCTATAAAGAACATCATTGGGATCATTGGTAAATTTTAAAATGAACTGTGGATTAGTTATTAGTATTGTATCAACGCTAAAATGGATTTTGATGATTTTGTAGCTACATAAAAGAATATCCTGTTCCTAAGAAACACACAATGACGTGATGTATAATAAAGTGGTGTAACGTCTCCAACTTACTCTCAAAGGCTCATAAAAATTATATAGATGTACAGATAGAGAAATTGCTACCTTTGCCATTAGAATTTAATTGTGTTTGGGTTCATATAGTTGCCTGTCATGTTTTCATTTGTCTTTGGTCTCTCCATCTACAGGTTAATGTCTTGGAGGACATGAGGCCCTCTTGGATGTTTTCATAGTGCCTAGTTTACTCTGCTGAGAAAGATGTAAAATGTTCTAGACCCGTTGAGAAATCACTGATGCACAATGAATAATGTTCAGTTGAATGAGTGAGCAGCAATTTGGTGTAGTGGAAAGAACAAAGGACAGAGAGCCAGGACACCCAGGTCCTCAACTCTGCTCTTCACTAAGCAGTTGTATGTTTGTGGGCAAGACGTTCACCTCCTCTTGGTAGTGTCATAGTTTATAAAAAGAAGGTTGGGCTATATGACTTCTAAGATTCCTGCTAGTTGTAAAGCTCTAGGCCTAAACATGCAGTGTAGAAAGACAACAGTAGAACAATCATTCAGAACATGGTATGCAAATAAACCAAAAGGAAACAAAAGCATGAGTAATTTGCCAAAGCAGACAGGTGCAAATGATATTCTCTCGCTGCCTAAGATGAAAGGGATATCTCTCAAGGAGAAAGTACTATAACTAGTCCAAAAAGCCCTAAGTGATCATAGATGAAAAGAAGGAAAAAACAATGATGGAAAAGAAATGCAAATGTCCATCAGGAAGAAATTAGACAAACTGTCATATAATCATACAATGGAGTACTATACAGTTGTTACAGTAAATAACTTTGGGCTACATGCAACGTGTTGATGAGACTCAAAAGAATGTTTTTCATAAACATCCAAACAATGAAACAAGTTGCATGATTCTACATACAGTATCATACTATTTAAAAATGCCATGTAAAAAGAATATACGTGTATATATTTGAAGGATAATAATGATAAATAGCAAATTTTGGACAGTAGTGACCTCAGGAACAAAAAGATCATAATAAAAAAAGAGAAGCACAATACTTTTGGAATCTGATGGACAGGAAACATCAACTTTAAAATAATTTCTTAAAAGAAATCTGAACCAATTCATAGAAATGCTAAGATTTGGTAATAATAGTAAGTAAAGACAAAATGGTGTTTCTTAGGTTATTCGTTATAACTTTCTGAGTGTTTTGAATATTTCATAATGAAAGACCACATCCGAAAACAAGGGAGAGGGTAAAAGTAGAGGATGAAGTTGTCTCAAAGTCTTAGGGGTTAAAACTTTGGAGAAAAGAACTTAAGAAAAAGAGTGATAAGAAAATAAAACTAGACACAATACAAGAAGTGCTTTTGCAAATGCTCTCAAATAACCATGAAGGTGGAATAGAGGGCCCGCTCATTTGCATTCTGAAGGCAGAGAGCTGATCCCTTTCTGTGCACTGGGAGAGAACTGAGCTGCGTATTTCTAGCCCATGCTATCTGAATTCAGGCATCCAGATTGTAGAGTATAAATCAAGCTTTCTTTTTCCCGTGTTTCTTGGCTTAAGTTTTATAAAAAGATGTAGCTTTATTTTGGATATAGGTTTTTCCTCTTTGGGGAACAGGGGCCAATGTGTCACGTGGCCATTGTTTCTGACAGTTCATTTATGCAGATGAAACAATCCATTCATTTGGTGAATCCATGGAATTGATGGCTTCCACTTTGTACTTCTTGAAAAATATACAGCATTTCAGGCCCCTGGATTTACATTCCACAGACTTTCTGGTATAATGGAATAGTTTTGGGTCCCTCGAGGGCAGACATATGGCTCTGCAAGAGTGTTGATGGCTTTCCTACGACATGGGCATGAGCATTTCTACGTGTTCTCACTTGGAGCAGTTCTTTAAACAGCTCTTTGACATATAAAGTGGGAAGAAATGCTTCTCAATGACTATTTATGAGAAAAGTTGCTTATCGACTTAGATCCTAGGGCTAAAACGTGGCCAGCTCATCTTCTTCTTCAGGCAGCGATGCTTCTAAATTAAATTGAGAGCAAGTATCATTTTTAATAACAATTCGATGTACACCTTTCTTTGGAACAAACATCTCTACAACTCTATTTTTACCTTCTGTGTTCAGTTAAGTACTTGTGGAAATGAGTGTTTAACACCCTGAGAATTAAGAGAAAATAATTGTATATGAGATGGGAGAGAGTTTATCAATTAGCAATTGACTCACATCGCCCCACAAAAATATGATAATTCCCTATTATATTTAATAATGATGCGATGGTTGGGCTCATTCTTACACAACCCTATCAGGGGGATAACTGCATTGTGGTCACCAGTGTCCTACCAGGTCTCTACTCTCCGGTAGCTGTGAGCAGCCTGCCTGCTTTGGGAGCAGATGCACTGTGAGTAAACAATTAGCAACAAATCTATGGCCTTTTTAGATAAAAATTCAATATCAATTCACGACCTTGAAAGATATTTGCATGTGTTTAGAGGAAGACTTTGAGTACCAGGATAATGAGTTTGTTTAAATGATTAATGTATGAGGATAAAGATACTGCTTTTGGCTCCAATCTGCTTACGGTTTCACAGCCGGAGATACTAGACAAGCCCATCAGTTGACTGAAGGAGATGCACTCCAGTCCTTCTCCAGGAGCCTTGATAAGACGCTATGTTTTCCTCATCCTTGGAGATGACTGACTTGAACAAGTCTTGTCGAGAAGACATAAAAGATCAAAAGGCTTAATTGTTACTTGCAATTAAGTGACACAGAGAGGTGGCACATAGAGAGGTTCTTGACTAGCCTGAGCCGTGAGAGGGGAAAATAGATGCAGAGATTCATCCTCTGTTGGAATTTATTACTCTTTGTTATGCCCCTAAAGGAAAGTAATTTTGTAGCCATTATCTTGTAATGTCTTTTTTGTAGTCAATTCTCTACATATCTACCTGCTTTACTATGAAGCAGGAAGCCATAAGGCTGCAGGAAACAGTGTCCAGTGGGTTCAACGAGTGACTACAAAGTTGCATTATTGAAACAATTGTGTAGGGCTCTTGAGAGAGCACCAAGCATTCTAATCGCTGGAGCACCCCAATGGTTCAGGGTGCCCTATCATCTTCTGAAATTGCTCTGATTCACCCATGCAATCAATCCAAGGCTGTTTGCTTTAACACTATCTCTTTAATATTATTAAAATGTGGCATTTAATCATTAATATTATGAAAGCCTAGCTTGAGAATGGGTTTGGAAGTCTGACTGCTTAGTTCAAATCAGTGCTTCATAACTTACTAGCTTCGGAGACACAGAAACTTATTTTACCTTTCTGAGCCTCTACTTTACAGGTCAAATGGGGAAGATAAGGTTACCAAGCACATTGTGTCTCAGCTGGGATGCTTTCTGCTGAAGGTAACAGGAAACCCCAATTCAAACTGGCCTACCCAGCAATGAAGTTTATTGTCTCATACAAGTGGAAATCAGGACGACAGTTTATTTCCAGGTGAAGAATGATCAATGGCTCAACAGTGCCACTCAGGACTCAATTTTTTTCTCTCTCTCTTGTGGGCCATCTCATGGTGGCAGTGTGGTCCCATTAACTCCAGATGTCACACCCAGGGACACTGATGTGATGTGAGAAGAAAGGTTGTCTTTTTCTTCTATATTCTCTTTAGGAGTAAGGAAATCTTTCCTAAAAGCCCCTTGCTGGACTTCCTTTCATATCTAATTGGAGAGGATTTGGTCACATGCCCAAGCCTAAATCAACACTGAAAAGAGGAATGGCATTACAATGATTATCTTAAGATAATCACTTAGAATGGATTTCAGAAAGCAACCACTATGACTGCTACACAAAGGATTTTGTTAAATATTCAATGAGATACTGCACATAAAGCACTTCAGACAATCCCAGGCACAAAATAAACTCTCAGGGAATTATTATCTATTACTAGCTATAATCAATTTAGTAATTTACACTAATGCAAAATTATAGATATTACTTGATGTGCTTTCCTAGGAAGCTTTTTCTTTCAATGAGCAATGAGATTTTCAATCAAAATAATAAACGTTTAATGGTGGATTTGCAGACATCAATGAGCTGAATTAGGAATCTATTTTGTGGGCTTGGGGTACTTTCATAGAAATCCATGCATTTGTTTAATGAGAGGAGTTACAGCCTTAGAATTTCAACTACTGTTGGAACTGGGGAGTTAATGAAACTAACAGGAGGAAGAAAAAGAAGAGGAGAACCAACTTTCTCAACCACAACTTGGCCATCGCCCCTTCCCTTCCTTTAGCATAGTGAATTACCTGATCTTTATGGCTATCGCAGCCCACGCCAAAGACCTTAGATTTCTCCTAGCAACCCTCACGCTGTCCCGCAATTTCCCTGATTTAACTGCCAGATCCAAAACAGCATCAGATAGAGTCCCTTTAGCTCCAGGCACTGGGGGAGGTAATCCTGCAAATAATCACTGTTGTTCTTGCATTGTCTCCAACTCCTTCAGAATTCTAACCACATAATGGAGAAAGAGAAGGAATAGACCCAAGGGTTTAAGATTGCTTGGTGTAGGCTGAAGCAGGAATGTAAGCGAGCTGCCTCACAAATCATTCTTGAGGAGTTCTGAGGTGAAAAAAGGATCTGCTCGTAAGGACTAATGAGGTGTCGTGCAGTGAGTTTTCCCTCCTACTGTACGTTTTATTTGTCAAAAGGATAAATTCCAAATAGGGAACAGATTATAGTTTGACCTTAGGGTTCAAGTAAGGGTCCTAATTTGACTACAAACTTTAAGATACATTTCATAGGCATCTTCTGCATTTTCTTTTACAATCAGTATACAAGATTGGCTGGGGCAAGCCTTGTAGCTTTTTACACGACCTCCCCCAACTCAGGCTCAGGGCTAGTAAACAGCAAGGGGCATTTCTGGGCCTTAGTGATGGCAAGTTCGGTTGAAAGGGGCAGTGCAGGTGCTTCTACAACCCATACCTCAAATGTGCCAAGACTCTGGCGCCTACGAGGTTGGTTTGGGACTCTTACAAGACCAGCCATTCTCTGGGAAGTTTCCAAGAACTTCCTGTTACTAGGCAGGCAAAAAGAGAGATGAAGAAAAAGTAAAAACAACTTCATTTCTTTTGGGGAGTTCAGCATAATTTTTGTGGTTCAAGACAGTTTCAGAAAATGCCAAGCTTGCAATAACTGTCACCTTTTTGGTAGAGCTGTGGGTAGACAGATGGTTACTGGTCCTGGTGGGGATGGCGGTGTGGGGGTGGTATGGAGAAAATCTGTCATCAAACTTTCTCAGAATACTTTCAGTAACTATTCCTTGATATCAGCAAACTCCCATGAATTCTAAATTGAATTAGTGCCTTCTCTTGACGGCCTTGAGCTTAGTTGTATAATCATGTGCTGGTATTCTCTCCAATATGTAAATACCATATTAATAAAAGAAATATATCTAATATATACTCGTGGAATTACTGCTTTCAATACTTGCTTTGGGACTCTTAAAGAAGAGAAATACAGATATAGAAAAGGAAGATCTCTTTGTTATTGCAGAGCCTCCTAAAAGGCTTATCTGTTTTGTTTTTTTCTTTTTCAGGAAGGAAAAGAATACTAAGTGTCTTAGCTACTGCTGTTTGAGCAACAGCTCGGGAAACACTCATCTCTCCTTTTTGACAAAGTTATTCAAGAAATGTCTCCCAGAAATGGACATTTTGCCTCGTTTGCTAACCGCAGTATGACATTTTAAAACCCGCGAGTACTTCATGTACAGGAGGCTCGCTGTATTTTAATGTAAAAATAACAGAAGAGAAAAGCAATTCTAAAAACCTGTTCAAGACAACATTGTATAAGGCATTTTTAAACAGACTCCCCCTGGTAGTTTGGCTTTCTATCGGGAAGGACAAGAACAAATATCGTTGACCTTGAAGTTTACCAACACCCTTGTGTCTATTGTGAAACCTCCTCCCTTGCTTCCTCCCAACCCCCACCCGACACACACGCTCTCACACGCATTTCCTAATTGTAAATGAGCAGATAGTCTATTTGGAGGTCTGCTATGGTCAAGCCAGGTGTATAGAAAACAGAGCCATATAAAGAAGAGAAGGATCCTTACAAAAGCATGCTGACATAATAGCCTTCAGCAAGGACCCTCCTACGAGTGTGGCTGAAATCTAAGCAGCCCCTTCATTTCCACGTAATTAAGGAACCCCAATTAGTAAATTAGAAAGCAGGAATTCCAGTTTCAGTATTATTTAAAATGTTATAAATTACTATTGTCAC
Organism: Equus asinus; assembly: GCF_041296235.1. NCBI lineage: Eukaryota > Metazoa > Chordata > Mammalia > Perissodactyla > Equidae > Equus > Equus asinus. The sequence goes on along the minus strand of NC_091802.1, from coordinate 52,780,915 downwards.
ATTGAATATTCATTCATTTACTTACTCATTCACCTATACATACAGTAAATTTAGATTGAATTTAAAATATCAGTAAGTTACTGTTTAAGAGCTAGGGGTGCAAAGATGAATATGCATGCTGCCTTGCTCTCAGGTGTCTTCCAGTTTCTTTCTAGGGGATAGAGGAAGGGAGATACAGACTCATAACTATAATAGAATATAATAAATGCAGTGACAAAAATATGAAGAGGGAGCTCTCAGTGCCTAGAAGGGTGTGAGTCGTCATGATAGCTTAGGGATGATCAGAAAAGAGTTTCTGCAGAAAATTTCATCTCAACTATATATTAAACTGAGAAAAGAGACAGTCATACAAAAGAGGGTAGTCTAAGGGAAGAGACTCCAAGCTTCCAGAACAGCTTATGCAAAGTCACAGAGTTAAGAATAGCCTGATATATGAGAGATTATAAGCAGTTTGATGTTTCCAGAAACCATCTGTCAATACAGGGTGTATTAGCAGATAAGGCTTTAGGAGAAGATGGGAGCACATCTCAGAGGGCCTTCTTGTGACATTTTAAGAGCTTGGATCAATCTTATGGGAAATTAGGAGTCACAGAATGATTTAAACAAACGTGTGGCAGAGCTAAATTTTTGTTTTCAATAAATTATTCTCTGTAGAGGATAGATTCGAGCAATGATGTGCTAGTAAATGTTTAACAATTGCCTGTCTGAAAACAAAAAGTCTTGCTTATAGTATTTGCCAATTTCCATGGTGTAAATACTCCCACTATGGCAGATTTAGGTTATGAACTTGAAGCCACTGAACCTAGGTTTGGGAATAGAAGAGCACAGTTGACTTCCATGAGCCGGTACAGCCACCTCCAGCCCGCCATTGGGTTGGAGGGAATAGATTGGAGGAACTAAGACACATTAGGAGGCTTGTATAGTTCAGGCAAAAGATAAGATGGGCCTGAGCTAGACGAGGGGCAGCTTGTGTAGAGGAGACCGGATGGCTAGGCTAACCTAGGGGATTGTTTAGATGTGGAGGTTGAGAAATGAATAAGGAGAGATGACTCCTGCGTTTCTAGTCCAGATCACAGGCTTAATTGCCACCCAGGAGAGAGAAATCTGGGGGAAAGCACGCTTTAAGTAGAGGATATAGTCGGACGTGGACCATCCTGACAATGTGTTTAATCATTGGCGGTGCATATGGTTCCGAATCCTGGGAGCTAAGAAAGGGGCGCATATTTGGAGAAGAGGTGCAGATATGGAAGTTATCGGTTTATGAGTGATGATTAAAAATATAAGTGAATAGGACTCACCAGAGAGGTATAGAAGCAGACAAGTAGAACAGAGCTTCCCAGCTTTTGTGCTGCAGTATCCTGGTGTTCCTTGGATGGGTCACAAGTATACAGACATATGGATTCCTTTACCTTTAGGGCTGCTTCTGGGTGTCTGGAACCACACAGCAGGGTTTGGACCAGCAGAAGCCCAGGCCAATAACCTCAGATCACTAGCATCTTTATCATTCCCTTCTCCTTCATGTGCTGTACGAATGTTATCATCTTCTAAGTGTTTCTTGATATAGAAAAACGTGAAATACTAGCATATTTTACAAGCACTGAATATGTCATTTTCTAAGGGAAAGGGAAAAGAAAATAATCTTTAGAAGGAGACTGAGAGGGAAAGATCAGGGAGGGTCAAGGAGGCCCTGGAAAGAGTAATATCAAAAAAACTAAATATTTGAATTTGCAGAATGAGCCATCTTGCTGGTGATCAATTACCAGTGCAGGTCAGTTCATCTGCCTACCATCTGTTTCATTCATTTATTCATTCGTGCTGCAATTTGTATAGTCACAGGCATGAATCAAGCCTCTGTGAATTGTCAGGTGCCGGACTTCTGGAACATCAGTTATTCATTTGGTTCTGGGTGACAGCATAGAGCAACGAACATTGCAGCAAGGGAGAGGGTGAATTAGTTTTTGTTGATTTAAAGGTCTAGAGATCACCTTAGTGTTCCTACCATTTGGAGGAAGATGCAGTTCTACTCATGAGGGAATTCACAAGATCAGGGAGATTCTTTCTGGTGTTTTGATGAGAAATCGCTTTAAGTTTCTTTATTCCTTCAGGAATACTTGAGTGCGTACTGTGGGTTGGACACTGGGCTGAAAATTCAGTAGACAAAACAGATGAAATCCTTGCCCTTAGGGAGCTCACATTCTAGAGGTGAGAGACAGACTATAAGCAAACGAATAACTACAACATATAGGATGTCAGATGGTGACTAGTGCTATGGAGAACAATAAAGCAGGGTAGGGGGTAAGAGGGGCTGGGGAGAAGCTGCAATTTTAAACAGACCATTCAGGGAAACTCTAACACACTCTAAAGGGTATCAGGGAGGTCTCCCGAGTCATAATGGTCAAACTCAACCAGAAACCCACATGAAAATCTAACGCATTGTTACTTTCCCAAAGGAACTCATTCTCATTTAAGAACACACTGAGGCCTGATTTTATATCCCAATTTTGGCCCATGATTCCATGAGCTTATTTGGTATTCATATCAGTTAATGGCTAAACCTTTCTTTGCTCAGCATTCCAGAATGAATACCTATCATCAGGCTGCTGTGTGTTAAACAAATGGAACATTGGAAGTGTCTCTAAAACACTCTTAGGTCTCCCGTGGCTTTGAAATGGGATATTTTGAATATCTTACATTTTACCTTCTATACTGTCTCACCCATCTCGTACCCTTTTATTTCTGATAAAAGGCCCACTGGCAATTTTATTTCCCCTGCTGGTAGTTTTCCCCCAGAACCTGGTTGTTTTCCTGGCCGAGAGCTGACTGAAGCACATCCTGATTTGCTGGCTTGACTCTGCCGGAGTGTGTAGTGTCCTGGGACTTGGCTGAAAGCTGCTCATGGGAGTCTGTGCTATGGGGCCTCTCGGGCAGAAGGAACAGTGGTTATAATGAGGTCCCTCTGGTCCTTTGAAAGTTAACCTTCCTTGGATGGGATTCAAGACAGATTTGTACTGAACAGTGTTTGGCAAAACAGGTGAACCTAATTTTACCTAAGGTGCATGTTCATGAAAGAGCAAATGAAACCAAGTTTGGAAACTCAAATCTCATCTGAAATACTCTAATGAAAATCCCCGAGAAATGACATCTTAGGGAATCCTTTAGAAGGTGAATAATCAACATCAAATTTAACTTAGTGCAGTCGCAGATTTGTGTATTTGGGGTATGCCTGTTGGTATTATCCCTTTAGTGAAAATTTTTGGAGCATTTGAGTTATGCACTGATTGGTGTGATGGCCAAGCCTTTATTGCGTGAGATGGTCCCTAAACCAGGAGTCTTTTGGCTACAACAGAGGTCAGCAAATTTCTTCTGGAAAAAAACCAATAGTAAATATTTCAGGCTGTGCAGGCTGTGCAGTCTCTGTAGTGCAGCCACTCCGCGATCCTTCCACTGCAGTGCAAATGCAGCCGTAGACACCACACAAGTGGATAAGCAGACCTGTGTTCCAATACAACTTTATTTATGGACACAAAAATTTGAATTTCATATCATTTTTGTGTGTCATGAAATGCTCTTCTTCTTTTAGTTTTTCTTTCAACCACTTAACAATATAAAAAATATTCTTGGTTTGTGGAGCATACGAAACAGATGGGGAACTGGATTTGATCTGTAGGCTGTAATTTGCCAACCCCTGAGCGAGAATCTTCTGTTATTCAGGGTACTGCTCACACATCATTTTCCCTGGGTTTATGTGATTTTTGTTTAGTGGAGGTTTGGGACGTCGTTTTTACATCTGTGTATTTAATGCAAAAAAGTTCCAACCAGAGCGCTGACATTTCCTCTGGGTTCTTGTATCAGTTAAGTAACCTTTCTGATGGAGTTTCTTCACCTGTAAAATGGGGAGGACAGTTCTTGCCTCAAGTAGGTGATAGGAGGATTAAATTATATGATGTTTATAAAGCACACAACACAGTTCTTAAACAGAGCAATCACTCCATAAATTAACATTCAGTGTGTGATAGGAGGTGCTTAATAAACTCTAACATCTGCCCATTCTCTCTCTCATTGGAAAAATGTTTTGCTCTTGGAGATTAAACTCTGAGGGCAGGCATGTGGCTAATGAATCTGAGGATGATTAGTAGCCAGTACCATCTTCCCCTTTGCTGTTGTGGGTTGTCATTTTCCCTGTGTCGATGCCTCTAGCTACAGAGAAAATTTGCCCATATTGTGTATTTCTGGCCATCCTTGACTTGACTGTTGACCTGGCAGTGTGAGCTGGCCTTCCTTGTCTGTGGACGTTGTAACTTACTGTGCTTGATTACGGTCCAGGCTGCGGAGAGAGCCCTCTGAATCTTATTAGCCAATATGTCAGACAGTCAGCTTCCCTTCAGATCCTTTTAGTTTCCTCTTTCCAATCAGAAGGCCTTTTGAACCTTTGGTTGCTGTTGGTCATCATGAAATTATAAAGATATAGTTTGGAGGGCTATTTCTTCCCTGATACTTTACTTTTTCTCTTCCTTGAATATGTACATTAGGTCACTTTTGATACATTTTTAGATAGGTAGGAAAAATTCACCAAGGAGAACTCTATCCTGGATGGGATGCTGAAAATTAGTGAATGATGGGGCGTACAAGTCAACATCACAGCAGGATGATGAGACCAACTGTTGAAAACAGAGCTCACACAGGAACCTGCAGGTAGAGCTGGAGTAGGAAGGTCTGGAGATCTCAAAGACACAGTGACATCTGCACAAGAGGAGGCAAAGTGGAGCTTGCTTTTTGTCATCTGCCTTTGGAAGTGTGGTAGTGCTATAAGAACTGTGGTTCATGTATATACAAATTTTAATTTACTGGGGTTTTTTTTTAACAACTAACAAAAATATAACAAAAACCCAAAATGTATTATGTTTGTTATGTTAAATGTACATATATTATAAACCATATATTATAGAGAATAGACAGTAAAGCCAATACCTAGGGGAAAAATAAAATATGAAGTGTGGGTTCCCCACTGTCCAGGGGCCTGGGGCAATAAAGATGAGTGAGGAGGTGGGACCAGGGACTGCTGTTTTATGGCCACCAACAAGGAATTGCTTTATTTCAACATTCCTTCCAAGTTTGATCACCTCTTTTTGCTGTAGAAATGATTTTAGAGTAGATTCTTGCCCACTGACAGCTGGATTATAGTTAAGAATTATTTTCACCAGGTCTATAAAAGCTGAACCTCTCCTCTCAGACCATGGAAGGCTGTTTCAGGTTTAGTAACCAGGAGGCTGGATTCGCAAGCTTCCCTGTTTTCTGTATCTACCTTCCAGGTCAGCCTGGGAAAGAAGAATCAACTGAGAAGTCCTATCTAGTTAGTGCTGGGAAAAGATTCTCAAGCATAATAAAAGATGAAGCTGCTAGGAAGTTAGTATGCTAACTAGGAAGTTAGCATACTACTAGGCAACAGAGTAACAATCTGATATAAGAAAAATGGTCCAGAAAATAGTAAATGTTGATGAGGATGTGGAAAAATAGGAACTCTTGTGCATCGCTGGTGGGAATGTAAAATGGTGCAGCTGCTTCAGAAAACAATATGGCTGTTCCTCAAGAAATTAAACATAGATTTACCATATGATTCGGCAGGTCCTCTTCTGGGTGTATATCCAAAAGAGTTGATAGCTGGGACTCCAGCAGATATTTGTACACTCATGTTCATAGCAGCAATATTCATAATAGCTAAAAGGTGGAAGAAACCCAAGTATCTATCAATGAATGAATAAATAAACAAAGTGTGGTATATACATACAATGGAATATTATTCAGTCTTGTAAAGGAAGGAAAGGCTGACACATGCTACAACATGGATGAACCTTGAAGACATTATGCTAGATGAAATAGGCCAGTAATAAAAGGATAAATGCTTTATGGTTCCACTTCTATGAGGTAACAAGAGTAAGCAGTCAAATTCATACAGACAGAAAGTAGAGTGATGGTTGCCTGGTGCTGAGGAGAGAAGGGGATGGGGAGTTTGTGTTTAATGGGGACAGAGTTTCAGTGGAAAAGTGAAAAAAGTTCTGGAGATGGACGATGGCAATGATTGCACAATGTGAATACTTAATGCCAATGAAGTATACACTTAAAAATGGGTAAAATGGTAAATTTTATGTTATGCATATTTTACCACAGTGAAAACAGACAGAAAGAGAGAAAGAAAGAAAAGGAGAGAGAAATGTCCCAAACCAGTAAATGGTGAGCCATAAAAGACAATGGAAGAAGAACACGAGGTTCAGAACTGCGCTTAGCCCAATGCTTTTCGTTTAGTGTCTCTGCAAGCTAGAGATTAAATATTTCATGCCCACTTCTCTTCCTTGGGTAGAGAGCTGGGTTTAGGCAGGGGAAAAAAAATCACTGTGCAACAACCCATTGTTAAAGATATGTTCTTTTTGTTCAGGACATAGCATATAAAATGGCTAGTATAATGTAATACTGAATGCCACAGTGTATGGTACAGATGAACCAGGAAATTCCATTTGAGAATAAGTTGGTATGCTGAATGATCAAGGACTTTCCAATAGGAAAAAGACTTGCATAATGCTAGCATGTTCTCTGGTGTTATCAGTCTCTCTCTCTATGCCAAATAACTCAGCTCCCTCACTTCCTCTCAGACCTCAAACTGCCTCCCTGTTCCCAGATGCACACACTTATCACCTGTCTTTAAGAACACTTTGTTTTACCCTACGGATGGTGTGAAATATCTGATGAGAAGGTTGCAGGTCTTCATTTGCGGTGAGAAGATATTATCTTAATCTTCAAAAAGTCTTTGATCATTCCCAATGATTCTGACCGGTTGACATAATCATGAAGCGTAGCCTCACCACCAGCTTTCAAAGCAAATGCCTGGAGGAGGGAAACAAGAGTGATGCACCCTTGAGCTTTCTTTCGTTGCCTCTCTCTCTCTTTGTTTTTTTTTCTTTTTAAGGAAAGATTGCTTTAAATGAAGAATAAATAAGAGTGAAAGAAATGGTGGTGAAGAGAAGGGTGAGAGTGGAGAAAAACACCAGGGTGTTTTTATTTTATTTTTTTTTCTATATAGCACTCTGGGAAGTTTTGAAGGGAAAAAAAAGATTTAAGAAGTGATACTTTTGAACTTCAGCCAAAAGCAAGCCATCAAAATGGGACACTGTCTCTTTAAGTGCAAGCCTGCACAAACGAAAGGAAATTAATTAAGTATCCGACGCTGGTGTGGCGCCATGGAAAGAATACACAATCTGGGTCCAGCATGCCAAATCTGAAATGAAAATGAAGGTGATCCGTCATATTTGGCTGTTTTTTTAAGACAGAATATATATTTTTGAAAGTTGACTAAGCAATTACCCAAATTAAAGAAACTAGAAAAGCAAACAGTGGTAAAAATGCTTTAATTTTTTAGAGGGTAAATTAGTTTTAAAATGTGTGCCTTTTATTATCTTAATACCAAAGAGAAAGAAAAAAAAAAAAACTCAGGGTGTTCCTTAACTCCTTAATGGCGTCATCTAGGAGAATTTATTTACTGCCTCCGCCAATGATAAAGTTTCCAAACTTAAGGAAAACTTAAGGAGGCTCAGGCTGCTTCTAAGCTCTAAGGAGGAGATGCTTAGTGTATGTTTCTGAATCTGAGATTTGTTAAAGGTCTTTTTCGTTTCTTACATTTGGGTTTCTATGCTCCACTTGCCCGCCTTATGTGCGGTCAGCAGCCAGATGGATTCCCTTCTCTGCTACCACCTCTTACCCTCTGCACCACTCAATTTGGGCCCTGCCATTTGGCAGGTAAGGGAGTCTTGCATTGCCGTGTTTCTGTATTAATCTCTGGTAAAGACTAAGAGAAGGAACCAAAGGGCTTTAGCTAGAAAAGGATCCATCCACACGACAATAGGACATGTGCCAAGCGGACGGTATGGTCACCTGGACTTCTATTATCCTTCTTCAATGGGAAGGAGAATATCCGAGACAAAGCTCCTGGGAACTCCATCTTATTTCTCAACACCCCAGAGCTTTTCCTGATACAGTAGGTGGAAGTAGATGTCAGAAGGAGACACCTCCTAATATAAATACAGTATTTACGGAGATTGTTGAAGAGAAGGCTGTGTTAGGTTAGACTCTCTTGGTTGCAACAGGCAGAAAAATCCATGAGAAGTGGTCTTGAGACAAAAGGTAGTTTGCTGTCTTTCACAGGTTGAAAGCTCTATCAAAGGTCTGGCGTTAACCATGATCCAATTGAACACCTAGTTATATGTGGTGTTGACTGGAGTCTTCACTTCCTATTTCTGGCTGCTCTTTCTCACTCTGGAGCTTCATCTTTCCTCATGTAAGTCTAGTGAGAAAGAGGAAGTTTCTGATAGATCAATCACAGGCTTTGGAATTTTGCTGTCCTTGATTGGCCTAACTCGGGCCATGTAC